>NW_025335438.1:17507314-17651800 GCF_004798865.1 Varanus komodoensis | reverse complement strand
CTTGCCTGTTCCTGTTCTATATTTAAAGATTAACTTGTCTTATTATAGGTATGTACTAATGCAGTGGCCTAAAAGAAGTACATTATTGTACTGGGAAACCTACACAGAGAGCCAAGTGACTGTACTGAGAAACCAGTGTGGGGTAGTGCTTAGAGTGATGGACTGGGACTGCCTTCGGCTCTTCACCTTGGCCATGAAACTCACTGAGTGAATGTGGGACAGCCTGTGACTCTAAGCCTAACCTACCTCAGAAGGTAGGTATGAAGATAAAATGGAGAAGAATAGGAAGATTATGTACATGGATTTCTTGCAGGAAAAGAGTTGTGTGCATGTTTCAAACAAATAAATAGATGACTGTTACTTTCCATGTCCTAAATACTTTGCTAATCCCACCCCATGCCCACTCAATTTCTAATTGTAATGAACTGATTAATTTTTTATTAATTTCATGTCCTCATTTGAAATAGACTCTTCGCTATTCTACAATAGATTTTAATGCTTTCCCTTCCAATCTTCCCATAACTTTAATTTTTCAACTGCTATCTTAGTCTATGAGAGGTAAGAATTAATCATTCAGTTTGGATATAGATGGGACAAGAAAAAAGCATCTCCTGCATCCTAAAACTATTGAAGCTTTTGCAAAGAACAGGCGATAGGTGCAGCCGTCCTATGACCTCTAGGCAGCATCTAGAAGCCCATAAGATTTTTTTGGAGGCCCAGCTCTGCCATAAGAAAACAGCTCTAACTTTGCAGCTGGGACTCCATACTTGTAGCACCCCTCCCACCTCCCCTGGCAGCCAATGCAGGAACAATTTTATTAGCTGCATCTCTGAGACAATAAGAGATCAGTCTTATGATCTCAGAGGAGGGCTGTATGGGGTAGGGAGTGAGGAAAGAAGAAAGGCATATCCTGATGGAGCCTCAACCTCCTTCCCTCCCCCTCTGAAGTCTCATAGTTAGTACAAGTAGCTATCTAACAGCTTTGCAGAGCAGGTGAAAACAGGTAGCTTTGCCTCCATGCTCTTCCCATCCTACATAAGATGTCCATCATTCTCCAAATTCAGAGGGTGACAGGCATCCACATTAGATTGCACCATTAGGCTCCGATGCCTTCAATAGTTTTGGCTCCAGAGGAAAACTGCTGGCCAGCAGAGTCTTGCATCATCCTGGGGATTCAGCAGCTTTGATGTCTACTATTCTTCCTAATGGGAAGAAGCCCCATTAGAATTAAGAAATGGCAAGCCACACAAGAAAGCTTAGGTGTGGGCTCTGCCCAGCTTGCTTTAAAAGCATCCTGGAACTGGAAAGGCAAGGTAAGAAGTGTCAGATACTTGTGTTATATTTTTATATATTTTATTGGGATTTTATTGTATTTTTTGTGTTACAACTAGATAAATTTGTTTCAGTGTTTAATAAAATAATAAATGAAAATGCACCATTCATTCTTAGGAAGTGACTAGCTTCATGCATTTTTCTGATGTTCCCAAACAAGTATTATACGATTGCTCTATAGATTAGAAGCCAGGAAATATCTTCATAAACCACCTTGGAATCCCTATTGGCTAAAGACTATGAATGAAGAAGTGCCTAATTTAAAATCTTGCCTCTTGCTTGAGCTTGTTAGCCTGATGGACGATGCTGAAGACATTTTATAACTCTATTGAATCGTACAGGGCTCTTTTTTCAGGAATCATTTGAAACCTAGTGAGCAACTTGCATTATAAACACCAGTTCTGTCTCACATTGCTCTGATCTTTGCTCTATAGAATGAATGCAGCTACTAAGACTAATCCATGTTAGTCATGCAAGAACCTGTCTTTTCTTATATTGATACAGTTGCTTTCTAATTCATCCATGGACACTCCTACTGTGTGTGACTTAGTAAATTTGAGGACACTTGTAGTGAGGCACTAGGAATTTTTGTTCTTTATCTATGTAATACCCCACATGGCCCATCACTTTGAACGTGAAGATAAAAGCAGGATAAAACCTTCCATAAAACAGAATAGTAATATGTAAGTATTTTGTTTGCTGCTACTGTCAGAATCCCGGAATCTCAATTTGAGAAGAGGGAATAAAACTCAGGTTCGTGGGAAAGATCAAGCGTCCAGACTATCTAGGCTTTATTGTATTACCCAGGTTCCCCACAGGTCCATACTCACAATAATGCATTACCAGGCAGGCAGAATGAACTCTGCTGCCAAGCTTCAACACAACTAGAGAGTTTTTATACACTCCCAGTCACATACAGGTACAGGGCAATTGATGACAGAATGCAGAGATTACAATAAGATTCTGAGGTCATCACATACAGAACAGATAAAGAAATGTCAGTCAATCACACAGTAACAATGAGATTACAATATTTCTAATTGCCTGTATTGACACTTTAGTTCAGTAGCTTGAACCCATCTCCAGGTCTGCTTAGACATATAAATCAAGCTACTGAAACTATGCATGAACTCAAAGACTCTTATCTAGACTTTAGACATTCTGAATTGGCCAGGGCACATGGAGCCTCTGGGCTATCAAAAGATACTTCCTTGTAAACTGAATTCCAACAATGACTATTTACAATGTATATTTGGACTGAATGGCTGTCTACTGTAGCCCACAGCTAAAGGTGAGAAAAAGGAGCGGAGCGGGGGAATGCCATTTTAAACAGTGACAGCTTGGTTTTGAGAAGGAAGACAGGATTTGATTCCACAATGCAAAGGCACACAGAAGTAATGTTTTTCAGACAGGATTTATCCAAATTTTCCCAACACTACCTTGCTTACTACTGAGTTCATCATTGTAGTCTTAATTTTTCCTTCTCTGTTGTTATAAAATACTTTGAGCCTGTGTTTGAAAGATGGGATATATAAATGTTATAAATGTATAACTTTTCATAAACTGGTGGCATCCAGTTAATCCATCCCATCACTGGAATGGATACCATCAGTGGAACGGGGTTGGAAACAATTCAACCGCAGCTTCAAAATCTGTTTTTGTGGGTTGGGGAAGCCTCCTAGAACATTTGGAGAGGCACAAAGGCTTACATGAGGGAAGAGAGGAGAGTACACTGCGTGAGCAGAAATCCACTTGTACAATGCTGGATTTTGTCCAAGAAATATTGCATTGGATCCATACTTGGGGAAGACTCAATAAAATCAATGGTTGTTACATCCATCATGTCTAATGTAAGTCCCATTCATTTCAATGAGTCTACGCTACACAGAACTAAGCCTGAGTAAAGTCCATTGCATATAGCATTGATTTGTTTTATTTTGTTTTTATCATGCCCCTCGATCAACCAGTAAATACGATAAAAGAGAAACAAAGCTGCCATCATAAAATGTATTTAGAAAGCAAACAAAACAACTAGACACCATAAATATCCAACCAGTCAAAACTATTTCCCTAAAAGGAAATTCCCAAATTCTGTTAGAAAAAGAAGATCCTTTAGTCCTTCTTATAAGCAAGCAAATTTGATAAACCCCTCAATTCCTAAAGGAGGTTGTTCCATAGTCTCTGGGACACCTCTGTACTTGGATCGTTGAATATGGGGATGTCATGGTTGAGAGCCATGTGAAAAGAAAAAAAGAGGAAAAATAACCGGAATCTACACCAGGGGGAGATATTACACTTCATTATGTAAGGGTTTTAAAAAATCATTTCTTTCATTTGAGGGAATCATATGTTTAACCCAGAAGGCCTATTTTAAAGACATCAGCCATGGTTTTAGTTGCTTTTGCAAGAAAGTTTTTAGATTGTCAGAACAAATTCTTAACTCTTGTTGTACTGAAAAATACTTTCCATTTCATGTATGTATATGTATTCACATTATTATATGTATTCACACATACCTTGCATTGCTATGTGTGAACTTTAGCAGACAACTATTTATGAATAAGACATTTCAGTTTCAATCACAGGAGCAAAAATAAGTGCCAGTGATTGATCTCTTCTCCATGTGTGTTGGATGGCCTGCTGGAGGGATGCTCATAAGTTCCCTCACCACTGCAGCTTGTCATGTTGTGCAAACCAGTGAAGATGGCTTGCTGCAGTTAGCCAGCCACTTCAGAAGCCTAAAGCAGCCCATGTGTTCTGTTGACCATGCCAACAAACCTCATGCAGCAGCTTCACTAACAGGATAAGCCATGCCAGCAAAGATGATTATGAAAATCCTCCTGGCATGCAACTGGAAGGTACTGTGGTTTCTTTTCCCTTCCATGATTGTGTGAATGCACCTGATGAGATGGGAGAAACTAAATGTTCCTTTACACTTGGGAAAACAGAATGTGGTCCCTTCGTTATCATTATAATTATTCTCTGTAGAGAACCGATTCTCCATTCTGATTATACCCGGCACTGAAAAGGACAGCTTGTGTTGAAACATGTATGTAGTTGACATCTTAGCATTCAGCATGGTGAGCTGTGACCCTGAAGGACATCTCAAGTTAAAGTGTACTTTGCTGATAACAGCATTTGCTAACTAAGAAAAGGGAGTTTAAAAGATATTTATTTTGATGGTTTTAGATACTGTGATAGAGAGGGAATACCCCTTGACTGGAAAAATACAGCCTTGTTCTACTTGTGCTTTAGGAGAGTGGCAAAAACCCAGGACATTCATTGCCAGCATTTCTTAAAGTTTAATTTTGTTATTATTTGATAAGTAAAAGGAGCATCGGGACACAATCACAGCATTTTGGATGTTAGCCCTGGTCATCCATCCACCATCCCACATAACTTCCATGGTGCCCAGTGCCATTTACAGTAAAATCTTGGATTTCTCCATTGATTTCAATGAGTAGATTTCACTTGTTTCTAGGACTTTTAAAAATAGAATCTCAGAGTGAATCAGAAGCAACCTATTCAGATAAGATTATAGCTATTCTACATGTATGTGAGCATGTGTATCTGTCTGTCTTTGTCCTCATGTCTATGAATCTATCATACTTTGCCCACTAGCTTTTTCCATGCACTTATTCAATGTTTTAGGCCATTAAGCAGGAGAATTACTAGGTATTCTTCATTTCAGCAGATGCCCATGCACAGCTGTCTGGTGGGACAGATGGCCTCCTAGAAATTTGAGGCTCTTACAGAAATCTTCAGGGCTCCAGCCCTAATGAGCTACTTCCTAGTACTGCCTTACCATGAAGTTATTCATAGAACTGGTGGGGCACACACTGCCCTCTGTATTCCTTTTTCCTTGTTTTGGCATTTTTCAAATCTCAGGTTTACTCTGAGTCTGCTACCACTTTCTTGTGCATGGTTGTTGCAGTTGTGTCAACAAGTTCCTAATGGTAGGACTGGCCTTGGCTACAGGAAAGACTTGCTTTCATATTAGAATGCATGATGATTGTGTAAGTGAGGGTTAGGGTCAGGGTCAGAAAAATCTGGACCTTGCATGTCTTAGAGTCTTCTGCAGAGGTTGTGCTTCTTGCTGTAAGATGCAAAGAGAGAGAGGAGGTTCAAAGTCAAGATAGTTGCTGCCACAACACAGAAGGCAGTGCTGGGCTGAGATATCAAGCATCTGGAAGCAGAGCCTGAATGGCTTTCTAAGTGCACATGTGCATGCACACACTCAAGAAAAAGTTCTTAGAATGTGAGGGAAAAGTCCCTGGCATTATGAACAAATCTTCTTTGGATCCTTTTTTAAATGACCTTGAGATCTTATGAGGAAGAAGTTTGACACTCAGTGGTTCAATGCACTCCACTGCAACCCTATTTGACACACACCCTGGAACTAGTTTTCTTTCTTCTGCTTTCAAGCCCAGAAAGTTGCTGAGAAATCTGAGGCATGTAATCCAAATTAATCTTCATTAATATATGCTTTCACGGGGAACTGTATTTCTCTGAAATTAACATTCTTAGTTTCCTCTCTTATCAATATACTATACAGTGTTGGGGAGGTATCCCTCATTCAGTTTGCCAGTCTCTTCTGAACCAGCATCAACATGTTCCAAAGAAGTTGGATGTTTTGTTATTTTACTTCTAACAACAAGTGATACTACTGCTGAATTTACCTATAGTCCACCACAGTAGTTTTTCCTACAATGTGTTTGAAAGACAGACTGGACATTATTGCTTTTCAGGATTAAGGAGAAGCTTTCTTCATTGAATGACTAGGATAGCACATGACACATTCTGCATGACACATGACACACTCAGCTTCGCACTGGATTCTTCAATAAAGATATAATGTTTGTCTATCTCTCCTAATGGTGGCTTGTCTTCTTCCAGTTCAGTGGTTTGTAGAAATTTCTGGAGAATAATGGAAGCCTGAACTGGGATCCCAGGTGAGCCATGTTGGCTTCCAGTTTGAGGCTCTCCACTCCTGATCTACACAATCTTTCTAGAATCAAGCTGAGCATTTCTGTCTTTCAGATATAGAGCCAATGGAAAGAATTGAAAGTGTCAAATTCATAGCTGCACATTTATGCATGCATTATTACCTTTTCACTTTAAAAAAGTCATGACTGTTACTGACCAATACTTTATTTCTTCTGTGCATCATAGAATTAGTAGAATTTTAGACTGTAGTCTATATATGCCTTCCTGTGAGCAAGCCTATTGAAAATCACTTTTCAGTAAATGCGTATAAGATTGTGATACTATTTTCTGGATATTGATAGTTTTCCTTTGCCAAGTCAAGGGATGACAAGTGTTTCTTTGCTGTCAAGCTTGGTAGGAAATCTACACAGCAACAGTGAGAATGTTTATTGTCAAAGGAGAACTTTTGCCCTGTGAAGTCACCTCCTACTAGTCATCAGTAGATTTCTGATATTCTATCACAGGAAATTCCTGGTGGTCCACAAAAGCAGTCCCCTGAGTGCAGCTGCTAGTAAGAAAAGTGCTGCTCTCACATAGTAACTGTGGAGACTCTGCCATGTCCATAGTGGGACAGAGCACCTGTACTGTGCCAAATCCAAGCCCAATCTTTTCTCAAACAATGGTAAAATGAACTATAGAACGGACAAAGGTCAAGTGAGTCCTTATTGTGCTCAGTTCTATTGAGAATAAAAAAGAAATGTATTAGAGGATGTGCTTTGTCTCCTACAAGGTGCTATAGGATTATACTTAGGCGTCATGTCTTTGAAGACTATGGTTGCTCAACTGTATAATTTCAGTTTTTGATGCCAGTGAGGAAGTTATAAGTCAGCAAAACCAGGGCTGGAAAAATTAGGATATGATACATCATGGTTTAGATAAGGTCTTGATCTTATTAATATAGCAATTTCTTTTCTTTCCCTAGTTTACCATTTTTTATTTTGAATAACTTGTAAAGTGGTGTATAATCATATTAATAATTCTAACTTTGCATGTATAGAAATTGGCATGAGGGACAGCCATTTGCCTGGGGCCATACAATAAGGGTGGGGAATGTCAGGCGTGATGTAGTGGCCCTGGGTCTAACGCAACCTTCCAAAGTTCTGCACATAGCTTTGCCACCTCTCCCTTGACCACTGATTTTGATAGCTTCCCTGATTTTGCACATTTTTGCACAATTCTTTACCAAGCCTTCAAGCTAAAATATACATATTATAAGATACAATTTGCCCTTCTTACCGTTATCTTTGCTCCTGTGTCTTTGAGCCTGCCAGCCTCTAGAAGGTTGCTTCTAAGAGCTGTTCAAAAATGGCCCTTGGGCTGAAAGAGTTGCCTCATCCCTGTCGCACAACGAGCATGCATTCTAGCAGTATTTGAACTGAATTTCCCACATCCAAGATCACAAACATTTATTAAATGCAGTACATGCACATGCAGGATTGAAGAGATGCCTTAATTCATTGCAATAGTGACATACAGGTATGTGAGGGGATGTCACATGGAGATGGGTAGAGACCTGTTCTCTCCTGCAGAGGAAGGCAGGACGCACTCCAATGGAGCAAAGCTCAGGGAGCCAAGGTTCCATTGGGATGCCAGGAAGCACTTCCTGACAGTCAAGACCCCGAGGGTGTGGAATGGGCTTCCACAAGAGGTCGCTGAGGCCCCATCGGTGTGGGTGTTCAAGGATAGGCTGGATGTCCACATGGTGGGCATGTCGTGAGTGGAGCCGGCTGGTGCCGGAGGTCAGACTAGATGGCCCGGGGGACCCCTTCTGACTCACTCTTTTTCTATGTTTCTATGTTAATAGCTAGTTAGTAAATATTTGTATAGTAGATGGTTGGTACTATAAATGAGGATGCTCACATCCTCTTCCACAAGTCCAATCTTGTACCCCCCTCCCCTGCCATACATGCACAAATTCTAGTCACACAACAATCTAGGTAGCCTTGTTGGTCCATTTGACAGAATATACTGTTAATCCAAAGTTCCCAGAAGGGTAATATCTTTATTAGGCCCAATCAAAATGTCACAAAATGATGAATAAAGTTTTAAGTCCTCCAGAACTCATCTTCAGCTAGGATGTGAAATAAAATTAGAAAGTCATGAGAATAGGTTAGCATGGAATTAAAGCCGCAAACTCCACAAAATAGTGATGGGTGAGGAACCTGCTTTGATTCCCTCAGCTCTGCTCCCTGGACTCCAACCCATGTTCTCTCTGCTCTAAGTCTGCCTTGCCCAAAGTATTTGCATGGGCACCTGCAGGAAGCAAATCCATGTGTGCCCACTGTGCAAGTGGTGTTCTACTTCCACACACAGGACTTGTGGATTTTGCATGCTTTGCACAAAGAATTGTGTACTTAACACAAAGAAGGTTTCTGTTGGCATTCCCAAGTGTGTGTAGACTTTAACTGGGCTTAGTTCACTTCCTGGGCTAGGTTGAGAAAGAGGCCTGACAAGCAGGATGGGTTGTGGAATCTGTTTGATTACACTGTGACATGTGCAAAGCAGATTCTAGTTTCACTAAAGACTGCTGGATCCAAGAAGTAGTGGTGCTGAATTTAAAAATTTAGTAGTTATTCAGGTCTGCCTTCAGAACCAAGTGGAAGTGCCTTGTGAGGCCAAGAACATCCCTAGGTGAGAGAAGGAAGCTGCTATACTCCATTTAGCCACTATGCTCCTTAATCACCTTCAATTGCCTGTGCAGGATGGATGAACATGTAAGTCATCCCTGATGCTCTGCTGGTGACTGAAACAAGCCCTGTTTAGGCTTGGACTGAGAGGTAGACAGAGCAGGCTGGTCTGCATATCTTACTAAGCCACCTGTGAATAAGCCACCATGGGTTGATTGCTTGCTTGCTTGCTAGCCCAGCAACAGTGGAGGTTGGTGGCCCCAGTGTAAGTGGAGCTGGGTGTCCACTCTGTTTTTTAGTATAAATTTTAAAGGAGCTATCCATGATGCAGAACCGCAGCCCCTCCAATATGTTTGGTATGGCCTCCTGCAAATACCCAGGCACCTTTGCAACAGAGTACCTCATTTCCTAATTTCTGCATCAGCATCCTTTCTTCTATGTTGCCAGGTTTTTGATTTTTTAAAAATGGCAGACTTACAGTCTTCCATAAGAGTGTAAGACTGTCTTTCTAATATTTAGCCAAAAATAAACCCATTTGTTAATTTCCTCCACTTTGGCTTGTCTCTTCCTAGTGAACACCTTCATATTACACTGTAGTAAGAACATCTTGTAGTGAAGTGCCTTCTGTCCAGCTTTCAGCTCCCTGCCCTCACCTGAATGCTGCTTCCCTCCATTGATAACTGTCACATATACAGTGAGTGAACTCGATAAACAAATGCAAATAGCTCAAATTGCAAGGCAGAGCAGTCAAATACAAGTTAAATTTGTGCAAAGCATAATGAAGGGGAAATTGCGCAAATTTCAATGCAGAGAAGTCATATAGAGGTTAAAATTGCATAAATTTCCGAGCAGCTGTTATTTGCTTCTGTTCACATGTAAAGGACTGAAAATAAATGAAATGCTGAAATACATTAGGGACACTCTTTTGTGTTCTTTCTTCACCACTTTTAGGAACATGAGGCAGAGGGGAATGAGAAGGGGTGAGAGAAGATGGTGGCAACACTAATACAATTGTAAGGGATGAAAGGGATTTTCATTTCTCTTGTCAGCTGACTATGGAGCCATTCCTGACAACTCATGATAAAGTCATATTGTTGGGTTCAGGTAGTACAACAAGTCACTCTCAGTATCAACAACCCTCAAACAAGCCACGGGTCCTCATGCTGGCTTGTTCATGATAGGAAGAGAACTGACCTGGCAAGTATGGCATTAGATACCATGGACTTGCTAGCAAAGAGAGAAAGCCAGAATGAAAAGTATTTGTTTGGCTGAGGAGTTACTGACATCCATATCCCTACTGTAGCATCACATCCATGTGAAGGACCCAAAGAATTGAATGAATGTCCCTGTTTGTGTACCATTGTGTAAGACTTTCCATTCCATTCCATTCCTCCAGAACTCAATGCTTGAGGCAGCAAAAGGTATGCCAAATGCCACAACTGCAGCTTAATATATTTTCTTTAAAATGATGTAAAATAGTGAATCTTTAAAATGCCACAGCTGCAGCTTAATATATCTTCTTGTCTCCGGCAGTTTTGGCAGAAGCAGCTTTTGGTATGTGCATTTTAATCTACCTAACACAATGCCATACAATTTACAGGATGCAAAGATCCCAAGGCACCTTATACAATGACTCTCACAAAAGCAAAACAACCCCCTCCCCGCATAAGCAGCAAAACAAAAGTCTCATTATAAAAGCCACACTGTAAAAGAAAATACGTTGGCTTGAACATGATATGAAGAAAAGTTTCTGGAGAAACCCTGTGGGCAGAGAGAAATGGAAGTGACTGAGGGTAGGAGCTACTTCAGGAGAGGAGCTGACTTCATCTTTGTGTACTGAGTGATGTTGAAAAATACTCAGTCAGCTGCAGCATGTAGCTGAGATTGCTTCACAGCATGATAAAATTCCTGTGTGGGATTCAGAACCATGTAGGGATTGTCATGACTCCAACATTCAGGTTATCATATGCGATGATCCTACACAAGTATCAGTCTCAATATGTATACTCTGAGCACACACTGGGGAGCCACCGACAGTTTACTGAATGTACATGACTTACTTGGATTTACATTATATTTTTATATTACAAGTCAGTCCTTTCCTTCCTCTAAGAAGTTCTTCAATGGTTTTCTTCTTCACTGCATCCTGCCTTGGAAAAAAAAGTTTTGCCATTACTATATTATATTTTGGCCTCCAAATAATTCCAAGATGAAACACAAAACAAAATACTACAAAAATGGTGGAATCAAGCAGGGTTTAAAATCTTAAATTTCAAATTAAAGAGCGTCAAAAGTCAAAGGAATAAAAATGATTTTGCTGCCCTCCTAAAAGTGATTAGAAATGTCATTAGTGCTGCTGCAGAAAAGTCCCTGTCCCACATTCCTTCACTATAGCCGTGTGAGCTGGATTAAATTAAGAGAGACTGTCTCAAGAGCATCCGGTAAGCATCATGCCTCAGTGGAGTTTTGCCCCTCAGCTTGCCTGTGGGATCATCCCTGTCTTGCACTTAAGAAGGAGGATAACATTCAAAGGAGGCTAGACATTCTACAACTGGATCTATATTTGGTCAGCTATATACAAAAAGAGACATCTTAGAAAAAGCTGCTATAATATGCCTTGCATCTCTTTTGTTGCTTTGGTACTAGGCAAAGAGTGCCCTTTTCTTCCAGGCATTTTAGAGACCTATCTCTAGGTTATATGGCTGTGGTACTGATATTTTAACTGTACTTTTAAAAGGCATTTGCATTTTTAACAGGTTACAATCTTCCCAGAAAACATCCATTATTTAGAAATGTGTTTAGTAAATAAATAATATCAAGCAATCCTTTGCCTAATTTCCACCGCGTTTCTGTCAACCTGTTCTAAGATTCCTTAGATGATTCAAGCCCTGACTATATTTGAAAGAAGTGTAATCAGTTTCTAGGTGTGGGTTAGGGAAATTGATTGTTGAAAAGCTCTTGGGGGCTTCATCCTAATGGTAACAAGCCCAAAGGCCCAAGGAATATGGCCAAAGACTATTGAGTGAAATGGTCCAATTGCTTGATCCTCTTTTGGTTCTGTGCTATACAGTCTGTATAAAAGTAAAAGTTGAGGTCGGAATTCCTTGTTCACATACTACTGTGGCATTTCAGCACAGTACTCCACAAGTGTACTCAGAAGTAAGTCCTGTTAAGTTCAGTGGGCCATAAACTTATAAGCAGTTGCAGGAGAAGAAGTAAAAGCTTTTGGCAATCAAAACATGTCCTTCAGCATCTCTTTTGGCAGCCTATCTGTGACTGCACAACTCCTTCAATTTAAAACAATACATGGAAATTAATAAACATCTTTATTGGGAAAGGTCAGTGGCAAATCAGGACAATTACTCTCTAAGCTTCCAAGGACACAGCTCAAAGACAAGCTCATGGAGTCTACAATAGCAGCAATGGTAATTTTATTTATGGCTGGTAACTTGGGGGCTGCTTTGGGAGGGTTGAAAAGCTGCACAAAATTGACAAGTGATTCAAGTTTATTCTTGTAGCAAGCCAGTGGATGATTGCTGACATATACTGAACTATTATGGGTAATACTCCTCACAGTATCTTTAGCAAAAATGTTAGGAGCCACTGAAACTACATTTTGCTACCAAGATGTTCTCTTGCATTGTCTTCTTGAGCTACAAAAGTGTGCACCCTTACTTACACTTTACATAATTTGTGAACATACAAAGCTATCATTGTTGAAAACATGTAAAATGCCTTTATGGGTCAGGATGCATCTTATTTATAGAAGTCATTTACTGCTTTTTTAGTCATGGTAATGGGTTGGCAGCACTGAATTTTGTTAAGTGCCCAGACAGCCAAACAAACAAACAAAAGATCTGATGTTAAGGTAAATGCTGCTGAGTTTTAAAAAGGAGGAGGAAGGAACAATAATAACTGGCTTGCCACATCCCCTGTCCCGCTGCTGCCCAAGCTGCATAACTTTGAAAAGTATTTCAAAAACGCCAGAAAGGTGAGGGTTGACATCCTGCTGTGACACCTAACGTGGCTCTCTGCAGGAAGGATGAGGCATATCTGGAATGCTGCTAAGAGTGTAAATATGTGGGGAATGTCTGTGACACAATATTACCTAAAGTCTATTTGCCATGAAGAAACAGAGGAGGAGCTGTGTTCTTTGTCCCTTAGGTTAGCATTGAAAAAAAAAATAAGCACTCCGTCTTTGTGATGAAGCTCATGAGCGTGACTCACGTGTCATAAGCATGGATCTATGATCAAGCCATGCCCCACTCTGTTGTTCTAACAAAATAGTAAAGACTTTTACAAATATACCCATGCTGCACGAAGCATAGGCAGTGTTGGGACTCGCACCTTGACTTGTTTGTCATGTCAGTGGTAAAGACATGTGCAGCCTCACATATTCTGGCTGAATAGATTCTGCAGTCTTTGGGCACTTACAGTTCAGCTTGGTACTGAGGCCCACTACTGTTCGTCTACAGCAAGGGTAGACAATCTGTAACCAATTAGGTGTGTTGTCACACAAATTCCATCAGAGCTGTAATACGTCCCAAGACCATTCTCCATACAAAAGGAATACCAAATGGTCAATGTAATGCCAATTTTAAAAAATTATTGGCGGCAGGGACTAATGTCAGAAAGCGCAGGCCAATTTTAGTAGCTGAAGTAGCCCACCTATGTACACAACTTGCTGGAAAACATGAGCAAGGAGGGTCTATTACACTCATATCCTGCTTGTGGATTTCACACTGGATGACACTACATGTCATGACAACCTTCCCTGCAATTAAGGTATGCAGAATGGGTGTTTGAGGAACAACCCATGGTGCACCAACAGATGATCTGTGGGTTGTCTCACAGTGTCCTCTTCCGCAGGGAAACCCATGACAAGACTCATCATCTTTGTACTTCATCACCAAGTGGTGCAGTGGAACAAATGTCACTGGTGTCCCCCCTTTTGCTTGCCTCCTGATTTATACACATGCCTATTAAAACAAAACCAGGGGTATCCTTGCCTCTTGCAGGGGAGCACTAGTAGACAGGTGCTATCAAACTCATGCCTGCTTGTGGTCTTCCTATGGAACTCTCTGCAAACAGCTACATTTGAACTGAGCTAGATAGTCTCTGAGCTACTGATGGTTCCTGCTATATTCTTATGAAGCCCTGCTGTGTGCCTCACCTCCTACAGAAGGGAACCTGAGGCAAAGCTGTCTATGTAGCAGTGCCCTGCCTGTGCAGTTTCCCTCCCAGAGAGGTTAGATTGACTCTTTCATTCTTGGTTTTTAAACATCCAGTAAAACGACTTTCAGTGCTTCAATTTACTCCTGGACTTTAGCTAGTTCTTCTGTTGTATATTTTTTTCCTATTTTGGTTTTAGGTTTAAAAAATATCAGAAAGATCATTTGAAAACTCATTTATTGAGTTTTATTACAAACTCACTGTCTGTCTCAGGCAACACAACAACACAGTCAAGGGTTGAGTGTGGGTTGTCTGTGAAGCATGGTTGTTGAAATGTTGGGTGTCAACCAAGCTAACAGTCCACATTCCATAATCCAACAACAAACCATGAGCTCTCTTCAATTATCCCTCTACCCAGTCACTGAGTGATAGGACAACTGAAAAATAAATGAACTTAAGAGTAAGTGTGACTGTCATAGGATTTACAGGCAGGACATGTGCCAAATAATTGGTGGCTGTGGGGAAAGGGCAATGGATATGGTTGTTTGGGGAACCTTACGTGCTGCATTGGTACCATAGTAAGGCCAGTTCTGGCCTGCAGCCTGAGGTCCCCTATCCCCACATGTTCTATCGCAAGGAAAGTCCATTCTGCCCTCCCCCCAACAGGTCCCTGCCCCAGCAGATGTTCAGCATTCTGTGGGCATTGACCTTGTTCAGTTTTCACTGGGCAGGTTTTTTGGGAGGGGGAATGGCACCCCGACACATATTCCTCTAATAGCTTCAGTACCACAATTAACTTCTTTAAATTTCAAACTGAAATCTGGAGTACCTACAGCACCCCACTGAATGATGCTGCTGATACATTCTCTTGCTTCTTGTCAGCATCTCAGTCATACCTAAGCACTTGAATTGCTCTCTAGTATATAGGATTCCCAAACTGGCATTACTGTTTTATACTTTGGGATATAGACTTGTGTCCTGCCTTTTTTATATTAAGTTTTATTTGAAATTATAATCCTAAAAACAAAGAAAAACTAAAAACAACATCAATCATCAAAAACATCGGGCCTGCTGGGTCAGCCCCCACACCTTTCTTTTTCCATTTATAATAACATAAAAACATATTTAAATCTATGTGAAGTCCCATTTCTCAAGCCAATAATAAAGAGTCCCAAGTCTGATAGAAGTCAGTATCTTCTTTCTCCTTCAATCTATCCATTTCTGCACAGTCCAAGATCTTTGTTAGAATCAGTTCATCTGTGGGTAGTTCTTCATTTTTCCAGTGTTGAGCAAAAGCAATCCTCGCTGCAATAATTACATGTAAAATCAAATACATTTCTTGCTTATTAATGTCCACCGGTATAATGCCTAATATGAAGACTTCAGGTTTAAAGGTTAAGGGTTTTTGTAACATTTCCTCAAGCCATTTATGTATTTTAATCCAATACTTTTTCACGTTCTCACAAGTCCACCACATATGATAAAAAGAACCCAATTTATGTTTACATTTCCAACATTCATTCGACATATTTGGAAACATCTTAGCTAATCTATTTGGCAACAGATACCATCTACAAAACATTTTATACAAGTTTTCTTTATACGAAGTTGCTAATGTTACCTTAATATTTCTCTCCCATGGCTTTTGCCACTTTTCTAATTCAATATTATATCCAAAATTTTGTGCCCATGTCATGGTTTCCTTAAACTGTTCATCTTCCATTCTCCTATCAAGTAAAATTTTATTTATTTATTAGGCAGCTTATATGCCGCCCCCTTCGCATAAGCCTCGGGGCGGCTTACAATCCGGCTTACAATTTTTTACACAAGTAAAAAATCATATAATCTTTTAATCATTTTCTCATCTGTTTTTAACATCACTTGATCAAAGGATGTTAGGTCTTTATAAAACCCCCATATATTACAATCTTTAGCATATCTTGATTGCATCTGCACCTTATACCACCACGAGATATTGAGTCCCTGTTCTTGTATTTCTTGATCTAGGTTCAGGCCTCCATCCTTATCCAAAATATCATCATATCTTATGATCCCTTCAAAATTCAATACATTTGGATACACAAATGCTTCCATAGGTGAAAGCCATCTTGGTAACTTATTATACAATTTTGACTTCAACTTTTCCCACACTGACATTAATGATCTTCTAATAAAGTGACTTAAAAAAGAACCATGTGCCTTAGCCTTCTCATACCACATATAAGCGTGCCAGCCCATTTGCAAATCATGTCCTTCAAGATACAAAATTCTCTTATTTCTTAAAGTTATTCGTTCTTTTAGCCATGTTAAAACAGAAGCTTGATAATGCAACATCCAATCAGGGAGACCAAAACCACCATTCTCTTTAGCCTCCTGAAGTATTTTTAGTTTAATCCTTGTTTTCTTCTTTCTCCATATAAATCTTGAAATTTGAAAATTTTAATCATCAAAATGTTTTCTATCAATTTTTATGGGAATCATTTGGAATAGAAAGAAAAGCTTTGGTAATACATTCGTTTTAACTAGTGCTATTCTTCCCGGCAAGGGCAATTGCAAATTGGCCCATTTTTCCAGATCACCCTTAATATCCTTCAATAGTTTCTCATAATTGTCTTCTTTCAGAGTGGTACACTTAGCTGTAAGATAAATTCCCAAATACATAACCTTTTTAACAGTCTGAAAGTCTACTTGTTCCAGCAGAGTTTTTCTCTGCTCCTGCGTGAGATTTTTTACTAACAATTTTGTCTTTTCTCTATTTATTTTCATCCCAGTAACCTTGCCATATTCTTCAATCCTTTGTAGGAGTTTAGGCATTGTTGCAAAGGGTTCCTCCATTATAAAAACCAGGTCATCAGCAAATGCTTGCAATTTGTAGCTTTCATCTGTAATCTAGTACCTTTAATGTCTGCATCATCCCTGATATTTGTATTCAACGCTTCTAAAATCAATATAAACAACAGAGGTGATAGCGGGCATCCTTTTCTTGTACCCTTTTGTATATCTATGGTCTTTGCAAATTCACCATTAATTCTAATCCTAGTCAACTGCTTTTGATAAATGCTTGATATTGCATTAATAAACTTTTCACCAAACTCCATTTGAGCTATCTGTTGCTTCATAAATTGCCAGTTGACATTGTCAAAGGCCTTCTGTGCATCCATGAATAATAAAGCCATTGGTTTTTCCGTATGTATCTCATAGTACTCTAAGATATCCAAGATAGTGCTCAAGTTATTCCTTATTTGTCTTTTAGGTAAAAAACCATTTTGGTCTGAGTGAATAAAGTCTGTTAAATACTTCTCAAGTCTTTCTGCCATTATAGAGGCAAAAATTTTGCAATCCACGTTTAATTGTGATATAGGTCTATAATTTTGAATCTGCGTCAAGTCCGTATCTTCTTTCGGAATTAATGTGATATTTGCCTCTGTCCAAGTATCTGGTATTTTAGCATTTAAGAGTGCTACATTGCATATATCTTTAAGAAGTGTAGCAAAGATTCCTATCCGGGCCAGGAGTTTTATCATTCTTTTGCTGCTTAATTGCCACTATTATTTCCGTGATTGTTACTACTTGATTCAATATTTGTTGGTATTTCTCCGGTAATTTTGGCAGACCTCCCTTTCGGATGTATTCTTTACTTTCTCAGTTGAAATCTCATCTTTCTGATATAGCTTTGCAAAAAAATCTTCCGCTATTTTCTTAATATGTATACTTGTAGTTGTCCTTCTCCATCCTTCAATTTAGAAATCAGTCTCTTCTCTTGCTCTTTCTTTACTTTATAGACTAGCCATCTCCCTGGTTTATTAGCATTTTCAAAGAAGTTTTGTTTGACCAATTTCATTTGCTTAGTAAGTTCATTTTTGTCCAAGAGATTCAGTTTTTGTTTTAGAATAATCATTTGGACCTTAGGGCATTTTTTTGGATAGATCTTCCTGTAGTTCTTGTTCCCATTTCATCAATTCCTCTACTATTTTTGCTCGTTCCTGCTTTTTCTTTTTGTTTATTTTTGCTGAGTATGTTATTATCAATCCCCTGACATAGGCTTTGGCTGTGTCCCAGACATTTTGTAAAGAGGTTTCTTCAGTTTTATTCATTTGAAAGAATACTTGCATTTCATTATTTATCTCTTCTATGAATTTTTTATCCTTTAATAAGGCTTTGTTTAAGCTCCATCTGGGGACTTGTGTCCTGCCTTGATTGCTATCTAATAATTCAGCCCACCATGTTAAGCAAACATGTTAGTTTTTTTGCTAGAGAAGGCAGGCCATGCAGGACAATGAGATTCTGACTGAAGCCTTCTTGCTAGGGGATTGATTGGGTTAGGCACAGTAAACAGTGCAAACATATCTTTATTGCCACTCTGTTCATTACTGGAAGGCAGAATAAACAAAGCACATAACTATTTGAAATTTTCATACTTTCTAATGCTGAGCTATTTTATATCTGTAAATCGAAAGTGAATTCTCTACAAGTTTGCATATTGATTATTAACTCAAGTAATGTAGATTCTCTAAATACCAAAATATGATAGCTGTACAAAGGCATAAGACATACATTGGACTCCATTGGCTAGCAAATGATTTCTTTAATATGCAGACAGGTTCACACTAACAATGTTTCCTCTGCCTTATTTTTTTTATTCTGTAAAAAGAATTTGAGCTATTATCACAGGAATCTTTCCCTGATAGCCAAAAGAAAGGATAGATATAGGGTTAGATGGATCAGTTATAAAAGGCCAAAAAATCAGGGTCTAATTATTCTGTTAGGAATAATTAAAAGGTCACTTGGTGTTTTTTTTTATTGAAATTGCTTTGCTTATTAGAAACATTTCAGCAGAATCTTTCCCTGGAATTATACTGTATCCAAGTGGATGTGGCTACAATTTCTGCTCAGTGCCCTTGCACTGATAGATCTCTATGTTATACTGTGTGCTATGAATGCTTAATTATGTAGCAGATAGCTCAGACTGTTGCTGCTTCCTCTAGAGTAAGTGTGCACATAACTGGTTTGAATCTGGATCATTGCACACAGAACAGAAGATTAGACCTTCATCACCGTTTACTCCTCTAAATTCCCCCACATCTGTTGTTGCCAGTGGGGACTTTTCCCTCATCTTTCACTCCTGTGTGTGTTGCAAGGAGCTTGAAAGTAAATGGAGGGGTGAGTTTTATGGATTTATGACACTGTATTGTAACATATACGGTATACCATGCTTCAGTATTCCGTACAGGAAATGGTTATATCATGGATGTACAGAGGGAGATGCAGAAATTCACCCAAACCTGCTGAAAGATCTCCCAGGGAAGCCACCTTTTCCCTCAGCTGTCACCTCTTCAAAATAGCAAAATGGCACCTCTTCAAAAAGTGTGCTCAAAATAAATAAATGGGTAACTTCAGTGCTGATAATTTATTAAAATTAAAAGCAAAGCAAGAAAGGATAGAGTCAAGTTTGCCTAATAAAGAAGTAAAAGCAGTTCTTTCTTGCTCTTTTGAAAGAACAGAGGGACAGACAGAGCTTTTCTCCTTGAGGTATTTATCATCCACTTATTTTCCACTGTTTATGGTTGTTTATGGGTTCCTTAGATGATGTCATGACCTTCTTGTTTGGCTTGTAACCAGCCTTTTTGGTGAGTTAAGACCAGGGAAAATACAGCATTTAATTGTAAAGAAGAAAGAAATTACAGTTTTGTCTTGTGTATTTATACCATTTCATTGTAGCACACTGCCACCTAGAGATAATATAGTGGATAAGCAAGAAAGGTAATGTCTTTCTTCTAGTATTTGGCTCTCAGTTCTGTAATGATACCAAAATAGATACAGCAAATTTAAAACCAATTAATATTTTATACATGATGCTATTAATTTTATATATCTACCTTTATTTTGTCATGAAACTGACATCCAAGCACTGCACCAGGAGTGTTTCTTTAATGCTTTCCTGATACATAATCTCTAGGAGGCACTGTGGTATAACAGAATGGTAATTAGACAAATACAGAACCATTTTCTTTTGCTTTCATGGTTATATACTGCATGTTCTATACTGTTAAAAAAACTTGTGGAAAATTTTGGTTAGACAGAGAAGCAAAGCTGGATAGTCATAATACAGTTTTAAAGAAGCCATATTACAATTGCTAAGGAAGAAATGACAGAGTCACAATAAATGCCTTGGGCAGAAAAGCTCTATCTGCTGGTTGGAGAAAAGCTCTCTGAGAATGCTTCAGAAAGAAAGGTACAGCTGGTGCTGATGAGCAGCCATCCACTAGTCCTCCCTGACCCCGGGTGCTTTAAAAATTGCTCAGACCCTGAAAGAACAGTGATGAAGAATTACTCATTTAAAACCTAGGAAGCTGTTTAAGCCTCCATATACTCTTGAGTTTTGTAGCACCTTCTTGGATCTCCGCACCCGCAATCCAAAAGACAGGCTCCAGCAATTTTAAGGTAGTCCATGGTTAAGCAGAGGCGCCGTCCACCCTATGCCTGTATTCATTCATACGTTCATTCATTTATTTAAAGCTTTTATTAAAAACTACAATTAAGACCTATTAACAATCAAAATAATGGGAGAATAAAAAGGTTTTCACCTGATATGGAAAAGAAAAAAGCTTTTTATATACTTTATATGCTTTTCCAGTTGGGTGGCCACTTACACAATCAGCAAAGATAGCAAGACATCTACATATACATTTGTGTATATTTGGATAGATACAAGCTGGGGGAGTACTGTTATAACTTAATGGAGATACAGCACATTGCATCACAGAAGGCAAAAGAGGGACCTGGTGCTGCTTAGCCCACTGCCTGTTAGGTGCTGACAGCGGTGGGCAACTGCAGGAGTTCTGCTCTCTCTTCTTGGGGTCCTTTATCTTTAAACTGGGCATGGGCTTGACACAGAGGATGCTCAAGAGTGAACAATTTTAAATGCTAATGTTGGTGTTTCCAGCATGGAATCTGATAAGAGCTATTCCTATCATGCTCACTGTTTCCACATCACTGACAGCAACATTTATAAGGCAACAGAATGTTTCTGCCATAGCAGATGTATTGTGGACATTCTGTCCCTTCACCCCAACTCTTCAGTAGTGGCTTTCAGGATTCATAATTACTTGTCTTTCTCCAGTTCAAGTTCACAGTGATAAATCTAGCTTTTAAGGCTTTTTACAAAGGTGGGTGTGGTGCTGTTGATAGCATTCATGATTAAGTGCTTTCCTGTGTCAAATATAGCCTGTAATATACTACAAACAGACCCTTGATTTTTATACAAACTGATCTGGCTGCTATCAGACTCTGTGATATTTTATAGTAATACTTAAAATAAATCTCAACACAGGAAAGAAAGTACACAATTATTGTTTTAAGCTCACTGCAAGAGCTTATCTTCAAAGTGGCAGGGTTTCCATTGTATTTGAGAAACTGCTCACTACACTGGGTATAGGGGTTAGGTAGCAACTAAGAGGCTGGAAATTCCCAATATATAGCCCATGCATTGCAGTTGACTCTTAAAATCAGAAGAAGTAATGTACAGACTTTAAAAAACATTTTCTTATGAATTTTCAACTAAATCCTACTTTTGTAAATTTTGTGAGAGAGAGCTCAGTTCAGCTTTCAGTGATCTGCAGCAAAAGAATTAAGAAGTATATGAATCTTTAGAAGAGACCCAGTGCCCAGAATGTTGCAATGGGATTTGATGAACGTTTGAAACATCCTTAGTAGTGGAACAGGTTATCCTAAGAGGTGGGAAATTCTTCACATGAGGCATTTAGTCAGAGGTTGGATGTGGCCTTGTGATGCAAAACCTGCATTGAACAGAGGATTAGACTAGATGATCTCCAAGGTCCCTTCCAACTCTGTGATTCTTTGCTTGTTCAATTTCCCCCCTCATCCCTTTGGCCTTCCACTTTCTCTTAGCCTAAGCTACATCACAGACTTGTTGTGAGGGTGAAATGGAATAATCTCATGCATGGTACCCTGAGTTTCTTGGCCAAAGGATGAAATAAAATATGCTATATGTGACTGGGCTGGCAACCTCATTTAAGGAATGCCTTCTATATGAGATTTACTGAAATTAAATCTACTCTTGAAAAAAATCTACTTATTTCAGAAGGGATCACAGAGAAGATATTCTTGGTTGATCAGTTATAGGGTTTGGCATATTTCTCAAATATTATCTTTCTGTACATTATTATTCATATGCTGGATGTGTAGTAGATGGAGGAATGCAAGCATTAAAATATGTGAATGAAGGCACAAGAGTGATCTTAACTCCAAATGAATGTTTCAACAGCCCCAGCATCTTCCCAATGGTGCACGGTTTACACCACAAATATAAACCAGGGAGAATGTTGCATCATTCACACATTCTAATATCTAAGTTCTACAAAAATATTTGAAAGCAAAGAGACTAACTGCCCCTTAGTTTTTGTTTATAGTGCCATTAATGATGGTTGAGAAAGGTGACCACACTAACATTTGATGCAACAGGGATAAACATGTTGAGTCAGTTGTTCTTGGGGGGTTTTAGATTGGCCTAGAGAATGAAAAGTGCATTTGTTGATCTTCCAGTTATTATCAAGAGTGTGAATTTAAACCACTGTAGTTCCAGAGATCAAGGTGAGATGTGATAGACTGATCTGATTTGCTAGTGCCAGTCACTAAGTTAATTCCTCCTGAAGCAGAAAAAGCTGGCTGAAAGATTCTGTGAAGAGTTTGTCACAGCTCTTCAACACTGCACTTTGCATTCCCTCAATTTTTATCTTATGCTAAAGCCTCTGTAATTAAATCATTGCTAAGCACAGCAATCCTGGGTGGCAGGTAAATAGGTAAGACAAACAATGAGACAAAATCAAGATATGATTCCAGAAGTAATGGCCCTCTATGCACTAAGCAAGATGTTCATTTGAGGTCAACTCAAGTGATTGGACATTTATCCTGCCAAATGCTCCTAGCCTAGCTAGTGTAGACAGGTATCTCCAGTGTGAAGGGCTGACAGAGGACCATCCAAACCTTTCTGTTTGAAAGCATCCTCTGCTTCAAGGCTTATCTTGTTGTATTCTGGGTGAAAGATGATGAACTATAAAAAATGTACCCCATTAACAGTTGACAGCTGGACAGTTGGCTGGACAGGAAAGCACAAAAGTCACAATCTTTCACAGTATGAGAACTACTATATGTCTCTCAAATTATAATAATGAATTCTAATTATGTATTTAAAATAGCATATGGAAATGTCATGCAAGTCACTGCTTTCTTTTGCTTTATTTCTTGTGTGTGAAGAGTAGGATCTCTTCTCTTCTCTCCAGTTCAGAAGAACTGTCCATCTTATGCCCTGCTTGCTAGCACAATTCCACTCCGAGGCATGGATTTTGAGAGCTACTTCATTGTGCTGGGTTTTAGCTAAAGGAAGATTTGAGACACATACAATATGTCTGGGTATTTCAGGCATCAAAACCTCATTTATCTTCTCTAGCAGGGTCACAAGTTGACAAGGGGTTTACACTGCAACTTACCTATCCTCACAGTGGAGTAGGAAAAGCAACTAGACCATCCAGCTGACTGAAAGCTTCAGTTCCAGGGTTAAGTCTTGTGCAAATTATTTTGCCTGTCCCTGTTAATTACCAGGCTGTTTCTGTAAGCTGCTTACAGGGGAAAATTGGAAGATGCAGGTGTTCCCAGAAGCAGGGAGGGGTAGCAGTATGGCCTGCAGTGCCAGCACAATGAAGCTTCATCAGGCTTAGGTGCCCATCCTAAGAATATTCATCCCTAAGTGACCTGGCAGCGCCTGCAGGAACAAATCCCCCCCCCCCCATTCACACATTACCAAAAACAATGCCCCAGTACAACTCCAGATCAGAAAATGGTAATTATACCGATAAAGTGTTCCCCAAGAAATAGTTTGAAGTTCTTTTCTTCTTCTTTTCAAAGGCATTGTTCACAACTGGGGCTAGTATCATTTCCATTGTGTGCTTTGGTGCTATTGCTGATAATCATGCGAATGCCAGGAAAAATGACTCTCTTCTCAAAGCAGTTTTGAAATGTTTATCATGCAGTCTTCCAGTCATGTGCAGCTTGTCAGACTGTAATAAAACTCAAACCCCAAGAAAGTCCTTCTGATTAGTATACAGCTTAAAGCCAAACATTTTGTTATTATAGGCAAATCAGGCCAAATCTTCAACATGTCAAGAATTTTGCATTGTTTTTGGCCTCAACAGGAGCAGGTTTGAATAGTTGTTTTTTAATATTTGCTGCCTGAACAAAAATGAGCTGAAAAAGCAGCTAAAATTGAACAATATGAAAATTGAAGTAAGAGAGCATTGCAGAGGTCACTTACAATCAACTGCATCCAATTGATACTGGAGATCATGAATATTTATATAGATGGAAAATGTTAGTTTTCCATCTGAAGAGAGGGAGTTAAATTCTCTAGTGCTAAACCAACATAGAAAGATTGCTTGTGTAACTAGGAAAGCAAATCTAGACTGAAATGCTTAAGCTAAGGCCAGAGTAACAAGACTGACTTACTGCCTCTTCCTTTCTGATTCCAGCCAGAAAATGTGTAACTAGAAGCCAAGAACAGAAATAGCTAAATAGAAAAAGGGTTTAAACAACTTGCATAGGAACAAACCTATTTTACATCACATTCTATTAATGAATTCCTATAATTATCATTGTTCCACTTTAAAACCACACTATACAGACTTACCTTCACAGTCATGTAAAGGAGTAAAAAATTAAATAAAATGAACAAGATGAGCAATAAGATGGACAATACAAAGGTAAGTATATATCAGAGGTTGCCACATAAATGATTAAACACTGAGGCTTCCTTCCTAAGATAAGTTAACCTAAGAAAGCTGATATAAGGAAAGTTTCTACCCCCCTCCATTCCTTCAGTTGCCCTTGTTCATCCCCCACCAAAAAAAAAAAAGCCTCTGGACGTTCCAGAAGACCATCCTGAACAGTGTGGGATGGGTGAGAGTATTGAAGAGGGAGAATCAATTTCACTGAATGAGTGCAGAAACCATGCCAAAGCTCAAGAAAATAGCCACTCCTTGCATGAGCCACCTTAAATCTCAGTTAATGCGATTCTGCCACAATTTAAAGAGAAGTTGTAATTAAAAAGTGGGTGATCTTTCCCTGATCTCTCCTCATTCGCTTCCTTTAAATAAAGTCAGCCCACCCTGACTGACTACAGAACAGTAAAATGATGGCCAAGATGAAGTAGCATCTCTGTCTGGTTAAGCTGTTTAAGAGAACTTCAGTTCAGTATTAAGGATGGTCAAACAAGAAAGTTGAGGGGCATAATCTGAGTAAATATGAAAAAGCTAGGTGCAATTCAACTCTGTTAATAGTGATAGATGTTTTGTCATAAAACTCAGTGGAATGTGATTTGAGCAGAAGAAATCATGCTGCTACTCCTTTTTTCATTCTTGGTAACAAACATATTGGCATTACTTCATATTTACTTAGACCATAGCATATTTGAAGCACAAAGCCATCTAAGGCCTCGCTGTCTTTGAAGTGGTAATTCTCTCTATGCTCTGCACTATTTGAAGCTGCCAGTCAGGGCCTAACATGATTGAATTGTCTTCCCATACAAGAAAACAATTTCTGCACCAAGAAAACTAATTGCCAAGGAGAAATGTTCTAGCCTAGCTAGTCTTCCCCCAGCACCTTCCCTGTACCACCATTCTGGTTTTCCCCACTTACAGTTTATTTTTAACCATGGGTAGAACATTTCTTCACATATATCTTCGCCAATGCTCTGCAGTGGTACAGCTAGATAGATATTTATTCTATGTCCAAGTAGTCAATCTCAGGTCAACCCATGGTTGAATATTCCTTATTTTATAACATTACAACCATGGAATTATATACAGAAAAAAAGTGATGTGCCCCTTATTCAGTACAAACCTGTATTGGAGGAAAAATAGTAACAGGACTGTTAGTAAAATTCTCATCCCCTTGACTTACTCAATTTTTAAACAAATTATACCCAACTCCCATAGCATTGAAAAACAGTGGCTAAGGAGTTGGTTCCTTCTGATCCTGTAACTAAGGCACTAAACTTGGAAAATTGAATCATCAAGAATTCCCCTCACTCCTGTGCCCTGTGTGCTTATGTTTGTTTGGATTTTCAACTCTCCATCTCTAGGGAGCACACCCTGTAAGAATAGCCATTAATTAATCACCATTTTAATGCCCCAGTTTTCATGCATGTCATGGAGTGTTGTATGTTTTAATTGTAAGCCATCTTGGAGATCTCATTGTGCTGAAGATGATTTGCACATTTAAATAAATAAATCAAGATTCTACTAATTGCAATTTCATTTCATGTAGTATCACCCACCTTTTCAGCAGTTGATGAAACAAGCCATTCTCTTTGATCCCCAGGAAGCATTTTCTGAAATTCGTAAGGCTCAAGTAGAACACCTGACTACTGTTTTCCCTCTTTAAATTAGTCTTTATAAAGAAATAGCACTGTGATAAACACATGGTACAATTAAGCAAAGGTACCTGGATTGCTTATATGGATGTTTATCGATCATCACCAAAGCAGCAGCCTCCTGACACATCCATGTAAAATGGGGACGTTCAAAAGAAACATTCCAAATTTGTAAAAATCCTTTAAAAAGCATTCTTAGAGATTTACCATCTCTGAGGTTAAACAGAACTGATTACTTAGCCAGGTCACAAGGAGGCAATGGTTGGAGCTTCTGGTTTTGAGCTAGATGTTCTGTCCATTCTTTTCATTCAAGACTGCTAGCAGATGAGCACCCAGGTAGAATTCTGGAAGGAATATCCTTGTCTGTCTAGCCCAAGAGGACACTAAAAATGTGAAGGGGTCTGAAACACGGGTATTTAATGCAGTGATCTCTGTTGCCATCACAATGAGGCATTGTTGGGCATAGGATCTGCTAAACAATGAGTTCTTGATAGGACATAATACCTATTCAGCTTCACACAAGTTGCCCTTAAAAACATCCTCAGCTCAAGTTTACCTTTGTTGCATACAATACAACAAATTGGTAATCTGTTGCACTTATTCATCTACTTTATTTCATTCCTTCATGGGCTTACCTGGCCTGGAAAAACTAGCAATTGCACAGGCCATACAAATCCATGGTTATTGTGTTTCACTTCTAAAAACTTCACCGGATTGCACCAAACAGTTAAGGGGAAGGGGAGAAAACTACTGGTTAATATACAAGAACAAATAAATTCTGTTAACATAGCAGTATATTGAACATCTCCTGTGATTACATAGCACATGATTCTCAGCTACCTTGGAAAGGTTATGGAAAGAGAGGTATTAGCCCCTATATAAAATAAATGTTTACAGCTTCTTCAAAGCGGGCAGTTTAAAACATTTGCAACATGTTGTCTAGAGTTAATTATACTTGACAGTTTAATTGACAGTCCCACACAGGTTTGCTCAGAAGTACTGTAAGTTCTATTTTATTCAATAGGACTTACTTCTGGGAAAATATGCACAGAATTGCAATCTGTGGACATAATTACATCCAAGTGTGCAAGTACATATGAAGACCCCTGCTAGCTCAGACCAAATGTCCATCTAGCCCAGCCTTCTGTCCACACAGTGGCCAGCCAGCTGCCCACACAAAACCCCAAGCAGGATGTGAATGCCACAACACCCTCCCACTCCCCAGCAGCTGGTGTATATGGGCAGACTGATTCTGATGGTAGCATTCAGGACTTGAAACCATTGGTGGCCTTATCCTCCACTGAAATACACATATGCGAAAGTAAGTCAGCACTAAGGAAATAGCTCTCTCTCCACCTTTACAAACAAACAAATGAAAATTTGTCTTGGAGTAAGTTTCTGCTGGCACTGAAAACAGTGAGTTCAGAGGAGCTGTTTATATGCTGCAGCTCAGTCTCTGGGAATTACTTGGGCCCTGCCATATCCCCAATAGCAACCACTTTGTGTTGATGCCCAGGGAAGTTCCCAAATTGCCAATTGTGTCTAAAGCCCTTAACACACACACACACACACACACACTCCAGGAGCAATTAAAAAAGCAGTGGCACATGTATTTGATTTAAGTAAATATGTTCAACTCCTTTATAGAGACCAAGAAAATTTTCAAAGTGCTTAACTTAGGCTAATATATGGGGATTATTTCTATTTCCTTGTAATAGGGTATGGGCTGAAATGTTTCCATTGAAGTGGGGAGAGACATAATACAGGTGATAACTGCAGGGCTCTCAGGCGAGCTGTGTTTCAGCATCGAGCAGCCACATGTCCCCACTCATGTGGCTGGTGTGTATAGATCAGCTCCTCCATGTTGTAGAGGTGGGGGCTGGCCCACCAGGGTCTCCCTCTCACACACAGCAGCTTGTGTGAACAAAGGGAGTGACCTCCAGGCACTGAGCAAAGGGTTTAGTCCATGCAGCCCTTCTCACAAATTCTAAAAAGGTGGGGTGGTGGTAGGTAATGTCAACCTACCTAAGAAAAGAAGACAAATTGGTGCAGGCTGTTTCTGGCAGTGCACTTGTGCCACATATGGCAATGTACTCTCACCTTGGCATTCCAGTCATTTCCTTGAGACCATGTACCTATGGCGGGCATCTTTGTTGAACAGCTTCATAATTAATCAGTGGTGGTAGAGCTGGCAGGACTTGGCAGGATGGGCTGTAGTTACTGCTTGGTTGACTCTTGCTTCTCTGCTTCCCTCTTTACTATGGGGGCGGGGGGAGGGGAATGATCCTGACTCTGTCACCCTGGTGTGCAGCTAGTCACATCTCCCTTAATTACACTATAATGCTTCTCCTGCTATATTGTTGAATAGGCTACTTATAGTTGCCTTGTTTTGCTTCTTTCTTTTTTTTTAAAGCAAAAGCCCTTTTTTAAAAAGTAAAAATTTCCCGTTCTTGCCATCTGTTTTGACTGCCTGTTTTGTTAGAAAACAGATTTAATTGTTCAAGGTTAAAAGGTAACATTTATTTTTATGCTCCTTAGCCTTAGATTGTCATTACTACCTATCTATTGAAGCTCCTTTGTACGAAACATCCCTTATCCTATTTGTCCCTGGAGCATACTGTGTGCCAAATGATCATTGCTAATAGGAGGGATGCTTTTCTGGATAAAGGAAACATCTTGCTAAGTAAAATAAATGTGCTGTACTAGAGAAAGTGTGTCCTGAACCTTTTCAAAAATAGATTAATGGCAACTGAAATACCAAGAGCTAAATTCCCCAACCTCACCTGTTCCAAGGAAACCACTGTTCACAACAACTTGATTACTCAACTGTGTGCACTGGGCTGCCATGTTTTCTATGAGATATTTACGCAGTGGCATTTGAAATGACGTCAATTCTTTTCCTGCCTAACTGAGAAGATTGCTGTCATTCAGTACTGGTACTAACCCCTAACGAGATTAAATTGAGGACACCAGCTTGATTGCTTTAACAGTAACTTTAAAAGGATTTCCCAAACAGAAGCATCAAGACAAACTGTAGCTCAGGGGATTTCATGAATTCCTGAAGTTAATGATGTCAGCCAGGATACACTTCATACCCTTTTTAAAAATACTATTTACCGAAGAATGTGGTGTTGTTTCTTTTCAAAGGAAGGAGCAAAACAAAGCTAAGAATGAATAAATTGCAGATTTTAAGTTCATTATTAGATTCATTTATGGCTGTAGCTAGGGTAGTCCAGACAAAGCACCAACGTACACAGAGCACAAGATTTTGATGTGTGTAGCTTTTTAAATTTGACAACCTCCAAAGCAAAGAATGAGAACTTGTTTTAAGAACAGAAACAATCCCTGTTTTAAGAATAGTAATGTGGTAGATGGTGCTCACAGTACTGTTCCCAGCCCTACTTACTCAATATTTCTCCTGGTACACACTGAATTTTTCATAATCACAGTCAACCTTCAGTGGGAGAGAGGACTATTTTTCTAGTGAAACTGTTAGCCCCTAGAGGAGGTGAAATGGGTTGCCTCCCTGAGCTGGCACAATTCATTTTGCTTCCTGAGGCAAAGAACAAGTTAACTCCCCTTCCATGCACAAAGCCCAACCAGACTGATGGATGAATCCCAGTGTTGGAGCAGCTCCTCCACTGAGATCAAAGCCACCAGGGTAAATGAGGAGTCTCATAGCAGGCCTATAACACCTAGATCTCTCTTTCGATGCCATGCTGCACTTCCAAGCAGTTGCCACCTGAGGCAATTGCTTCTCTCTACCTAATTGCAGGGCCAGATAACTGCATTATTTACTTTACATTCATTAGTTGGGCTTTTGTATGTTACAATATTTATATTGTGATGTGTCCGTATTTATTTTTTTCTGTATTTAAAAAAAAATTAAAAAGGGGTAAAAAAAAAAATCTCTCCAAGAAAGCAGGTAGAAGGCATATTTCTGCACCCACCCCTGTGCTGTGATGGGCAATCTAAGCAGCTTCTGCAGACTGTTGGGAGGAAGCACCCATGCTGTGATTCCCCCCTGTTGATGAGACAGATGCACATTTTCATATCGTGCACCTCTGCCCTGAACCTGGAGCCCTTTCACCACACTCTGAGTTTGTGCCCTGGTTCACTTCTGCACACTCGCCACTTATGCAGACCCAGACATGACTTGATCATGTGAAGGGATCTGCACGGGTATAATATCTCAGAAAGAATGCATCTATCATTTTAGAATCATTGCCTTTCCACTGTGTCTCTTCACACATTCAACTGAGTGTACAATAATCAAGTGCAGAAGAAATCAAGAGATGTATATGTGTGGTGGCTACCCCAGTCATAGGTCCTGATCAACAGAAAGTAGCTGTGGTAAGGTTCAAACACATTAGAAAGATCCATTTAAATAGACCCTCATCCATGCATTACTTCCCTATATAGAAATAATGTGTTGTGATCTCACTCAAAGCTCTCTGAAGTTAGTGAAAAGACTTCCATGGACATCAAAGGGCCTTGGATCACGTCCTCAAAAAACACTGCTTGAAAGATTATAGAACTCCAACATGCTTACCCTGTTTGCCTTTGATAAGATTTGCACGAAATGCAAATACAATAATTTACTCAGGGTGATAGGCAGAATTTGCTCATGTATAGCAAACTCTAGCATACAACAACAGGTACAAGACTCTACCACATCTGAATGAGATATGAAATCCCTGTTAAAGAATGCTTGCTTAGGTTATCAACTGCTTCTCTTGAGTTAACAGAAGTGTCACAGCCAAACTAGAGTGAAACACTATCAGTAGGAACAGGGCAAAACAGGCCAGTAAGCCTGCCTATTTTTTAACCAACATTCTTATTTGTATGTATATTATATGCTAATATATCTAAATTTGTAAGAAATTCAGACATGGAATAATGAGACATTTGGAGTGGTTAAAGAGAAACAAGTATGTAATTAAACATAATATTAAATTGGGCAAGCATAGCAAGCATGTTAACCTTTCAAAAACGTCAAATTTTAGAAGGAGAAATTTAGGACAGAATTATATGGAAGTAGAAACATTTGCTCTGGTGTGGTCTTGATTGTGCAATGTTCATAGCACTATATTATCTTGTCCTTGTTTTCTTAACTTCATATGCCTCAAATTTAGTCTCAGGCGCTCCCAGATTTATGAGATTCAGGATCAGTTTCATGTTGTGTTATAAAGAGTCTGAAATGTATTTATTTTAAAAACTACTCTCACTTAATATTCTACTCCAAACTATAAGTAAGAGCTATAGGCACTCATGTACCATTGTGATAATTTTGATTTGACAGTAGGGAGGAGTTACTTGTGGGTGAAGGGTTAGACACACACAGATACACACACACAACATTTCTGATTCACTTCTGTGAGTGCTCCCCACTCACTGTTTGGCCTGTGAAGCACAGCATTTTCCTTGTAACATGAAGCTCTGCCTTGATGACAAACTGAATCATATAGCAAACTCAATGCGGCTTACTTCATTCTCCTTCTCCTGTGATCAGTCTTAACCACAAGGCAATTTTTAATTTGTGTCAGAATGATTAGTTCCATAAAATGTGAACTACTCAATCTGATCTATATATAAGACATGATTATAACTTACTTTAAAACTAAGGGTTGTTACACAAAAGACCATACTGGCCTATTTTTAAAGAAATAAAAATTAACATAATGACTTTAAAGAAATAAAAAATTTAAAAAATACTAAGGAGTAGAGTGTGTTGCTGTTTAGTTTGACAGCATAATTTTTAAAAAATACAAAGCAAATTTTCAGTAGGTCTGGATTAGATATTTAAATTTATTTGAATAATAGATACCTCAGTTTTCGTTATCAGTTACAAACCCAAAGAAGCTCATGAAACAAAATCAATAAAACAATGAACAAGACAGAAAAATTACAAACTGTTGAGTGTGGACACACCAAGATAAGGACAACAAAGGGATACATTTCCCAATCAGCCTGTAATAGATTCATATAGCAGACAGGCATAAAAGCATTACAGCAACATCGAAGAACTCAGCCATTATCAGCCAAAAAGCCACACCTCCCAGCCAGATACCTAAAAAGTATATTGTTGGAGTCTGGTAAATCTCTCCAGGGAGGGACTATCACAAAGTTGATGCTACTACTGATAAGGTTGTGCTCCTAGAAAATGTCACCAAATGCATGTAGCAACAGCCTACACAATGCAGGATAACAGATGTTGAGCAAAACATATGTGTCGGTCCTTGCAGAAGGAAGTGGTCATTTTAGGGCTTTAAGTGCCCAGACCAGCATCTTATATTGCACTTAGAATCAAAGAGGGAGCCAGTACAGATAAAACAAGATTGGAGTGGTGGTCTCTGATCACCTGGCTCCTGCTAAGAATGTAGCTGCAGCTTTTCACACTAGCTGAAATTTCCAGAGGCCCTTTAATGGCAGTTCCACATTCTGCAGTTCAGGGTAGTCTAACCTGGAGATAAGTAGACTGTGGTGAGGCATTTGTACCTTCATGTCCGCTATGTTGGAGGAAATTGCCCCATTATAAATTTCTGTACTTTGTATTCTTGCTGAGCTCTGATACTGTGTGAGGTGTTACAGTAAGGAAGAGGAATGGCAAGGAACTGACACCAGGAAGAAACCAATACGTGGCTCTTGATGAAATGCTTATATCTTCACAGCTATTGTGTGCTTTATCTAATTTTTACAGTTATCTGATCAGGCCTGTTTCTTTCATAGCTGAATTATTGCTGAAGTTTGAGAGGGCATGAATGAAAACAATGGGGTGCATTAGCAATGTAAGCAATTTGTTTCCATAAAATCTAGTCCTGTCCAACATGCTTTGCTTTGGCATTGCAACTTTTCTTCTTTAAAATCTTAACGGGTTTCTGGTCAGAAAGTATAGATTAGAATGATGCCTTCAATTAATCACAATTATTGGTAGAAATGCACAAATTTCAGCTTTATACAGGGATGAATGACCACCACCACCACCACCACCACCACCACAAAAATAGTGGGGAGGGGAGGAACCTGTGCATATATCTCCAAAGTCATAACCATAAAGCTAACTAAGTGGCCAGTCCGTTTCAATGTCCCTTCTATGTCAGTGACAGACTGATGTGCTATTGTCACAATCCTACCCTCTCTCAATAGCAAAATGGAAAGCAAAACAAGAAATAATGTTGCAGCACTGATTGCAACATCTCAGGCAATGTCACTGCTCCTCATGAATCATGCTCACAAATAAGATTCTCACAATGGAAATGCCTGGAAAAGACCTATCCATCCTCAGCAACAGATGAACCCATAATATCACCTTCTCCATCTGTTTCCTCCAACACTGAGCAATTAGAAAAAGTGGCAACATTACACCTATCAAGAGGAACATCACGTTCTCAGTACAGAACTTGATGCTGTGCTGGGCAGGAGGAGCCCCCAGCTACAGTGTTCCAACAGATAAGGGTTTGAATGCCATGGCAGAACACAGAGTAGCAGCCTGCCTACCACAGCTCTTTTTCCAGGGGGAAAAGGGCTAGAGCCACAACAGTTCATGTGGTCTGACTGCTAGATTAGAACCAGGGGTGCCTGGGTTCAAATCCACACAGGCACGAAGTAGTCCATGTAACTTGGGCCAGTGACTGCATCTCTATCCCAGGTACTCATGCAGGTATTACGCAGCTGTTTGCCATGCATTTGTCTGATCCTCCTGTCCTCTCCTCATCATCAGGATCAGAACTCCCCCACATATAGTGTCCCAAGCCCTGCTGCTCCAATTCTGTATCACCCTCTTCACTGTTTAGTTGGCAAATACTAATTCCCTATCTCAGTCTTTCTCTGGTTTTAATCAGGACTGTTAAAACTAGTGTTCCAGTTGATATGTGAGAGCTTGGTATACTACTTGAACATTTTTCTCTTCTGTAATATTTGTGATAAAATAAAATGTCACAGTTCAGCTAAACTTCTCCATTTGAGTAGGTTTTTCCCCACTTTGTTGAATTGTGCTGTATAATTTTATGTATATTCTTGTGTTTATTATGATATGTATACAATGTGAATTGTGTAAAAACGTGGACAAGGCCATGTGATAGCTCTCCACTTGTTTTTCTTTTTTAACCCTAAATCACAATCACCTTTCCATAGTTTGTGGTAATCACTGAGTATGCTCAATCCACATTTGGCTTTTCGGCAGATACCAGCATTTGGTGGTGCATATTGTTTATCTTTTCTGTACTTTATAGCAAAGAAAACTTGAGGTGTCTCCTTGCCAGCTAATACATTAGAAGGCAGCAACATGGTGGAGGGCTTTCTCTGGGATGACTCCCCCCCCCCCCACTCAACTTTAGAATGAGCTCCCCAGTGTGACCAGCTTGGCACCAACCTTGTTATCTTTTCAGTGACAGGGAAAGATGACCTTCAATGCTGGCACATTTAAAGATATATATGAATATTCAAGGGATTGAGAGGACTGCCCATCTCAGTCTTTAGTGATGTTTAAGTTCTTTTTATATTTTTATATTTTGCAAACATTTAATGATTTTTTTGGTATTGCTTTCATGAACTCTTGTAAATTGCTCAAAGAGCTTCAGCAACTGGGGAGCATTGTGATGATGGTGATGTGATGGTGATGATGGTGGTGATTATGGGGATGATTATGAGACCAGGTCCTTGGCAGTCAGGGCCACTCCCTCTCTAGTATAGAGAAAGCAGCTATTGCATGTATGAGGTACAAGTTTAATAACTCTTCCTGTCCTGTACAAACATCCCTGAAAGCACAGTACAAGTAAATTGTTCTAATTACGCATATTTGAGAACAAAGTGTACTCCTTTGTGTTTGTCATTAGAAAGTCTTCAGTAACAGTTTAAATAAGTCACACATAGGCTTGCCAAATCAGCATTTTAAGTGAGTTCCATAAGAACGTTCCCATGGAATGGTCCATGGTCACTATTCTTTGTCACCCATAACCAACAAGGGGGATCTGTCTGCACAAGTAGTTTCCTTGATTACCATGCACATCTGGTTTCAGCCCAGTGGAGCTGGAGGGTTTTGTGATAAGGACTATCCATTGAGTTTTATAGAAGTGTTACTTTAAGAGACAATCTGCTTCACAGGTTGTCGATACATTCAGGTATGATATATTAGACAATATTATTATTAAACCTTAAGAATGTCCAATGAAAGTATCTAAATAGAATTACTCTGAAAATATAGAAACCACAGTAGGTCACAGAAAAATGGATATCTTCAAATGCATCATGTATTTACTCCCAAAGTTGAGTGCTAGTCCTGTAGCTGAACCACCCCATCCATGCCCAGTGACACCATGTATGCCCCTCACTGGTCTTAGGCAAAAGCAAAGTGCAGACATGACGGAGGCTTTTAAATTAGGTACAGTTTAGAGAACTGGAGGGATTGGACGGAGATTTAGAACATATAGAAGGAAGTGCTTCTTCTCACACTGGGTAGTTAAACAATGAATTTATTGCCACAAAATATAGTGATAGCACACATTTGGATGGCTTTAAAAGACCATCAGTAGCTGCTAGTCCTGACAACTATCTAACACAGGCAGTCTGCCCATGTATACCAGTTGCTAGGAATCAGGAGCCAGAGATTGTTACTGTACTCACACCCTTTGTAAGGATTATCTGTGAAGCAGCTGATTGGCCACCATGTGACTAGAATCCTGTATTATGAACTTTTGGTCTGATCCAAACAGGGCTGTGTTTAAGTTTTAAGAGGGAGATATCAGTAGGTTTGATGGAAACCCAAAAGTTTGTAGAGATACCACCCCCCCCCCCAAAAAAATCTAGCGAAAAAGTTGGGTGGTTGTCAAGGTATGGAGTATCCAAAGCAGCTCAGTAACTGATAGGCTGTAGAGGAAAAGACCTGAAAACTGGGTCAGGGGAAGAAGAATGGCATCCCATAGAGGAGGCCATGGATGATGAACTGGAATACTGAACCACAGCGTGGCACTCTGCAATGTTTGCTTGCTGGTCTCACTTGTATATTTATGTTAGCTGCTCTGCTGCCGTTAACCATGTTAAAACATGCCCACAGGGAAACAACAGTTGCTGTGCTTTTGATTCCTGTCAGTGTGGATGTGAATCAGTTCATATATAGACCAAAATGACATCTCTGGAAATTGCTGAATAATGTCACTTGTTTTTCATCCTGAACATTATACAGTACAAATAGGAACTAAAGTATTATTATTGGCAATGGCAATTGTGAGGGTTTGTTTGTTTGTTTGTTTGTTTTGCTTGTACACAAATTGTTTCCACATTTCATTAGCCTATGGAAGTGTTTTACTTTCCTTGGGGGCCGTGAAGTTTTAAGAGTTTAACTCCATAGATTCCATTCTCCTTTTTTGTCCTTGCTAGAGTTTATATTGCTTGCTCTGATAATTTCAGCTTAACTTTAAAAAAATATTATAGATGTTAATTCTTGTTTGGCTTTTCCCACCTCATTTCCACAAGCATATTGTTCCAGCAAAAAGAACTTCCATAAAGCGTTTATTTTTTCTTTCTCTGTTCCAAGTTTCATATTTGTCCTGAGCCTAACTTATGGCCATAAGTAATCAATTAGACTTGACAACAACTTGATTTAAAACTTAAAGGACTATACTGAATTTTTTATTTTTTTATTTTTACCATGAATACAGTGCTTACAAACTATTCTCATTCATTTCAATGGACCTTGCTTATGAGACATTCTAGGTGATAGATGGCCACTTGTGTCTTCCTACTCTAAAGTTCTTAGTGAACTTATTGGCCTGGCTTTCATATTCAAAAGAGATACTTGATAGCACCACTAGTGAAATGATTAGCAGCCTGTATCCTGATGCCTGAAAACAATCTATACAAAATGTGCCCTGTACAGGGCAATTTGATTTCAGCTTACCACTGAACTATAGTTAACATCAAATTTCCAGGCATTGATGCTAGTGGTGTGAAATACTGGATATAGTCCAAAACCAAGCCAATTGTCTTTAAAACTCTCTAAAACTGATATAGTTTTTAAAAATATTTGGGAAAGAATCCATGGTTTTAAGTAAGAATGATGCTATAAGAAAAAGAAACACCACTTACATGGAATGTTTTAATATACTCTATCCCAGTATGGAATTAAAGGCATAGCTAGACTCATGTTCTAGCATTCTTACATCATTTCAGTTTTTAAAAATTGTTTGACACTTTTTTTTTTTTGGATTTAGCCATCGTGAATATAATTTAATAGTAGAAAAACAGTATATAAGTTATTTTTAATAAACAAAGACACACGTGGTTACAATTACTTACAAAAACTTTTGTAGAACATATAACCACCACAGCAGACAATCTTATGATGAGCAGCTAAAACAATGAGATACAAAACAATGTTATATGTCACATGCAGAATAAATTTTACAGTTCTCTTTAGTCATATCCTTGTTCATTCCCTGTTCATTCTACTATCTGGAAATATGTGAAGATAACATCCACATCTTCAAGTGCATGCAGAGAAGCTTGTTTTGGATGCTGACATGAATGATCATAGCTCAGGTTAGAGCCTGCTGCTATAGGGTAACTCCTTGTTTCATAACTGATATGGATCTGGAACTGGTCCCCAAGACAATGTTTTCTAGGGAGACGTATTGCACAGAGGTCTTGTCACAGAGGGAGACCTCAATGAACCTACTATCTTTGAGAACCTGTCAGAAAACACCACCACAACATCCTACCCCAGAACCAGGAGGCCCCATACCCTCTACCTGGACCCCCAAACTGGTTCTGAATGACACCCAAATCATCACACCCAGAGCTCATAAATGAAGTTGGTGATAGAGCAGGTTGTCATAAACAGTAAAGAAGCGCAGTGCTTCATTTACATTGGTCTCCCTGCAACTCTAACTGAGGCTCAATAGCTTTAAGTTACTATTGGATCACATGCTTGGAATTTTCTGTATCTTTTTATTTTTAACCAAAAGCAACTGAAGATTGGGAAACACCAAATGGTGGGGAATGATGTCTGAATTTTTTTGCTAATGTCTCCTTCCAAATGAAAATAGTTTCCTAGACCAAAAGCTGCTATTTGCCTGCAAAACACCTATACTGGATATGGTATATAGAAATAAAGGATATGATTTATCATTCTTCTAGTACAATGTTATTTCCTGAGTCTTAGAGCACTGGCAAGTTAGTTTCACTGTTAATACAACAAACAAAGAACCCTTAGTTTACTGTTTACAACATTGGAAACATACAAAACAGTACAAAGTACATAGGAGATTGCATCAGACAGCAAGTGCACATACAGAGACATTATTTGTGGTTTCTTTACAGTTGTGGAAATTCATTCTCTTTGAAATTCACAAAAGTTTGAACCTAAGCATCTTTAAGAAATACTGCAGGGTCTGTTTTGCATCTCACTTAGCCGCAAACCTGGGTTTGCTCAGATATCATTCAGCCAATCCCACAACTCTGACAAACACGTCTCGTATTTTTAATCCTTTTGTACTTTTAGGTCTGCACTTAACACATTTGAACTCAAAAAAGGAGAGTGTGGTGTCTCGTGGCTCTATTTTCTTTTTCTATTTGAACTCTCTTGATGCAAGACTGAAGCACATAGATTGTAGTTTTTTCCTGTTGCTATTCTTTTTGAACTTTAAGTGAAATCTTTTGGAACTTTGGGGATAGGACCTTGTGTGTATTTTCCCCCTCTGGGTGGGTTCTTACTATATCCAGAAAGCAGACTGAGGCTGATAGAAAGTGGACAGACCCTCAAAACAGCAGGTTCTTGGAAGAATTGAAAGAGAAGCCAATTGTATTATATTGTAGTCAGTGCTCCCAGGGGAAAAGGATAGAATGGGAGGAGGGGCTGAGGCTGGTAAAGAGCCTGAGTCAGACTGATATTTCTGCCTCTTGTTCCTTGTTAGCTGCAGCTGGGCCTCACCCACTTCTTGCCTTGAGACTGTTGGCAAACCAGTGCCAAACACTACAGCCAAGTAATTGCTGATGACATATGAAAGCTGTATTCTTTCCAGATTGGTCTTCCTGCCTTGCAGCAAGGAAAAAATAATAAAGGAAAGCTGTACCCCAACATAACAATACTTGCATGGGGTGATAGCAGATCTGCATTCCCTCAGCTTCTTTGCCCCTTCCTGCTTGCGCATTCTTCTTCAGCCGCACTCTGACAGCTGAGAAAAGCAAAACCCAAAGCTAAAGGGATGGTCATTTCCCAAAGGGGAGAAAGCCAACACTAGGCATACTGTTAAAGGGCTACACTTGGAAAGTTTATCTACCAAAGGATAATAGCATGAGAATTGTGATGATGGATCAGAGCTAGTGTCTGCTCACCCAGTTGCCAACCAGTTGCCCATGGAAATCTCTCAAGCAGGCCCTGAGTGTGCACCCTTCTGCTCAAGTTCCCAAGCATCTGGTGTACAAAGGCATACCACCACGGTGCCACTGGTGCTGCAGGTAGCATGTGGCCATCAGATCTAGTAGCCATTGATCTCCTCATCCTCCATGAGTTTGTCCAATTGCCTTTTAAATGGTTATTTAATGGTTTGAATGGTTATTCAAACCGGTGGCCATCATGACATCTAACAGGATTAAAATCCATAGTTTCACTATGTGCTGTGTGAGGAAGTACTTTATTTATTTGTTCAGAATCTCCCATCAATCAGCTTTATAAAATGACCCTGGGTTCTAGTATTATGAGAAAGGGAAGAATGTCTCCCTATGCACAGGATTCTATAGTTCTATTAGATCTCCTGTTATTTACCTTTCTCTTAGCCAAACAGGCCCAGCTGTTGTAATTTTTCCTCAGAAGAAAGGTGCTTCAGCTCCTTGATCATTTTAGTAGACTTTCTCTGCACTGTTTTCAGCTTAACAAAATCCCTTTTTTATGTGTGGTGGCCAGAGCTATTCAAAATGTAGCTGTACCATGGAATTGTATATAGGGATCCCTACAAGTTCCATTTTCAGTTTCTTTCCTATTTATACCCAACTTGGAATTTGCCTTTTTTACAGCTTCCACAGTAGGCAGCTTTGCATGACAGAACACGTCATGCAAGGAAAGTTGTGCAGTATGTCTTGCTTGACCCAGGGCCAACAGCATGTCAAACACTGTTATATTGTAACAGTTATATTGTCACACTATTATAATAAATAAATAAATAAATGAAATTGAGAACAAATGGGGATCCTGAGGCACTTCCTTCCTACTTTTCCAATTCTTCCACTAGTATCCTAGGGCATACAGTGTAGAAACAATGAGAGGAGCAGAGCAGAAATGACAGCTGCTGAAAAGTACCCAGCAGTGTTTTCAGGCAGCTGTCAGAGGCTCACCAGCAGCAGTGGGGATAAGCTGCCATGCGTTGGGCTTCCTTACAATGAAACCCAGTACAAGTAAGCTTTTCTTCCACTTGCCATGGTTGCCATTCAGCTAAGCAGCAGCTGTATGAAGCAGGGACAAAGGGAGGAAACACCTTGTTCTGATCTCTGAGTCCAGAACAAGGTGGCTCATCACCCCTCTCATTCCTCAGCAGTGCCATGGCTCAGCTGAGCAGTTGCTAGGCCCAAGAACAGGAGGAGTAGCTGAGAGAATGGTGATTCCTCAGTCCTCTTTTCACTGACACAATTGTCCCATGGAGTGATTGGCAGGTAGTTGGGGTGTGTTATTGGCTGGGATTCCTCTAAGAAACTCTAGTCAAAGGCAGTTCATCTCTTCACTTTGCAGGGGATGTGCCAAACAAGGGTGGAACATTCATCTGTGTCTTCTCTCAGAGACCTGCAACTCAATGATTGGGACATTGCTATTTAGGCCCGTGAAGTCTTGTCCACCAACCTCTCTGCATTTATTAGCTTCTCCACGTCAGCAACCTTGGCTTCAAGAGAGCTAATTTTCCTGCAAGTCAGGGGCTTATTACATTGAGCACATATCCATGGCTTATGTTCAGTGGGCAGAGCAACTTGCTTTTTCTTCACAAGCCAACTCTTCAACTAGTGCAGTACATGCAGTGGCCCTTGTCAATATAGAGCTCCATCTTGCTTTACTTTTCTTTCCTTTACTAAGCTTGGGCATAGTCTATGGCCAGTACAATATAATGGTTTTACTCCTCCCAACTCCTTCTACCTTCATAATTGTATATTTTATTATTTTCTTGTAATCATTGGGCTTATTTACCTGAAAACTCCATTGTTTACTAAAAAAAAGGTGGGAAATGTATAGTTACTTATTTATAGTTATATTTATATACAGTTACTCACTACGAGAAGGAAAGAAGAGTAAACTGCTTTGTCTTATTCTCCCTGCATAGAAAGATTAGCTCTTTGTGAACTCAGTAGAGTTTCATACTTGCTAAAAGACCCATAGACTCTCATCAAATAGAGGACAATCTTCTGTAAAGTGGAGCACATGGCCACCTATTTGGAAGAAGGGCAAGAAAAAAGTTTGATGATGATGATGATGATGAAAATAAGAAGAGGAAAGTTAGCAACAAGCAAGAATTGAATACTAAATAACATGTTGTAAGAAATTCAGATGATGTCTTTCTTTCATTTGCACCCCATCTTTTTTCCATGAGGAAACCATATGCAGGGTTCCCTGGTGGTTCTTAGAGACACTGACTATATCCAGAACAGCTTAGCTTGTTGTATCCTTTTCCTTCAGAACATGCTTGGGGACCAATATTAGGACTACACAGTATTTAATTGGAAGATAGATGTAGTCTTTATGTCTATAGAGACAGATTTCTGGGGTATTCATCAGGTTAACATGGTTTGTAACACTGCATATATCGTTTTTTACCTTGATGCTATGTATATCTTCAGTATGATTTAGCTGCAGCTCTTGTTCAGTCACTAAAAACTGTTATTTTTATCTTACATTATAAACTAGTAGGACTCCTTTCATATATTTTGAACAGCTTCCTGAAGAGTCAAAGTCAGTGCTAAAGGGCTGCATGCATTAAACAGCAAACCCCATAAGTTCGTCAGCAGTAAAAGCAAATGAATCTACCCACATATCATTAAATGTTGGGTTTTCTTCAGAAACTTTTCTTTTGCAGATATAGGTGTGTTTAGTGACTGATTAGCAGATAAACAGTCAAGTGATGTGAATTGTGACAGGTCCCAAGCTCAGCTTTTATCATTCAGAAGAAGGAGATTACATTTGGACAAAGAGGATCTTATGAGCAGTGTTTCTTGTATCATGAGAACCTGCAGGAAGCTTGTTCCACTCTTTCCCTGCAATGTCGCAATTTACTTGACCAGCTAGTGCAGTGTTCCTGAGTGGATGCATCATCATCACCTATTGGTATTTTGTAACTCAGAGCCTCAGTTGCAGATTGGTGGCTGTGACATGTGTTTTGGGCAATGGAGCCGCCACAGAGGGATTCAAGAGCCATGTGCAGCTCCAGAGCTGCGGGTTGCCGACCCCTGGCCTAGAAGAATGTTGTCCGTGGGGTCGTGATGAGTCGGGCTTCATGACTAGCAACAACAGCAAATGGCTTCATGAAAAGGTTTCCTTTGCAAACATGTGCAAGCAGCAGTATTTTATTATAAGACAAAAATGTGTGATTATAATGGAGGTGGAGACTCTTCTGAGCTGGAAAAAACAGCATTTGTTTACTTCTCTGCAAACCAAAAGGAAAGTTTGGCACCTGAAAGCTGTGCTTTCTCTGAGTTTGATGAGTCTAGGTTTAAACAATGCTAATCTAGGTCTCTCATGGAAAGCAGCAAACCTCCATTACCCTTAATCACAAGGGCATTGTACTGGTGGTAAGTTTTAATAGCAGATTAGCCTTCTTTCATCTCAGATTTTTTTTCTCCAAACAAGTAGCATACCACAGCATTAATAGTATCATTCCAAAACATTGAACCACAAAAGCAAAGGCAATGTTCATAACAGTATCATTATGATTTCACGTCTTTCCATTTCTATGCATGTTTTTAAGGAAATAAATCACAATTCTGAATTTTTAAAATTAGCAGTGCAAAAGATACTCCAGTGGTTCAGAGACAGAGCTGCTGATAAGAGACAGCTAAACCTTCCCAAAACTTTCCATGGATTAAGGTGTGCAGAAAAGGTGAAAATCCACACCCCTTAATCCATGGGCTTTTCAGTTGCTGGGACTTAATTAGTTTCTCTATTTAAATTTCATTTACCTGGTTGCCAGAGATTTAGGCATTGTCTTAGGTAGATAATTATGCAAATAATGTTGCAGACACTTAACCTGTTACTTAGCTGTTTATTAGAATCTCCTGCATATGTACATCTTAAACTACCTGTATAATGATGGGGTTAGCATAGCCAGATTAGCTGTGGCCCACTTACACATGATGTATTAATATTTTTATCAAGGGCTCTCAAGTTTGAATAAATCTGAATAATGTTGAGTTATACTGAAATGCAAATATACTAGAGGCATGTGTCCACAGCAGCCTGAAGCAGTACAGAAGTTTGCAAATATCTGTTGAAAAGAAAAATCTGCCAACATAGTATTTATTTGGGGTGCATTTGATGAGTGTTCTTCCTAGTCAATTTATTGCAGCAGAAATGGAGCAGCAATTCTTTGCAAATATTTGTGCAATTCTTTTCATTGTTTTCTCCTGCTACCCATAAGTGCTCCACCTTCAAATTGAGTTCATTCTGACCTCAGAGCTAGGAATCTGAATTAAAAGCCCTCTCACAGCTGGGGTGGAAAGAACTATGCCAGGTGTCTCTCCATGCTCAGAAACTGGTTTCAGAGAAGAGGAAGAGAGGCATGAGGGAACAGGGAGAGAAGGAAGTCGGGGCTGATGTATTATACTGTATCCAATTGCACCCTAGTCTTCTCTTCCACTTCACAGTGCTGGGTGCTTGATGGGTGAAAACAGCCATCTAGATGAAGGGCAGGATCCAAGTACAGAGGCTTATGTGTAACAAGTGTGGAGGGCATTGGATTGTTAATAACAAGGTAATTTTAGGGAGACAGATAGCAGCTGCATGAGGTGGAAAAGCCAGCCAACATGGCAAAACTAAACAACTACGCCTCTGATGGTAGCTGTGAATTTCTTACATTGCTTGCCAGAAGTAAGGGGTTTTTTTGTCATTAAAAGATTTGATTAATAGCTTCCATTCCTGATAGAACAACTGGAAGTGCCCTAGGAGAAGTGTAGGGTTTGCACCTCACTAAGTGATTTTATCTTCACTTTGCAGCCACTTCCTGTATAACTGGGCTTATTTCTTGGTTCATTATTCATTATTTTAATATGTCTTGGTTGTGCTCCCATAGCTTCCAGTTCTACTTCATAGCCGTAAAACCTGCAATGCCTTCTATGTTGGCTTAATGGTTCAAGATCAATAAATCCAACAGTCCAGTCATAGGAAAGATGATGCAAATTCCTCAGTCAGCAGATGCAGGGGAAGGGTGGATGGTAAGCAGTGGTAAGGTGTTGTGTGTGCCAGACAGCCAGCCCTACTTTCTGTAAACCACCCTGTGTCTCCCAGTGACAACAGAGGACACTGTCCCTTCTTCACCAATGCTGAAGAAAGACTGCCAGACTGGCTGGCTTCTGTGTGGGGAGACAGTCTTCTCCTTTGCCTCAGGTACAAGGCATTTTCACCAGTTGGATGACAGATATGTGAATTTACTATGAGACTGCTATTTGCTGATGAACATATCCATGGGAAGTGGTGATCTTTGCAGAACAAACCAGCAAGCAAAAGAGAAGAGATTAATGAACATCACCTTTGCTTTTGTTTTTCTGCTGAAACAGGTACTCTTTGAATTGGGCTTGTAGTTCAGTAGTGGAACAGCTGTTTTTCAGACAGAAGGTCTCCAGGACCGGAAATTTTCTTGACTGAAAACCTAAATAGTCACTGCCAGTTAGTGGTGACAATACTGAGCTAGAAAATCCAGTGTTTGTGGTGATGCAGCTTCCTATATTGCTGTCATCAAAGGTTAGTTTTGCATCTCCACCCACAAGCCATGGTCCAACATATTAGCAATTTATATTCATGATATTGAACAAGCAAAGGAAAAATACTGCAGTCTTTCACCTTACTGAGCTAAACCCAAGGCAGAAATTTCTCACTGATTGCGCAAGTTCAGCTGACTTCACAAGGGCTTTACTGTTCACTTCATTGGAAGGGGAAAACGTGAATATGCAAAAGGATGTACATGTGGAGTTACCCACTTTATTGAATGGGGATGGCTGATCAGATGCAGTGTGGTGTATATGTTAAGTGCCCATAAGATTCTACAATGGGTCAATAGTTTGTTTATTTGTTTGTTTGGAGCATTTGTATGCCATCCCATCACATAATCTCGGGATGGCTTACATAAATAGTTGCTGTGTCTCATCACAGACAGGCTACTGGTTGCCTTGATTATATGGCATATGCTTGAATCAAAATACTTGTGATGTTCCCCTGAATTTTAAATGCCATTGATGTAACATGCTCATCCTTTCCACTTTTCCTTTTCCTTTGGAGCATTTTTACATAAGCCCTACACACTCCTGGTGATGAATAGCTTGGAAATATTTCACACATATGATTCATAATATGTATTGCCCATTGTCCATTAGATTATGCATTAATAGTCTGCAGAGTTATTTACAGAAACACATGTTAAAGATAGGCTCTGAACATTGGCCTACAGGAGGGTTTCTCCTAGTCCAAGGGAAGGGAGGAACAGAGAAAGCTGGACTGGGCTGAGCAATAGAACACAGTTAATTGAATGTGAATCCTACATATAAAGTATAGTGGTAAACTGGAAGAATCTGCAGTGCAAAATGTATGTGTGCGTGCATGTGTGTGTGTGTTTTAAAACAAAACCCTTTCAGGCTTTTCCTGATTTTTAAAACATTACTGGTGGCCAGTGACAAGCGGGGTCCCCCAGGGTTCTGTCCTGGGGCCGACCCTGTTTAATCTTTTCATTAATGACATGGAAGAAGGGGTGAACAGTCTGCTGATCAAATTCACCGACGACACTAAAACTGGGCAGTGGCCACAACTGAGGAGCAGGTACTCCAGATCCAAAAGGATCTGGACAGACTATGGAAGTGGGCAGGAGACAACAGGATGGCGTTCAATGTGGATAAGTGCAAGGTCTTGCACTTGGGGCATAGGAATAGCTGTTATAAGTACAGGTTAGGTGACAAGTGGCTGGAGAGCAGCCCTTAGGAAAGGGACCTCGGGGTGCTGGTTGACTGAAAGCTAAACATGAGTCAGCAGTGTGATGCGGTGGTCAAGAGGGCAAACGCCACCCTTGGTTGCATAGCCAGAAGTGTGGCTTCTAGATCAAGAGAGGTATTACTACCACTCTACACGACTCTAGTATGCCTGCAACTGGAGTATTGTGTTCAGTTTTGGGCCCCTCATTACAGAAAGGATATAGCCAGGTTAGAGTCAGTGCAGCATAGGGGCACAAGGTTGGTGGCCGGTTTGCAGGGGATGGGGTATAAGTCGAGACTGAGAGAAATGGGTCTCTTCAGCCTGGAGAAGAGGAGACTCAGAGGGGATATGTTGGCGACATACAGATATGTGAGGGGATGTCACATGGAGATGGGTAGAGACCTGTTCTCCCCTGCAGAGGAAGGCAGGACGCGCTCCAATGGAGCAAAGCTCAGGGAGCCAAGGTTCCATTTGGATGCCAGGAAGCATTTCCTGACAGTCAGGACCCCGAGGGTGTGGAATGGGCTTCCACGAGAGGTCGTTGAGGCCCCATCGGTGTGGGTGTTCAAGGATAGGCTGGACGTCTACATGGTGGGCATGTCGTGAGCGGAGTCGGCTGGTGCCGGAGGTCAGACTAGATGGCCTGGGAGGTCCCTTCTGACTCGCTCTGTTTCTATGTTTCTATGTTTCTATTTAGCTTTTATAGTCTGCTTTCTTCCTGCCTTACTTTCAAATGAATACAGAATTGTCAAAATGATCTTACTATATACACTAGAGGAAAGAAATGTTTCTTATAAACAAAAGGAAGCAATAAGTGACACTCAATATCTGGCAGTGATAGTTGCTTTATTCAAACAAAGCCATATTCCAAACAAGAATAAACATATCCGTACTCACTTTGTATAACACTTCCTCTCGTGTAGTAATGTATCCTATTTACTCACACAGCATAGAGCAAAAATTTTAAAAAATGTTTTCATGGAAATATATGTTTTGCCATTAAGGTACCAGCCCAACTACAGAAGTCTACATCTGGAGGCAAACTTCCATCTACTTGCAAAATATTTTTTACTACACTATAATGAGTAGCTCAATGAATGTTGCAAAAAGTAACAGAAATGTTTATAGTTATTAAAACATTAGCTGTGATATTATAGCATTGCTAATGATATTGTAAATAGCTGCAAATGGCCATGAGATTGAGTTGGTGTAGTAATTAATGTGGCCATACAGACATTCATCACGATGGTGCCCGTAGCCATGCCCAAAGGGAGTCCAACAGTGCAAGCAGTTGTGATGATGCATCTCTGTTCTCTCTCTGGGCCAGTTTGCAGGGTCTCCATAGCTGGCACATACCCAGGTCATTTGGAATATTCAAGCTGTGGTGGTTTCCACTGCTTGCTGCACCACTGTAACGCAGTGGGGATGTTCATGTGTGCTTGGCATGAGTGGCACTTGGCATCATTGTTCCAGCTAGGCAGGAAGTCCCCATACATAAGCCTTGCTCCACAACTCCAGTATTCTTCTGAAGCCAGATTTACAGCAAGGTCTTCTCAACTCTTCAAAGTTTTAGAAGAAACCCAGAAAAACTTTCCCTTTTGTCCAATGATCTGTTTCCCGTTATCAGACTATACACGGGGACACACAGGTGGCTTCTGGAATGGTGCCATTAAAAGCTAAGCTACTCACTTTCAGCTGTGGCATAATGGGGCAGATTTACTATTAAATCCATTTCCTTCCATATGTTCAAGGTCAGTTTGAATTGCTTGGCTTCCTAGAAGCAGTGCAGAAGAAACAGTGTTTTTGCTGCAATCTTGGCAAAGTCTGTACAGGCAAAACAACAAGTGTAGCAAGGAGGTATGTTTTCAATAGGCAATAAGTGACAGCTGTGCAGGTTTTCTACTTGTAGCTTTGTTTTTCTTTGGAAAATAGAGCAGTTGTTATGCAGCCTGAATGCAAGGGCCTGTGCAGCTCCCTTTACTTTACAGTCCTTCTCTCTGGCCTGATAGTACTTCCTTCCTGACCTCTCATGGCTTCCTGTTTCAAGCCTTATCGCAGCAAAAAACTTGACACTGGACTGGCTATGCTACTTGGAATGCACGACTTTTACATTCCATAAATGGAAATCTTTGGTGTTTTTTTGCATTTTTAAAAATTAAGAAAACAACCTATCATCTCCTAGAGATCAGTCAGTTATTTCCTCCTGATACACTGATTCTTCTTATGGGATTAAGAGTAAAAAACTAAAGAAAAATTGGTTTAAAGAGGCAGATCTGCATTATTTTTATTAACACCTCGCAACTTTTGGAAATGTGAGCCACTAATAATCTATGAAATGTTCTAAATGATAGTATTTATCATTTGACATTTGGGGTGTGTAAATCTGAATATTTTAGCAGGAAATAAAAAATTGAATGTAGAACCTTACTTTCAGGACTTATAAATCCATAATGTTCAATTTTAGGTATTATGATGGTTGAAGTACTACAAAGTATAATCTGAAGAAACTGATTTAGGTTATAATGCTAAATGAACTAACAAGGAAGTGGTACGGTAACTCTGTACAGAACTACACAGAAGTAAGCCCTATTGTGTTCATGGGAACTTACTTTCAAGTAAGTGCATCTGGCATTCTAGCCTGAACTTCATGGGACACCTGCCATTTTTGACACTTTGAGATAGGCCTTGATGTTTCTGTCATTTTGTTGTACATGCCATTAAGTTGTCTCCCATTTGTGGTGACCGTAGGCGATGAACAAATGCCCTCCAAAATGTCCCATTTTTGACAGCCCTGTTCAGATCTTGTAAATTCAAGTCTCTGCTTTCTTTTAAGGAATCAATCCATCTCATATTTAGTATTTGTCTTCTTCTGCCTTTGACTTTCCTAACATTATCTTCTCCAATAAGTCTTACCCCTTCATGATATGCCCAAAGTATAACTCCTTTTGTTTGTTGTTATGTACTGTCAAAGCATCTCTGCCCTATGGCTGCCCTATGAATGAAAGTCCCCCAAAATGTCCTGTCCATGACAGCTTCATTCAGCTTTTCCAAGTTCATGACTGTGACTTCCTTTTGGGATTCAATCCATTTCATAGTTGGTCTTCCCTCTTGTCTTCTCCCTTCGACTTTCTCTAACATGATTGTCTTCCCCTGGGAGTCTTGCCTTATCATGATGCATCCAAAGTATTACAGCCTCAGTTTTGTCCTTTTTGCTTCTAAAGAAAGCTCTGACTTGATTTGATCTAGGACCTACTTGTTTGTTTTTCTGTCAGTCCAGGGTATTTGCAAAGCTCTGCTCTAGCACCATGTTTTGAACACATCAATTTTCTTCCTATCAGCTTTCTTCACTGTCCAGCTTTTACACCAATAGACTATGATGGGGAATGCAAAAATCTGGATGATCTATTCCTTGGTCAACAGTAAAACATCCTTACACTCAGTGATATGTTCTTGTTCCTTCATTGCTGCCCTTCCAAGTAAAGTTCTGTAATTCTGTGGACATGATTTTTGTTTTCTTAATTTTCAGTGGCAGCCCTGTTATTGTACTTTCTTCTTTCACTTTTAACAGGAGTTGCTTCAGGTTATTGCTGCTTTCTGCCAGTAGTATGGCACATATCATCTACATATCTTAATGATGTTTCTTCCTCCTATTTTCATTCCTTCCTCTGATTGTATAGTTCTGTGTTTAGTTCAAACGCATTGGGGGATAAAATACATTCTTGACTGAGATCTTTGTCTATGGGAAACCTATTTGCCATAGCATAGCATAGCATACAATCAACTCAAAACCAACAGTTCAAATTTAGTTTCTACCATATTTTAGCCTTTGAAGAGTTGCTTGTTTGTTTAGTAGACTGATATGCTAGTTTGCAAGTTAAAGCCACAGATAGCAAATATATATTTGCATCTGGAAAAGTGTCTGATATGCCCCCTGCCTCTGTCTCCTGGATTCCTTACCAGAGAAGAGTTGGTGATGAGTGCCCCTGTCTTGAGTAGAGCATTGAGAGCAGGACCAGGCACCTGATGACTTTTTCTCCCTCCCTCCCTTTATTCTCTGGTTCTGAAAGACATGCATCAAAGGCAAGTAACTGTGTTGTAGCTCAGGACAACCATTCGTCTTGTTCTTTCTTTATTACAACTGGAACTGGCTGCTCTCAAGGCATGTTTGATCCACTTTTCTTCAGAGAAAGGCCCTGTAAAATACTAAGGCAATGCCTCTAGCACCCCTCCAACCACTGAACTTGGTAAACTTGCATTAGAGTCTCGACATGACAGAAAGGAGCTTTAGATACAGCAAAACTGGCATGGCAAAGCTTTGCACACCCAGTTCTCATAGGTTATGGCCTTATCCAACCTGGGGAACTCCAGATGATATGGACTAGAATTCCAGTCGGCTCCAGTCAGCATGTCCAATGGCCAAGTGTGATGGTCTGAAACACCTGGCAGTCACTTGGGCAGGGAAAGGTTTCACTGGTTTTGTTATGATGGGAGCAGGGTCCTTTACCACAGTACATTTGTGAGGCACTATAGTATCAATCCGCCAAAATGATATTACTTACAAAATATGAGTACTATAATTTTTCACTCCCTCTCTCATACACATGTACATACACATGCATTCAAAAATAGTGTAGAGGTTCATATCTTTTTACAATGTCTTATCAGGTCTGTTGTTAATAATACTGAATACCACTTTCCTATTTAGGATACTAATATTCCCTTCACATTCCGTTTGTTTCTGGGCCTTTTAGAGCAATTGCCAGGCGATGGCCTGTTGGTGGCTGATAGTGGCAGTGTTTGTGTATGTGCACAGGGTTATCTGATAACAATACAGAGCACCATGCGATAAGCACTGTTTAACATGGAAACAAGCCAGAATTGTATAGCTTCCAGTATAATTTTAGAAAGTCTCATCAACAAAAGGAACAGCCCAGTGTAATGAGAGGAGGTCATTGAATGTACTGAACTTACTGTATGATATCCCAATGGAGCTCTTGGTGAAGCATGATGAAATCTTGTAGTACAGTAGAACTCACTTGCAGCAATTAGGAAAGGATGGTTCCTTTCAAGCCCCGTTCTTGTCCCCTGTCATTCACCCTGAAGGTAGCATCCTGTGCTTCTTTTGACAGGAAAAAATGTTCTACACTTCCTTGCATTCTTCAGTCAGCATAGGTGGCTGGGGAATGCTGCAAGGTGCAGGACTTATTATGTGTTCAAACAGGCATAGAAATATGCCTTGATATATGTAACTTGGATCCTGGAGCATGAAGAAGGTAAACTGAATATACTAGTACTTCTCTAGTGTGTTTATAGCTGATTGGCAAGGATTTCTGGCTGCCACTTGTTTAACAATAGCAACAACAATTCTTCCCCAATCTAAATTCTATTGAAATCAAGAGCAATGGAGTAACAGGGATGGATTTTTCTACAGAAGGTCAACGGGTTGCATTCAGTCCAGTTGAAACATATTTCTGGATTCCAAATTCTTTAATCCTAATTTATGCCTTCTGCACAGGCTCTCATTAGTGGATTCTGAAATTATAAAAAAGAAGCAAAATAGTTGAACCCCACCCATCCAGTGGGTTAGCATGATAAATGATATCATGCTAACATATACCACTACTGATTCCTTTAAAAGGATGACACACTTAAATTCTAGCCTGATATCATGTTTAGAATATTTGAGGGCCTCATGAATATGCTAATTCCCATGACAATGCAATAATATAACAGTCCAATTGAATCAGAAAAAGATCCATCTAGTCTATTTCTATCCCTTTGTCAGTGGCCATCAAGATATGTCCAAGAAGGCCACAAAAGAAGGACATGAAGGTCCTTTCTCATGGTTTGCCTTCAGCATCTAGAATTCAGAACAGTGCCTCTTCTGAACCTGAAGGTCCCATTTAGCCATCTTGGCTACTAGCTTTTGATAAACTTATTCTTCATAAACCTGTCAAATATAATTCAAGTCAGTGCTGCATCATTATAAACCTGTTCAGGTGTTAGGTACTCATGGGGACTAAGTTCATTAATGAGTCAAAGGGAATGTGTGGACTAGCTCTGTCCCCTCAACACCACTGAATGTCCTGCTCCAACACATGAGCAGTGTCATCATGAAGGTGACCTCCTACAAATGTAGAGGTGCTTTCTAGAGTGGGAACCCTGGTTGACCAGGATATGTGGCCCCAGTGATTCCCCCTCCCCCTTTTAGGCTGTGCTGGTCACACACTGGCTGGGTTCAAGTGACATGGCAAATAACCCTGCACTGTTTCCACATCTCATGGAGTTTTATTAGTGAGACAATCACATGGTTTCCCAGGAAACCATGGAACAATGGTTTCCATGCTGCCTACTCCATCCTCCTGACCTTGCCATGCATCCCAGCAGACCCATGAATGAAATCCCCATCCTTTCCCTGTTCTAGTCTATGGATTGCAGCAGCCTCTTCCTGACTGGTCCATTGTGGTCCTTAGGCAAGTACCCTCTTCCCTCTCCCAAGTGTACCTGAATGTTGGCAACGCTTCCAGCCCTCCAGCCTCCAGAGAATTGTTTATTAAATGAAATAAACTGTTTTACTAAATTTTCCCTTTCTCTGTGTATTTTTATGCTGTCTCTCTACAAAAGTAAACCAGGAGATATGCTAACTGGAATAAAGTAAGCAATGACACATCTGCTGCTATGAGGTGAGGAGAGAACAGATTGAAAGCTAGAAATGACCACTTCTACAGCTGCTTTAATTGTTATGGTGTTTTTTTTTACCAACAATGGTAAATGGTGATCCTAGTTTCAGACCACTGGAGAAGCTGCAGTGAAACATGGAAACTTTAGAAAAGATTGCTGGTTCTCTCTGTGGTTTCAGAAAACTTGATCCTATGATGCGGGAGATCTGGAACTAAATCTAGATGACACAACAGACCCACAACAGTTAGATTTCACCATGACTTCTTGTGTCTTGTGAACCTACCCATTGACTAGGTGGGGCATGACCTGCACACATATTTGTACCAGGCTAGCTGTGTGTGTTCCTATTTTCCCCATCCCATGTTCAGACTGAATGCCTGAAGAAGCCTATAGTGTTATAATTTTATGAATAAGTTTCTTTTAGTGGACTGAAAAAAATACTAATCATTTTCAGAGAATCCCTTTGTCTGTCACACATATCCAATTCCAACCCCTTGTCTGTCATCTTTTTATAGATTAAATCCCTATGTTTTAGTAATGGCTTCCTATCACTTGATCATTTTAAGGGCTAACTCACTCTTGGTGTTCCAGCCTTTCCCACTTCCATTCCCTGATACTTTATCTACATGATTGAAAATGGTCAATTAGATTAAAAAAAAAACAGGGTGTGAGGCATGGCAAGAGCAGAGATCACTGCCACTAGGCTTCATTCAGGGTGTAGGATACATATTAACCTCTCTGTTCATACAGCAAGGGCAGAGGAGATAGGATTGCACTCTTAATGTGTTTTAGCATTGGTTTAACATTCATTTTTATTATGCTGTCAGCCTGAGAGCTTTGGCTAAAGGACAACCATGAATGGAATGAATGATACTGATGATAAATTATGATTATGACAATGCTATAATGATAGTGATAGTGATAGTAATTTTTCTGCTGGGATCAATCCAAGTTGATAATTATTTGATGCATCTATATTTTAATCAGTGAACTTTTGTTAGTCCAGCAGAGTGCACATTTTTAGCCAAGGGTGATTAATGGTTTCCTTCACTGTCCAATTTTCTTCTTCATTTATTTCAAAATAACATTTCGTCTTTCCAAAATAAACATTAAAGGGAAATAGATGAATGAGTTCATCATCACAGAAATATCTGAAGCAGTGGACTGCTAAAATGAGTTAAGAGCCAAAGAGTATTTTTGTTTTGCTTCATCTAGCCACTTCTGGATAGTTTTTAAATTATACACTAAAGTTTCAGTCCTAAGCCCTCTTAACTTGAGGCCCTCTTACTGTATGTGCTATTGGTCTCAGTGAGACTTGCATGTGAGTAAACCTGAAACATCAGCGAGAGTTCATAGTCAAGGTGCTAGAAAGGCAGTATCATTGCAAATGCCTGAGGCAGTTGTCCTTATCCATGGAAGATCCTCTCCCATATAAATGTTTTGTTGGAGCTTAATTCCGAGTAAACATGCCCAGAATATAGTCTGACTTTGAAGGCAGATTATAAAGCAACCTTCCTGAAGTTAAGTAACTGTAGTAAATGCTTGGATGTGAGACTGCCTGGGCACCTTTACATAGCAAGCCCCACCAATAGGCAGAGTGATAGGTCCACCTTGGGTAGTGGATGCTGGTAGGTGGAGAATAGTGACTGTGTGGAGACAGCTGTCCCTGTGCTAGGTAGCTTGCTGTCCTCAGATGCAGTGGAGGGGGGATGTCCCATTGCCTGCACTGAAGTAAGATCTAGCTGCCAGGTCAATCAGATTCTGTGTTTGGAATGAGGTAGTTTGGAGATGCCTTTCTTACCAGCCTATAGTGTGACCTGGGAAAGAGGATGAATGCAGACAATTCTTTAGTCATTTTAATACAGAGAGTCTTTGAAAGTGTTTTTTTTTTAATGTTGTTGTAAACCACCGAGAGAGCCTCAGCAATAGTATAGGGATGATGATGATGATGATGATGATGATGATGATTGATCGATTTTAACCCCAGGGCTAATGGCTAATCAAACTGTTTATAAGCAACCAATTGATTTCATCAGTTAAAGGAATTTCCCAGACTTCAAAATAAGTAGCACACTGATAATAAGAAAATATTAATTTCTTTTAAGCATGTGATCATTCACAGCTTGGTAATAATTTACTTTTCATCAGATTTAGAATGTGAAATATAGAATGAAAAATGAGTAAGTTGTTACTCATTTTTGTTGTATAAATCTCTTCACTATCAGGAAATCTCTAGCAGCTTTCCCAAGCTTGGAGCTCTGTATATGCTTTGGACTTTAACTGCTGTCACTTTTGACCATTGGCTAACACAGCTTGGACTGATGGAAGCTCATGTCCAATGCCTCTGAAGGGTAGTAGGTTGGGGAATGCTGCTCTAGAGTAAAAGATAAACAGATTTTTAAAACTTACTTTAAATTAAGCATACAAAATGTACAAAATATTATATATTATATTCTATGTTCATTTCATCTAATTTTCATCAGCAGCTGGTTCAAATAGAATTTAGTTTAGCTATCCATCTGAGCCATTAAACATCTAGTAGTTTCATGAGTCAGATAATAGAATGTGATAACAAACAAGGGGAAAAGATTTGATAGTTATAGCACATTCTGAAATTTGCTGTTCCAAAATGGTGAGAGCAGGAGCTGCTTGTTTTTCGGCAGTCTATCAGATTCGACTTCCATATAGTTTCTTACGAAGTGATTTCTTTTCAGATTACCATTATAAGGCAGTCTCTTACATAGCCATCTGAAATATTCATGCTTTGTGCAGTTTAACAGAGAAGCAAAGGAAATGGTCTGGCTACTTGTTAATATGCTCCCTGATTTCCCTCTGGGAATGGCCTTTATCTCTGTCACTTGTAGCACGTATACTTTGTAAATAAACTGAAGTTTTCATTTCCCTGCTTTGTTGGCAAATGCTGTGCTGGACCGTGGAGCCTTACTGGCCTTTGGATTAAGACACTTGTTTATGTGTTGTCTTGAAAGCTGAGCAGAGGTGGGCCTCATGTGTGACATCAGCATGAAATCCATGGCTCTTAATGCTTGCTGTTTAATGAAGCTGAAGTTATTGGTTGTGTATAAGGTTGTGAAGCAACAGAGATATCTTAAGTATTTAGAACAGCACATCTTAGGGCCCACACCCTAACAGGGGACACACTGACAAGAGCCCCTTGGACCTGTTCTTCTTCTTGCACCACCATTGCAAATTACTAGTTCACCTGCTTCTTGCTTTGGCCCTAATAACGGTGGTGGTGGGGAGGAGGAGCAGTAGGTGCCATTTCCCATTTGCTCTTTGTCTCTGCCTGCCAAGCAAACAATGATGAGAAAGAGCAGCATTAGTAGCTGATGTCAGTAGGCAGTGAGAAAGTGGAGGAAAAGAGCTCTTAAGGGTGTTTGGCCAAAGGATCCCAAACCCATAGCCAGCACTGTTACTGATAGCCGTCTTTTGCTTATGAGAACATGGCTTTCCCAGGGCAGGAGGCAGCATGGCATCTCTCATCCTATAAAATAATAGAAATCCTATTTCCAGGTAGCATCTGAATGCTGATTTATGCATTTCTTATCAAAGAAGGCTTTGTTCTCTACATGGCTTCTACAGGCATGGAGGAGAACATTTGCAGCTTCAAAGGGACTGGCCCTGCAGGATGGTTCTTGTTCAGCCTTGCTGAAACCTGAAGATATTCTATTTTGCCCCAGTATTATTTTGGGTGCTGCCGTTGGGCTGTGTTGATGAAATACTGTGCAATTACATGATGATGGGTGTCATTTTACATGAGAGCTAATAGGGACAACCAGGACAAGTTAACAATTACAAGTGTAGCTGGTATACATAAATCAAAAGCAGCTGTTCCCTCTTCCTAAAGTATAAAAATCAGAGTGTGGAACCTGAAACATTCATGAGATATCATTTTAACTTCTCTGTGTTTGTCATAACCTGGAAAGTCCATAAACCAAGAGTGGGGAACCTTTTCCTATGAAAGACTATTGACCCATGGAGTCAATTGGAGGGCACAGTTGAGGATGGTAGAGCTGCTTCATTGCAGGATTACCTAGTGCTCTGTCTTTCACTCTCTCCCCGCATGAAAATAAGAAAATTAAGTGAAGGGAGTAGCAGATTCGCTTAGACTAAAGTCTCATGTCTCCTTCCTTCCTTCCTTCCTTCCTTCCTTCCTTCCTTCCTTCCTTCCTTCCTTCTGCATTATAGAATGTGTTTTATTAAGAGTTCAACAGTTTTGAAAAACAAAATAACCATAAAATACACAATAAGCAGTTTCCATGTGGATATCTGCATTAATGTTGCGATGAGCATTAGGGGACTCTATGGTATTGCCAAGCATGTTCTGTTGTGAAAAAAGATTCCTTGGAAAATCTATAATGCCAGCCAATGTTATTGCCACTCTGCTAGAAGCCCCTTACATTAGTGCAGGAGTGGTAACATGCATCCTACAGGTTCAGGAAGCACCCTGGCCTCCAGACACACTAATGAATCACCAGGGAAAACCAACAAAAGAAGACACTGCTTCTCATGGTATTTGCATGTGATCAGCTATATGCATAAATGTAAATTAAGAAGTAAATATTACACTTTAAATAGAAATACAGTGCATCTCGTCATACTTTTGACTGGCAACAGCTCTTACAGTTCTTTGTCTTTAAACTTGAATTTGACTCAACAGCCCTTCAAATAGGAGATGGTTCTCCAGCAGCAATTCAAAACCGAGGATTATCATCAGTATAAGAGGGATATGGTAGCTACTGTTCAGCGGTGTGCCTGCAGCAAAGAGAGAGTGCAAGAGTTAAAATGGAGATTTGCTGTGGAATTTCAGTAGCAAGTTGCAACTGAGAGTTAAAACAAACTTAGCTTGAAAACAAGCTACCTTTCTCTCTTTTCTGCTTCTTTCAGGGTTGGCAAAACCTATTTGGTGGCAAATAGCTTTCATTAGGAGTCTCATCTATGCTCCTCTTTGCTGTAGTTCAGGAGATTCCCTTTTAAATGGTGACTTCCCTAGTGGAGAAGATGAGCTGGAGTGGTGAGACAAGGGAATACAAACAAGGGTTTTATATTACTGTTTTATTAATGGTTTTGTTTTGTTTATATTATATGTTTTATGTTTGTTACTTAGTTTGAGCTAATTTTGTATGGTTGTGTAGAAATATTGGATGGTTGTGTACAAATATTACATAATCTTGTCTCCTTTATTTTGTGGATTAGAATATTGTTGTATGTGAAACTTTGACATATTTTCTGGTTGAAGAAATAGTATATTGGTATTATTTTGTATATTGCTTTTTAAAATATTAGATAAACCTAATTAAAGATAATGATATTCACTAAGAACAACAAAACCAATAGTGATTTTGGTTTAGTTTTCTTGAATGAAGGGTTATTCGGACCTAAGGATGTTAATAAATGGCTGCATCCAGGAAAAAGGAAGTCAGACATAAAGCTGTATAGCTGATATTGTCTGCTTTATAGCTTTACTTCCTTGACTAATACAAAACATTATGCATTCATTAGTCAGTGTAAACAAAGGGCTTCTTTCAATGAAAGCATTTATATTAATATATTGTGCATTTTTATAGCACTAGTCATACTTTGTATATATTTGACAGAAAGGATAGTGTTCAGAGATATAAACGTAGAGTGTCAGTTGGTTAAAATGGACTTTTAAAGACAATTAGTAGAGTTCTGTTTAAGCATTTACACTGCATTATTACAAGTATGTCTCATCAGTCATCCAAGTTTCTCAGGGAAGGTGACCTACAAGATTTTCAGTGTATTCTTATAATGAGTGAAGTTAGGAATATATGTTAGACTGAAAGAGTAACTGAGCCAAGCTTATCCAGTAGAGTCACCATGTGTCCTACTTTACAGAGGACAATCCTCTTCTTGAAGGCTTCTCTACTCTAAGATCAGTTTAGAAATAAAGAACCATAGAAAGAGAGGCCATGGAGTGGCCAGTCAACAATTAGCATCTGCCTGGACAGCAAGCTGAGGTTATTTGGTCACTGTTTTCCCTATTATGGTGAAATATATCATCTTTCTATTTAAATTATAGGAATCATTCTTAAATGTGCATGTGAATGAGTACACACAAATGTTTTGCAAACTCCTGCCCTCTTTTTGGTGATGTGTTTTCTCTTTTTTGGCAGTGCTTAACAGGCCACCATATCATTAGGGAGCTCCGTGACTAAGAGGAATTGGAATACATAGTATTTCCCTGGACCTGGTCCTAGCTTAAAACCGCACTGCTTCTTTTAAAATACCATAACATAACTTACGTATTAACATTTATTAAAACTTTATATTACATGCACAGAAGTAATACCTAGAGGGTATTTTAAAACTTTCTTTTCCTTGATAGCATATTACAGTCAATAATCAATAATTTTAACAGATAATGTGATCATTGCCAGAAGATGAATATTATTTATTTACAAGCAGGATCTGCAACAAAATGTTAGTACGGGGTGCCTCTGCTCAGGCTTCTGGCCAGGCATCTATACCTTCTTGCAGGATATTCCATTCCATTCTCTCTCCAGCTTCCTATTGCCCATCTCAGCAGAAGCTCAATGTTCTGTGACCACTGAACACGCCCGGTTGTTACTGGGCTGTTCCTCACCTACCTCTATCCACATATGGACATGGTTTGTATTTCTGTTGATGGAATGGATATTGTTGTCTCAGCCACATAAGTATCCTTCAAATGGTTTCGATCTACAAAGTAACAAAAAGAAAATTGAAGAGAAGAGAAGAGAAGAGAAGAGAAGAGAAGAGACTGGTCTCCCTACCTTAAGGAGCTTTCAATTTAAAATGCGAATGACCTGAATCAAGAGAGCCATGTTCTGAGATAGAATATGAGTCAACAATGTGATGTGATTGCAAAAGGGGAAAATGCTATTTTGGGTTGCACTGAAAGAAGTACTAGTTTCCCTATACTCTTTACTGTTCAGACCTCATCTAGAAAACTGTGTCCAGATCTGGGCTCTAAGAGTTAACTAAGATGCAGAAAAACTAGAAAGGGTCCAGAGGAAGGCAACAAAAATAATCCAGGTTTTTGAAACACTGTCCTATGAGGAGCAACTGAGAAAACTGGGTATGTTTAGCCTCAAGAAGAGAAGGCTGATAGGGGACATGATATCACTTTATTAGTACCCCAAAGGCTGTCACAAAGAAGAAAGTCAAGATCTCTTCTTGCTCCTATCACAGTGAATAATCAATTCAAGTTGCAACAACCCACATTCAGGCTAGATATCAGGAAAAGCTTCCTCACTGTTAGAGCAATAAGACAGTGGAACCAGTTGCCTAGAGAGGTGGTAGGCTCTCCCACACTATAGACATTAAAAACACAACAACAACCCTGTACAACCATCTGATTGTGATGACCTTCCTGACCCCTTCCAGCTCTACTCTTCTATGATTCTATGATGTCTCAGTTCAGAATTCTTTAGCACTAAGCGTATGTATTTGTGCCAGGTTCTGGCAGGAGGATTATGGGGTTCTAGTAAAAGACAAAATAAATCCCACAAGTCTGTCCATCCTCACATGAGCTTGTCAGTTACTTCCAACAAAAAGTTGCAGTGTGGACTGTTCCTCTTCCTTCCACTTCCAGGTTCCACTCATTTTCATTCCACTTCCCAACGGTTAATATGTACTGAATGGCCACTGAACACCTTTGGTCCTCTTTCCACACTTTGGAGTCCCCCTGCATGCACAGACACAATTGGTTCCCCACCCTTCCCCAGATACCGAGCCATTCAGTAGCTCTACTTGGGCTCCCTTGGGCCTGCTATACCTTTCTTCTGTGCAAGGATGATGCAGTTTTTGTTAAATTAGGACCAGCATTCATAAAATGGAGATCTCTATCCACACACGTGATGCTTCTTTTCTTATTCATAACTGTTCCTGCTGCTGGATTTCTTGACTATTCATTCTTATATAGGGAAAGCCATCTCTTCTCCCCAATTTCTTTTCACTTTGAGGAAATACTGGAATGCTTGTGAGTTTTTGTAAGATTACTGGAAGATTTTATAACAGCTACAAATTAAGGTCCAAATTTCTGCCCTACATAAAATGCACCTGTGATAAATTAAGGTCTCTGTGACCTCATAAAAGCTGTAGATTGATATTCCTTTTGTTGTGTAGCCTGCTATTTCATTACTTTTATTGACAGTAATTATAACAAGTTGAATTTATGGAGGCCATAAAGAAAAATTAGTGAACCACATCAGAATGTCAGCATGCTCAGTTTGTTATGAACTGCGCTTAAGATTTTATGTGTTTTTTTTTAAATGCAACTTGCAATCTTGTTTGTAATTTATAGCTGAACTAGTACTTCAGAATTAATCACTGACATCTCAGTTTCAAAAATAAACTGAACTTAGTGTGCCTTCCCATCCTTTCTTATCCATAAAGCAATAACCTGCCACTTTCCATAATTATATCATTCCTCTTGGTCTCAGCATCATGAGTGAATTTGAAGTCAAAGGATAGCCGGTCTTCTGTTGCTTGTGATGGTTTTACTGTATATCCTGCTTCTTAAGGATACAAATCTTTCAAAGGCTGCTGATAAGCAAAATAAAAATGCATTAATAATATCACAATAAAATACAAGCATGGTGTTGTTTGTTTGTTTGTTTGTTTGTTTAAATTGGGGCTGTATACCTTCCCCAAACTTTTAAGTGCAGGTGGACTAGAACTCCATAATAGAAAATAAACTTAATTAACATTATTTTTTCCTGAAAGAATTGGAAAGAAATAATTAAGATACTGGACAATGACCCTAAAATAGGCTCAGACAGCATGACATAGCTGCCATTCAGGATCAGGAAGAGTCTGAATGGCTTCTGCATAAAGCCTGCAGTTGCTGTGGGTTGCTTTATTTCCTTGCATTGTGGCCCAGCCAGATCTGTCAGCAGCTTTGAGGCTGTGAGTCAATTGTTCACTTTCAAGATTTCACTGTACGAAAATGGGATCTAGCAGTTTGGGGTGCAATCCTATGCATGTTTGGACTGGAAAATGTCCTACAACTACTATCATGCCCCATCACAAATAACACAGCAGTAGCAGAATAAAAACAACATCTGGTGGCCTTTCAGGGTGTCTGTTTCCAAGCCATATGTCAAGGCCCCAGAAGGTATACAAAGATTGTGAACTTATGTGTGTCTTAAATTATACTGAAAATGTACAACCAAGAAAACAATTGAGAAGTCAGTTATTGCTAACACCCCAGCCCTAGATATGCTTCACTGTAAGTTCTTCTGAGTTGTACAGAACTTTATTCAAAGTAAGTTTGAATGGCCAGGATCGAGGATGGGCCTGGTCATGCACTGCCAACATCCTGAACCCCGGTAGTGGCTCTCTGACAAGAACCCCTTGCAGTTGCTCTTCCTCTTCACCAGTAGGAGCTACTTCTTGCTCTGACCCAGGCAATAGTGGTGGTGAGAAGGAAGGACAGTTCCAAATTAAAGCAACTGGGACTTTGGGGCCCCCAAACCTAATAGCATCTGATCATGAGAAACAAAACCTCATTCTCTACTAAGTGATGGTAGAGCATTGATAAAAAGATCTTAGCATAGATAAAAAGATAGTTTATAAGTTTATAACCTTTAATAATTTTACAAAAGTATGGAATTCATGAAGATGTTCACACCGAACACTCATAGGGAAATCATAGCTATAACATTACATTATATACAAAGTCAGAACAGTTTCCTTCAATATTTTTTGGATACAAACTTATCGATTTTATCATTAAACTCCATAAGTTGCAGTTTATCATTTTCTATGCAGAGAATGCTTAGATCAGACAACCGATCTTGGGCCATTGTTGACCATGGATCATTCTTTATCCTTTTTATTCTAGAAAATCTTCTTTCACCTAGGTACACCCCTGATTTAATTAATGCTAATTTTTAAAAAAATGGCTGGAGACTGAGGCCCCTCTAGTTTGTGAGGTCCTGGGCTACAGCCCACTTAGTCCATATGTAAATCCAGCACTTTCTTATCTCAAGGGCCTCCACAGTCTGAGATTATCACTGTAAGACGGTATAGGATGGCCTTTAATCTGAAATGTAACCTTTGGTTTGGGCCAGCCTAAGACATTTTTTTTTTTTTTTGACTGAGGCGGAGTGACACATTACACTGTAGTGATATTCATCACTGAAGTGCTTAGTACTCAAGACACACATAAGTTCATAATCTTTGTATGTCTTCTGATGTCTAGAGATGCAGCTGGGGTCTTGAATGCAGCTGTCTGGGCATTATGTGAACAGAATGCCAAACTAGATGGACCCTTAGTCTGATCCAGCATGGCTCTTCTTATGTTCTACCCATACAACTTTCCTTAGCCTGAGGTACCATTATACTAATGGATCTTTTTCAAATATTGGCTGTATCATTCAGCAGAGTGAGATGGCTACTTCAGGCACCTGAAAGGACAGCAAACATTTAATTTACAATGAATGTATTTTTACTGCCAGAATACTGCCAGAGAAGCATTTCTTGGATTCTATACCTCAGGGGTCAAATGAATCTTTAAAAAATAACATTTCAAATCCCCTGTCAAAAAGAAATGTTTTAGTTTGGTTCTAAAAGGAAAGCAAAGTTGGTACCAATTGCACTTCCTGTGGGAGGACATTTGAAATTTGGGGTGACATTTTGGGGTCATTTTATTTTTTTTGCTGCCTTTAAATTTACCATTCAGGCTCATAACTTGGTATACTCCTGAACTGAGGGCGATGAAGCAGGTTGGGAGACGGCTAGAGCGTAGGTGGAGGAAATCACGGGATGAATCTGACCGAACACACTTAAGAGCCCACTATCGGGCCTATGCTGTGGCGGTGAGGGCGGCGAAAAAGAGATTTTTTTCTGCTTCCATTGCCTCCTCACAATGCTGTCTGGCGGAGCTCTTTCGAGTGGTGCAAGGCCTGGTCCGTCCAGGTCCGAAAGAAGATCTGATTCCACCCTCAAAGGCCCGCTGTGACGACTTTGCCAGGCATTTTAGGGAGAAAATCGCTCAGATTCGTCACGAGCTGGATTCCACTATTGAGTCAGAGGTCTTAAGGGAGACACCGATGCTACCGTCTGGTCCAGAATTATTGGATGAATTTCAGTTACTGCGGCCCGATGATGTGGACAAGGTGCTTGGAAGAGTACGTCCCACCACTTGCCTTTTGGACCCTTGCCCGTCTTGGTTAATAGAGGATTCCAAGCACGGGATTGGAACCTGGATCTTGGAAGTGGTTAACGCTTCTCTGAGGGAGGGTTGGGTGCCTGCCCCTTTAAAGGAGGCGGTAGTCCGACCGGTCCTGAAGAAGGCGTCACTGGATCCAGAGATGGCCACTAACTATAGACCAGTGGCCAACATCCCGTTTCTGGGCAAGGTGTTAGAGCGAGTGGTGGCGGGACAACTCCAAGCACTCTTGGATGAAACTGATTATCTGGACCCATTTCAGTCCGGCTTCAGACCCGGGTACGGTACTGAATCTGCCTTGGTCACCCTGTACGATGACCTGTGCAGGGAGAAGGACAGGGGGAGTGCGTCCCTGTTGGTTCTCCTGGACCTCTCGGCGGCTTTCAATACCATCGACCATGGTATCCTTCTGGATAGGCTTGTGGGATTGGGGGTCGGAGGCACTGCTTTGCAGTGGTTCCGCTCCTATCTCAATGGCTGATTCCAGAAGGTGGTGCTGGGGGACTATGGCTCTGCACCATGGCAGCTATGCCATGGAGTACCGCAGGGGTCCATTTTGTCCCCCTTGCTGTTTAACATCTACATGAAACCGCTGGGAGAGGTCATCAGGAGGTGTGGGCTGCGGAATCACCAGTACGCTGATGATACCCAGCTCTACCTCTCGTTTTCCACCAATCCAGGTGAGGCAGTGGCTGTACTGAACCGGTGTCTGGCCGAGGTAATGGGCTGGATGAGGGCCAATAAACTGAAGCTCAATCCAGACAAGACGGAGGTCCTGTTGGTAGGCGGTACCGGCTTCGGAGAAGGTGAATTGAACCTTGTCCTGAACGGGGTTGCACTCCCTCCTAGGGATAAGGTCCGCAGCTTGGGAGTGCTCCTCGACCCGGAGCTTTCCTCGAAGCTCAGGTAACAGCAGCGGCGAGGAGCGCTTTCCTCCAGCTTCGGCTGATTCATCAGCTGCGCCCCTATCTGGAGTACGACAGCCTCGCAACAGTGACTCATGCATTGGTGACTTCCCGTCTTGACTTCTGTAAAGCGCTCTACGTGGGGCTACCCTTGAAGACAGTCCGGATACTTCAATTGGTTCAAAATAGAGCTGCCAGGCTGCTGACGGGAACTGGACGTTATGCTCACATGACTCCAGTTCTCCGGCAGCTTCATTGGCTTCCCATTGAAGTCTGGGCCCAATTCAAGGTGTTGGTGATGACCTATAAAACCCTAAACGGCTTGGGTCCTGGTTACCTGAAGGAGCGCTTACGTCCATATATGCCCAGCCGCCCCCTGAGATCAGCGGGAGAGGCCCTCCTCCGAGTAGCCACCCTCCTAATTTCCTTCACTGAGGGCTCCCGGAGGAGGGCCTTCTCAGCAGTGGCGCCTAAGTTATGGAATGCGCTCCCCAGAGAGGTCCGCCTGGCACCGTCGTTATTTGTTTTTCGGCGCCAGGCGAAGACCTTTTTATTTAAAATGCTGCTTAAATAAAAAGGTCTTCGCCTGGCGCCGAAAAACAAATAACGACGGTGCCAGGCGGACCTTTTTATTTAAGCAGCATTTTAAATGTTAATATTATTGAATTTTATTCGGCCAGGGTGGCTTATTTTATTTTACTGTATATATTTTAATTGTTATTGTTTTAATGTATTTTGTATTTTATTTGATGTTGTAAGCTGCCCCGAGGCCTCGGCAAGGGGCGGCATAGAAATGTTTTAATAAATAAATAAATAAATGACTGTTTTTCGTCTCAAAACCATCAGGAGACAAAAGTGGCAGACATATTTTTGAACACATAATCACATGTAAACCAGGAAGTGGGGGTGCAGAAAGAAACCATGAATGAAGGACTCAACACATATCTCTATTTGCCCCTCACCCTAGGCATTTTCCTTCCAGTACCAGCCTGTATAGTGAAAAATAACAGGCAGGCAAAGGCAGGCAGACTGAAGAAGAGGGGATGGAGCCAACAAGATGGCAGTGTTCAACACCTACTTATGGTTCCTTTCGTAATGCAAATTGTACCCCACCTCAAGAAAAGTACCAATTCACTACCAAGTAAATTAGCAGGCTCAGAGCCATAGCTGTTTAAAAAAATCTGCTGCCATCATTGACAGTTTCCCGGGATCACCACAAGACGGACTCTGATGCCCTGAGTGGTGTGTTGCATGAATCTGACCAGCCAAGCCATTGGCCATTAGTTTGGGCAAACAGCAGACAGTGCTGTAGTTAGCGGAAGCCACATTTTACGTCTTGGAGGTAGTATAAGGAACAAAAGCATCTTTGATTGCCCCTGTGCCACAAAAGGCCCTTGTGTTGGGAATCAGTGATATAGATTACCACAATGATCTGGGCTCCTGGGTTAATAAGTGACTCACCAGATCAAGACAAAAAGAAGCTACCTTCACCTTTTTCTATCTCCTTGGTTCCAGGAAAGGTATGTCTGCCCCTTTGGCACAGCAACATTGTACCACACTGTGCTTGGGGAAAGAAGCACAGTGGCCATACTAAGACCCTTCCATTGTGTTTTGATCCAACTCCATGACTTTTGCAACTAAAAATCTTGTGCCTGACTTTGTTTTGCTTTTCCTCCCTCCTTCCTCCCAATCCCCTTTCCATTAGTATCTTGTCTCTTTAGTTATAAGTCTGTAGGCAAGGGCTGACTTATTTCTGATCTTGGTTGAAAAGTGGAATAAAAATGTTTTTGAATGTATGTATGTATGTATGAATGAGCCCTCTCTCAGATTATGAAACAGACCTGGAAACTACTAATAAGCTTGCTTTCTTAAGCCCCTTTGCTATATATTTGCAGTGATAAGGTGAGAGATATCTTAGCAGGAAAATCACACCTTTTCTCTACAAAAGGTTTTTATGGAAAGGACTATCTCAGTAATGTTCCAAGAAATAGTGTCTTCTACTTTGCTGAAGATTCTGTAGATTTGGTCCCAACCATCCATATTCCATCAGTTATCAGCCATCTTCCAGCTTTAGTGTTTTACATTTGGAATGAAAAGCAATGTTTTCTCTATCTGTTAGAGACCTAGGTATTGATTTCGACACTTCACTGGAGCATCCCCTGAAATATCTATGGTTACCAACCACCCCAGTGTATTGATCTCTGACTTTCTGTCTCCAGCTGAGTGTACACTTACCATGCAGGGTGTCTCATCATACACCCTGAGAAGCTTTCTTGAGGGGAAAGATCAGAGATGAAAGGGTTCTATCTGCCAATGATTAATAATATGCTCAAAATAGAAGCAGAAAGTCTTCCTTGGCATTCTTGCATCTCCTTTTTTCCACTTCTCCCTTCCTATGAGGCTATGGACTTCAGACCAAACAAGATGAGATACCGGAGAACTGTGATCTGATTTCCCATCTCTTTTTACATTTCCTTTGCAAGTGACTGCCCCCACCCAATCTGAATTGTAGCTTTGGAAGAAGGAAGGTTAATATCTTTCCCCCTCCTCCTTTCCCTGAGGTAGATTTGCATATCCGCTACTTCCAAGTAGTAAGACAAAAGAAAGAAAGGAGGAAAGAAACATATTTCATCTTATGGGACCAATAGAGGCTTTGACAGAGATATGCACTTTCTTTACATTTTAATGTGGAATTACTAAGTTCACACTTTCAAGACAATATGTGAAGCTTAGGTATCCTTCAACATTTAGCCTTTTCAGTTGAAGTTTCCAAATAAAACATATACAAAAATTATATATTGGGGAAAATACACACACACATGAATATATTAGTAAAAATAACATTAGCATGTATTATACATGGGAAAATATGGGAAAAATGGGTGTAATAGTCAAAATTCTGTCCATTAATGCATGCTTTATGAGCAACATACACAAAATGCATGTGAATTTTCAAATGAGTGTGCGTGTGCTCATGCTCACACAATGTTCAAAACCATCTGAATTTAAGGCTGGAAAAAATGAAGAACTGAAGGACAGCAAAATGAAATGTTTTACCTATCTGTATCTTGGGTTATAGAATTTACACTGGGAAAGTACCACAGCAGGAAATGGCCAAACCCCCCCCCCGCCCCTCCGTTTGTGCCAGTAATGGGCCTCCCATTCGGCAGAATAAAGGGAAAAGTACAGGTCATTGCTGCTATTGTAGGGTGCAGCAGCGTGCCACCTTCCTCCTTAAGCCCCTCAGTGAGTCTGCTGCCCCCAGGTGACCTGGAAGGCACTGTCCTGGAACCAGTGATGAAACAAATTGACATTGTCAGCCTAGTTGGCAACTGAACATGAGGACAGCATCTTACCTGCTTCAGGCAACTAAATATCTCAGACTAACCCTCCGTAGAGGCACAGCCCTGATCGGCTATGCTCCCTTTGAACATTAAAAACAACCCCACAAGTTAAGAGGTGGAAGATCAAATCAGAGATTGTAATGCCTTACGTAGTTTGGCCCTCAGTGTGTAAAGGGAAAATGGATCATTCTTCCTCCACAGTAGTCATAATGTTCTTGATCCTCTCCACACGAGGAAAATGTACATAGTAAAAACATATGATCATGAATTTTCCCAAGCAAAGGTCCTACTGATGCCAGTACATCTATTTGTCACCAATGGAGTTGCTTGCATAAAGCTGTTGCCTGAGATTCTGAATAGCTGTTGTATGATGAAAGGTAATAGTGGGAGGTGTTTTGAAAACTTGACTGTAGTGAATTCTGGTAAAAAGGGCCAATTGCTTCTATTTCTCAAAACAAGCTATGCTGGCTAGGGAGTTCTGGGAATTTTCATCCACTGCAGCTGGAGGAGGGCACCATATTGAACAAGACTGCTACATGAGGTCATGGCTGTTGTGAAGTAATTTCATAGACACTTTTGTCCAAAATAACACCCTGAATTTTTCAAAGCTGTGCTGAAGTTTGAAGTGAGTTTGAGCTCTCAACTTTTTCCCAACTTTTCCTTCTAAACAGATCTTTTGGGGTAGGACAAAAAAAGTGGGGAAAGTGGTGAGAAAATATAGGAAGATGGAAAATGTTTGACAATATTAACTGGATTCCCCTCCCACGGCTTAAAATCTCATGACTGAGCATGGGTGATTGCAAGATACATGTTTCATAAGGAAGTGGCCATGCAATGGCTCAGAACTGAAACTATGCACATCAATTTTTTGAATAAAGTACAATTAAAGAAGTGTTAGGTGAATAACACTGCAGAGCAGCTGCAGAGTGCTGATGCAATGCAAAGCATCTTACTTTTGAATAGATACATGTAATGTACCAAAATTTTAGGCATTTTAAAATACAATTCTAAGCATGTTCTAGCAGGAAAAAATCCTGCAATTCCCAGCATCCCCCAGGCAGTAGGCCTTTCTTCTGCCTAAATATGCATAGGCTTTTGTCCTCAGTTGATTGACTAACATGCATATCCCTGCAAAAGAGGAAAGGAAACCACTAAAATAGAGGACACCAATTTGCATATGCACATCCACATGAGTAATTGTAAATTAAGAAATAAGCACCATAATTTAAATAAATTTACAATATATCTCACCATAGTGGAGAACTGACAAGGTGACCTGTGTTTCTTTCCAGCCCACTGACCAGGTTTTCTTTATGCAACTTCAAAACTCCATATTCCTCTGCATGATCCTTTGACTTTCAGCCAGACTTGGAGAGAACAGCCCTTCATATAGAGGACACATTAAACAGAGGACAGCCTCTCCAAAATAGAGAACTGTCACCTGTAAAGCACAATATCTGGCTATGCTATCTGACTTTAAGGTAACCCTGTACAAATATAAAGAGAGGGAAATTATGTTTGAAAATGCATTATGAGCTCTTCAAGCAGGATTGGCTACTTAACAGGGAAAAGCTTACAGTATAGAAAGTGAAAAGCTGTATTAATGGATTTAGGTGTACACTTAACAATAAGGTCCTTGCATATTATGGAAAAGCCTTCCCCCACCCCTACCACTCCCCTGGGGTGGTTTTCCTGCCAAGTTCCCTGACACAGTCCCAGCCTTCACAATGCAGATTGAACAGTGATAAAGTGTGTAGGTCACGGTCATGAGTAACTGTGTGCACCCTGTCACATGAATGCTTACGTTCTCCTTCACAGCTATTGTTTGTTTTGCAGTGTTGACATAGAGAACTGAGATGTTGTATCTTATTACCAGCTTTCTGCAGAAATTGCCATTTCCTTACCCAGTGTTGGCAAATATTGTATGGACAACCAGGTGGATGATTTCGAAGGAGGAGGCAATTGGTAGAACCTGAAGGGCTACTCATGGAGTTGAGTCACAAAACCATCTTGGCACATTACAAAGAGTCACAGGAAAATTCACTGGATGACACTCCAGCTGTCTCTATATATTTGCCGCCATGTACTGGATTCCAATTTTGGAACACTGGTGGGAATTTCAAACATGGACACTTGTGGTGGGGGGGCACTTGCAAAATCTAGCACACAATGGTGTGGTGTATATGTGTGTTTGTGGGTTGAGAAATAGTTTGGCCACAATTTCTTGCACTTTTTCTGTGGTGGTCAGAAATGCAAAGAATGTGTGAATTTACTAAGAAAGGTTTGTCTCTATCACAGAAGACATTTTATGCATTTGTCGCTCACCCTCACATGTGTGATCTCTTTTAGAAGAACAGTTGCCTATATTAGTAAAAAAAATCTGAAAGAACTGGGACACAACCATCTCAGCTATATTCCCCAAAATGCTCGAGAATTCCGGGAAGGAGCATCTTTCCAAAGAGCAGAACTTTTGAAATAAAAACAGAAACTGCTGTAACATCTTGTTCCCTGAACTCTGAACACAGGATGCGCCACTGGATTCAGTGGTGCCTAATTTTGAGGAACTATGCTGCCACATATTGCAGCCAACACATTTATTTTGTATTAATGTTTGACAGTCCACCTAATCAAACGTCATGCCAAGTTAAGCCATTCAGTGTGGCACATCAGTTATTATGCTCTTGCTGCTGTGTGCTAAAGAGGCCCATTCCCAGGAACTTTTGTTGAAGGAATCAAAGAGTATATTGTGGAAGAGGAAGAGGTGTGAATCTGCTTCCAAACATAAGTAACCTATAGCTAGCCTGTTTTGAATAATTATATTTAAAGTGTGGTTTAAATAAAAAATAAATTACATATTCATCAATTTCCTCAAGGCCTTTTCACACATTGGCTTGAACATTGGGTGGGAGTAGGATCACTGCCTGAATGTACAATCTGGTAGTATATTGCCTGCTAGGAATATGTGAATTGGTTTCCTAGGAATTCCTAGGTTTCCTAGGAATATGTGAATTGGCAAAACTCAGGCTTGCCGAACTTCAGATTCCATGTCAAATCTCATTCCAGCTTGAGTTCATATGACATTGTGAACTTTGTTTTTCTGTTTCTGAATAAACATCTGTCTATCATTTCAGGTGCCTTTTGCCAAATGTACACATTTGTATACATTTTTGAATTGTAAGCCTTCTTCCCCCACTTATTAATACATTTAAGTGCATTTCCATAGATAGATTTTAAATAGCCCATTAACTGCAACCTTGAACACTTGAATTTGTTACCCCCACTGATTTGCACCTGTTGATATGGAGTGATTGCCAGCCTCCTAGCTCACATTCTGTATTATAATTTATGAGTAAGCAGTCCTACTTTCTAGGACATTGTCACAAAATGCCTTGTCTAAAATGCATACATTTCAGTCTCCTGCCTTTTACAGGGTGTCCCCCAACCCCCAGCCATAAAACAAAACATTGCCAGGCACAAAAGTGTCCCAGAATCTTGATAGAAACAATTATATGAGAAACTTTTATGCCCCAAGCCAAGGAACAAATGAAGGTTCGATATACACCATTTTATCTCTTTTCAAGGCTAAGATTCTTAGCTAAAACCTTCAGCAAACAGAATTAAAAGCCACCAAGGAAAAGCTTTGCTATGATTTCTTTTTATTAGTAGATCAAACAATTCCACACTGGCTCTCATTACCTATAGTGGCTCTAGCTAAAAGCCATACTTGGGTAGACTGAAACCTCCTGGGGGAACATTTTAACCTCCAGAACATTATCAGACTGCAACATTTTTCTTGCCTGAGGGACTTTGTTTTGATGTCAAAAATGACCCCAAATGCAACTAATACTAGTTTTTGTTAACAGAGGAAGAAGCTAGTTATAATCAACATCCCATTCACATCCAGAAAATCCATCCAGACACATTATGATAGAAAAAGATGTTCATATTACCTTCACTGAAATTTTTTTAAATAAGTTCACAGATTCAGATCAACATGTTGACAGCAATCAGGTAGTGAACCTGAACATACAATGAACTAGCTTCAGATGTGTTTAGGATCATTTATTAGCATTTGTATGTGGTTTTATAGTTTTGTCTATGATCAAACTAGAAACCACAAGCATATTAAGAACTTCCCTAATTCTTCTCCTTAATCCTTCCTTGCCATCATACCCATAATGCTTCTACTTGCAAGATCCAATATATTTTTGCAAAATTTCACTACAACCCCACAGTGAAAAAGTTCTGTGAAGTCTTATCTATGGTCTCAACATGGTACTGTGTAAATTGCCCTGCTAACAAGATTAATTTCAGTGGTTTGGCAACCACTTTGCATATTCCCACTGCTCATTCCACCATGCCATACACTAGCTGTTACCATTTGTTGAGCCATTCATGTGCAGAAATTAACCATGTGAATCAAGTGAATGTCACCGTGCCACCTGAGGACCTTTTTTCTGGCTTTTTACAGCTGCGTGGTGAAAGTTGCTCAATCATTGTGACAAGGCAACACATGAATAGCTTGGTGCATGGTAGCTATTTCTACAAGGTGTGATTTCAAGTATCCTTCATAGCAGCTGTTGCCAGCCCATGCCTACAATATAACGCAGAGGTGAAAAACCTGAGGTTTTAGAGCCAAGTCTAGCTCCCTGAGGTCTCATTCCAGCCCTTTGAGTTTCTCCAAAAGAGCATATCCCCTTCTCCCCAGCCACCAACTGATGTTTTGCTGGCTTTTGTGCCATTCCCCGACCCATTCCAATAGGTTGAAAGGCTTCTTGCAAGTCAGGAGGGGATTGACATGAAAATATGCTAGCATTTTTGGTAATTTTGGTTCTACCTACCTCTGGAATACAGTTTTGCATAGGTAGCCTTTTAATAGTTATTTTTCTGTGATAATATAGAAATACAGAAGTTGCCATACTGGTCCTAAAGAACAGGTAATGGAAGACAAGTAAGATGGACATGGGAAGCTGTCTTATATCATCAGATCAGAACAATGTTTAGTTCCATTGGCAGTGGTTTTCCAGGTTCTTGAGTCAAGGTCTTTCATATCACCTGCTACCCAAGTCCTGCCATTGCCAAGGCAGGTTTCACATCACACACACACACAGAGTGAAAGAAAGAGAGAGAGCACGCATCACTTCCATCTATACCATGAAATTCATGATTTCTTATACCTTTCAATGTAAAATGAAATATACACTGTTGATTGAAAAGATCGCTATGCAATGTGGCCACATGGTAGAAGAATGACTCTCTTTGTGTTTGGCAAGACTCTGGACTTAGGCTTTTCAAAAACAGCTTCACTCTGTCCCCCTACCTTCTTAATGGTAAACTGCTTTTAAAAGTCAGAGGAGTTTCAGAAGCAGCTTCCTGGCTGCTGTTTAAAAAGAAAACATGACTTGGCATGCATCCTCAGCTTACGAGACTTCCCCACCCTGTCTACTGAGGCCCCTCACAGAGTCCTCTCCACTCCATGCACCCTTTTCATTTCTGATGCATACCTCAGTCTCACTCCACTACACCAGAAAGACTTGGGTCTGAGCCATGGCTTCTTCCATTAGAAGGATCAATTTGCAGCTGACATGAAAGAGCCCTGCCTGAGATTTCCTCCTGGTAGGAGAAAACAGTAACAGCCAAGATGGGCATTTTATCTGACCTGCTACTAGTTAGCCTTCTATTTTGAGTCCTTGTAAGAGGGAGGGGGTTTACATAGGAGCCCCTCTCATGACCATTTTCCATCAGCTGAAAACCAGATCTGCAACTCCATAAATGGGGTGAATGATGCCAGTGTGATCATCCCAATTAATTTGGGAGTCCTGATATTCTGAAATAAATAATGTGTAGAAGACCAAAGGTGGTGGCCCTGATGTGGTGCATGCTCATCTGTGAAGTGTACAGTATGATAGCACAGCAAGAGTTTCTCCAGTTATCCTGACATCAGATCTTTTCTCCATTGTAACTTTAAATAGTTCCCTTCTATTTGGATTGCCCTGAAACCCTAGCAAAGCTGGGAAGGTGGCGGGGGTGGGGTCGGTGGGAGAGCAGCCTCATAAAAAAGAAGTCATGAAGTCTGGCGCTCTGGCCAGATTTCCTCTGCAAGGTGAGGTGTGGCCAGCCTTTGTGGGGAGCTGCCTGGAAGGGATCCACACCCTCCCCCTAGACTGGAGATCCTAAGACTGGCCCTAGGCCAAGCAGCCAGACGCCAGCTTCTGGGCTCTCAGCACTGGGAGAGGTCACTCAGCCTGGTTATACAATGGTATTATCTCAGACTAACCAACGCTGCAGAAAGTCGCAGTGTTTCCTGTCCTTCTGGTAGCAGCACAAACTGTCCGCTTTCCAGCCAGCTTTCTTACACACTCACCAGCCCTTGGTCGCCAGGCAAGCTGAACAAATGTCTGAAGTGACTTTCCCTCTCGGGATCTGCAGCCTCGGCAAACTGTAACTCTGTGTATTTTTATCCCCTTCTGTCATGATTGACAGGGCCATGACTCACATGAGAAAAGGGAGTTGCTCCCAGAACATTGCTGTTGCTGCAGAATGCCTTCAGCTTGCCTCAACACTTTCCCCCCGAGTGGACATATTGTGAGACCTTTGCTTGCCACTCCATGCTAGTCCCCAGAACCCCTCTGTCCATCACTTATTGCTTGGCATTGACTTTCTGGATTGCTTGCATGGAGTGAAACAGTGCCCCTCTGCCCTGGGATAGTCACTACCGTACAGCTGTGGTCCGGGGGAGTGGGGAGATGGCTCTCTGAAAGGTTCCAGTTACTCTGTCCTGAATGTTCAGCTGTCATTCAAAAAGAACGAGTGCAATTCTATAGCAGTTACTTGGAGGCAAGTTTCCCACAGCTTGTGTTCACAGGGGCTTACTCCCAGGTCTGTACCTATGCTAAGTGTCTAGCTTTTTATGTGTGAAGCTACAAGGAAAAGTTGGCAGCTGATATTCCACCCAATTTCCCAGACCTAAGCTGGCTCGTACAGTTCTGGTCAGGGGCACAGAGTCATTTGGATAACTAACAAGCAATGGTTCCTTATTTTTAAGCAATGTGTGTGAGTGTGCGGGTGCTATGGATATTTGATAAATTTTGAAATGGTTTTTCATGCAATTCTAGACAGATCTACACTGAAGGAAATCCCTTTGCCTCATGCCATGCGCCCTACTTAACAACGCTGTCCACTCCAAGTCTGGATTGAAGACCAGGAACAGTACAATGGAAGAACATTTATATTCTGGTTTATCCTGTACAGATTCTTTGCCTCCTTAGGTCCCATCACTACAAGGTCTCTGTCTATACACCTGCACCATTAATGAATTACTAGAACAATTGCTGCACCACTTGTTGGCTTGTACACACCTTCCAGATTGGGTCCACACCACAAAAGTGTTGCATGGACTCTAAACGCATGCATATATGCACCACTGAGCACGGTGGTGATCAAGTGACATTCTGCATTGTGAGTTGTTTTGCATATGGAAGACTAGCTCTTTCAGTACCACTGTTAATAGGATAAATTGGATCCAGATTTAGACATAGTTAGGGAAAGTTCACTGAAATTAATAGGACTTGTCAGTCCTCAAAGGATGCAATCCTATGCCTGCTTAAACAGACAGACAAAATGCCCTATGGCTCCAGCACGAGGGAGTGCCAAGATAGTTGGAAATAGTAGATTTTTTTTGTGTAAACAAAGTATAGCATTGCTCCTTAAGCATGAATAATCTAAATACATCCCAGCATAGTGCTGAAGTGTTAAGATCTATTGCTGCTCCCTACACATCTAATATGTAAGCAACACTGTCTATTTTGATTGTGTATTAATCACCTGGTCAGTGGTGAAACCTGTGTATGCAATACCACCCTGTCACTGAACACGGATTAACTGAAGGTTACACGGAAAACAAGGATTCTTACCTTATCTGACTCTGGCGGATATCTACCCATATTTGGGGGTTCCACTGTACTAGGCAGGAACAGGAACAGAACAGAATTTTGGAGCCTGTTATTTATTGCATCGGAGGTAGATTTCTGGTTTTTGCAGTGAACATCAAAAGTAAATTAAAATAAGAACTCTTCTCTCTCAAAGGTTCCTCAATATTTTTATTTATTATTGTAAAATTGTGAAATAGCCATAACCCATTCACAACCCATTTGGCCATTCAAGTCACCCATAATGATGAAAGGGGGAGAATCGGGCTTTTACACTGCACTTAGAGCCCTCACAGATAGAGGAGGTACTCCACTTTGGATGTTTACTCTCAATGCAGCGATGAGAATGGGGCTGAGTGGGCACAACTGACACACTTGTGCTCAGACCCCCTCACCATGTGTTGTTATAAGGCAGTACCCGAATGCCTGAATAGGACTACCATTTGTGTGCAGTCTCTTCAGCTTCATGCAGGCCGATTGCCATCCTGCAATGCAAAAACTGCTCATGAGCAGTGGCAATGGTTGGCATGAAGTGTCCTTCCTTGGCTAACAGACAATTTGCCAGTGTGTGTGTGAGGGGCACATCTCTCTGTAATAGAGGGGCGGGGGGGGGGAGAGGAAAAGAAGTGGAGCAGTAAGTCCAACCAAGACATAGTTTTCACACATGGCAATGGCAGAGGTGAGGAGAAGAGAAAGAAGCAGCAATTCCAGCACAGAAAGCCCATGAGCCCTGCCCCTCACCCCAGGAAGGAAATAGCTCATAAACTCCAGGGAGAGCTATGCTTCCATGCACAGACAAATAAATAGAAAAAAGAAAGGGAAAGTTAGAGGCACCTTCATGGTACCTTTGGTGTCACTTCCTTCAGGGATGGCTTCACCAGGGCTGCTTAGTTTTAAGGGTTTTGGAGAGCTCAGATGGATATGCTTACCTTGATGGTCTCTCTGGCAAGAGTAATTCATGTCTGGTTAAAAAGAGAGGGTTACTGGGAAGTGCGTGTGTGTAGAGTTGGGGAAGCAGCTGGAAAGCAGTTGTGCACAGCAGCAAGATTTCCCCCAGCTCCAGTTCCCCTTGCCAGTCAAAATGTACAAAGTATCCCATCCAGCCTCCTTCCCAATCTGGCAGTGGAACTACTTATACTGCTAAGGTGCTTGGAGTTCTCAAATGGCTCTGCTTCCCTTGGGGATTTCTCTGTAACTGTCACTTGGGACAATTGCAGCAATTGTGCATTGCAGCCTTCGCCTCGATTTCTCCTTCCTTTGCTTAACTGTGTGACCTGCTCTTTGCTGGCGCTTCCAGTTTTGAACGTGGTGTTCGGTGTCAGACAGTTGTGCCTGGGAAAGTTGTGTTCTAGTTCCTTCTGCTCATAATGAGAGTCATCATAGACATAGTAACCATCATCCCCATGCTTTGTTACATTTTGTGAACCTAGTCATCGTAAAAGTACCACATTCAGATAATCTAGTGTTTGAGAAAAGCAGTCTGGAAATTAAGATTGCTTAGTACACATGATCTTGGTGTTCCTACAATCAGCATGTTGGTGCCAGCCCACATCCTGACAGCCGAAAAAAGATATGGCACATAAGGTATGGAGATGAAAGAGGAAAAAATGAGGCCATAGGTATCGGCCAGTTTTATATGGGGAAAGTGGTCCTTTAAGTAGTCTGATCACAAGCTGGACTGGGCTTCACTGATCATCAACAGCCCTTTGAATTGTGCCCGGGCAGTGAAGCTGTGGTAACAAGGGGGTCACATCTCCCTGAAATGGACTCTGGTCAATTGTCTTGCTGATGTTTCCAAACAGTTTCAAAGGCAGCCCCATGCAGAGCATATTTCAATTATCTTGTCTAAATTCAGCAAGGATGCTTATGAAGTGGCTGAATCAGCAAAAAGAGAAAATGCATTACCAAACAAAATGGCAAAAGAGGACTGTAATTTGCTTAAAATATACATATGCGAACATTCATCATAATTTATAGGTGCAAAGGTAGTCAATGTTATTCCAATTAAATAGAAATATAGTACATCTCACCATAGTGTGGAAGACTGGTTGTCCAAAAAGAGGATAATCTTCTGGTAGCCCTTCAAACAGAGGGCTCTCCTGCGTTAAAGAGGACTCATGGACCATCCTTGCACCTTCGTTCAAAACAAAAGAAGCCATAAAAATATTTCGGATTCATTAGACAGTTTGCCTGTTAAGATGATTCACTTGAAATGAAGAACTGGGTGTGTGCTTGGTAGGGGCCCATGAAAATCAACAATGCTATATATAGCTCAGTCTGATTTAGTTACCAGCTGATATTTCCCCAAAGATACTCCAGTCAAAGAGAGGAAATTATGAAGTTCTGTATTATTCCAACATGTTGACCTTACTTGTCAGGGAAGACCTTGCAGCCCATTTGCTGGGCTGTTTACTCAGAAGCAACTTCCACTGTGTTCAGTGGGCTTACTCCCAGATAGTGCGCACAAGACTATGGCCTTCTTTCCCCTTTCTTAACATGCAGATAAAACAATGTCACTCTTTGGGGGAGGGGGAGGGACACCTTTAGAATGTTGCTGTGGTTTGTGTGGGATTTCCCAGTCACTCCAGTTTGTGAGATGCTTTTCAAAGCTGGGCGATTTCACAGGGAATCTTGTACAGGTAGAATTGCAGCAGTAGGAGATCATGCACATAGATTTCTTTCAAACAGAATAGGATTATGAATATGTGCTGTTTGAATTTGTAATTTATCATAGTGTAAATGACTCTGAAGATGACTCTGAAGTAGAGACATGCCGATTTTGTTCAGTCTACGAGTATTCCATCTGTGTTTTGTGGATTGTGAGGCAATCATTCCACTATCTGTTCATTGATAGAATTGTGTGTTTGTACATGTGTGTGTAGAAAGAGACACACACAGAGAAAGAAATGTACAAGAATGTTATTCCTGCTGCAAATGTTGAAGAGAAAAGCCAAAGGGGAGGGATTGTCTCATGCCCCATTCCTGTGAATCTGTGATACAAGAGGGAAAATGGCAGCCATTGATCTTATCTTTGGGATGAGGCTGCTTTGAAAGCCACAGTGGCTTCTGTGCAATCCTGATCTAATATCTCATGTCTGCATGGAAGCTTCTGGATTAATCTCATTTTTATTTACTAATTTATATTTATTTCCTGCTTTTCTGGTGGCCAGGTGGTCTACTTTTCAGAGGATAGTCTTCTACTTGGGAGAGATAGCAGAAAACAGTCCTTTATTACAAGATGTCCTCCATTTGAAATGCTGTCTAGTCTTAAGTATGGTTCAAAGGCAAAGGAAGGAAAGCAGGAGCTTTGCCCATCAACCGTTAGCACATGAGCAGCAAGCAAGCACACAAGCTTCCCAGACAGCCTTCTCTGCTATGGTGAGGTATGTTGTGTTTTTATATAAATTACCGTCATTCTTTTACAATGTGCACATATACTTGAAAATCTGCACATGCAAATGCTCTGCAAATGGGGGTTGTATTTTAGCCTCTTGTGGGGTGATGCATTCCCCCAACATAGGCATAAGCAGCCACTTTATAAGGAATTCTAGGGGCATACATGCACAAGCACACCCCACATTTCATCCTCATAATAATCCTGTGAGGTAGAAATTGGTCTGAAAGATCTTGCTGCCTGAACTCTCCCAGGGAGCGTCTTTTCCAAGCAGGAATTTGAAGCTGGCACTTCTCAGTTCCAGATCAGCATTCTAAGCATTGTATTATATCAGTCCTCAGGTTTATTTATTTAAAAATTATACCCCACCCTATACACAAAAGTGTATATGAGTCTAGCATTTCAGCATTAACTAGAAGCAATAAAGTAATATAGGAAATGTCTCTCTGTAAAGACAATACAGTCTCCCCACTTTGAAATCTGACAGTTTCATGTTGCAGTCAATGTGCACTGCAAGTTGAATAGTTCTGGGTGCCTCTCTGCATTTCTTCTCTGGTACAAACTGACATAAACAGCAAGGTAAACAGAGCAACATCAAATATTTCAGCAGCAGATTCCTTACAAAACAGTCTCATACTTTTGTAACCCATGTAGCAAACATGTGGTATCATTGTGACTCATCTTTACTCATTTCATGTGTCTTTGATCCAGTGCATACATGCTTTTAAAATGATTGTATATTGACACAGCTGCACCTATGCATCCCATATTAAATTAGACGTTTGCCAAAAAGATGCATCCTCTCATTAAAGCAGAGTAGAAACTAAACTTTGAAACCAGATAGTCAAGTGTTAAGATCATGAAGATGATGTTTTGTAAAAAAAAGTAAATGGGAGCAACTTCAAAATAACTGAGTGTTAGGCCAGCCGCTAGACGGACAGGGCAAGAGGGACAAGGGCTGTTCACATGACAGATGATGCTGTGATGCCTATGGAGTTGACATGTATGAACCTGTGAATGTGGTTTTTTCAAGGGTTAAACAACCTTCACAGAACCCACAGTCTGATTTAGGGTTCTGTAAGAGTTACTAACCCTCATATAACCCAAGCTTGCAGATATACATAACACTGCAATCCCCAAGTGGTAGTTGCATATACAACCTGATATCCCTAGGTAGCACAGCTCATTGTGGGTTAAATAACCTCCAAAAACTATATTCTTGTAGCCCAAACCTGGTCATGCTACCTTTCCAAGAAATTCAGAAAAAGAGGATATTAATTTGGAAAAGGGAAATGTCAGATAATGCAAACTTGATTTGGCAGCACAAATAAGCCTGTATTTATCCATTGGCATATTGAACAAAATAGGTAGGTGTATCTGACCCATGTGTATCTTCTATGCACAAAAAGAATAGCCATGCAGGATAATCATCCTGTATAAGGGCAGACAAGACGATCAACTGGCCTTTCCAAATGTTTTCTAAATAATATGAAATTCTCCAATGACAAGCTTGATGCTAAGGGATGACAGTGGAAAGATACTGATATTGTTCCTTGCTTTTGTTTGGTTTAGTTTAAGGTTATTTTCCATTATTTTATGGCTTAAAAACAAAAGTGCAAAATTCAGATCAACATCCTAGAATTGTTAGAAAAATAAAATTAATTATTTGATATAACTGATGATGAATGAACAAAGGAATTTTTACTTTTCATTTGGAACTCAACTAACCTTTTATTTTTATTCCATTTGTCTAATTTGTCCTCCTCCTTAAAAACAAAGCATTCCTTTTGAATTGTGTAAGGCAGGTGAGTTGCAAGAACTTCCATCAGATGTTTTGGTATTATTGATACAGATGCTCCAAAATCAACAGCTAATTTTCTACTGTCGGACATCTTTCAGGATTGTTTTTGATACATTCCATTGCTACATAAAAGCATGTTTGCCTAGACTACTAATCTTTTACACAGTACTGGCTGCTGGATCTGCCTGCATTTTTGGTGCCAGGATTTATGCAAACAAGATCCGTGCTGTTCTCCAGAGCCTATTTGGAGATGGAAAAGGATGCAAGCCTGTGGCTTTTCTCAAAATGCATATTGCATTCAGATTGTCCACTTACATGCTTGGCTCCCCAGCTACTTGGTTTTCAAAGTGGTTGTCTAATTGGGAAGCAGGATTCCCAACTCTCAGTGAAGCCTTGAAGGTAACTGCATTTTAAATGGGCATCACTGAGAATGATACCCACTGCTGCTTTCTAACGGTGGTGTTTGGTAACAAATTCCACAGTTGAACCTAAGTGTCATGTGAAGAAGTTGCTCACTTTTGCCTGTCCTGGGTTGCCCAACATTGAGCTTCCTTGGATGGCCCTAGGTCCTAGTGTTACAAGAAAGAGCAGCAGAATGTCTAGCCTCTACCCTCCTCTTTTACATACACTAAATTCCATTTGTGTCCAAGCCTTGCCATGCATCTGCCTTTGTACTCCTTCTGCCCCCTCCAGTTTTCTCCCCATCTTTCTTTTCTTACCTGGTGCAGGTTTGCTGCAGAAAACATGCCACTTGCCCTTTCTTTTTCTTGATCATTAAACTTCCTTTTCTGAAAAAAGCTTTGATCAGACCAGTGATGCCAAAATTGCCCATGCTATGATATTGTTGATTTCATATAATGTGCTACAGTCTAGGCCAACTCTGTCAGACTAACGACTAGGACCAGGGTCTTCCAGAATGACTCCCCTGCCACTTCATTAATATTCCAGAAGTGTTTATTTCCTAAATATGGAAAATAACTTGGAAGTGTATAAGGTAAAGGTAAAGGTTTCCCCTTGACATTAAGTCCAGTCATGCATGACTCTAGGGGGTGGTGCTCATCTCCATTTCCTAGCCGAGGGAGCCAGCGTTTGTCCGCAGACAGTCTCTGTGGTCATGTGGCTGGCATGACTAAACACCGAAGTGCACGGAACGCTGTTACCTGCCCACTGAAGTGATACCTTTTTATCTACTTACATTTGCATGCTTTCAAACTGCAAGGTTGGCAGGAGCTGGGACAGAGCAATGGGAACTCACCCCATTGTGCAGATTCGAACCGGCGACCTTTCGATCAACCAGCCCAGCAGCACAGCGGTTTAAACCGCTGCGCCACCTGCAGTCCCCTGGAAGTGTATAGATATATGCAAAACCCTAAGCAGTGCTGGTAACAAGCAGGGATAGCCCAAGACATGTTGCTGCTTGAGATGATGCAGAAAAGGCAAGTTGAGGTGCATAACACCAAAAATCAGCTGGATTATTTTGGTAAATAGCCTCACCCCTTTCCTTGATGTAAAAATGCCCCAAAATAATAATTTAATTTTCTGTCCTTTTCAGGACACCAAAAATCAGCTGTCTGAAGGTGGGGAATTGCCAGCCCATTCTGCTACCAATAATGATAGGGCCAACCATGGTAATAAGGAACTCTGTGCCCAGATAAGATGGCTAATAAGAGCAGATTCATTTGGGATCAGGTATCACTGAACTCAAGTATGTGGATTCCAGCTCTGACTGAATTATGAATTTCTCTGAAATTTCATTTCAAAATGAAATTATGGATTCCTAATAGAGTTGTTTTCAGTATACCTTGAGGGCAATCATTCTTTTGACACTCTGAATACTCTACATCCCTTCATTTTCTTTTATCTTCTTTGCCACAATATTTGCTTGTTGATTTTGAAGGCATTAAACTGATAAAAAGCCATGCTCAGGTAGCCACACCTTGTGACATTTTAACCTAGGTTCAAAGCATTGCTTACCCGGGTAAAGCTTCCCAGGTAAAGCTTTGATGTTCTTACTCTGATCCACTCCATAATTTGCTATTGTCCTGACTATTGACTTTGGTTAGTTTAGTTAGCAAGAATACAAAAACATGGCAGAAGAATTAAAGCACAGTCCTCTTTGCCTTAGATGCTTATAGAAGCTGATTATCCAGGAACAAGCATATTTCACTTACCCACCTAAGCATAAACTTCAGGGCCAATACCCAATTCTTTTTATCTTTCTAACATGTATACTCACATCAGGCTCTCACAATTTGGTGATTTGTTTTTGAAAAATATAAGTCATTGTAGCAATCAAGACTGAACAATACTATTTTTGCCCGGAAAAAAATCTATTTGGAAAAAAGGTGTAGTTCAATTATCTACTTAAAGATTCAGGTCCCCTGGCAGCCTTTGTTATTTATCCTACAATACTGGGAGCTATTTGTGGTCGTTAAGTAATGAGAAAAGGGTATTTTGCATATGTCTATAACTAGTCTCTTTAGAATCCAAGTGAGAATTTAATAAATGCATTTATTCCCATTTCTATATTTTGAAACAACTTACAATATTCAATATTGCAAACGGTCAATTGACAAAAAATGATGTCCCATTCTGTTCACAGACCCAAATATTTGTTTTTGTTTATTTGTTCATTTGAACATGTATTGCTTGCTTTTCATAGCAGGGTGCCACCCATTGTTTTCAGTAAAAATCTCAGTGGTTTTAATCAGATCTGAGCTGATTCAAGAGTGCTGGTGAGAGTAGATTTCCCTGTCCCTCCAGTTCCTTGAAGCACAGGACACTTTGCATAAGGAAGTCAGCTTCTGTGTGAGGGGAAAGAAGGAGAATCTGAAAAACTGAGCAGAAGGAAGTTAGATCCCACCCAATATGCTCCATCAGTGCTACTAATATGAAAGTGAGTTCTTGATTGTTTTTATTGCCTTTGGGTTGCACAGAGCTCTTCTTCGGGTTAGGTATACTCAAAGCATAAATAAATGATGAGGCAACTCCAACATTATATACAAAGGTAAATGATGATTCCAGAAAGGCAGCTGAATGCTCTTAAAATAAAACCACCAAGTTAAACCAAGATTTGAATGTTTAATGTTAAGGGGAGGGGAAACAGGAAAGCAGAGACCATTCAAAGTGGATAATCAATCGGCTGCTCTCATTTTGGGAATCAGGTTATACATCTCTGCAGAAATGATGTCATTAAATGTTTTGACGTGAGTTATGTGGGGGAGTGCAACATTTTAGCAAACAAACTGAATTTCAAATTCTCTTTTGACTTCAGTTCCATTTAAGGGACAAAGCACAGGCAGAGAGCTGATTGTCAGGACAGCATATGGACATCAACATTGAAAGGACTCTGGGTGAGGAAGGTTTTGGAGTTTGTGCTATCTGAGATCAAAGTCATTTCACCCAAATTTAGACAGGCCTTCAATACTCCCACCTATTCTTCCACAGAGGAACTTCTCTGTTTCCTTTCAACTGTCCCAGCTCAATCAATGGGACATACACAGGGTCATGCACAAAGAAGGGAGGAAATTTTCTATGGGAATTGAGTTAACTAGCTTGTACACAGGAATGTTCATCATTTGTGTATGTGCTGAACTTTTCCTGACACAGAAGAGAATCTTAAGATCTCTGTATGTGTCAGGCTCAGTGTATATTCAAAGCCATAAAATTATGGCCAGTATGATTAAGAGTTTTGCTGTCTGCTTTCCTTTGCCATAGTCCCATTCAATTCCTGCTCAGCAGTGAACCCACAGTCTCCTTTCAATAAAACCAATTTTGATTACTTCACCTTCTGTAAAAGCTGCTCTTTTCCTTATCGTTGGATCCGATTCTGCTTATTCATACATCTCAATTCTACAAACCTCAATGCACACTGAGAATTTAGCCTAAATCCACACTAAGCCCCTACAAATTCCAAACAGGCAGGGAGCATAAAAAAATGCTTTACACTTATTGGGTTCAGACAATATGATAGGGTTGAGTGTTGCTTGGGTGTGGCCTGAGTGTGCGTTGTTACTGAACTGTGGATTATTGTGTTGTTTGAATCCAACTGAAATAACAAGCCATTGTGAAAAGCTCACAGTTCATGACACAACAAACCATGCATTCTCTTCAAGCTATTACTTGTTAGTACAACTGGATTCAAACAACATGATAATCCACATGTCAACACCAACTCACATTTTAGCAACAACTCATGCAGTGACAATCCATACTCAATTCCCATACTCAGTCCCTGAATATAGGCCATCATGTTTGACTCATGTGGCCAATGGATCAAATTATTGGTCCACTCAACTCATGATTGTCTACAATGACCAGTGCTGGCTTTCTAGAATTTCTGATGAGGGTCTTTCTGGGCCTGCCTGAAGAAGCTGGAGATTGAACCTTGGACTTTCTGCATGTAAAGCATGTGTTCTGCCACTGAGTAGTGCTTCCTTAGAAAAGCAAAATTATTCACCAAATTCAAAAGGTGATATTATTGTGCAGGTTTCCCACGTCATGTCATTTCCTGTAATTCAGAACATTGTTCTCACCCTTCCAGGATCATGCTGAAGTCCAGACAGCAGAAAATCTCCGGCAGTTTTTCATTGGAAATGAATGTGGATTTTGCTTAGTTGTTTTACTTACTCTGGATGCAGCAGAGGAAGCAGAAAAGGAAAACCAATAATATGCAGGGAAAATGCTTTACTTGCCTGATGCAATAATTGAAGTAACCCCACAGTGAAAATGAATGCTTTTAACATTATGTGCCAGTACACATAGCTCTCGGTTTGTTACCTAAGAATGAATAAATTTATTCACTAAAAAAAGAAATGTGGAAGCCAATCAGGTAAGAACCTGCAAATACAGAATACAAGTACCTTTTGAGTGCATATTGTTTCTTTTTTTCACAGTTATGGTTCTTTAAATCCCCATTTACTGAGTGACAGAGAACAAGCTGCTACCACCTAGCCTAACCTGCTTCACAAAGATGTGGTGAGAATTGCAATAGTGCTGAGAAGCACTGTATGGAAGAAAGACAAAATATTAATGTAATGTAATGAAGAAATTAAATTATGGTGCTCCTCTGCCTGTATAAACTTCCTGTCTTGTTGTGGGCATAGATTTGCTGCTCCTGTGTTGTAAATGGAAAGGGGCTGTGGAAGACAAGCACGGGATGCTATGTTGTGAGAACATGTAGACTGTAGGTGATTGAGACACATCTCTTTTCCTGTAAAGGAAAGAAAAATTGGTTTAGTTATTGCAAATGAGAATCTTCTCACATCTTCTGCTGCAGTTTGTATCACAAGCTAGTAAACATGTCCTGAACAAATATAGCAGTAATTCCTATGGCAAAGGGAGAATATAGCTTCAATCTAGGCAGTCAGATGAAGGCATTCAGAGGATGTTAATTCCTGATGGCATCTACCAGTCAGCCAGATACTGTCTCTGAACAGGGACACTGAATGTAGTTATCAAAGTTAAAAGGTGTTACTGCCTTTTATATTACTACTGCTGCCACTGGAGAGCTGATATGATGTGATGATTAGAATTTGAGACTTGGATGGAGAACTAAATTCAACCACTTCACCACAAAGCCAGTCAAGAGGTACCAGGCACACAATTAGTCTGTCTGGGTGTTCTCAGGGTAATATGGTGGACAGAGTACATAAATAACCACACAGAACTCTCTAAGGCAGTCTTCCCCAACTTGGTGGCCTTCAGAGGCATTCCGACCGCAACTCCCAGAATTTCCATCCAGCTGGGCCATTGTCTGAGACTTCTGGGTATTGCAGTCCAAATGTGTCCAGAAGGCACAAGACTTTCTAAGGCTGCTCTAAGGGAAAAGTAGGACTAAAATGCTGCCATTTAATATTCACAGAGCTTACCTTGTAAAGCTAAATTGAGATCCATATAATTATAGTTCTCATTCACGGCTGCTCTTTATTCTTTGTGTAGATATACAGCTCAAACCATCCCAACCTGTGCGAGTTTTTGCTTTCTGTGGGGCTATCTGCAACGGAGTTTTGATAGAAACAATGGAAGGAGTTCTTCAGTGTGAGGAAATTTCCATGAAATCCCCTTCCAGAAGCTAGTATTATAGCAGGGGATTAACTGGTTCTTCCAAATTACTCTGCAGATGTCTTACAGACCTTAATAACTTTATGCTACTCTAGTGGCATAGTCAACCTAGATATTGCTAATGTTTTTGAACTGATAGCTTCAAACAATTTTTCCACCCCATCAGGCCTGGCTGAACATCATTCCTGAAATGAACTGGGTAGACTAGCTTTTCCTGCCATTTTAGATAGAAACTCAGAAACAAAGCAAGTCAGAAGGTACCTCCCAGGCCATCTAGTCTGACCCCTGGCTCCAGCCAGACCCTCTCATGTAATCCCCAAAATGTGGTTGTCCATCTTTCCTTGAACACCCTCACTGATGGGACCTCAATCACCTCCCTTAGAAGCCCATTCCAAATCCTAGGGATCCTAACTGTCAGATGTAATAGTAATAGATCCAGACCTTATGATTGTCCATATATATCTCCCCCTTTGTTCTTATAACTGAGTATATAAGACAGTGATTCCTACATTTTGTATTATGGTCTCATTTATCAGGCATGTGCTATGTACTGTCTGCTTCCCCAAATCACACATAGAACTCATATATTATTTTGCCTCATTGCTTTTCACATGGATCTTCCTGGATGGTTATTAGATAGCTGAGAGGTGATCTAATAACCCTCCAGGAAGATCCTGCATCCCCTTGATGAGTGCTATGACTGGGATATCACATATATAATCCATTGTAATAATTTTAAAATAAAAACCCTCATGTCTAAATTATTTCTTCTTTGTCTTTCTGCTGTGAAATGTCGATCATTTGGCTCACACAATTATCTGTGTATCTTTATCAGAATGGGGGCACTGACACCCGTAGGGTTCAAAAGAAGCACAGAAGTAGTTCAATCTGATTTAAATCCAAGCAAGGCCCTGGTGATTTAAGAAATGGGACCTACTTCCAGACACGTGTGCTCAAGATTAGAGTCTAATGTTGAAACACTATATCCACTTATCTAGGAATATACTTAACTGAGCTCAAAGTTCACATATTTTGGTTCACATACCATAGACTGAGGCTACAATCCTAAACATGATGACTAGGAGTAAGTTCTGGTGAATTTAGTGAGATTTAACTTCTAAATAAGCATGTAAGGCAGTTCTTACAGTGCCTGATGAGTCACTTAATCTTTCTAGAATTTGTTAGATTCAGCCTCCTGTACTATCTTCCAACAGATTCCCTTTCCAACTTGGTAAGAGGAGTGGGAGAAGGAAGATAGCTCTAATTCTTAATATCCTGGGATACTATTCGTCAGCAGGCTGCCTGTGGGACATTATGGTTGCAATCCTGTAAAAAATTACCTAAGAACAAAGTGGATTTATTATTTATTTATTTATTTAAAACATTTGTATGCTGCCCAATTGTGCCACAGCAATTCTGGCTGGCTCACAATCACAAGATAAAACACAATAAAAACCAACTACAACGTATGAAAATAGTATATCAATAAAATAAGGCAACAATACAAAACAAAGGTCAAATGGCATTAACTATTAATTTTTTTTTTTTTTTAAGGGAGATCTTTCCCTGGTGCTGAAAAGAAAGTAAGGAAGGTGCCAGGTGACTCTCCTTGGGGGGAGCGTTCCAAATATGGGGACCAGCTGCAGAAAATGCCCTCCTTCTAGCGCCATCCCTCTCACCTCCCTAAGGGCTGGCTCACACAGGAGGGCCCCCTGCGTAGATCTCAAAGGCCAGGTAGGCACATATGGGTGCAGGCACTCCTTCTAAAAAGACATGTATAGGATCACACTATATGTCTTTCTGATGGATATGTCATTTTCCTGTGTCTTCCCATGCCTTTTCCTTCTCATGATTATTTCCCATCACTTGTTGATGTCCTTGACTGACCAACAACAGTCTTGTCTGTTGTATCATAACAAATGAAACAGCTGGGACAGGAATACCAAAAGCCATCAGGAGAAAGTGGTTGGTAAGACAGCTGATGAGTTCAGAACTGTCAGTCAAATAAATGAGTAGTTCTTCTGACAATTTAATTGTGTGATACTGTTCTAGGATCATAAGGCTGAGCTTGGGATGACCTTGTTTTAAACATCAGTGGTAGAAGTTATAATTTGATATGATCTACATGTATGACATTCTGATAAATACCTAAAAAATCTTTGTATATCACCATATGCATCAAAATGTTTCAAAATGTAAGCACAGTGTCACCGGCAATTTTCACTACTCCAGTGGTTGCAAAAATTGTTCTTAAAAGTACCTTTCCCTAAGACTAATATATTGTACTGTTCACTGTTAGTACAAGCTGTACAGTAAAGAAACTGGGAGAGGTTTATTGATTCTGGCTTAAAACATAACCTTGAACATTTTGTGATATTCCTCAGGAGACTGCTGAACTGCAGCTGGTGCCAACGTCTTGAATTGGTTGTGTGATATTCATTTCTGTAGTTTAGAGTGGAGGAGCCCTTTTCCAGCCATCAGCTTGATGAACAGATGGATGCCTAAAGCATTTGGAATATTGTCCCCAAACCAGGTTTACTGCTTCTCTTGAAAAAGCTCCAATCAACTTTATAAGGTAAACAAAAACATGAAAGACTTTGCTAATACCCTATCACAAGCCAACATTCCAAAAATACAGCATAACAGGCAGGCAGTCCATCCAAATTTAAAAATATATGAGCATTAAAAGCTAAATACCTGGACTAATATGAAGGTCTTAATTTGGCAATGAAAATTGTGCACGGTTGTTACTTAGATGTTTCCTTGGAAAGGTAATTCCAGAATTAGAAAAAGCTCTTTGCATAATTATAGTTCATCCCTAGAAGGAGGCATAGGGTGAGGGAAACCAGAAAGCCTCCTGGGTCAATCTTGGAGACTCCTGGGCTTGTGGTATATATATCAAATTATGAGAGCCAGGTGGTGTGCTGGTTAGTGTTGGTTCAGAGACCCAGGAGACCTGGGTCTGACTTTGGACCAGTCTCAAATTCTCAATCCAACCTGCCTCACAGGGTGGTTGTTGTGAGAATAAAATGGAGCTATAGATGCTACCTTGAGTTCCTAACAAGAAAGAAAAGGTAGGGTAGAAATGCAATGATAACAATAGTAGTAATACTTCACTCATCTCTCCTGTGGTGAGATGTAACATCCAGAGGAGGCTGGGGACCCTTGTATCAGTGGGGATCTTCATCATTACTTTTGAGCTTTATAGGAGTGATTCACAATGCTGAACTCCCTCCCAAAATAGGTTCATCACCAAGAAGCATCATGCTTAGTTTTTATACAGCTGAAAAGAAAATCGGCAATGGTTGAAAAGCCTACCCGCACGGAAGTCACTAGCCACCTCTGGTAAAATGCCAGATGTAGGACAACTCACACAGTTTGGAACTTACCATGACTCAGCCAAAATTATGGCTATGTGCCATTTGCATAGTGTTTCACCATAGACTGGTCTATGGCTTCATCAGAACATTGGAGGTAGATCAATATTTCTTCCCCTTTAAAACAGGAAAAATGGAACAGAGAGAGTATGATCTTTGGAGGCCTTATACTGTGTATATGAGGAAGGTAGGAATTGCAGAGTCCAATAGTCATGCAACCAAGAACTGCATGCTAGAACTGTCAATATATTAGCTTAATGGATATAAAAGACAACTTTAAATGGAGGAATACAAAAGCACTTTTCTTGGTGGGCCTCCCTTTTTTGAAAGTTGTTGGACATATTATTGGAAAAAGTATTTGTTTACTGCAACTAGTAAAGTATCAGATAGCTGAGTATAACTGCTTCTTCTTTAAATAGGTTATCTGAAGTGAGACTAGCAATCCCCCCAACACATTTATTTAGATTCTTGTTTTCTGACTGTGGCTCCAAGGGCTAACTCTTGTCTGACTCCCATCACTTCAGCAAACAATGTTCAAAGGGAATCATGTGTTAATCTGAAAGACAGTGATACTGCAAGGGGCAGAGTGGAGATTTTCCAACTCTGTTCAATCAGGCCAGGGAAACATTTTTGAACAGAAGTAAACTTGAATAATCCACTTACAAATGCAATTTCATGTATGTTTAGACCAAGAAGAAAAAGGCCTACATCCTCCAGCATGGCCCAGTCAGCATGACTGGAGCATGATGGACACTGCAGGCCCTTTTCCATCTAAACATGCATAGGATTGTACCCTAAATCAATTTGAGCTTTGCATGCATACCTAATCTGGGACAGATACAATAGCACATGATCCTGGAGCCTATCTCCAGTGTCAAGATTCAGAACTTAAATTATGTAATTAACAGCTTACTTTTGAACACATGCAGAATACTTTACATCACCACTGATTACATCCTGTCCCAACAATTTCTGGGATTTCTAAGCAGATTCCTTCTTGCAATAACATGTGACCTCCTGATGTGGGTTTAGTGATTTCTGAGCAATATTCATAGTGTTACATTTCTTATCCAAACTTGCAAGCTTTGGGGCATCACATTGTGAGGAAAATCAGCAATAAATAACACAAATTAAAATAGGACAAATAAATATGGCATTGGAATGGTTATATGATGAAGTCTGTGGCTATTGCCAGCAACTGGTGTGACAGACCATCTGAGTACTTTTGCCATTCTTGAAGCTGTAACATCTATAATGTGGTTAATGCAAAATGCAATCTTATGCAATCTCAATCAGTAACTGTCTCCCAGGTAAATGTACTTGTCTTCCAAGTAAATGTCTATCAGATTGTGGCCCTACTTGGCACAGAGCACCTTTAAAATCAGAGAATTTGTTTCTAAGTAAAAGAAGAGCCCAATGATAAATTTCACTAAAGTTGCAGCATTATGCCCACTGACTTGAGAGCGACCCCCATAAATCCCTCATGAGTAGACTTACATTGGTTTGTAGTGCAGTAAGCATGAACTAAATAACTGAACGTAGTCAGTAAAATTAATGCCACTGACATGTCTGCAACATTTCTTTAGCAGTGTACCATGTCACACAATCTTCAACAAACTTTTTGTGGGGTGGAGCAGAATTAACATCTCTGGTGAAGAGTTTTAGTCTTATGAGGATTATACTTGATTATTCATGTCAACTCCCCCACCCCACCACACACACACACACACACACACACACACCCTATGTAGAAGGGTGGAGCAGACAAACACTCAGGAAACACATCTGCTTATCAGTTGGTTGGTTTATCTGGGAATAAGCCACAACAGAGAGATCATTTACTTTGCTTCCTCATCGTCTTTGATATGTAGCGATGCATGTTTAAATAAAAGTAAACCTTATTAAGACAAATCATACATACTTCTGAGTAAATGTGTGTGGTATTGGGTTCCATAGCTGTAAATTTGCTGCTGGTGGACTTGTGAGCATGCCTCCCTGAGTGAATCATGAATAGGATTTGGGCTGCACTGTTTCGTTCTGGTTGTGTTTAGTTGGTTTCTTTTCATTTTCCATTTTTATTTGCTTTGTTTATTTCATTTCGTTTTGGCAGCTATAATCCTAAACTGCACTGAAAATGGAACAACCTCCTGAACAGAAAGTGCTGCAGTCTTCACATTGCCTTTTGCAGAATGCCTTCCCTTCCAAGGTTGTCATCCTGTGTATGCTTACCAGGGAGCCCCACCCAGTTCAATGAGATCCACTTCTGATTTCACAATCCTATATGCAGAAGTGAGTCCCACCATGACAAATACTACTACTCCGAGGTAAGTGCATATATGTTTGTAGCTCTAGATCCTATTCATGTGTCTGCAGTGAACTCAGTCAGCAGAAATGGATGGGTTTCTGTCCTATATTCACTCCTAAACTCTTATCACCAGAAAGGGAGAATAAAAGTGTGATAGCAGCAGTCTTGTAAAGGGCCTACTCTCACAGGGCCTCTTTGAGGGCAAACTGATGAAGAGGGGAAACCATCCACATTGCACCTCAGTTCCTAGGATGCAAGGTGGGCTATAAAAAAGCAAATCAATAAGCATCCCATTAAAATGAAGGAACCCTGTTGGAGCACTATAGTGCGGGAAACTTTAAAAAAAATCATTTTTGTACTGCTCAATTCCAAAATTCTCAAGGAGGTTTTATGCACTGAGGGCGAGATCTGGGACTATACCAGGTCTCCACTAGGTTCTGGAATTCAGAACAATGTGTGAAACTGACTGAACTGCATGAATGCCAGTTTGTGGGTTGATTAACCCATGAATTGATGGGGGTGGACCAGACAAGGGAGCACACTGCCTCCCAGCCACTTACCACATCCATTTTGTATCAGCTTTCATAAACAACCTAAGAATGCTCTGTTCCTGTATTATTTAATGCAGTGTTCATATTCAGAATTCTGGGTTGTTGAGGGCCAAACTCATTGTTTTAACCCAACAGCAAACTGACCCAGAGTGACTATGCTGCTTCCCCCATGCTTGTGTATTCCACTTTCTATATTTCTATAAACAAGTCTTTCTATATTTCTATAAACAAGAAATTTCAGTCAATAGCACCAGATTAACACTCTGGGCCTGTTTGTCTTTCAACAGCTCATAGATCTGGGTTCAAAAGTCACATCAACAACCCAGGAATTAATATTCTTGGGTTGTTGATGAAGGTTAATGAGTGAGAAGAGCTGTGCATGCTTTCTTGCCACTGAGTTGCTCCAGCTAGCTATGTGTAGCTAATCCTTACATGTGAATTTTACCTTCTTTCTTTTGGATTCTCCTCTCATGGAAATAAAACAGAGATCTCATAATATTAAAAGCAGAGCTACAGTTTCACACTAATTTAATTGAGAGCAAAGTCTGTCTAGTTCACTAACTTGACACTTGGAAAACTAATTAGTAGAGCTTAGTTTAGCTCAAGGGTGCTTGAGAAAGATGTGTGGAATGACTGTGATGCAACTGATAGGGGATTTACTGCCAGTACCACTGCTATCAAAGAGAAATCAGTGTTAGACCTTAAGACTGACAGTTATTATCAAGTTCTTAATATACTTAGGGGGGTTTAAGTACATTCAGAAACCAGGTATGCTAGGGAAAGCTGCAGGCTCAATCATTGCATAACTTGCAGAACCTAATTTGAATGTCTCTGGAAATAATCATAACAATATTCCAATGAACTAAATTTTAGATGTTTTAAATAAGGACAGGATAACTACCTTTGTTTGATTTTTTTAAAGATAAAAATGGAAATGTTGGAGTATTGTGTGAACCCTAAGAAAGTAAAGCAGGTAACTTCTAGCCAAAGAGAAGTTCATTTTAGGCAAAACGCTTAAGGCCACTTAGTTGGGAGTTCATGACATTAAAAACGGCGGGGATAGATTCTGAGAGAAAATGGGTAGCTTTGGGCTGTATGTTTTATTGATTTCTCTTCCACTGACATCAAACTGAATTGTAAAGTACTTCACTTTGGTCGTATCACATCCAGGACATCCAGTCCCCAGTCCAGGTACGGGTTAGCCTCTTGAACCTAAATGCATTTGACTTGGAAATCCCATTGACTTCAATTACATTTGCCCTGAAGAAAGCGTATGTTAAAGGGTATGGGCCAACATTAATTGAAATCCTCTTGGTGAACTGCAGTAGATACATGGGATAAATAACCTGTTAAATCTCACATAGATCTTCAGCTGCCATCCTAGAATGAACTCTCAAAAAGGGCTGCAACTGTTCCTTTCAACCTCATGCAAAACACCACAAATAGACCCTCAATTATTAGCATTATTAATACTACAAAGTGCCATAACTCAAACTCATACTCCTCAGCTCCCCCTCCCACCACAGACCAACAGAAGATGCGTGAGGAAAAAGATCCCCTCAGTTTGGCTTGCGAACTCCCAAATACTGGAATAAGTTTCACGTTCCGGTCTGTTTGTCAGCGCTCCCCAGTAGGAAAAAAGGGAGAGCCTTATAGCTAGATAAAACGACGGAGCACGGCGAGGCCACTCAAATAAATCAGCAGCGTTCTCGACTTCATTTCTTTTCGCGTAGCCTCCCTTGTTCCCGAAGGGGAGACTTTCCCCTGGCTCTCAACGACTCTCTGACTTAGGATGCTAACATTTTCAGCTTGCAAAAGGGAAACTGAGAATGAAGGGAAGTTTTAGCTTCGATTTCCTGCTTCCCAGTCTTGTTCATTTAAGAGGCAGTGTAAGTTCTAAGCCACTTTCAACCGAGCAGAAACTGTTGCTTAGGGCAAAGGAATCCCACTGGACTCAGTGGGGCTAACCCTAAATAAATGACCCTTGACTGGGCAACGCAACCCCTACGCCGAAGTCTAACAAGACTATCTCTTAAAGAGTAAGCACGCGATTGCAGCATCCCTATTTCTCAGCTGTAGGATTTTCAATTCGTTTTCTTGAATTCTTATAGTTTCTTTTCTCCTACTGTTGCTTCCAGGACTGGGTAGCTTATATAAGGCAGTTTTTAAATCCTGAAAAATGGATTTATTTCAAGGAAATCATAAGGGATATGAAAGCTCCAGTTAAGGGGACAAAGACCCGCGCTAGATGACTACAGCCTGGTGGGTTTGAAGAGGAAGGAAGTGTGGGGTGAATGCTGGAGTATTTAGCGATACAGAAAAAAGGGGCATGTGCCCGCGACGTTGTGCCACTTATTGTGTCTGTATAGGCAGCATATTGCGTTGCACATTCTCCTGCGAAATCCATGCAGTGATATATATACGGCCCCCACCCATCCTTTCTTTCCTTTGGCTGGTCTCGAGAGCCAGCGCGGCTTGGAGGAAGCCCTCCGGATGTTTGCTGCTTTTCATGTGGCATTTGTGGCTGGCCCTGATAACGCTGCTGGGACAGCTTCATCCACCCAACGCCACGCTTAGGAAAGGGACCGAAACAGAAAGGCGTCTCCTCCCGAAGGAGCTCGCCCCCCTCCCTCTCCCAGCCGCGAGTTGAAAAAGCCAGCCGGTCCCAGGGGTGAACCCTTCGGGTCATTGCCAAGGGGACGAGGCAGCCCAGAATGGTCCCAGAACGGGCGAGAAGGAAAACCGGCGAAATACATTTACTCCAAGATGCTTTTTCTACCCAAGCGCCCACCTATTTGGGCCCAGCTGGGAATCGGGATGCAAGATGCGCTTGTGGCTGCAAACCAGGACTTAGCAGCCCTCTGGCACAACTGGGGCAGTTAGAATGCAATCCTAGGCAGACTTAACGGGGAGCAAATCTCACCGAAGTCCGTGAGGCTTACTCCCGAGTAGACATTGTGCTCACGATTGCATCAGTAAGTGCCTGGTGCAGGCGGGGAGTTTACGCACGTCTCCTTAGCCGTAAAACCCCATCAATTCCGAACTCTTAGGGAGCGCTACTTCGAAATTCACGCACACAGCCCGGAGCAACAAAGAGGTTTTCGGCACCTAAAAGACGAATAAACCATTCCACTCCATCGGCCGCATGACGTAGTCGGGGCAAGCTGTGCCTGGTGGGGGTGGAATGCAGAAAGGATCGCTGGATTGCGTTACCAGTGGCCATTCGCGGAGCAGTGGCTGGTGATGACACGTCCTGGCATCGGTTCGGTCGTTCACACATGGTGTGTGATTAAAGCACCCGCACAGGCGGTAACAGATCTGAACCTCCTGTAGGCCAGCACTTACACAAACTAGTTCTGGACTGAAAATTCCCCTACGGGACGCACGGTCCAGCCAGCGTCTAGACAGCCTTGCTCCTTCGAGGGCGATCCTGTGCATTTTTGGACCAAACAAAGTCCTGCAACAATTCCTAACACTCCCCAGCCGGCCACGGGGACTTTTTGCAGCCTAATCATACAGAGGATTTGCGCCTGTAGCCTCTTGACGCAGGGGAAAGGGCTTTCAGGGTTTCCGCGGAGTTTATTTTCACCGTAATGTGTTCATGGGGAGAGGGGCTCTCACGTTAGGGCTAGAGGATGCCGTGGCTCGAGGGAATGCAGATTTCGAAGTGCAATTGCTATCGACAGAGGCTCCCCTCTCCATAGCCTTCGATTACAGAGCTTTCTAGTGAAACTCGTCCACTGTCCGCTCTCGATCGCTTTTAACTTTCTGAGCTTTGGTTAGCTCAGAAAACTTTTCTTCCTTTCATCCTAGAGAGGAACAATGTAAAGAAACTGAATCTGGAGCGCCGACAATCGGGGAATACTTTGATTATTTCCTGACTTTCTAACCTGGTGTTTTAATAATAATAAATAAAGCGTTTTTCGTGCGGAGGTCGCTGTTCCTTTCTCGGCAACTCAAACCTCCCTTTGGAGACTCTGGATTGGAGTTGCCACCAGTCGGTGGGACAACAATCCGAAGCTAGATGGACCAATGGCCTGCTTCGGTACAAAGCCGTTTCCTAGGCGCTAAACGGAGTTGAAGGCGGGGGGCGGGGGTGAGTGAAACTCATGAGAAGGGATTACGGGATCCCTATGGCCGCACCAAAGGGACCCCGCTGCATTTCGCTCCGATGCAATGGGAGTGACGCCGCTTGGCTTGCCTCTTTCTCCGCTGAACGGAAAAAGGGGATCGGTGAGCCAAGCTTGAGGGGCAGCAATATGTGTGCGCATCCCCCTTGAATGAGCAGTCCGATCCGCAAGGTAAAGCTTGTCATTGCAAGGTGTCCCAGAGCCCGGCGGCTTCACGCCCAGCGGCGCCAGCGGTGGCGAGGTGGCAGGCACACGGCGGAGGCGGCTGCGCTGTGGAGGGGGGCAGGTGGAGAAGGCGGCGTTGCTAGCGAAGCAATCTGCTTCCTCTGTAGCTGCTTCTGTACCGTCTGGCCCAGGGTCACAGATACTTTCCAAAGATAGCACTCAGTCGCTCTGCGCTTTCCTGAAGCCGCGCAATGCCTTCCCATTATCTAGCGGAATTGAACATTTTGACGGGGAATCCCAAAGAGGTTTTCAAAGTGATTAGCGCGGAGAGGCGCACAGGCCGAGGCAGACGCTCCGCCAAGCCCTGCGCTTTCAGCGTCTTAATTTCATCCCCCCCGCCCCCCAATTCAGATGAGCTTTCGGCCCTGTCAACGGAAAATTCCCCCTTTGTTTGTTCTTAAATGAGCACCCCAAGCATTTCAGATCATGACAGTAAACTATCTCCAAAAGCTCCACATACAAATTACTTACGATGGAATTATGCAGAGGGAAATTTAAGACCCACAACCTCCTTTTAGTTTGAGGACCACATGGTCCCGTGAATCCCAGTTCTAAAGACTTTTGGTTATGAGAAAAGTGAAACTCGGGAAAGGTTTTACAGGCAGGTTAATATGTTTAGCTCTTCAAAGGGGAAAGGACAGAATGAATTAATAACTGTTTGGACAAGTAAAACTTACAGAATGGATGAGGCTGGTTTAAGGCAGTGCTGTAGTGAGTTCCTCTGAAGCTCAGGTGGGTTTGAAGTTCCTTGTCCAGAGATACTCAGTTGACATCTCCAAGTATGAAGCTCAGTGTTATGCATGTTTACTCTAAAGCAGTCCCACTGTGTTTAGAAATGCATGCTGTAGATATTATGCTGGAGTAAGAACCATTAATTTCAGAGGAATCTACTTCCAAGGAAGTACAGTGATGCTCCTAGTTTTCAGGTGTGACATTAAAGACACATGGAGCTGTGTTTATGTATAAACATGAGTGTATTCAATAACACCACGTAAAAGCTAACTTACAGCTAAACTTGAAATCCTCAGTATGTTGGAAGTATATTTTTTCACTAGAATTGATATAATATGTTTCTAGTTATTTAGGATGCACCCTGTATTTTCATTTCTTCCTACATGAATTTTCCTGTATCCACACAAAACTCAATCAATAGAATCAACAATTTGGTAGGTACACATTAACATATTTGGGACTTTCATATAAAACTACTGTGAAAATACATTATATCCTCTTACCCTAAGAAATCCTGCAGGTTGATCACTTGTTTCTACTTGAGATGAGTTCCTGCTGTTGAAATACTCAGAACCAAGTAAATGTATAAATAGAATCACAGTTATTAGTTTGAAAAACAGAAGCAAGAAGATGAAAATTTTATGTATCAACAATACTTATGATCCTATGATGCAGAAATTACATTTTTAAAAAATCTTCTATAAATCAATGTCTGTGAGCAGCCACGCAAGCACTCATCCGTGCGATACCCATACAAAACGAATTCGTAAGAATCTTACGTGAAAACAACTTTTAAAACGTTAACGAGGTGCTCCATCAACTAATCCCTGAAAATGTATTCTTACATAGGATTTATCATGACATTTCCTGCCCAGGAAACAGTCCACTAGACAGGAAACAGACAAAATAGGTCGAAAGTGCTCCCCCCCCCCCCAGTGCCCATAAAAACAACAAACACAGTCGTCCCATACATAAAGATTTCTCTCCCCTCTCTTTCCGGTCACCTATAGCGAGCCAACTTAGGGTCTCTCGCCCCGCGCCTCACCACATTTACATGAAAGTAGATCCCATAGACTTCAATGGAATTTACTTCCACGTAAGCCTCCAGTCATGGAAAAAGCCTCTCCTCGCTGGAAAGGTTACTCCTGGCCAGGCCCCATACAGGTGGATTGCAGATGGAACTGGTCCTCTCCTTGCCCGCGCCGCCGTCCCAGGTCCCGCCCACACCACCCGATTGGCCATTACTCCGTTTAAACGAAGCCGCGCGGTGTCCACCGCCAGCGACTCAAGTGCCAGCTCCCGCGGCCCGTCTCTGCACGCACGCACGCCCTCCCTCCGCAGCCTGGCCCTCGGAAGGCGTCCCGACAGGCTCAACCCACCCGCAGGCTAGCCGTCCGGGGCGCCAGGAAGGGGCGAGAAGCGACCTTCCCGCCAGAGCGGCGTGGAAATGAGCAGCCCCGATGCTGGGTACGCCAGTAGCGACGACCAGGCGCAAGGACGGTGCTCGCTTCCTCCCCTCATGATGCAGTGCCAGTGGGCAGAGTCGCTGAGCCCCTTGGCAGACGGCAAGGGCAAGGGCGAGGCGGCCGCCAGTCAAGGGCATCAGGCAGCGCCGGGACGGGCCAAGGGGGAAGCCCGAATCCGTCGCCCCATGAACGCCTTCATGGTCTGGGCCAAGGACGAGCGCAAGCGGCTGGCGCAGCAGAATCCGGATTTGCACAACGCCGAACTCAGCAAGATGCTAGGTGAGTCCGGCGGGCGAGGCTACGGGCGGCGGGCTTGGAAGGAGGACGGTCCTTTGGCAACTAGGCGTTTTGTCCCTATTGTAAAGTTCTGCTCTAACCACCGCAAACCCGGGCTGCGAAGGCGCGCGAACACAAGCGGAGTAGCCTGCGTTCCTGAAAAGTGGAACTGATCCGTGTTCTCACCACATTAGATCCGTTTGTGATTTTTGCCTCAGCTGATGAACAGCTCGCCCTAAGCTCACTCCTTTACTCGGAAGTAAAGCTACTTGTTTGAGGGAAACTTAGGATCAGCTTACTTAATGCACGGATTAACATTGGGTACAGTCCTGAATTGCTTCCCAAGTAGGTCTGCAGCCAAAAAAGCTGCCGCTTCGACGTTATTCTGGAGTGGCTTTGCCTTCCCGTGGAAACCGGCTGGCCCACGTGAACGCGAGATTCGAGGCCCTTCCAGTATCCAGGTAGCTTCGGCCGCAGCGCAGGAAGAACGCTTGCTCGCATTTTCCCAAGCAACGCAACGGGTTAAGTCCCCTGGCCGCGATGGAGCGGGCAGGAGGCAGCGAAGGAGGGATTCAGGCCGAGTTAAAACGGGACGAAAAGCAACGAGGAAATCAGTTAGAGCGTAAGGTGCTTCCCTGAAGCTTACATAGCGAAACAATCCTGATTTCAGTGCCTTTCCTTTTGATTTTAAAGCAGTGCGTGTGTTGGCTTTAATTGCTTATTTTACTTTTGTTTATTTGCATCCTGTCTTTCCGCCACAAACGGCGCTCGAGACTAATAAGTAGAGAAACGATTGATTGATTGATTTACTTGGTAGTGCCCGGCACGGTGGCACACAAGCACGCGCAACGCCCCATGCCGATGCCCTCCGGAAGCGCCGCGCTGTTTCGGGCATGGCTACGCACTGCGCAAAGGCTCTCGCCTTGCAAGGGGGCTGTAGGCGCGCCTCCAACCAGCTCGGTGGTTTGCAACGACTTGGCAGAGAGGTTTTTCCGAGAAGCGCCGGCCTGCGCGGCCAAGCGTGGGCTCCGTGTCTTGATGCGCTCTCTTCTGTGCTTCTCTCCGCTCGGCAGGCCAGTCGTGGCGGGCGCTGACACAGGAGGAGAAGCGCCCCTTCGTGGAGGAGGCGGAGCGGCTGCGGCTGCAGCACATGCGAGACCACCCGCACTACAAGTACCGGCCGCGGCGCAGGAAGCAGGTGAAGCGCCTGAAGCGCGGAGACGGCGCGCCCGATGGCGCGGGCGGCTTCCTCCCGGTCCAGCAGCACCAGCACCAGCACCAGCCGCCGCCGCCGCACCAGCACCAGCCGCTGGGCCTGCCCGTGGAGACGGGGGCGGCCGGCGGCTGCGAAGGTCTCGGGCTGCCCTACCCCGAGCAGCCGGGCTACACCAGCGGCGCTTTCCATTACCGGGACTGCGCGCCGCTCCCGCTGCCCGCCCTGGGGCCCCATTTCGGAAGCTACAGCCTGCCCACGCCGGAGCCCGAATCGCAGGGCGGCACGTGCGCGGAGCCCGCCTTCTTCCCGCCGCCGCAGCCCGAGGAAGGGGGCTGCCTGCTGGGACCCTACGGCTACCCCACGCCCCCCGGCGCCGAGTACCCCTGCAACGGCGCCCCTGCCGCCGCGCACGGCAACGGCAGCACCGCTCCCGCGGGCGCCGGGCTCTTCCGGGGCCGCTTCTCGGTCCCTCTGCACCCCTATGCCGCCCCCTCGCCCGCCCAGGACCCCGCGCAGCAGCAGCACCCGCCCTGCCGCCGAGGCGACGCCGCCGTGGGCCTGGAGCACCTGCCCGCGCACGACGTGGAGCTGCTGGCCGACGTGGACCGCGCCGAGTTCGAGCAGTACCTGCCCTTCGGCTGCAGGCCTGCCGACCTGGGCTTCTCGTACGCGGGCCACGAGGGCTCCGAGGCCAGCGCCGCCGCCGCCGCTTACTATTGCGCGGCCGCGGGCGGGGGCGGAGCCTATCCGGAGCTCTGAGGCTTTGCGCGGGATGGCTGCAGGGACAGACTGACGGACCGCCTTGGCTCTATTTATTGTAACTTATTGGCGACTAAATGTTTTCGAAGGCCACTTAGAGAAACTCGAGCGGGACCAAAGAGCTCCACCGCAGGGTGCGGGGCTTCCTGGTTCTTCTTCCCCGCCCGCAAAGCGCAAACGCTCCCCGCACGTGCCGGCCGCGAAACTCTTCGTGGGCAGCTTTGAGGACAAGCAAAACACGCAGCCGCTCCCTCGAGTGCCTCGGTCCGCGGTTTTTATACACCCTTGTGGGGCTTTGTACAGAATGACTTCAATATCCCAGGAAACGTTTGACTAGGAAACGGCTGGGCAATAAATAACAACCCAGATGGTTATGCATGATGGTGTTTGTAATGTGTCGTTTTTCTAGGATTTCACATGTTGAGCCTATTAAAACCCAGCATTTCCTTTTCTAAGAGTGCAGAGTTGGAGCGATCCTTCACAGCCCACCCGTGTGTTTAACACAGCCTGTGCTGAGTGTCTCTCAAAGGCACAATCCTATATACATTTACATGGAACAACAGCATGCAGGGACTCACCTGAACGGCAATACCTTTTTTATCTCGAAATATGCCTAGGATGGTGCCTTAAATGCTTATGGGTGTTCTCTGGGAACTTCGAGAAACCAGAAGAATGGTATGTCTAGCCGGTATGTTTAAACCAGCCTTCCTCAGCTTCTAGATGAATGAGACTATCATTCCTATAATTTCCCAACAAGGAATGGAAAGCGCATTGGGAAGGCTGATTTAAACTGTTAAACTTGCGAGAATAATTAAGTAACACCTGAGATTACACTAAACTGGAAGATATGAAATCTCCAAAGCATTAGCAGTAGACCTACAATTAGACTTAATTCCTTGGAATTCTTAGTCAACATTGATAGGATCACAGTGTTAATCAGAACCTGAATGCTTCCTCCTGGTTAAGTCCCATGGCTGTTAGCACCAGTCAGTATTGCTTAGGATAGTAGTAGCAAAGCTCTCCAGGCAGCTGGTCTAAAATAAATGCTAGCATTTTACCATCAGACTGAAAAACTTAATCCAAAATAGTGTCCAAAAGGTTAATGACAGCTAAATTAATGCTCAAAATGTTTTTGAAGCCAATTAGAAGGATTTAAAAATAGCACCAAATTTACTAAATCTACTTAAGGGAAAAAATCTAAATCTACTGGGAAATAATTTCATGAAACGTGTATGAATTAGCATCATTCATATTTAACTTTTGCTCAGTTATAATTCCATTCACAGTGAAATGAGATGTTTCTCACTGCAGGGTTTGCTATGGGTTTTTTTTTTTAATGGGATCCTAAAGAAGCAGTTTACGGCATGCTTAGTCACAAGCCCCATCATGTTAAATGGAATTTGTTCCTTCTAGAATATGTATGTATCATAATCCCGTTTATGTTTATGTAGATGTAGGTCATTGTTTTTGCTGAAAAAGTCAGTTGGTTTATTTCCCAGATAAGTGGCGACAGGAATGCACTTTGCATAGGAGTGTGTTCTTAGGTTCCAAGCCTTAGACACAACGATTAAAATTAATAATTTATTTCCTGGGTAATTATCCACTAAAACTGGTGTGAACATAAATCGTTACTCTGGTTGCTCTTTCAGAAAAAAAAATAGTGGATTTATCACCAGAATAATGTTAGAGCACTGAATAAACAATTCTGGGAAGTACAGACCGAAAGTATTCCCTATCCTATGCATTCTTGGAAGCATGTCCTATTGTGCTAAGTGGGGCTTGGTTCTCAGTGATAAAATTGCTCAAGTGAAAACATGCTCTACTGCACAGGCTTTTCCCCACTTCGATTTGCATCCGTTACATAAACACATGCTTCAGAGATGAGAGCCATCTGGTCTGTGCTTGTCCTCAGTTTGTTCCAATGGGCAACAAATGAAATTAACCATAGCAGATCAAATTGCATTGATGAGTTCCTTCAGTTGGTCAGAGCTGGTGCCCATGCTTTCAACTATCTCACAATATTCAAATACTTCCAAGGTTCCATGTTCTTGTAAACCTCTAGCCCCATAAAAATAAGATCTTTTAAAAAACTGGCTGCTGTTAGTAGAATTGGTTGTGTGTAGGATAACAGTTTGCACCTGGGGGCAGTAAACGCTCCTGCCCTGAAGAGGACACATGCAGTGAATGGTTGAAAGGAACAAACACTGCTCCAGAACAATGTTTCTGAATGATCATTACTGGGAGATCAATCCTATGCTTGTCTCCTCAGAGGTAAGTCCCATGGAGTTCTGATGATTCAGTGTAAGATGGTATTTAAAACTATTTTTATTTTTTTTAGAGTTGCTTCACATCCACTCATAAAATACCCAACAAATATCCTGGGCCCCTAAGCCTCATTTAAGAAAACTAATGACATAGCCTGGATTATCTATGACTAGAAGATTTTTACATGGTAGGGTTATTTTCTCTATTTGTATTTAGACCAGCTAGTCTTATAAATTACTTCATGGGAGAAATGCATCTGTTTCTAACTATGTTTTTTCTTATTCAATCAGCCAAAAGTGTCAAAAATTATTAAGCTGCTGTTGTACTTGCAAATGTGATTGCAATGGGAAAAATATGTAAGGTCATAAATGGGTATGTGACAGGCATGGGAGGGCTGATGTTGACATTCAGCAGGGATAGGGGCTGCTGTTTGCCATCGACAGTAATCTTTTTATTTCTAATATGTCTCTTTCTGAAGAAGTGGTTCAGTTGTAGCTGGGATGTTTTACTGTTCCAGATGAAGAGAAGACAAGGAGTTCCAGTCCACAAACCCCAATACAGAATACTCTGGAAGTTGGGAGCACCAATATGATTCCAAAGAAAATCTTGAATCCTACCAGTTTTATCCTAAATTCACATCCCATTACATCACTCATTTTAAAGAATTAGATCAATTGCCCTTTGAACAGAGCACATTCCTTTCTTTTTTATATATCTATATTTTATTAAAATTTTTAAACTAACACTAAAAAAAAAAGTCACACACATCACAAACATTGGATTCACTGGGTCAACCTCCTACTACATATTTTTTAACATTCTAATATCAAATTCAAATTAATTTATCATAGTTTGAAAAACATCTCTAAATTTACGCCAAGTCCCGTTTCTCCAGCCAATTATAAAAAGAGTCCCAAGTTCAATAGAAATCAGTATCCTCTTTCTCCTTCAACGATAAAGTCAGTCTATCCATTTCTGCACAGTCCAAGATCTTTCTTACAATCAATCCATCGGTGGGCAGCTCCTCACTTTTCCCAATACTGAGCAAATGCAATCCTCGCCGCTGTAATTAGATGCAGTATCAGATACATTTCCTGTCTGTTAACATCTTCCGGTATAATGCCTAACAAGAAAACTTCGGGTTTAAAAGCAAAGGGTTTTTGTAATATTTCCTCCATCCATCTATGTATTTTAATCCAGTACTTTTTTGCGTTGTCACAAGTCCACCACATATGATAAAAAGTACCCACTTTGTTTACATTTCCAACATCTATTTGACATATTTGGAAACACCTTAGCTAGTTGACTTGGTGACAAATACCATCTATAGAACATTTTATATAAGTTTTCTTTATACGAAATTGCTAATGTTACTTTAATGTTTCTTTCCCATAGTTTTTGTCACTTTTCTAGTTCAACATTAAATCCAAAGTTTTGTGCCCATGTTATCATAGTTTCCTTAACCTGTTCTTCCATTTTCCTGTCAAGTAAAAAAAAAAAAATATAATCTTTTAATAATTTTCTCATCTGTTTCAAGCATCACTTGATCAAATTCTGTTAGGTCTCTATAGAACCCCCATGTTTTACAATCCTTCACATTCCTTTCTTTAGACCACATATGAAGGCCCAGCAAAAGTTTGTTTTTCCTTTTCCCTTGTAAAATAGAGAAGAGACTATTGGAGGAAAGGTGGTGTTTGAAATTTGTCTTGAGGTTGTCTGGTGTTGAAGAACCCAACATGAAAAAACAAACTGGCAGTGCCTCAGACTGAGTCTAATCCTATGGGTTTTTAGTCAGTAGTAAGTCCCCTTTAATTCAATGGGATTTATTTTAGAACAAAGGTACTTAGATTATTATTGGCACAGGCTTTCCTATTTCAAATGCCTGTTTTTCTTTTAGACTCAATTTCATGGACTTCCAATCATTATAAATGAAAATGTTATTTTCCTGTTCTTCATCCAAGGATCTCTGAGGTACAGGACTCTTTCCCTGCTCAGTTTCATTTTCATAACACCCTTTCCAGTTTGCTTGGTCTGAAAAAAAGACTGCCTGGTCTATTTCAATCCTGGCCATCACCTCCTTGGTCCAGTTTGGATAATGGGCCACAAGGACATGAACAGCTGTTCCTCTCTCCTCAAAATCACCACCTGCCCCCTCCTGTCATACTGAAAATGAATAATTAACTGGCATAATGCACTTTATTCTTCTTCTTTGCCTCCCCAAACTAAAGGGTATAACAATTAAGCCTGCCCGAAAGTTACACCCTAGAAGCAGCCTTCAGTTCAGCTCTAACCTGGATGTTTGGGGATACTCACCTAGGGAAAGGTTCTCAGCAATTTTTGAACCTCACATCTAGCTCTGTATGGCAGGTGCTAAGAATTCCCCATTATTGTTTCTATATGTGAGGGTAGGGAACAGTTGGGTTGGTAGTCATTTAAGTTCATTTCCAGCCTGTAATTAAATGAAAAAAAAATGATTCTGTAATCCTGAATTTGTCTGCCCATAACTGGCTCAAGATTCTTTCCATCTAATCCAGTGAAGGAGAACTAGTGGCTAGCCAGACACTGTGCCCACAACTCCAGCATCCCTCACATTTACCGGTGCTTGCTAGGATGGAAGGAAGTTGTGGGTCAAGGCATCTAGAGGTCCAAAAATTGCTTGCAAAGTGTCACCAGCTATATTGATTCTGCAAGTCAGGAAAAGAACAGAGTAGGTGGATAGTGCCACATCTTTTATTAAACCAATTTGTTCAGTCCTGGATATAGAGGCAAACAATCCAGTTCATTCCCTAGAGCAGGGGTTGGCAACCTTTAACACTCAAAGAGCCATTTGGACATGTTTCCCACACAAAGGAAAACACTGGGAGCCACAAAACCCTTTTGACATCTAAAATGAAGATAACACTGCATATATCGTTTTTTACCTTGATGCTATGTATATCTTCATTACAATTTAGCTGCAGCTCTTGTTCAGTCACTAAAAACTGTTATTTTTAATCTTGCATTATAAACTAGTAGGATTCCTTTCATATATTTTGAATAGGAGAACAGCTTCCTGAAGAGTCAAAGTCAGTGCTAAAGGGCTGCATGCATTAAACAGCAAATCCCATAAGATCGTCAGCAGTAAAAGCAAAGGAATCTACCCACATATCATTAAATGCTGGGTTTTCTTCAGAAACTTTTCTTTTCTTCGATTTATCAAAGATTTGGCCTACCAGGGGAAGTTGCAGATATAGGTGTGTTTAGTGACTGATTAGCAGATAAACACTCAAGTGATGTGAATTGTGACAGGTCCCAAGTGCAGCTTTTATTATTCAGAAGAAGGAGATTACATTTGGACAAAGAGAATCTTTTCAGGAGGATTTGAGTAACATGAGAGCCTTCAGGAAGCTTGTTCCACTCTTTCCCTGCACAACAGCAGGGGAATGTAGCAATTTACTTAACCAGCTAGCCCGGAGTTCCTGAGTGGATGCCTCATCATCACCTATTGGTATTTTGTAACTCGGGCACCTCAAGTTACAAAATTGGTGGCTGTGACACGTATTTTGAGCAATGGAGCCGCAACAGAGGGATTCAAGTGCCATGTGTGGCTCCAGAGCCGCGGGTTGCTGACCCCTGCCCTAGAGTATATTGGACTTTGGGGTATATTGTGCTTTGAGAGCCTCTGCTATAGGTTAGCTTTAAAAATAATTCATATTTTAAAAACTAACTCTGTTACCAAATGTAAATCGCTAAATCTGTATCAACACAAATGCTATACATTCTATGCCCACTTATGTGTTCTCTAGAATTCTTGATCAGGAAAGATGGTGAAAAAAATCAAAAGAATGAAGTGGATGAAGTTCCAGCCATGGAGTGTGCATTTGATTTCTGTCTTAAGATGCAAATTGGGAGGAGACTGCAAACATTCAGCTTAGGCTGTACCAGGTACATCCTTAATAGTGTGAGGTTGTACCTGGGGCTTCTCACAGGTACAGGTAAATGAAGAAACAAACCACAAGGGTAATCCATTTTTAAAAAAAAAAATAGTCCATAAATTTTGTCAAGAATTTGTCCTCAACCCCATTTGCAAATTTACTTACGAAAGAAAGTAAAAGACAATGATGTGCTGAATGGCTGGAAGAAACAGCATGAGCAGTCCAACTTCACATCTAAAGTTCCTGACAGTCATTTATGATTTACATTGTGCTAATGTTCTCATTTAGGGCAAAATGTAATCCCTGTGAGGGCATGTTAGTGCTTAGAATTGGATCTATACACTCACATTTATAGGCCTGACTGTCAAGAATAAATTATGCACACAGATCAAACACCAGAGTGATGAAATGGGCTACTTAGGCAGTTATCTCAAAGTTGAAGAAAGGGAAGGATACTGCTACCCAGGCTAGTCTTTGCTTAGGACATCCTATAGTCCAGGACTGGTTCTGAAGCTTTTCATGTTGAGCATGCTGGCAATGCAGATTCTCCGTCAGGGCAAAGAAAGCTTATGCACTGAAGGCTACCATATAAAGAAAGATTGCAATCCTAAACATGCTTACTGGGTAGAAAATAAAGCCATGCCTTAATCTGAACTAGAACTCAGTTCCATAATTTGTTTTCAGTGTTCCTAAATCCTGGAATCTGTGAAAAAATGAATGTAATATTTTGGACATATAGAAATGCATTTCCTGTATTAAGTATTCATTCCATGTCCTCACATATTTATGTGGAAGAAGGAGCAAGAAGTTAATGTTAATAACTAGGGACATGCAAGTCTGAAATCTAAAACTGTTTAAGGATTGGGAAACACTAAGGCTGAAATCCTATACATACAGAACTATAGTTCAGTGGCAACATAGAATCAGATCTAAATTCATTGTCCATGAATTTGTCTAAGACTTAAAAAAAAAAAAAAAAACCTGGTGGCTACAGTTTAACTATGCAGTATAGAAACACTTGTTTTGTTAACTGTCAACAGATTTTAGATACATGTGTGACCTAATCATTGCAAACTGCCAGAGAGTGGCATAGAAATATAATAATAAAGGAAATGTTCCAAGTCTCCTGCCATTTAAGTCAAGATTCCAGCATTATGAGGGAGGGAAAAGCACAACTTTCTGTCCACTTTTTTCATAGCACACACAATTCTATAAATCTGTATCAGATAGGACAGTCTCTGCATGTTTACTTAGAAATAATCAGGACTGGATCATTCAGTAGTGCTTTCAGAAATCCAAATGCCAAGGCTGTGCACGTCTCCTTAAAAAGAAACAAGAGCAGTATGCACATGAACAAGCAAACAGGACAAGCCTCAGAAGTAAGCAGGGATGAATCATTCTGCAGAGTCTTGTCCTCTCTCCTGAAGGATCCGCTGCTGTTGCAACATAACACCTTTTTCCTCTGCAAGAGAACCTGGCAAAGAATGGGGAATGCCAGGCTGAATAGGGAGTTGCCATATCAGCACGTGCCTGGAGATTCTCCATCCTTCCTATATAATGTGCCCAAACCAATTGTCTTTTTTTCAAAAATATAGAACATTGTGAACTTTCCTAACGTGGCAGTTCCTCTGGCCTTCTTACTTTAGCTGCCCCTTTCTGCATCTTTCCCCCCTCTATAATATTGATTTTGACTTGTGGCAACCAAAACTTTACACAGTAGTTCAAGTGTGGTTGCATCATAGATTTGTATAAAGGCAATACGGGGCTCCCCAAACCTTTGGGGCTTATACGTAACTTTTGAAATTTAAGGAATTATTTTGGATACCTTGATAAAATTGTCATGTAAGTGTGGCCAGTCACAAAAAACTTGCACAAGAAGCAGCCTATGTTCAGCCTGAGTCTCCAATTTCAAATTCTCAGAGTGGTAATAGTCATAGGCCAGACTAAAAAGCAGCTCTACATAAACACATCAGGACACTTTTCCCCACCCAGGTAATTCCACACAGATGCAGAAAGACACCCTTCACTTAGAAAAACACACACTTGGAATACTGCACTGCCCCCAAACCAGGCAAAACTCACAGATCTAAGACTTAAGACAACAGTATGCTTCCACTGAAATATTCCTCCTTGGAAAATCATGAACTAGCAATGCCCAATATCTGCAAGCAGACCATGAAGAACCCTGGCGTTCAGGGGGGGACTATCATGTGAGCATCGCCTGTGGAGGCCAAGGGAAGGTAAAGAAACCCGCAAATTCTCAGATGAGATATTACCTCAAAAGGTAGAAACTCAGAAGGAGTGCTAGATTTGAGACAGAGGCATTGTTGTGCGAATGTCTAATTATATGTAGGAGGCTTTCTTAGAAAGAGGACCTTTTCAGCTTCAGTCACTAAACAGCTCAAGGCTGAAGCAGGGGAGTGGCTCCTACCGCCCTGCGGGGGTGGGGGGTGGGGGGAGAAGCAATGGAAAGCTTAGGGAGTTGCTGGAAACAACATCAACCAGACCTTCCTGAATTCAGCTTTCCTAGCTTTGTCTCCAGACTGCTTCCTGAAATGAATACTTCTGGACTGAACTCCAACTCTTCTTCTGCCTGCTCTTTGGCTGCTATGGTGCTTTACAACTTAGTAGTCTGTAACCTGGGCAGTTATGTCTTTGTCTTTTGCCTGAGTACTGCTTGTGCTGACAACCTCTGAAGCCTTGGGCTGTTGAATCAGCAACTGCTAGGCTGACACTCTGGAAATAGAACAAAAGTTATCCTTCCCTCTAGAGACTGCTGTCTCCATTCCTTTAAAGCCTACTATGCTGCCATAATTTCCTTCTTCATTCTTCTTCCATCAAGGCTAAGGGTGCAGAAACTACTAGGCCAAATCTGACCCATCCAGGGTGCCCAAATAGAAGAAGGAATCTGGACCAATTACAAATCTTACATTCAAATAACAGCAGTGTAATTTTATTTATTAGGTTTGTATATGATTAGTAAAAAATGGTGTATATAAAAAGTAGTGATACAATAAGAATAATAAAATAAAAACACTTATAAAATTTCAAAATAGTTCAATTAATGTATCAAAATGTGCAGTCAAAAGTCAGTTTTCAAACTAGATGCTAGGACATATACAAAAAGTGTAAGAACTAGCTAGAACTTTCTGTATTCCATTGCAAACATTAGGGTTCCAAACTACAAAACTGTGTGTAGAAAATAACACACTAATGGGCCAAATGCATTTTGACTGAACGGTCTTCTTCATTGGTAACTTAGAGAGAGTTGAGAGATCTGCTTCAACAACCTGAAACATCAGCTTTCGAAATGGCCATCACTCGGGACATATGCTTTTTGGGATACAAAAGAGAAATAATATTGGGTTTATGTTTTAGGGCACAATCCCACAGAGATGAGCATAAGCTCCTGAACACAGAACTCTCCCATGTAGAGGTGGAGCAACAGCAGGGTGAAGCTTGACCTTGTGCCGCATTTTTGTTAGGTGACAATTTTCAGCTGTCTGGTGAGGGTGTTTTGAAGAAGATGAGATACCACAGCAGAAGCTTCAGGATACCGTGTATCCTGCACATGCCCTTCGACTCTTCTAAGAGGTTGTTTCACTAATCTCAGAGCAGTTGCCAGGATTACTTCCACTGTGGCTGTGAGAGGTAAGTGAAGAAGGCAGAGCTCAATTCCCAACTTTGAGGTCTCTCATCTTGAAGTTTGGAAGCCAGATTACCCTTTGGTCCTTTAAACAATGGACTAGGGACCATAGGATAATTTCTATCATCATAGTAGTAGTCTTCCCCCATTTTTTAAAAACCCACTTATTTTGCTTTAAGTAGAGCTACATTTTGTTTTGTTTTGCATGGATGCTGTAAAATGCTTCTCATCTCACACTAGTATAGTCTGTATTTTTTTTAAATTCAAGATTGGATCAGCAAGCTTCTTAAAAAAAAAAAAAAAAAAAAAAACAAACAATTAAGGGCACAAACCTATGGCTTCCTAACATTGTTTGGGAAGCCATAGGATTATTTGGAGTGCCAACTCCAGGAACCTTGATCTAGGAGCTGATACTCCAAAGGCCAAGGCCTGCTGCCTCAGCGGGCATACAGAGAATCGCAATGGCTGTATACTCAAGATCATAGATTAAGAAAATTTAAGAAAAACTTATCTTAAATATACAACACATTTCTCTTTTTATCGTAGTCTAATTCCACTAAAATATAACTGGCAGGTGATATATAACATAAACATTTTTTTGAGGAACAAGACAAACTTTTCTTCCCATACAGGAATTGAATGAGCAGGAGATTTGCTGGCATTTGTGGGCAAATGGGGCCATATCTACACCAGGAAATATCCTCCAACAAGTACCAGAAGTTTTTAATAGATGCCTTCATTTGCCAAGTGTTGGCATCAAAAGAAATTAGCACTATCATCCTGTCTACCTGATTTCTTTGTGTTTCTTATATAATGCTCTTCTATTCCACTTTTAGCCTTGGAAAGTACTTCTTTTAGGATGCTAAACAGATATCCCCTATCCTATAGTTGCTGCATAAGTATATTGGCTTGTCTTGTTCTAAGGCAGTACTTTATTTTCTCTATATTCTCAGCAGTTTGGTAGTAGGAGAGATATTTTTAAGGTGCCTCAGGTGATAACTGTCATAAAAAGAAATCTATTGGTATCTGTTGGCTTCTTTTAGCTGTCAGTTTGTAAGTGCCAGCTACATTTCTAATTTCTGCATCTAAGAAGTGCACACTGCTTCTATAATATTTAAAGGCAATCTCAGTGGTGTTTGGTTTAGAATTTATTAATTCATCAAATCTCTTAAAGACATCCCTGTCCCTTGGGCCATGCCCACTATCTGAATGTAGTTCCTGAAGTCTTTTCCAGACCACAATCTGTTCTTTCTGATTGGTATTGTCTTCTCAGCATTTGGTCTTCTAATTGTGGTTGCCAGATTGTTTGAAGACCCTATGCTTGTTCTCATCAGAAATACAGTCATATTTGCTTCCATCCTAGATTTTCTTAATTTTTGGAAGCAATTATAACACATCATCCAGAGATTTTCATACTGACTTCATATTGTGTGGACATATATTGTATATTACCAATACGTGACTTATTTTTGAGCCTCATTTAAATCCAGTATATTTCAAGGCAGGGATTACAAAATCTCTTTCAGTCCAAAGGATGAACTGCATTTAGGACAATGATACCATGATACTATTCTAGTGGTAGGGTCCAAAATATGAACATTCGAGCAAATTTTAGCTTAAAGCTTTCATTGCCAACCCTTAGAAGTATTTCAGCCTTTTAGGGTACAAGACAAGGATGCCCGTTATCACCTCTGTTGTTTATACTGATTTTAGAAGTGTTGAATAGAAATATCAGGGATGACGCGGACATTAAAGGTACCAGAATTAGAGATGAAAGCTACAAATTGCAAGCATTGCAGATGACCTGGTTTTTATAATGGAGGAACCCTTTGCAACAATGCCTAAACTCCTACAAAGGATTGAAGAATATGGCGAGGTTACTGGGATGAAAATAAATAGAGAAGGGATGAAACTGTTAGTAAAAAATTTTACACAAGACCAGAGAAAAGCCCTGCAGGAACAAGTAGATTTACAGACTGTTAAAAAGGTTATGTATTTGGGAATTCATCTTACAGCTAAGTGTACCACTCTGAAAGAAGACAATTATGAGAAACTATTGAAGGATATTAAGGGTGATTTGGAAAAATGGGTTAATTTGCAATTATCTTTGCTGGGAAGAATAGCACTAGTTAAAATGAATATATTACCAAAGCTTTTGTTTTTATTTCAAATGATTCCCATAAAAATTGTTAGAAAATTTTTTGATGATTTACATTTTCAAATTTCAAGATTTATATGGAGAAAGAAGAAACCAAGGATTAAATTAAAAATACTTCAGGAAGCTAAAGAGAATGGTGGTTTTGGTCTCCCTGATTGGATGTTGTATTATCAAGCTTCTGTTTTAACATGGCTAAAAGAATGGATAATTTTAAGAAATAAGAGAACTTTGTATCTTGAAGGACATGATTTGCAAATGGGTTGGCAGGCTTATATGTGGTATGAGAAGGCTAAGGCACATGGTTCTTTTTTAAGTCACTATATTAGAAAATCATTAATGTCGGTGTGGGAAAAGTTAAAGACAAAATTGTATAATAAATTAGCAGGATGACTTTCATGGAAGCTTTTGTGTATCCAAATGCATTGAATTTTGAAGGGATTATAAGATATGATGGCATTTTGGATAAAGATGGAGGACTGCAATTGAATCAAGAAACACAAGAACAGGGATTTCATATCTCTTGCTGGCACAAGGTGCAGATGCAATTGAGATATGCTAAAGATTGTAAAGTGTGGGGTTTTTATAAGGACTTAACAGCGTTTGATCAAGTGATGCTTAAATCAGATGAGAAAATGATTAAAAGATTATATGACTTTTTTTGAATTAGAAAAGTGGCAAAAGCTGTGGGAGAGAAATATCAAAGTAACATTAGCAACTTCATATAAAGAAAACTTGTGCAAAATGTTTTATAGATGGTATCTGTCACCAAAAAGATTAGCTAAGATGTTTCCAAATATGTCAAACAGATGTTGGAAATGTAAACACAAATTGGGTAGTTTTTATCATATGTGGTAGACTTGCGATAATGTGAAAAAGTATTTGATTAAAATACATAAATGGCTTGAGGAAATGTTACAAAAATCCTTAGCTTTTAAACCTGAAGTTTTTTTATTAGGCATTATACCAGAGGACATTAGTAAACAAGAAATGTATTTGATTTTACATGTAATCACTGCGGCGAGGATTGCATTCACTCAACACTGGAAAAATGAAGAACTATCCACCGATGAACTGATTCTAAAAAAGATCCTGGACTGTGCAGAAATGGATAGATTGACTTTATCATTAAAGGAGAAGGAAGATACTGACTATCAAACTTGGGACTCTTTTTATTATTGGCTAGAGAAACACGATTTTGCATAGTTTTAAATATGTTTTTAAGTTATCAAAAATGGAAAGAGAAGGGTGTGGGGGCTGACCCAGCGGGCTCGATGTTTTTGATGATGGATGTTGTTTGTAGTTTTCTTTTTGTCTTTTTAGGATTATAATTTCAAATAAAACTTATTTAATTTTTAATTAAAAAAAGAAGAAGTATTTCAGTCTTTTAGAATGTAGAAAAGCTGCACAAAGTATAGGAAAACACCACAAAAATTGGTGCTTGTGTCCTTCTGGATGAAAAATTGGATCTATCCCATGTTAACATATTTACAAAATACCCACACTGACATTAATGATCTTCTAATAAAATGACTTTATTAAGGAACTGATTTTAAAAAAGATTCTGGACTGTGCAGAAATGGACAGATTGACTCTATTATTGAAGGAGAAAGAAGATACTGACTTCTATCAAACTTGGGACCTTTTTTACGAGTGGCTGGAGAAATGGGACTTGGCTTAGATTTAAAGATGTATTTAAATTTTTAAAAATCGATTTGAATATGATTATAGAATGTTTAAAAGATATGTTATAGGGGGCTGACCCAGTACGCCCGATGTATTTGATGATTGATTATTTTTTTAGTTTTTAGTTTAAAATCTTAATAAAAAATGTGCAAAAAATATTTACAAAATACAAGATAATATATACATTCAAGGTGAATGAAAAATGGAGAAAATGGAGGGAATAAAATATTTGAAAACATGTGTAATTTTAAATAAATAGATATCTAGTATCTGCATGATTTTTTATGTAGCAGATGGACAATTACTAACAAGTAGTGAATAGATAATTCTTCCATAGCATACACACCAATCTGCACTGCAACAGTGCCAGTAATTAACACTTAAAACTCTTCAGAACATTTGGTGGGGAGGTGTGGATGGAATTGGTTTGTTAGGGTTTGTTTGTTTTGTCTTTGGATGGAAGCAGCATAGTAGCTGGTTTTCCTATTCCTGGTCCTTCAGGAAAGATGTGATGCCATGGAACACAGCTAATCTTATGAGTACACACATCCAATAAATCTGCTTACTCCTCAGGGTAGGAATGATCTTGCATAATTGGTGAGAAAATAAAACAAGTTCTCCTTAAGAATTATATCCTGTGTTTCCACAACTCAAAGCTCTATAATGATTGACTTAACTTTTCTGTTCATTAGGCTATTGTGTGTTTCTACCCGTTGTTCTTCATACATCAATACATTGCAGCAGTGAACAAATCTGAATATCTTGTGTATCAGAAGGTTCATCTGGAAATGGAATGTGTTACAGAGTATATAATGTATTCAGCTCTGTAGTGGAATTATCACAAACAGAAAGACACGAAAAACAGTTCTAGTAATCTGAAACCTCTTTCAACCAGAACTAATTTGATCACTCTGCAAAATCCAACTAATGCTTCAATTTTGTAAAATATGTTTCTGACTTGTATACTCAGAAGCTCATTTTTATTACATCTATGGGCAACTTGCTTTTTTGCACAACAAAAATAAATAAGCAGAAGAATATCAACTACGAGATTCACACAAAGGGACTTTTTCCTTTCCTTTCCCTTCCCTAAAGCCCATAACATTCTTTTCTTCTCCCTTCCTTTCCCTGCAGTTTCCCAGCCTCTAGAACAGATTTTGAGGGTGTGAAGAAAGGAGGCCTCTTCCTAGTTCCTTGGATATTTATTTATTCATTCATTCATTTAATTTCTATACCACCCAACAGCCAAAGCTGTTGCTTCCATCAGCAGATGCAGGTTTTGGCTCTAATGTGTACAATTACAAATTTGCAAATTGCATTGCCAACTTCAAGAAAGTTGAAGACTTCCAGGTCTGAGTTACTATTTGGAAAATGCTATCAGGTAAGTTCTCATTGACATGTACACTGAACAAACTTTTCATCCATCCCTATGCTTAATAGGAGCATGATTCCAACATGGATAATCTGGGTTTTAAACTATAAATAGTCATTTTGCTTACAGAAAGTTTCAGCCACTTGCAGAAAATCCATTTTCTTTCATATATTAGGTATTTTTTTTGTACTACTTGTCTTACCAGGTACAGAAGTTTTGGAGAAACAATTATGCTGGTATAAATTTGGATACAGCTCATCTGCCTGTACTGGGTTTTTTTGGAAAAATGGCATTCTTGCTGGGAGGTATAATACCTACAATTACATTATTTGTGGCATTCTTTCCAGCCGCTGCTACTAGGACTAGACATATTATTGAAGGTTACTGAAGTTTGAACCAATGTTTTTGTTGTTTCTCTTTCTGGAAGTGTATGGCCTAGATCTGGGGTATTCAAACTTTTTCAATGGGGGGGGCAGTTGACAGGTGCCAGTGGTGCGTGCGCACAGGCTGCCAAGGCGGTGTTGGCGGGGGGGGGGGGCGCAGGAGGTTGAGGGGGCGGTGGGTGTGTGTACACGAGGCAGGGTGGGGATCGCGGCATGTGGGGCGAAGTGCCAGCTTGCTCATGAGGAGATTGTTTTTTCCGAGTGAGTCCAAAAGGACCTCTTTGCAAGCAAGCCATGTGCCTGTACCTCACCCCCCCCCCCACATGCACACACAGTGAGTGCAAAACCTCTGGGGCGGGGAGGTTAAATGGGCATGGCAGGCTGGATCTGGCCCATGGGTTTGAGGACCCATGGACTAGATAACAGTTTTGTTTTTATAGAATTTTGTTAAACTGTTTTGAAATTCTGAATGCCAGCACACAAATCTCTTTGAATGAATGACTGAATATTATAAGTATTGTAAACGGGGAAGTCCCCTGAATCGGCCTTATTAAAATGAAGGGGTGTTATGCAAGAGTGCAATGGTGTTCTTGGGAAGCTCCCATTGATGTCAATGGAATATTTCTCAGAACTCATGTTCTATTTGTTGAAGTTTGTCATAATGGCCTAAATCCAATGTTTTATAAGCAAAATTGCACTTATGCAACAGGACTTCTCCATCATATCCTCCCTTGTGTATCCTCTCAATAAATGCTCCAGGGGGTATCCTAATCTTCCAAAGTAGATTAGGAGGGAACAGGTGATTTAGCAAGGAGAAAAAGCCATCAGTTCCTGCTGCATTGGCAGGACATCTCTTGAAATCAAGCCTTTGCGTTTTGCATAGTCGTCTTGCTTTCAATGATTTTATTTGCCTTTTATCTTTAGGTTTTTCCTCTTTTTCTTATGCAATGACTAATTGAGTTCTACTGTATGATGCCACTGCAATACAGTCCAGAAAATGAAAGATTCACCCCATCCTTGAGACGGAGCTCCAAAAGAATGATCAGCCCCTCAAGACTTCCACATTCCTCTTTAATGTCCTAAAAGAAAATACATCAATTGTCACATTATTAGAGCTGCACTTAATAGAGGGGGAAACATGGAAGTGGCATCTTCGGGGAAGTGCATTTGGAAATTTAATTTTATTTTTTCTACTGATTATTGAGGAACCCAGTGCTTATCCTGACAGTTAAGCAACCTTAGACTATCCCAAAGGAAACATTTGTTCACACTAATATTGGCTGATCCCATCCTAGCAGGTGTAAATTGAGCAGCCAGTGGAGTTGTTTTGCTTCCCCAAAATGGTTTCCCTAAGCAATTAAATTTAAGCCTGTTTCTCCAATGTCCTGAAGAATACATGAGCACACTTGTTAGTGAATCAGGCAGTGCAGACTGCAGCAATCTCCATAGCATTGTCCCAAGGAAAGCTGACATATTCAGGCAGCTGAATATTCAGCAAAGCAGCTCTAGTGGCTTTTATCCCCTGGAGAAGGTCTTCTGCAAAGTGAATGGGCCCACTGAGAACCAAGCCTCCCTACAATACTCTTCCTTACAACAGAGAAGAAATGGTTACTGGAGAAGTTCACTTCCATTCAGGTATTAGGAGGATGGCGTTTACCTCGCAGGGAACATGGCAGCCAGAGCAGGGCAAGGGGTGGCAGGTGATGCCACTGCCCTGTTTAAAACAAGCCTCAGTGCTGCCTACCTGCGAGCTGGGACTCAATTACATGACTCATCAGGCCATAATGGTGTTAAGGACTGAAATATCAGATATTGTACTGCAGCCAATGAGTTGTGGCTGTTAGGAAAAGACTGAAATGAAAATATTTGTTGACATTTATATTCTAGTTCTTTTTTTTAAAGGCAAGTGCACACTAGTAACTTGTGATGTCCTTGTTTTCAATCTTGCCTTCAGCTCTAAGACAAATCTCGCTATAATGGGGAGAGTATGACACCAGGCTGATTGCACTGCTTTTTTAAACATATAAAACCCTAAACAGCCTGGGCCCCAGTTTTCTGAAGGACTACACTTGTATATACTTACCCACACCTTAAGATCAGCTCAGAAGGCCCTTCTATGAGAGCCATCCCTCAGGGAAATAAGATGGGTGCCAAATAGGCAAAGGGCTTATTATACTGCTGACCCCCATTTTTGGAACTCCTTCCCTAGGGAAATTTGCCTGGCACCATCTTTGTTTTCTTTTTGGTACCAGGTGAAGATATACTTTTAAAAGAATTTCTTTACTATATACCATATTTTTCACTCTATAAGACGCACTTTTCCCCCCCTCAAAAGTAGGGGGAAATGTCTGTGCGTCTTAAAGAGCGAATATGTGTGTGCCCGACACCTGGGATGCTGCCAGCCCGCCTGCACCATGTGGCACCACCTGGCCGGCACGCGCTCGGCACGCGCTGCTCCACCCCCGCTCTCCGGCACAAGTGAGAGCTGTGCTGCTCAGGGGGAGCGTTGCGGAGGAGGAGGAGCTGCGGGCTTTAACCCGCTGGCTGCACGGAAAGACAGACAGCTCACCCCCACCGCCCGGGAAGACCTGCCACCGCCACGACGCCCGGAAGACCACCGCCGGCACGCTGCCAACCCGGCTGCACCACTGACACCACCTGGCCGGTGTGCGCTTGACGCACCCTGCTCCAACCCGCTCCTCCGGCACAGGTGAGAGCTATTAATCACAGGTCGGTGTGTGTTTTCAAATGGCAACCCGTCTTTTAATGAAGCCCATGGGGAAGTGATGAGGAATGTGCCTGCGATTATCAGGAAGCTTTCCATGGATCCCTCCTCTAAAAACTAGATGCGTCTTACGGTCAGGTGCGTCTTATAGAGCGAAAAATATGGTAAGCCCTTGTGAGTGCTGATGGACCCCTTTATTGGTTTTATTATATTGAATTGTTACTATGTCTTATGCTTTCATTCTTTTAACTGTATTATGTTGTTTATTGCGTGAGCCACCTAGGGAGGCTTTTCTGTCAGTTATAAGTATCATATAAATATGTGACTGAATAAATAAATAAATAATGCAAGGCTGGATTGTCCTGAGTCAGCTTTGCCAAATTTGGACTGGATCCTTTGTGGAGCATCAGTATGCTGTAAATTATAAAGCAAGTGCATATTCAGTCTTTTAACATTCAAGGCTTGATTAATCATGTGTAGGCAGGCTGGCCTAAGAGCATATGAGGTGTCTTCCCTCAAACTAGATCACACCAAAGTGTACTAGATTGCCTTCCTGGAAATAATCACAGCACTCAGCAGAGACAGGGTGGTTCTCCAGCAGTTGGCCAGGGATGCACCAGTACACTATACTGGTAGTTTATTGTTGACCATATACAGCATTCTGAATTTTTTGGAGGAAATAGAAATAATAACACTAGCAGTGCAAGTGTATACATCTCTACTTGGAAAAAAATCCAACTTGGCTGAATGGAGTTCACTCTGAAGTAAGTCTTAGGTTTTTTATACAGTTATTTTAAAAATATGATTAAGATACTTTTTCATTTGTATATGATTGTTTCATTCATTTCTTGAACATTATCTTATTTCAACTGGAAAGCCTCAAAAATAAATATAACAGAATGTGCACAAGACTGCTCTTGCTGCTTTGATAATGGCAGTTGGCTAGAACTGAAAATGACATAATTCCATGAGTATTTGAAGGGTACACAAAGGAAAAATGGGAAATAGTTAACATGATAACATGTGGTCTGGCAACATCCCAAAAGACAATTGGAATGTTGATTTTGACTTTGCATTAGAGTGAAAACTTTATTGATGACAAGGACCCATATACATTTTTCTTCTTAATGTAATGATTACGTTAATTAAGAGAAAAGACACAAGGGAATTTTAATTTAGCAACACCAGTAGTGGAAAAAAACCAACAGTTAGACTTTTATCAGCCCACCTGCCTTGGTTTCCTAGCCTTACTGACCTCTGTCTGCCACTGAGATGACAGATTAGCTGTGAACATCCTTTATAGAAGGAAATAGTATTCTATAAAATTCACACTCTGGGTTCTAATTTAGCATCAGAGGCAGGGCCATCCTAAAATAAAATTGGTGGCAAAAATAGATCTCTCTGTGTGTTGGGGAAATTGTCAGGGTCGAAAGCAAACAATTAATCTACTCAAAATTAGCTTAATATGTGAGAAAACACAGATAAATTGAGGTTTAGGATTTTCTTTTCCTTTTCAAGACACCATGTGATGTGCTGAACAGGGAAGAAACCAAAATAATGACACTTGATTCAATCTGCTGAAGGCAAGCCAGTCTATAGCAAAACAGGAAGTGTTAAAACGCCCCAACACAGCTGATATAGTGTGTTGGAAATATTACAATGATGAGATAAAGGCCTCTCTCTGAATGACAATTCAAATGTGAAAGGAATCATCTAAGGTGAAAGGTATTATCTGGTGCTAGGAAGTTAAAAAAAAACTGGGGCACAGACCCATAGGACCTAAAATAAAAATGAAATGAAATAAATAAAATGATATAAAATAAAATAGAATAGGCTTGCATATCCTGGTTTACATATGTGAGCATATGTGCATGATTAGAAATAATTACTATAATTTATTATTACTAATTAATCCTTTGCTTGCTTTCAGGACAGAACTCCAGTGTCCCAAACGGAATGTGCTTAAAACTTACTGTCCAGTAATCCACATTTTCCCTCAGTCTTTGAGGTCCTAGTTCAGATGAAGAACCTTATAGTGAAGTTTTATAGTGATGGCTGCTTTTGAAGATATTATTTTCCTTATGAAATTCAAATTTGCATAGAAGGATGAGGAAAAAATTACACAAATGTACCATAAAAAATTAGTTCTGTTGATGACATAAAAATAATTTTTATTCATGCAAAATTATATCACAGCAAGCAATTAATGCCATTTTTGTCAACAGAAACAACAACATAAAACATTATTTAGCACTGGGCTGAGAAGTCTAGAATGATGGATTCTCCCAAAAATTAGCATCTGGAACCGGAAATTTGAACTGAGCCAGTAATTGGAATACATGAGTCAGTCTACAAAAATTATCACCTATTGCTTCATTTGTGTCTTTATTTGTTTTTCAAAGAATTGATAGTTTTTCCTGATGAGCTAAGTCTTGAAGATAAATGAAGGTAGACCTTATATAATCCTTCTCCAAGTTAGCACCTCTAGATGCATTGGACTATAACTGTTTGTTTGTTTGCAGGCGTTACAAGAGAAAACCAGACTGTGGGCTGTAACTCTTAGCATAGCTTACTGGCTGGGGGAAACTGAGAGGTGTAATCCAATATGTAGGGTAGGCACCTGGTTGGGAAAGGATAGCATTCTTGTAGGCCCTAGCAGTCTACTGAGCTGTGGCAGATTTGAGCTCATTAAAATCATCACCTAGGATTTTGGTAGGAGGAATGCAATGTCTCATAAACACTCTGTGGATGGCCTATTCCCTGAATTGTTTGCCACCTATTCACACCTTGGTATGCTGCGTCAGTGGCATTTCTTTTGAAAGGCAACATGTTGTCATCACATTTTTATTATGTGTTTCAATAGGATAAAAGAAATAAATACAATAAAAAGTAACCATGTGCTTTCTGGATCTGTTGGGCTGAAGTTTCCACAATTCCCAGCACTATGGCCATGGCTGTACTAAAGGATGTATCCATATGATATAAGAGTGCAATCTTTGTATGTTTACAAACATGTATGCATGCATGTGCACACACATACACAGACACATACACAAGTTGTATAGCTTGCCATTCCCCAACATAGTTATGCTGCCTGGGCAATGCTGGGAGTTGTTTCTACTCACACAGGATCACAGCCTAAGAGAACAATTCTATTGGCCCTAGGCATTGTTTGTGGGGCCAAGAGCATAGTTCAGATCCCCACCTCCAAAGTCAGAACAGAGCTCTGAGTTCACACCTCAGAACTGGAGCTCCAGCTTCCTTACCTGCCCCCTCACAGCCAGAATGCAAATAATTGCACCAGCTGTTCTGCAAGGTTGTGAAAGTGGCCTTAGAAAGGGGTAAAAGAGAGTGTTTTAGTGGCAGAGGAGGGGATAAGACTGAGGCAACCAGGATGCAAGTATCCTAAGCCACTGCAGCCTTCTCATCTTCCACTCTGGTTTGCCAATGCACATCTAACAAAATGCAGAGCAGACAGCTCTGTGGGGGCAAAAAAACAAAAAACAAAAAAAAAACCTCTGCTGCTCCTTTTGCTCTGCATTTGGTGAGCATGAGCCTCCAAGTCTGAGTGTGGTGGCTGGAGTGTCAGGCTAGGAATTGGAAGATCCAGGTTCCAGTCCTCACTTGACCATGAAGTTCATTGGGTGACTCAGTCACTCATTCTCAGTCTAACTTATCTTCAGGTGTTACCATGAGGAGAGGGGATTATGTGAGCCCCCTGAAAATCCTCACTAGAGAGAAAAGACAGGATATAAATTCAATAGACATTTAAAAATGACCCAAAAAACCCTCCATATGATTGTACCCTGAGTACACATTAGTATATACCATGTCAGTTATGGAGGGCCAGAGTGGTATCATGGCTAGACTGCTGAACTGGGAGTGCAGAAATCTGGGGTCAGGTCTTGACAGCCATGAAACTCATTGCATGACCCTGGGCCAGTCACTGCCTCACAGCTTTATTTACCTGGTGGATAGCATAAACTGGAGAGGAGGAGAGTCATGTGGCACCTTGGGTTCCTTGGACAAAAAGAATATGAATGATGGAGAAATGTGCTCCTGGTCAAGTTTGGCTGCACTATGATGTCTTGAAATCAATTCGGGAAGGACAGGAAACAGTGACTGTGACTTAGTGTTTCTGCACATTCTGCCCTCATCATGATGACATCATGAGTCCATGTGCATGGTGAGTGAAATGCACCTTGCCATTGCTCTACATGGAGGCAAATCTTCACACTGTATTGTATCTACCCCAAAGTGATGTGGATGCAAATAAGTGGCTTTGGTGATGGTTTCACTCAATAATGTACGCTACAATCTAGCTGCAGCACCCTGGGGGGAAGCACATCAAAGATAACCCCTGGTTTCTATGTAGGCACTTGTTCTATGTACCTTATGGCACGGGAAGCATGTACCTTACGGCACCTTATGGCAAGGGAAAGCATCACATATACTTGAAGTTTTAGTGCATGGTACGAGAATTGTGGGATTCTAAGTTCAAATAATTCCCCCCTGTTATTCTGAATAACCAAAGTGGTTGTACCAGGGATAATACATTAATGGGGTAATGCTGTATTCTGGTCACAAACTGAGCACCATTGTGTATGACATGACCAAAACCAAGAAATTGGGCAGAAGGTATGAGGACCTCATCCGTACTGAGCTATGTACAGTTGAACAAATGGCAGCTTTCAGTTTGATTCCAGAAGCTTGTGAGTGTATGTAATTTTAAAATTTTCTCAGCTGTATTGTTTATGCCCTCGATATTTTTCCAGAGGAGTACCTGTCTTTGCATATTCCTCGTCTTTCATAAGTAGACAGAGAAAGTTTCCATGCTAAGGACCACGATTCAGGTGTTTCTGTATATACTCTGCAGGTCTGCATTTGAGTTACAATACCCCTTTTCTCCTCTCCTCTCCTCTCCTCTCCTTCTCTAATCCATACTGGATGAATATTTGTCAACATTTTTTTAGGAACTTTGAACCTTTTGTGCTAAATGCATAATCATCTTGTGCCCTTTTAATCAGATGGTTATAATGGTTGCATATCACATTTATTTATTTATTTATTTATTTATTTATTTATTTATTTATTTATTTATTTATTATTTATTTATTTATTTTGAGTATCAAGACAGGAAACTCGATTTTTTCTTCCTTTTTGTTCTTGACATTGTGTTGCTTATAGATACAGGGGACATCTGTTTCCGGAAAAGGAAGCTCATAGCTGCCTTTGTCCAGCAGGTGGAATACTTGCCACAGTTTTGTGTAAGCTAGAAATCCTCTTACAGCATTTAAAAAACAAAACAAAATGAAAAACATACTTAGTCATCTATGAAAAGAAGCTTGTGGATAGGATTACACCTTTTTCCAAGCATCATAGCTGTGAGAACTGTATGTATAAAACACACAAATTAGAAATATTTGTCAAACAGCTATCCTAGAAAACATGCACTGGTATGGCTGAGATGATTACTTTTGGATTTCCTTCATCTCTCTCTCCTCTCCCCTCCTCTCCCCTTCCCCAGCCCCCTTCCCCTTCTTGGATAAACAATCCATTTGATCATTAAAGGTTCAAAGTATATAGCAACATTTCAAAAATAAATACTTAAATAATAATAAAGAAATTATAAAGAAAAATTGAGCATATTAATTTAATAGCTTTATTGACCAACCCAGTTTACAGAATGTGTCATTTTATAGCACAGACTTAGGCATGTTTACCCAGATGTAAGCCTCACTGTTTTCAATTATATTACCTCCCAGGTAGGTATTGTAGGGAGTTGGGAGTTATAGTCCCTCTACCTTTTTTTCCTCTAAACATGCACTGAATTGCACAAGCAATATGAAATATTGATTTGATTTTTAAAGTCTCACATTGTGCCTGGGTGATACTCAGGCCAAACACAGATTTGTTAATATTTATATCCCACCCCTCATGAAAGGAGCCCACAGTGAGATATAGCTCATCTAACAACAGTGAACTCCGTTACAACCTTTTGACTCCGTCACAATCCACTCCCCACACTTACTATCTGCATTGCAAGGAAAACTCTCAGTCACACCAGCGGAAGCTTTCTTTACAATGCGATTAAGCAGATGTGGAGGCTTTCAGTCTACTTTCTCCCAGTTTTAGGCTTTTCTGGATCTCTATAGAAACATGGCCATCACGCATACCTTTCTTTGTGCCACCACCATTAGAATGAGATATATAAAGCATCATTGAGAGGATGCTTGTATATATTGGCACAATACATGATGGGTTGGGGATTATGTAAGGTTAATACATCATTCGGTTTTCTGCCACGGGTTTTGTCTTGTACTTTAGCTCCATGGGAGGAAGAAAGCCCAGCCCAAACAAAGCATGATGCTAAATGTATCATTAATGTAAATATAAATGTAAATGTAACACTTCAGTTTGTTAGCTTTGTAATTTCATCAGAAACTCAGTACATAAAGATGAGAGCTTTAACTCTTCCTTCCCCAGTTGCAAATACAGTGAAAGTTACTGATTGCAGGAACAGTCTCAAAGTATCTGTGAAATCACTGAGTATGAGGCTGGTAGAAACGTGTGATGATGAGAAGGCACTGGTGCTAGTTGTTAATTATTCACAGCTGAAGTGAAGTTATACCTAATTTTGATGTAGTCTTTATTGATGTAGCCTACAGAAAGTATGATGCCCAAATTAGATGTGTTTATTCTGCATCATTCCCAAGTGCAGGTGGAGAATTAGAAATGGATAGAACAGATGTCTGCTGCAGAATGAAAAACTTCAGCAATTATTTCTATTTTAAATCGGTCTTAATTGGATGTATCTTTAGGAAGTCAGTAAGTATTCTCTATAACAGTGTCTAAACCATATTGTTTAAGCAAAACTTTTATCTGTGAAGATCAGCACATATTTTAGAATGATCTCATGATGTGCATTCATTCAAAATGAAATGGTTAGCTGATCTACCTATAGTATACCTACCTATGGATACTTCAAAATCATACAATAATCTGGAAATTTTGTTAAATAAAACTAGTTAATAAAGTGTACATATTTATGGAAGGGTATTTATTTCAGAATCTCACCCACAGGTGCTAGGTCACACCTGCACCAAATTTTAATTGTATATGGCTCAAACTGCTGAATCCCGATTGCTACTGTCAAGAAGTTACGCTTTTTTCTAAGTGTGACTTCTTCTTGAATTAGATAAAATGCACATTATCCAGCTGCTTTGTTGTCTGTTATCTGTCATTATGATGAATACTGGGGTATCCAGCATGGGTACCTGCCCTGGCTAGGAAACAGCTGTGATCTGCATTTCCCACAATGCCCTGAAGTACTGAGTATAATATTGCTCTGGGATACTATGAGAAAATAAAATAAGGTCCCATTAATTGTATTTTTCCCATTATTTCAAATACATCATCTCTCTGTCCCTCTACTACAGAAGTAACACATTTTCTTTGCTTTAATATCTCTTGAATAGCTTGGACTTGCCTTGCAAAATACCCAAGATCACCTTTCCTATGCTCATGCTTTATACACAATCCATTGAGGCTTCCACATAAAAGCTCATAGTGCTTATCTCCTAGAGAAGCATGTGCTACAAGCTTGCCAGGTTCAGCTTCCAAGTTATGCTTGAAAACTGCTTGGCAGCATCACTGTACAGAAGCAGGCCAAGCCAGTCTTTCTGGTCCACCAGCAACTGTGTTGTGAATAGATATTCAGCAGGAACAATTTGGTGGTATCCAGTGATGCCCAACCACTTGCAAGGATAACATTGCATTAGTGTAAAGCTATCCTTCCACACTAATGCCACAAATCACCATTTTATCATTGTGCTAGTTGTACTTCCATTGGTGCATCATTATTGTTAGTGGTCAGTGGACATCACTGAATAGTACCCATTGATTTTTTTCTGAATACTATAGACAATGGGCTAGGCAAAACATTCATTAGCTTAACTCAAGTAAAATAATAGGCTTTACACTCAGTCCTGCATTCACTTTCCCCTGGTACCACTGCCATGTTGCTGTCTATTTTACCAAAACAAACACAAACGGTAATCCCAAGAGCTGTTGAAGGAATTTATATTCCTCCCACTAATACCAATGGCAATTGCACAGATCCTCTCAGCTTCTCAGCAGAGCATTCATCATAGGAGCAGACACGAATGACCGTCATGAAATAAGCACTACCTTAACACAGCTACTTCAACAGAATAAGAGTTATCTTGCTGTGATGGCCCTGGAAGCAGCCATCACAAGTGGTAGGTGCTGAAAGGCAGAAAGCAGGGAGGATTATGTGTGTTGTGCAGTCCGTTGAGTCTCCTAGGTTAGTCTGCTGTCCATGGATGTTATGTCAGGCTGCTCATGGGCTGCACCCCATTACCGCCCATCACTGCATTCCTCTTGTTGTGGAATGCTGCAATGGATGGTTCTCTAGCTGCTTGCTATTTGCTTTCAGGGGCAAACCAGCTTAGGGGGCAGGGGAGGTTGCTATCAGAATTTTTGGCATCACGACAATGGTGGAAATCACCATTCCTGTACTACAGCTCCCAACATTCCCAACATTCCCCAACTAGACTGATGGTGATGGGAACTGGAGTCCAACACATCTGGACATCTATGAAAGACAAATGGTGGATTCAGCTGTTTTGTGACTTACCTCTGGTTAATCTCTAGGTTGTCCATTGCTGTGATTCGAAGCACAACTGCTTGAAAATGCATATCACTAACATCAGTAAGATTTACTAAATGTGTTTTGGCTTAGGGTATAAATGAAGACAGGAGGTGTACTATTTATACCTTATTGATTCTTATGTTTAAGTCATATAACACATTGAGAAAGATGACTGCAGCAGTCATCAGGAAATAATACACTGCTCTTTTGTTATTAGAAGTTTGTTTGTAGTTGCTATAGGTAATGCTGACATTAATATTATAGCAACTTCCCACCTTTGCTCAGGGATAGAGTGCCTACAGTGTATTGTAGCAGCTTATGTGAGCTGGGAGCAATAGTTTATGGGAACACTTTACATATTTGGACTTTGATTTTTTAAAAAATAAATTTTCCCTATAGCTTCCTTTATCATCTGAAAGAACTTCAGACCAAGTACATGGTTCAAAATTCAAGTGCATCTGGGAAAGTCAGGTACAAAACTTAATATTTACTTTCATGAATTTATTGTGAGCACATTTGGATACCTGGGAGACAAGATGTCTTATGATTAGTTTTATTTTTAATGGCATGGTTACAGATGTTTAAACCATTTTTGTTGTTTGCCTGGAAGCAGATCATTATCTTTCTATTAGTCTTAAGAAATACTGAGATAAGAAGTTTAGAAACTTAAAGCTGCAAATAACACAATTTACCCTGATCTAAAGCATGTTAAATCTAATCCAGTTGCATGCATGTTATTATGGATTATTATCAAAGTTTTAGGGATGTAAGGGTTTGTTGAAACTGGTCCTTTTGTGTTTTGCGGATTGTCAATCCTCTTTCTTTTCTTGGAATTAGATTTTTTAAAAGAATGGTGTTCCATTTGTGTAAGTTCATATTAACTGGATTCCACACTTGTGCACCCCTGCCCAAAAAAAGGTTTGAGTGTTTTTGAAAGAAGAACAGCTTGAAACTGCACAACTTGGGAAGAGCTGGGGCACTGCAAAACTCACAGGTCAGCTTCCCAGATAGCCAAACTCCTCAGATTTCTATGAGAACCCTGGGGGTGGTGCGGCAGCAGGGGAAGAACTGAAAACAAGGAGGGGAGAAGAAAATTTCCTGTAGGAAACATTGAACAGTGACAATCACATAACAGTGATCATTCATAGTGCAGTTATTGGTAATGCAAACAACCTGGCACTAAGTAACCCAATTAATACCTGTTGTATGATAAAATCCTTTATCCTACTTCAAGCCTCTGGTGATAGAATTAAACTTGTTGATGAATTCTAATTTAGATGTGCTTTATATCCTGGCTGGGCTGGTCACTCCCTCTAACCTTCCTTTGACGCTCTCCTGGTAAAGTGAAGCTTTCTTGTGAAGACCAACTCTCATGGAGTGTTTGATGAATTGGTGCCATGTCGTGCATGGAATTTCTAGAGGTTAGCATCTGCCTAAGATTGATTTGTGCCATCAAAACTAAATCCTGCACCCACATGATTCCCCATATAGGATCAGGCCATGATGCCTTCACAATTCTACTCCTGACTCTGTCAGAATGGTACCCATCAGGCTCTAGGAGGGGTTTAGAATCTCCCTGAACTTTAGTCTCTCCTTCCTCATCCACTGGGGGGTTAAAATCTTATAGAGGAAGCCAGTCTGGAAACCTCTGCAGTGGCTGAGAGGAGTTGGAGAGGGGAAACTCCATCTGAAGTTCGAGGTCTGTCTATGGACTGGGGGAGCTTTTTCTGGAAAATCATATGGCCTTTGGGGTACTATCTATAGATGACAGAACTGTACCCTTAAAAACTTCAGTGATGCTTTCAGCTAAAGGAAATAAATAGGTGACAAAGCTTTGGGTCATATAATGTAATACATTAAATCCATAGTGACACCTGGCTTTCATAAGGATTTCCCATAGTTCCATAAGTTTGCTAAGCTGCCAACTAAACATGCATTGAGTATTTAGGTTGTAACCCTATACCTGAAAATGAGTCCCACTGAACTCAATAGTGACTGCTTCTGAATAGCCATGTATAGGCTTGTGCTGATAGGTTGTGAGCATAATATTGCATATGAGGAAGCAAGCCCAATTGAACACAGTTAAATATATTTTATAGTATTATTTATTTGTATAAAAGACACCTGCTAACATTATGCTCTCTAGGTGGCCATTACAATAAAAATATTAACAGTAACATTAATACAATAATATAGTTAAATACTATAAACATGATAAAATACAATATATGCAATCAAACACATATAAATTATTAAAATTAATGTATAGTACACTTGTATAAAATTGCACTGTCTCAATCAGAAATATGGACATCATCTCCACCAGGCACACAGAATGTAAATTTGTAACTGAAGAAAGTAGAATGCTTATAGGTTCTTTTGGCATCCTTGTAGTGACATATGAAAGCACCATCCAGGAGAACAATATGGAATGCTTAACAGATGATGAGAAAATTGGAGGAAGTTATAGGCTATGATTATGGCCTATCAGCCTGAAAAAATACAGTTTTCCCACTCTCTGAAGAATGATCTGAGATCTTAACTGAAGCAAGATACTCAGTATCACTTTAGGATACTATCAGTGAGATTACACATTCCCATAAATGAGATGAAAATTAATTTGATACAGATTACTAAATAGGTCAGGTACTGAAAAAATCTTAATTACTAAATGCTAAAAAAAAAGACAGATAGTAATATCATTTAATTGCAGTCCAAGAATCACTAAAGCACTGATGATGGTTTAATAGCAAATCGCAGAGACCACTGTGCCCTCAAATTAGGATGGGACAAACTGACATCAGTATCACGCCAAAGATACATAGGCATAAAACCAAGACATTTCAGAAACTGCTCTTACTGCCCATATACCAGTAATAAAATAAATGTTAGATTGGGTTGCTAGTATAGACTGGGTGGCAATGCGCGGAATGGTGACCAGTATTTACAGAGGCTTAATTAACAAAACCAAGTAGTTACTGCTTTGCTTGATTCAATTTATCAATGTGCCCTATGTGAACACTTTGACATGCATTTTTTTCCACCAAGGAGTACCACTTGTTCACTTGCCCAGTGAAACTTTTGTGTTTATTTGTTTTTTGTAACACATGCACCTGGTTGAAATCCCTGTTGAAAGATGCACCATGGCAATTCTCCTTCAGGTTTTGTTTATATGAAACACACTGCCTTGGTACCATAGTACTTAAGTGAGTGACACACATAAATAAACAGTATCCTTAGAAATGGCAAACTGAACATTAACTCATGGTGGATTCTTCCTTGCCTTTGACTTTATCATTCTGCTGCACTGGAACATGACCTGCTTGGACAACAGTGAGGAGAAAATGACCTGGCTCGGTTGAAATACTATAAAAGGGCAGGGAGGGAACAAATCCTTGCTGTGTTTATGTAGGCAAAATTCACATTGATATTTAAGCACTTGTCCTTTGACAAATGACTGAGAGAGCAATCACAAACTCTGCTGAAAGTCAGCTGAGAAAGTTCAGGGTGGGTGGAGGAGATCCAGGCCCACTCAGTAAACCTGTAGGCAGTTGGGTGTGTCAGGGTGGTCATGGAGCTGTTGGATCCATAGCCACTTCACTCTCCCAGCATTCCCCTAGATGGGGCTCTAAGCTAGAACAGCACTAGGCTGGTATTGGTGTTTCCATCCCATTGTAAAAATGGAGGAAAGCAATAACCAGGCAGAAAAAAAAAACGTGGGAAATTAACAGTCACACACAGCTCTAGCCCTGGCTGCAAGACATGTTTAAGGAATGTTGATGCCCTCAGCAAGGAAGTACTTGTCTCTTCATAAGCAGACAAACTGCCCCTCTTTCCTCTCCCACTGCGCCAGCAGCAGCCACTGCCTTGCCTTCCCCCAGCTTGCTTCTCTCCTTCTTCCTTGCCTACCCATCACATACCACCTTCAGGTGGCAGCATTGCTCTTGTCCCCTGCCAGTGCACACCTGTCTGCTCCTCTCTTTTCTCACTGTGCCAGGGCTGTGCTACCCAGTTTGCTGCTCCACTGAATCAACTGTGAAGGCTCCTTCCTCACTCGGTGTTTATCAGTGACCTATTCATACCCTTTTGTATGTTAAATTCACTCCACAGGGAGAAGTTCCATGGAGCAGCACTTACCCATTTTGGAAGGAGGTCACTTCTTGGCATGTTGTAGTTTGTGTGCTTAGTTTAAAGCACACTGGTTGAACACAGGTAATAAACAGATAGTGTAAAATTATACACTCCAAGAGGCAGCCAAGCCTACTGCTCCTTCATCAGATCACTGGGCCTCCAAAGATGCTTATTGCTCCCAAATTCAGCCCCATCTGAATAAAAACTGCTTCTTTTTGCACTACATGTGTATTCTGCCTTTTCTCCTCTTTCAGGGAACCCAAGGCAGCTTCTAAGAACTTCTTCTCTTCATTTTTAGCCTCACAACAACAGCCTTGTGAGGTAGGTGAGGTTGAGATTCAGCAACTGGTCCAGTGAGCTTCATGGTTGAGGGAGGACTAGAATCCAGAACACTTGAGTATCATTCAGGCACTCTTTGCCTCTGGTCTTCCACTGTTCTATTTGCCAACAAAGATTTGGATTACCCCATCCTTGACACTCACACAAACTCTGGTACCTGAAGTGAGAAAGTAGATACATCACCATCACTGGCTGCCATGGCCACCATTTCCTTCACCTTTGTCTCTCTTCCCCCATCACCATCTGTCATGGCAGAGCAACAGGGGAGGGAGGGGAGGGAGGGGAGGGTCAGGAGACCTGGAAGCAGCAAACGGGAGGCACAGCAGGGGCAGATCCCTGGGTCTGATGAGGAATATTGCTCCACTTCCATGCCTCATGAGAGGGGAGGGTAAGGTCTGCCCTTCTTTGATTGGGCTTTTCCTATTCAGAATGCAAACATGTTCCTGCATCTAAAAGCAACTGACTTACTTCTTCATTTTACTTATAATGGCAACTTGTCACCTTTAGTTTACCCAGTCAAGACCACTAGTCAAGACCTTTTTGCAGTCTTTCTAGCCCACAGGAGAGTATGAAAAAAAAAAAAAAACTTTCCTGATCTAGTCCTTCTTGATTAGGAACATAGGAAACTGCCCCATACAGTCAGGCCTTGGGTCCCTCTAATCTTGTATTGCCAACACAGACAGGAAGTGACTCTCCAGGGTGTCAGGCAGGAATGTATTGAGCCCTACATGAAGATGCCAGGGATTTGAGCAAGGACCTAGTTATGCACAGCACATGCTCTACTCCTGAGCCACATCTCCTCCCCAGAAAGCCTATGCATGTTTAGACAGCACCGTTGTGAGACTTTTCTGTCTAAACATGAATAGGATATGCCCTTACTTATTCATTCCATTTTCAGTACACTGCTCTTACACTTTCACATTTTCACTTTTACACTTCTTTGTTCTTCCTTCACCTGGCTATCACATACTCCACTTGCCCACTGCCAGCACATTTGATCTTCACAACACCTCTGGTGAAGTCAGTTAAGCTGACACTGAATGACTGGCCATTGGCCAGCTGGTGAGCTTTAGGCCAGTTCAGGGCTTGAAGTCAGCTTTCCCTTGTACAATTCACTTCTGTAGTTCCTACATCACACTTGCAACCAAGGGGGAGAAAACAGTTCTACTCACCCAGCACCATTCCTTTTAATGCATATTACAGGTGGACTAGGAATGGCAATACCTGAATAAAAATAAGTAGAGAACAAAAGATTGGTTACTGGGGATTAATTACCACAGGACACATGAGTGTATGTGCTTGCATGTGCACTTACATGCAAGCATGTGTGTGTGTTGTTAGTCCACTGCTTATCACAGCAGGGGCTTTCTATCCTGTCAAGTGGCAAGAAAGCTGATAAATGTCTACTATTCTTGGTGCATCCTATTATAATGATTCACAGAAAGAAAGAAACAGTGTCAGACCCACCCATCAAAGGCAATGCAACAATACATGAAAATAGTTTGCTGCCCTTTATTCTATATGTTATAGAATATGGGGCAAATTTTGAAAGGTGTTCAATTTGTTAGAACCACTGAAACATGGGTCTTGTTCTAGTGGCTTGAATATACATAGCCGAGTATCTTATGCTTTGGCACTGCATCAAACCTCATTTTTTAAAGTCTGTTCTTTTGGCAGTTTTCTGTTAGAGAGCTCCCATCTCCATGGGAGGATGCTTTCAGCCCACATCTAAATGAGCCACATCTTGGCTTCAAGTCAAATAAGCATGGCAGTAGATTGCAGAAGAGGCTGCTCAATGAGCCAGATGACTTCATCAGGTTCAGTTAATTCACTCATCACCTTTCTTTTCCAATGAGACACAGAGCAGCTTGAATAATGCTCAGTCTTTGCTTTCAGCTCACTTTGCCACTCTCTGCCCAAAAATCTGGCAGTGTTCCAGGGGCATTAGAACTGGTCTTAGAGCATCCTTCCCCAGTCGGATGCCTTTTCCCTGGGCATTGACTGAGGGCTCAGTCTAGCCCATCTGAAGGGCTCCCAGTTGGGGAAGGTGTGGAAGATATGATGCTTATTTAATAAAAATGGGTGACCTTACAAATCTGAACGCACAAGAACATTCTGTCTGCACACTGTTTTTTACCTAAAATCCCAAAATAACAATTCAGGGGAAAAAAGAGAGATTCCAGCATCGGTGGTGCCTATGTTACCCCATTCATTCTGCTCATGCTGGGATAATACAGCTCCTCCTCCCCCACCCCCAACTATCAAGGGTATGAAAAGCATGCATTGTGGTGCTCAAGACAAATGGTCCATGGCCCCAGACAGGATGGCAGGTCATCCCACTGCTTAATTGCTAGGGATAGCCTTTTTTCTGCCAACAAACTATGAATCCCTATTTGGATTTGCCGTGTGTGTGTGTGTGTGTGTGTGTGTGTGTTCATTCTAGACCAGCTGGTTCTTGGAGTTGAACTTCCATCAGCTTCCATCAGTATGGCCAATAGTCAAGGATGGTAGAAATTATATCCAAAACTTCTGCAGAACTCCAGGGTGGGCAAAGTTGATCCTGATAGAGAGAAATAGAAGTCTGTATTTTGAACAGCCAAAGGTCAGTTGACATGCTGTTTGCTAATCTTTCGGCTAATTATTATTTGACAGTTGAGTTATGATTGTATTATTCAGTTCTTCATTTATTTTTACCTAGCTATTAATATGTTTGCATGTATGCAAAGATAGTTAAAATAGAATTCCCTGGGGATCTTAGAATCTAACGCAGGCTTGGAAGTTCATAATGTACAGTAATACATTATGTTTTGACAGTCACATTCCTTTACACATCTGGCTGTTGCAAAAGCCAAATGAAAAATGGTAAAGTCTGCAAGTGAAAACTAGGAAATGATTTATCTCAGCAGGGAAGTAGATAATCTATTTTCCTACCCCCACCTTTTATCTGTAAATTCACAAGTTTAATTTCTTAGATAAGTCTTTGGCACCTTAGGCAAAATTAAACATAAACCAGCAAAAGCCCAGTGGGTGGAGACAGTATTAGTAAGAGCTTCCCCAAGAACCAATTTGATAACCAGTTATAAATATTTTTCAATAAGCCTAAGTGATAAAAATAGTTTTCCTTAATGTATCATAAGAATTACAATTCATCATTTTTAAAGTTTGTATTTAAGTGCTGGACATCAGTTTCTGTTTGAAGATTATTTTGCACAAAGCTAAGAGATATTTTTAACAAATGTGAATCATGGAACTGTTTCAGTTATGGTTGTGATAAATCAGTAGAATTCCTGAACCACAAATCTAAATGGGAAGGGGATGTAGTTCTGTGGTTCACAACAGAGTTACGACTGACATTTGCAAAGATGTGACAAACTTTTGGGTTTCCTTCTCAGAAAGAATCTCAAGAGCTTTGACAGAACCCAGAAATGTTTTGGCCAGCCTAATGGGAATGCCTGAGAGGATGTGTCCCCCTACCCCAGGTCTGGCTTTGCCATGCTGTTGCAGATGCTGCCATGTGGTGTCACCGGGATGAAGGAAGGACTTGATGTCTGAATGGGATAGCAAGACTCCTAACAGTGGATTTTTTATTTATTTGATTTGTACCCAGTATGTTGGGAATGGGGTATAAGGCAAAAGTCCCAATTGCAGTTATTTTGATGCAAGTTCTATTGAAAGGAATATTTCAGTGGGAGAAATAAACCTTATACATAGGTAGACTAATGGTTTATCCTTCTCTCTATTGTCCATCTGAAATGGAAGCAACTGAAAGCAGTCCTTGAGGTATTGCACAGAAATATTTCCACTTCAAATTCTTTAACTGTAGACATCACCAGTAAAAATGAGACATTACATATGTGAAGTATGGAGTGCAAAAAAGACAAATATAAAGACAAAACTGAAATTTTGCTGATCTTCCAGGAAACAGTAGCTATCCGTATCCCAAGACACCCACCTAACGCAAAACCTTAAATTCTCTTAAGGTGAAATTCTGTGAATTGGCAGTGTTGGCCAATTCCTTTTGCTATTTCAAGCAGAGATAATAAGAAAAGCTTATGCTTCTTTATTCATACATTATAATTTAGTACTAATCTGACCAGTCAAAACACAACTATATTTCATTGCTATTTGATGTCAGTCTTAAGGCATTTCTTAGCTGCCTTTCAAGACTACAGTTTTTCTAATATTCTTGTATCTGAAATTTAAATATACACAAAAATATTTTTGTATCTTTATATTTAATCTATTTAAGTGTTTATGAATTATTTACATATTTATAAAGACAATTTTGATTTTTTATTTCTTTGATCTGTATACAACGTATTTTAAAAAAGGGGTAATTCAAACCAGCATACAGGCACAATTAAAACAATAAACCAATACATTAAAGCACAAATAAAACATAGAAATTATAGATTTCTTTAAAAAAATAAAAAGTACCAATCCAATCGTCCCTCTTATAAGCCAAACGTTTTTTGAATAAAAAGGCCTTTGCCTGCCAGTAGAAATACAGCAGAAAGGGAGATCCCTTAAGAGAGAGTTCTACAGTTTGGGAGCAGCCACCAAAAAGGCCCCTCTGAAGGCAGTGGCCCAACTTCTTTGGAAAGAAGGGACACTTTCCAAAATTCTGCTTGGAAACACAATGCAGCCAATAAAGCTGCTGCAACCATCCCCAGTTAATGACCCAGACTCAGTTTTCTGGACCAGTTAATGGTTCTGAACCTTTTTCAAAGGCAGAACAACAGTGCAATAGTCCAAAAAGGATGTAAGGCAGGCACGATAATGGCCAGATCAAACATCAGTCAGTATGGGCACAATTGGTGCACTAGCCTCAGTGGTGGAAATGCACTACTGGCAAGTCCAAGAGTACACTCAACCTGTACACCTGAGTCTTCAGTGGAAGTATAATGCCATCCAGCACAGGTTGAATTCCTGTCCCGTCTGGTGTTTTGACTAACCAGAAGCACACCTGTCTTGTCTGGCTTAAGTTGCAGCTTGTTTGCCTTCATACAGTCCAATATCAGGCATCAATGTACAAATCTTTCACACCTTTTTTACAAAGTGTAGTAAAAATAATTAAAGATGAAGCAGACAGAGAAAAATAAGATGGCAATTTTCTGAAGATGGCCCTGAGCTCACCATGCAGTATGTATCAGATACAACAGCAGAACAGAAAACCAGTTTAAATTAGCAGAAAGCTTGAGCTGGATTCTAGTCCCTATCCAACCATGAGCTCACTAGGTGACTCATTCTCAGACTAATCTCTTAAGGTTGTAAGGATAAAATGGAGTGGAGGAGTACTTGCTAGGAATCCAAGGAGTAATGTAAAGGTAAAGGTTTCCCCTTGACGTAACCTCCAGTCATGCCTGGCTCTAGGGGGCGGTGCTCATCTCTGTTTCCTAGCTGAGGGAGCCAGCATTTGTCTGCAGACAGTCTCCGTGGTCATGTGGCCGGCATGGCTAAACACCAAAGTGCATGGAATGCTGTTACCTGCCCACCAAAGTGGTACCTTTTTATCTACTTGCATTTGCATGCTTTCGAACTGAAAGGTTGGCAGGAGCTAGGACGGAGCAACAGGAACTCACTCCGTTGTGCAGATTCGAACCGGTGACTTTTCGATCTACCAGCCCAACAGCACAGTGGTTTAAACCACTGCGCCACCTGCAGTCCCAAGCAGTAATAAATGTCATGTATTAGTAAGATTTTCAGGGTCTGAAGCAGGGACATATCTCCCCCCAGTGGTGTGGTTGTGAAAGGCAGCCCAGTTCATCCTGCAAATGCCTGAAGGACCAGCATCAGACCAGCAACAGTTGCAAGGACTGGAGTTTTGTAACCATTCATTGCATCTGGGAGCTCTGGGAGACTCTATAAAGGGCTTCCTTGCTTGGTTTTGCCATAACTGTATAGGCTTGTATAGTGGCTGTTCAGGGTCCACATCCTGCCTTTAGACTTGCTTTGACTCCTACATGTTTTGTCTCTGGTCTGACCTTCCCTACTAGGTACCTGATCTTTGCTTTCCTTGACCTTGCTTGATCCTTTGTCCCTGCCAGGCTTTGTATCTCTGTATCTGCCCCTGCCTTTCACTCTGGCTCTTCTACAATCTTCCAAGACTGTCATTCTTTTCCAGCACTCCAGTCCTGGTATCCTATCTGTAGATTTCTGATAATACTACTCCAGATAATATTTGATAGAATTCTAAAATATCTCAAGAATATGTGCATTAAATGCAACTGCCCTTCAAATCCAACAGAGCCCTGCAGAATGATAAATTGAAGCCTAGGATCAAGAAGTATGTTCTATTTCATTTTTAAGACAACACTCAAATACAGACATAGGCTCAAAATAGCATTTAAACCAATAAGATAGTCTAATTGCTTAGAAACAGTTTGCATGACCAGATTACTGCAGTGTGCCAGTTCCTTTCACATCAACCTCTTCTAAGGAAACAGGAAATGTACTAGGGTATCAAAATAAGCAACAGTAGAAAACATAAGGCCTGTCTATTGATTTTACTAGTTTCCTTTCATCAGCTGCCAGCTGGTTGCCTTAGTAAGCTCATAAGCTGTGCATGATGATGATGATGATGATGATGATGGCTGGTTTCTCTTGTTTGTCTCCAGCCTCCCAGGATCATTACATACACATCAACAGACATTACATACACATCAACCTGCTTTTTATTGCTTTATTTTTAATTTTTACTGTAGAGTAGCACAGGCAGGCTGGTATGAAGTGAGTCCCTAGCATGGACTAGAGTAATTAAGCTTTTAAGATCTTGATTGTGTTCCTGAGCCTAGAGCAAACATGACAAAAGACATAGTTATGGATTAAAAGAAGAAGCAAACTGCTGCCAGCCCCGCCTGAAGTGCCTCTTATGAGGAGCATCATTCCTGGGCAAGAAAGTATGGAAGTCGGTGGTCTCTTGCAACAGCTCAGTCCCAAGTTATAAATATATCTTCTTTGCATTTCTTGATGGACTGACTGAATGGTTTTTTACGGCTGTAGGTCAATGAGAACTTTTGTATAAAGAACAAGTATAAATGATAACATATAGGCAAAAACACATGGGTTTTGTAAGAGGCCAGCATTTGCTCTGCAGTGCTCTGAAATGGAATTTGTTCCTTGGTGTACAAAAGGTTTTCAACCCCAGAGTAAACTAGGTAAAAAGGACTTCCTTATGTCCTGGACCTACAGCCAACCAGTATAACTGGTGACATTCTTCCCACAATTGTAGTATCAAGGAAAAGGGGAAGAATTTTTTTCTGTTTATTTTCTTCCCCAAGTTCAATATTTTTGCTAAGCTTCTATCAGGTACCTACTTAGGCTCCAGGATTCCATAAAGAGTTCGGTGTCCCTGCTCTCACGCATCTTTAAAAAATTATTATTCTCACTTATTCTGACAGCCCATGTTGGCTACATTTAGGACAGAGGAAGGCAAAGCAGGGAGAACCTCCTAAGCCCTCTCCTTCCTGCTAACGCTTCACTTCAAAATCACCAGCTCCAAATCAGCACAGAATCATATGTTCCAGTAGCATATGCCAAGCAGCAAGTCCCTGCTGCTCACTGCATAGCCATGACAACCTCTGTGCCATTGCTGCCTCTGTCCACTCATGCCTTCTATCTCATCCCTTGCTACTCAATTGGGTCTGCTCTCTGAATCTGTTATAAAAGCATCCGTCTTCAAGGTGAAACAAACAGAAGTGCACACAGTAGTCTAAATGTGGCCATAATACGGCTTTAAAAACCTTCTTGCACATATTCTTTAGAGGAGACGCTGGCATCCCTTGTAGCATTGGCACAGCATCATATTGCAGACTTTTGTTGAAGCGACATCTCCAGACACTAGGATAGCCACATTCCTGGCATCCCTCAGTCAGAGACTTACAGGACAACAAGGCACAAGTGATGTTGTAGGGTGGAACTTTGAGTTGCCTGGGGAAAGTCAATACCTCCATGATAAATTTGGCTGTTCTCAGGAATGTGAAACAATAAAGGCCTGAGAAAGTAGAAAATGCAGCTGTGGGCTGGGAGTCTGTTTTAAATGGTGAAAGCAATATTATTTTCTATTGGAAAAATTGGAGATGTAGGTATAATTGAAATTAGAATGAAATGTCATCTTTTGGAAAACAGCAATTTTTGAAAAATGGGTGTTTTAAAATTCTACTCTTACAAAATGCCTTAACTGAATATTTAAATGGAATAACTGGGGACTAGTTTGACAGCCCTGAGATCTAAGCTTGGCCTCCCAACAATGGATGCCAAAGCCTGAGTCTCAGTGTCAAAGTCAAACAGCAAGGAACCTAGAAACTTGCTTGCAATGTTAGGTTATGGTTAGGTCATGAAAGTTCACTGCCAGACAATGGACTCCAGCCTATGCTAACTTCCAAAGCTCTTATTTCATCCACCTTCCTTCAATCATAGATTTGACTTCTTATTTTTTTTTAAATAACAAATGTGTGTTCTTACTTTTCCAGTAACAATTATCCTCCTTTATCCTTGGGTTATTGATTATCATATATTTCCTTAACAGAATTTAATAAGACTGTAGGGATTAGTATGATTAAAAGTTCTACATGATCAAACTGCTGTGCTAATTTAGTTCTTATCAGTCAAAGAAAGTTAATAATAGCACGTCTCTGCAAACCTTTGTAAAAAGGATGTAGGTAGACTGAACACATTCAGAGAAACTTAACATAGGGTTCTGTCTAATGCTATAATTTTATTTTCAAATAGAAAACAATTTCTTAGTTCCATACCTTAGTAAATTGTCTGGTTAAAAACACTATCACCGTTTAGGGCTGAAGAGGTTGAAAGGACTTGGAGATGGAAGGTATACTGTCAATGTTTCTTGTATAACTGGGCCAACCATGTTAGTTTAACTGTTGCAGCAACTTAATATTTCAATGGAATGACTCACACATGAATGATAAAAATGATCTGTTAGCCATTGTCCTCTCTAGCAAAGTTGAACAAAGGATGCCATTCAAAGGGCACAGGTTGGGCAAATCACAGAAATTTTTTTCAAAAGCTACCTACACTGCAATTTTGCTGTACCTCTACTTTGGATGATTAATCTAAAAGGAACACTCAGGAAATCATTCTAATTTAACCCAGGACAATGTGAAGCTTTAGGGTGGCCAGTCAGAATAAATCATAGAGGAAAGCATCCTCTGTTTGGAGGCATCCAGTCTTTGAAGGATCGTCGAGTTTGGGTATAGGAAAAAATAAAGAACCCCTAAGGGGATAACCAGCAGGGACCTAAAAGCGGCTCATTGATGGCACCTGGACAGCAGATGGAGTAGGCATAGCACTCAGCTGGTCATAATCTTCTCACAATGGCAAGATATATTTCTAAGCAAATTATAGTAATAATATACAAATGTACACTTCTTCCTATAAATGTGTATCTCTTCCTACTCGGCAAAAAAAAAAGGACCTGAACTTAGTCCTGAATGGGGTTGCACTCCCTCTTAGGGATAAGGTCCACAGCTTGGGAGTGCTCCTCGACCCAGAGCTTTCACTGGAAGCTCAGGTGACAGCGACGGTGAGGAGAGCTTTCTTTCAGCTTTGGCTGATCCATCAGCTGTGCCCCTACCTGGAGAACGACTGCCTGGCGACAGTGACACACACGTTGGTGACTTCCCGACTTGACTTCTGTAACATGCTCTACGTGGGGCTGCCCTTGAAGATGGTCCGGATACTTCAATTGGTGCAAAATAGAGCTGCCAGGCTGCTGATGGGGACTGGGCATTATGTTCACATGACTCCAGTTCTCCGTTGGCTTCACTGGCTCCCCATTGAAGTCCAGGCCCAATTCAAGGTGTTGGTTATGACCTATAAAGCCCTTAACGGCTTGGGTCCTGGTTACCTGAAGGAGCGCTTACGTCCATATGTGCCCGCCCGCCCCTTGAGATCAGCAGGAGAGGCCCTTCTCCGGGAACCCTCCGTGAAGGATATTAGGAGGGTAAGTACTCAGAGGAGGGCTTTCTCTGCGGTGGCGCCCAATCTATGGAATGCGCTCCCCAGAGAGGTCCGCCTGGCGCTACCGTTATTTGTTTTTCGGCGCCAGGTGAAGACCTTTTTATTCAAATGTTATTTTAATTGTTAATAAATAATATTAACAATTAAAATAACATTTGAATAAAAAGGT
>NW_025335438.1:17471185-17507214 GCF_004798865.1 Varanus komodoensis | reverse complement strand
CCCGCCCCTTGAGATCAGCAGGAGAGGCCCTTCTCCGGGAACCCTCCGTGAAGGATATTAGGAGGGTAAGTACTCAGAGGAGGGCTTTCTCTGCGGTGGCGCCCAATCTATGGAATGCGCTCCCCAGAGAGGTCCGCCTGGCGCTACCGTTATTTGTTTTTCGGCGCCAGGTGAAGACCTTTTTATTCAAATGTTATTTTAATTGTTAATATTATTTATTTATTTATTTTTGGCCAGGTTGACTCAAATTATATTGTTTTTATATTGTGTTTATTTGTTTATTGTTGTGAGCCACCCCGAGGCTTCGGCGAATGGGGCAGTATAGAAGCCTCCTAAATAAAATAAAATAAAATAAAATAAAATGTATGTAAATCTATTATGCTTTTAAAATGATGAATCTATGTTGGTAGCTCATGTGTAAGTGGTCAGCCAAGGAAGAATCTAGAGAAACCTACAATTCCCATTGACATTATGGACTTGGCCCTGAAGTATTTCAAAGAGCTTTAGAGAATGTTCTTGCGTCCCTAGGCAGTCTGGATGGGGCATAGATTTACTCAGATTCCCAAATGCAAGCTCTGAACTTGGTGCTGGGAATATGTGCTCACTTCCCATTTCCCCACTTGCATCAGGAGGGGAAAGAACCATGTTGGCTGCATCTCTGACATTAGGAAATCAAACTTGGGGAAGGGGTGAGGGTTAGGGACAGGGGAGGGGAACAGAGTGGGTGTATACTGATGATGTTCCAGGATCCTTCCACCAAACAGCCCATATACCTGAGATGCAAGAGGTGCTGAGTGGCAGATGCTACCTTCACTAGTATTTCCACTCTTCATGGATGCTCAAACACTTAAAGTCAAGGACAGAAGCAATAAGATTGTTCCCTTAGGAACAAGCTGTGCCTTATGCACATATATTACAACTCTCCCAATAACAGCCTTGGGAGATGGGTGAATTTTAAATGAAAAGTGGGTGGATGATGCTTACATCTTCCTAAGGTTTTCTACTTTGTATTGCCTCTGTCTCAAGCAATTTTTAGTCCCAAAGGATTCAGAATGTTTAGAAGCTATCTGGGCCAGTGTCATAGGTGTGCCTGAGTACCTGATGAAGAATCACATCAGAGAGTTGCTTCCTCCTTCTCATCTATGCAACCTGGCCATTCACTTGCCTCAGACAGCAGCAGTGGTGAAAAGGAAGAGCTGTTGTGAGCAAGAAGGATGGCTGTTTTGGGCCCTTGTTCTAAAGGACTTGGGTGCTTTGTGCTTTTTGGCCAGTCAAGAATGCTTTGCAAGAAAAGGGTCTGTGGCTTTTGAATGGTTAAAGGAGCAATCCCAGCTCACAACAAGAGGCATAAATGTTCTGATTAGATCAAGCAAGCATGTGATAACCATAATGAGGAAGAGCAGCAGCCTGTAGCAGGTGCCTGTAACAATAGTGATAAGAAAGTAGAAGTGTGAGGAACCCCATTGAGAATGTCTTGCCCATGGGCCCTAAGAAAACTTGGAGGCACCAAGGCTGGCTTTCTATTGCTTGCATCTCATAATCATGTCTCCTTGCAAGATTGCAGATCAGGGTGAGGTGGAGCTTGTGCAGGCTGGACATACAGCACAGCATATGATGACAAGTTAAGCAGTAAAGCCAAAAGTGGCCCTAGGTTGTTTGAGCTAATATCCTAATAGGACATTCTTTGCCTTCCTTTGAATGATCATAGAAAAATTATAACATGGTGGCAGCAGCACTGATACATAGTTTGGTTCTAGGGTATAGCCAGAACTAGAGGGAGTAAGGTGCTGATATGTATACCAAGAGTTCCTCTGGCTGGAAACATCTTTTTATCTGCTCAGCCAGTGGGTCTCAGGGCTCACCCCAAAGGAGCATGATACAATGCCCCTGCAGGAATGTAACAGGTGAGTGCCAGAATGGGTTTGGTCAGTGCCAAAGTGATAATGCTCCTGGAATTCTATAGAAATCGAGTAAATTAATTAAAAGAAAATGAGTTGCAGGTAGTACAAGTATTGTAGGCTTTGCAGTTAAGAGGTTGAAACCCATCAAGCATTTAAAGAGTTAATAATCCTCCATTTATTGCTGAAAAGATATCACAAGTAGCTTATTTGCCTTAGATTTAAAACAAAGTACCCAGTATCTAAGAGAACATTTGAACAGAATAAAACATAAATCTAACTATATTGCACAATGTGCATTGGTTGTGAGCAGTACAGCATGTATTTTGGACTCAAAATTATTGTTTTAATAAACCCTTTAACAGATGCAGAATTCATAGAGAATGTTATATATGATCACATTGGTCTCGAGCATTTATTTTATTATAAACACATTTATTTTATTATAAACGTGTGGACAAACAAGCCTGAAGCAATGCATGGCACTGCCATAAATAACCTAAGAATATATGATTAAATACATTTTCGTGGCAGGGGGAGCTGGTTAAGGATTGTTGTGATATCTCATATCTGCTGAGGAGTCACTTCTTGCTCTATAGTTTGCAGGGCAGGCTTGTTGTAATCCTGATTAACAGGAGAAGCTTCAAATCTGATTATATCTTTGGCAGTAATTAGATGGAGCAGTTGCCATCTGGAGACCCCTCATTTCCATAAGAACCACCTCATTCCACAGGCATAAAGAAGCATAATCCTACTGTGTCTGTAAAACTACTGCCACAAATATCCTTGGTTGGCTGTCAGGCCCTCTTAATCTACTTTCTTGACTAGAAGCCATTGTGGATTAGATCATCCTGTTATGTACAAAAGCTATAGAATCAGAAGGTCTGGAATTTTGTGTTCTACAATGCTAGGATTCATGAAACGATCCATCTTATTAACTCAGTTTACAGAAGAAGAATTTCTGAACATTTGAGAGATTGCTTATAATTACCAAAAGGATTGAAGATGAGAAAACAGGCCTGAATTTGTTTCTCAAACCGAGTAATGGAAGCTCCGTTCATGGCTGTGCTTTACAAGCAGAGGAAAGTGTTTGATAATAAGATGTTGAAGGCACGACTGCAGTAGCAGTGGATGGGCTGGGAAACTATAGTAGAATTTCCCCCCTTCTAATTTGATTCCATGATTCTGGACTTTTTTTCCAAGGAAAATGAATTTAAAGAAGAAGCTTGCTCCATTTAAGTAAATATTGAACATAGAAAACACAATCTCATTTACTTCCTTTTGAAATGGAAGAAAAAACATATGAAAAAACATGTGTAAAGAAGCCAAGTCTAATTATTAGGAAAGCATCAGCAGATTTGCTTCAGATTAACTTCCTGGGTTTTCTTCCTCTGAACAAGACCAAGTATGTTAATTTCATGTAGGTTATGACTCTGGGTAAGTACAAACCCACTCACTTCCCCCACTATCATAGTATAATTAATGCATGTTTACAAAGACAACTATTTCTGGTATTTGATCAACATCTTTATGTGTGTCAAGTTCTGAAGTTCCAGCAATTTCTTTGTATACTATTTCAGTGAAAAGGCTGTTGATTTCAAGCATCCTTCAAAAGGTATTTTGATTCTGTAAGAATACTGGTTGTGCTGTTGGTCGCACATTAAGTTACAATGCATCATCAATTGTCAGCTACTGCACAAGAGGGAAGACGCAAGGAACATGTTATGTATTTGATATATTCATAAGAAACTTCAGCAGCAGAATGTAGGAGAGCTTGCATCAGGCTTTTGTTCTTAGTGTTCACTATGCATGTTCTGGAAAAAAAAATTCTAATTTTAGAAATTGTTCATCTGGAATCATCTAGCATGGAAAAAAGCAATTACTTCATGCAGCACATAGTGTTTTATGAAGTCTCTAGAGAGCTTTGTTTATTGAATGGTATAGAAATGTAACCACTAAATAAATAAAATAGTTGAAATATGGAATTCACTTTCTCAAGATGTAATAGTGGCCACCAACTTACATGCTTTAAAAGGGGATTTGACAAATCAGGGGAGAGTAAGACCAAGTGTCTGATAGTCATGCTAGCTACAGTACATACTATGCAGAGGTGGCATTCCTCTGAGTCCTAATTGTTAGAGAACATGTGGAAGAGATGGCAGTCAACCTGGTTAGCCACTGTGGGGAACAGTGAGGAAGGCCTGCAGGTAGAACTTGTATTTTGCTCTTTTTCATTTAGAGTATAGTATATCTAAAAGGATTTGTCAAGAAGTAGCACAAACCTTTCGCTCCAGCCCTTTGTGTCTGGGCTGACTGTGGCAGGACACCCTGTATGAGTGCAAAGGAATATCATTCTTGTTATCACTAGTCAAGGCTGAACCCCAACATTGAAAACATATTCCTGATATTACATTTTGGCTTGGTTTTAATATACCTTGCATTTAATATAGCAAGTGTTTTATAATTAAAGACACAACTTGCTATGCAAGTTTAGATAGAAAAATGCCTACAATTCCCAGGTAGGGCATGACGGGAGTTGTAAGCCTTTTTTCTGTCTAAACATGCACAGTAGTGCACAAAAAACATACAATCAGGTCACTGTAATACTTTCATATACTGTAGTGTCATATATATAAATCATCAACTTTATGTAAGGGTCAGAATCCATGCAAAGTTAAACATTCTTAAATCCCACCAAATTCATTGCAAATATTAAGCACATGCTAAAAACTCCTTTTTGAAATCAGAGATTGAAAAGAATTTAACCAGCTGAATCACAATTTTACTATACTTTTACACAAAATGTGTTTTTGGCAGGCAGTCTTACAATGGGAGATAGAAGTATGTTGCATATTTCATATCACCAGAGATGTAACTGCTGTGGGAAAACAGGTGGCACATCCTCCAAGAATAAGAGGGAAATGGAAGGAGCACACAGAGGGGAAGCACTTGGCATATTTTGACTGATACTACTGAACCATTTAGTAGGTGCCCATAGCAATATGGCCATGACTTTTAAGCCTGCTATTTCATCCTTCATTTATTATTCTTTCCTCTGGGAAACTGCTATTCCTCTCCCCAAAATGGAATAATTTCTGGGGTAATTTATTCTGATATGTTACTAATATTTACCACTGTTGGGAAATTCTTCAGGTCAGGGACATTGTAGTGTACCAAGAGACCACCAAGTTAGAGAAGACTCAGCCCATTATGCCGTGTCAAGATATTAAAAAAAAAAGGTCTTAATTGTTCAAATGGCATTGACATATATAGAAGTATTATTAGTGTTTGCCACCCTGGAAACTCATCAAGATGAAAGTGTGAGCAAAGAAGGCTATTTTGTTTCTGCTGCCTTCAAATCACTAGGTGTAGGCATGTTGAGATTCATTTAAATTTGCATAACTCTAACTGCCATGGTGTAACCTGAAAAGACAGAAGGTATAACATTTTCCTTCCTTCTCTCTGGTTCAGCCCTTAGTTAAGTGCTGAGCTCACTGGGTTATATTAGGCAAGCTAGCTAATATCACTTTTCCTCAGTTTCCATACCCACAATATGTAGGTAACATTGCTTTAACTTATCTAGATGCAGTAAACATCACTCATGTAGCATACAAGAAATGCTTAGAAGAAATGTGCTATGTACAGACTGAATATTATCACTTTCTGTTTTGAACACCCTTCTTTCTGATGATGGTGTCTTACTTTAACATGTTCTTAATTCAAAAGATAAGTAGGCTTTACATGGTAATACAATATCTCTATCCTAAAGCATTTATGCCACAGTGATTTAGGTTAAATTAGATTGTACCAGAATATATAGTGTGAAACTTCATAATACGTTTCATGCCATCCTATACATATCAGCTCAGAAGTGAGTCTCACTGAATTCACCGAATCTTGGCTGAAGTCCTATATCCACTTATCTGGAAGTAAGTTCCAATGAACTCATTGGGGCTCACTTCTGAGTAGATATTATTTATTTGTTTGTTGTATTCCACACTGATAGTCCCATAGGACTCTCTAGGCAGATATGTATATGATTTCACTGTCATCTTCATGCTATTGTCTGGCCCACTGCATTTGCTGAGGAGTAATCCTATTAAAATCCAGATTTCAGATTTTATTATAAGTAATTCACTGCCAGCCATTTTATAGTTTCATAGTAATTGTAATACATTTGTCCCCTTGGAATTAGTTTACAAATGCAAGGCCAGAACCAACAGCAACAAATGCATTTCTAAAAGTTATATATTTCTTAGAGTCATTCAATAAAAAACACATATTTTCAAAAGATTCTTGACCCCCCCCCCAATTAAAATCAATAGGATTACAGTTGCAAATCAATATCTATGAAGTTCTGGGCAAAACCCAGCAGAAAGTTGTCTTCACATCTACCTTTGAAATTAAAGGGAATTATGCAAGAGCATGGGAAGATTTCCTTTTGGACTGTTCCCCATTTTCCTTTTTAAATCTTTGTCTAGCAGGTTGGTTCACCCTTGGATAAAAATTCATTCCTGCAAATGCAAGTATCTATGATGTCAAAATAAGAAATGATGTGATTATATTCATTATTAAAACAGAAACCCTCTAATTACTATTCTGGTGTGACAATGTATTCTTGTGAAGTAAAATGTTCTGTTGTACCAAAGTGATAAGATATGTGAACACAGAATGCATTGGAGAATTCTACATACATTTGCAAGTAAGCTTTGTTGGCTTAATCCTACCAGTCTTTGTGGAATTTAAAGATAACAGCATGGACCTATTTAAGCCATTGATTTTTGGCAAGATTGAGTGTTGCTGCTTATGTTAAAATCTCCTTTGTGACTTTACAGAAATGAGAACTGCAGTACTGTTGCAATCATAAGAGAGAACATTTACTTCTGCTTCTTTGTTTCTAGATTACTGACAAAATGAGTAAAACACCTTCAACCAACTACTCAGTGAATCAGCCCCACACTTCAGAGACTGAACAATCATTGTCTGCGCACCCCTTCAATGTCACTGAACCTGTTACGGCAAAACGGATCTGCTTTTATAAGAGTGGAGACTCTCAATTTAATGGGGTCAAAATGGTTGTCAGCAGCCGCTCTTTCAAGTCATTTGATGCTTTGCTTGACAACTTGTCGAAAAAAGTACCATTGCCTTTTGGCGTGAGGAATATCACTACACCACGAGGGATACACAGCATCAATAATCTGGAAGACCTTGAAGATGGGAAGTCATATATTTGTTCCCAACAGAAGAAAATCAAGCCCATTGATTTGGAGATGGCCAGTAGAAAGCCTTTGCCATGGCAGATTAGCAGGCCCCTCAGTGCTCGCCGTAGGGCTGTACAATTAGCTAGAGGGAGTGAAGGCAGTGTGTTCCAGCGAGGCAGTACCCAGAGATTAAGCAACCCGAAAAAACTGCTTGTTTTCAGAAATGGGAATGTAAGAATCCGGCATGCAATTGTCTTGACCAAGAAGAACACACAAAACTTTGAGGCCTTACTGGACCACATCAGTGAGCTAATGCAGTATCCAGTTCTGAAATTACATACCACTGATGGGAGAAAGGTATGAATATAGGGAATGTTTATTTTTTGTGGTTTCTACAGCTGATTCACACATGACTGCAACCTCAAGGTGAATGCATCATCACAGATTTAATCCCACAGATAGAACTTCCGGATTTCTTCAGAATCAGAGTGCATTTTCTTGGCGTTAACTTCATGCTGGCAGTTATCAAGTATACAGCAATCAAGGGAGGAGATAAGGGGTCCTCAATTAAACTTCCCCCTCCATTTATAGCCCCATTAATATCTTTGTATAAACTGTAACTAAAGTAAGGAAACTGGGTAATTTTGAAAGTTAGGCACATTCATGTGTGAACCAGCCTATAATTTATACGAAAGCTCCTTTTATTCACTTTCTACTTCTTTGTTTTCACAAAAACCATACCATAAAATCTTTCTCTCATAACTAAATTATTTGTTACACTGGCCAAGAAAAGTGGGCTGCCTCTCCTTTGCTTTCATTCAGATAACTGATTTATATTGCTGTTGTATTCATGGCAGCCTTAAAAGGGGTCACAGTGTTAAAGAAAAACATGAAAATCTTTGAACATGAAGTTGGGAGAGAAGGAAATTTATACCCTGGTATTTGTGACTATGTAGCTTTCTCTTAAACCACATCTTCCTGTCCTACTTCTTGTATGTATGCTTGCTTACTAAGGAGCTTTTCCAGGACACCCAAAGGAGTGGCCTCAATCTTATTGCATGTGCTTGTCACGTCACAATCCCTTGAAGCCCTGTACTATGTATAGGCTGCTCATGAGACATAATTCTATTTCTTTCCTACAAACCCTTAGGATCACTCTACCGCTTTCTTCAGAGATCCTAAGCTCTTGTTAGAAAGAGACAGAATTTACATGGGGATGGGGGGTGTTGGATGGGGAGAAATGGATACAAAATCAATGCAGAAGAGCAAATTCTCTCTACCAGTTGGTACCTCCCCTGAGTCATCTCATTCTAAAGCAAACCACTGTTTCTCATAGGCAAATCACAGTTGCACACAACTATATGTAATAAAGCTAACAGTGATATTCTTATATTTGATACAGCTGAGAGGAAAAATGCTCAGTAAATGCCCTAATCAGAGACTCAGTCCTGAACACCTTGACTAGGTTCATGCTCCATGGTGTTTCCATACCAACAATGGCAAAATGATGATTCCAAGTTCAGACAACAGGAGAAGCCACAGTGAAGAGTGAGAGAAGAGATTGGATCTGCTCTGTGGTTCCAGAAAATGAATATTATCATGCAGGTCCAGACAACACAACAGTCCCACAATGGTTAGATTTCACCATGGTTTCTTAAATTGTGATAACGTGCCCCTTGAGTTCTTGCTACCAATTTTCTCATTTTTTTTCAGTGTAAGAGCAATAACACACACCAAAAAAACTACTGGGACGGCTGTCACTGGAATTGTAGAAGTTTTTGCAGGCACAGACATTCTGGGCAAGTTCTCACAACATGACAAACCACAGTAGGAGTTAACCATTGTTGGTCTGTGGTGTTTAAATCCTGTTGTGGTATTTCACTGTGGTGCATTTGAACTTTAGAAATCACTAGCAGAAACAATTCTCTGTTCTATGGATTTTTGGTACCATCGTGCTTATTGTATTGTCCAACACAGAAAACACAACTCACCCATGGTAGGAAGGCCAGAACCAGAGTGTAGCCAGCCATTTTGTGCAGCTGCCAGAGGTGTCTCCAATCTGCCCTCCACCAAAAACATCTTCCCTGTGGCAGGATCACCTGCTTGATTTTGTGATGGGGACAACACCACTCAGTTGCTTCCTCCACTGTTCCCCCAAGTCTGCCTGAGGGAAGCCCCTTGTGTGGTCTTTCAGCAATCCATCCTCTTCTGTCCTCATCTCCATACCAACACGTGTCTTTACCTGTTTTACTCCTATTGGATGAACAATGTGCCTGTCTCCCTGTTTACTTTTGGAAACAGGGAGAAAGCAGGGGAATGTATGAAGAGAGAAGTGCAGAGACATGACAAAAGTGTTTATTATGAGGTAATAAAATTCCTTTGCTTGCTGGAGTGGCGAGAAGCATTGCAGAAATGCAAGTACATGTGGAGAAGGGGAAGGAGAAAACCAACCTCAAGATCTAAGTGGCCCAATCAGGACAAGGTTGTCGAGGTCCATAGGGAGCAACAGAGTAAGAAAGGAAATTAAAATGCATGGCAAGAACAGGAGGATGGAGCAAGGAACATTGAAACTGTGTTGCCAGAAAACCATGTGATGGTTTGACTGGTAAGTCTGGCCAAATATCCATATGCAGTGATGTATGAACCCAGCAAGAAACTTGCCTTATGACAGTAGCTGTTGAAGAAAGGAGCCTCATTCCTCCCCACAGTGCCTTCTGGGATATCACCAGGAGGACTTGGAGGGAAGGAGGTGGAAGAAGGAAGGACCTTAACCACTATGAGCAAGATGGTCTCTCAGACACACTGAGGTTAAAAACAGGTGAACTGTGGTAACCACACAGGGCTGCTTACTTTGACATGAGAAGCCTGATGTAAATTTTACAATTATTCATCAAGCAAGAATTGTTCCTTGGAACTAGTGTGATTGTGAAAAAGATAGACATAAAGTATAATTCACGACTATAAGGCTTCATTTGAAGTATTTTATTTTGTTTGATATCAAAAATATATTGCCTAATAGTTAACTCACATAGTAAGTTATGATGGCTCAGAAATGCCAAGGTTTGCCAAAAATAGGGAGGATACCCTAAAGGGCAAAAACAACAGGCCAATACGGTCTCTGCATGCTCACTTGCCACAGAATGCTAGCTATCTAGTGGGGATGGGAGAGGAATAGAACAGAGTATCCTGGAAGACCACTGGACAGGAACATTTCACACTGCAATATTTTGTTGCAGGTTCTGTGTTTGTGGTGCCAATATAGAACCCCCCCCCCCCGAGAATAAAGGATGCTAAATCAGCATATTTGGAGTATGTTGAGTGGGGCAGGCTGAGAGCTGGAGACCTTCTTTCTGCCTAAACATGCACAGGACAGTGAACCTAAGGGCTCTACCCTTTCCAGACTAGCCCAGTGGAGACTGTACAGGCTGAGTAACTGCAGAATACAAAGATGTCTGGCTGCAAGCTTAAAACACTGAAGAGAAATTTTCTTGTATTTACTGACAGTGTCAAATATTTATAGAATCATTGCTTTTATTACAAATTCTGGCCCACTGAATTCTCTCTCTCTCTCTCTCTCTCTCTCTCTCTCTCTCTCTCTCTCTCTCTCTCTCTCTTTTTTACAAACCCTGTCTGTTTTTCTGTTCCAGATTTCCAGCCTTCAGGCGCTGGTACTATGTTCTGGAGCTGTTGTGGCAGCGGGAAGAGAACCTTTTAAAGCAGGAAACTATGATCCCTATAGGTATTCTCTTCCTGGTAAACTGCCTGGGGTCTCCAATCGTGTTTACCCCAGATCAAATGCCAAGACAGAGGGCAGAAAAAGTAAGTCTCACTTTTTGAAATACTTCTCCATTTTTCTAATTTCTGTCTCCATCTATTGACCAGGTTTGCATGATCAGAATTCAATTGTAGCTTGTTACATAGAATCAGAATAGTAGAATTGAAAGGGGCCAAGAAGGATATCAGGGCTAGCCCCCTGTTCAGTGCAGGATTCCAGATGCTTCTAGTATTGGAGAGATCACAACTTCCCTAGATAATTGGATCCATTATCATATTGCTCTTAACAATCAGGAAGTATTTTCTGATGTCCAGCCAGAATCTGGTTTCTTGTAACTTGAACACATTTTTTTGTGTCCTGAACTCTGCAATAATTGAGAAAAGATCCTGGCCCTACTCTGTGGAACAACTTTTCAAATATTTGAACAGTGCTATCATATCTCCCCTCAGTCTTCTCTTCTTAATAATTAAAACCATGGGAAACAGCAAGTACAATTTCCATAATCACTGTCCAGGTGCAGCTTGCCAAGTCACTGAAATGTAGGCCTTGTAGCTTGTTGGAAGGGGAAATCAACAATAATCTACATCTTGTTGTCTGGTTACTGCTGAGCTGTTCCCTTTCACCAAGCCATGCTTCCTATGTTCAGGTGGCATGAGCAGCTGGACCCAAGTGCATCCACCGTGTTCTAAATGTGGCCACATCATGGCTTAAACAATCTTGAATGTAGTGAGAGGGTACTGTGTATACCACTCCAAGCTTCCTGGAGGTAGGATAAGAAAAATAAGTAAATAAATAAATAAATAAGGCATAACGTAACGTCCTAAATTTGAACAGCCTGCATGTATCTGCATGTCCAACCATATTGGTTAATCTGTGTGCAGTGCATTCCAGACTGTTCAGAGAAATTGTCTGTTTCAACAGTAGTTTACCCAGTCACTATTAACTATTCTACTATTCTGTGGATCACCACACAAAACAAGTTCTTCTCAGTGGTGGCATCTAAATTGTGTAATCCATTATCAACCTGAGAGATTTATCTGGCTTTCGCACAAATTGATTCTCTGTTGCAAATGGGAAAAAAGAAAGAAAGGTAAACATGTTGGCCCTACTGTTTTAGCCAACAATGATTTGGTTTCCATGTAACAACAACCGAGAGTATGAGTTCAGCATGGGTTGTCAGTGAATCATTGCTTTGGGATTATAGGTTGTCATTGCATGCAAAACCTGCACTACGGTTTAATTATGGGTTGTTAGCCACTAATAATCCAGCATTCATAACTCAAATCATAGATGCTCTCCCTGAGTTCTCTATGGTTCATAAACTATGGAATAGCCTGCTGGGAGAGATGTGTCAGATATTCTAGACTGCTACTTTCAAGAGGGAGTTAAAGATTTTTTTTTTCCTGACTGACCTTCCCAGATTAGTTTTATTTAATATGCTTGTTTTTAGTTGAAATTTTATTATTGTTGGTTTTAATCTCTTATGAACTGACCAGAGCCTATGGGAATGGAGAGATATAGAAAAATCAAAATAAAGATAAGTACATCATAATACAGGCTTTGCATACAACAATCCATGATTCAAGAGCAACAAGACATTCTCACCTATAGTCTATAGTCACTTATCCTTATTTGGTTCAGTGCTGAGATCATTGTATTGTTTTCAGATAATTTGGATGGAAATATACATATCTATACAAAATGAAATAAATGGTCAAAGGTTATGAAAAGTGTTACAGTGTTGTTAATTACCTAACTTTATGCTTTTTATAACTAAAACAACTGGTAGCACTTCAATCACAAAAACTTATTAAGGCATAAACTTTTCATGGATTTGATTTTTGTAAGTATGAATATAAACTGTATGTGATAGTTTTAATTACTGTTTGGAAGCTTTAGCCAGTTTTGAATGCACTGGTTCTTGTCTTAGTAAGTCACAGGAAATGTATCTGTTGCCCTTTTAAAACATGATAAGAAATTTGTTTTCTTCCTATCTACTGTACCAGCTTTTAAATTCATTACTTGAATGATTTTAGAGATTGTAATGGTAGAAAGGAATCTGTAGCTATGAAAGATTGGGTACCAAGAAAGATGTTCTCAATGACTGTACCACAATGGATTAATATTCTTCTTCGGGCACAAAGCCTGGAGAATATTCAAAAGTTTGTAGAATTTTTTTTTTTTTTTTAGTTTCTTTTTCATTTTTTCTTTTGGTAGCTCCGTTAGGCAATCTGGAATTAAAAAATTCTTGGGATTTTCTATCTTAAACATACTTTCTGATATGTAAGCCCAACTGAGCAGAGTGGAACTTACCTTCACTTAAAGATGTTTAGGACTATACTGCACATCTATTTAGCCTGCTTACATTTGTAATTTTAATTATAATTAGCTCTGAATTAATGGTAAAGCTAGAACTTTAAATGTGTTAAACTTGAAATATATGAGAAGTATGAGAAAATGAAAGAAAAGTCTAGACTACAGCCATCTCTTATTTTAGTTCTTCTGAAAGAACACTAGAAAATACTACACAGAATTGCATACTTTTTGCCAAAGCAGTATATTTCAGCATAAATGATATTCAGACTAGACATATAAGGGCCTAGAGTTAAACCAGAAAAAAGGAAAGGAAAAACACTTTTTGTGGGTTTCCCCCTAATGTTTCTGTTCCTTCTCCTCCAACATTTCCTATCACTGATCCAGAATACATGTCCATGTAGTATGTATGCCTATAGAAATCGCTCCTCCAATATGCAATGTTAACTGCATGTTTTTATACTAACATTTTTCGTATTTTCTCTTGTCTCTTGTCTCTGCTGCCGCTTCCTTGGATGGCTATGTCTGAATACTGTCTTCTGCATCTTTCATCTAATTTTGTCATTTGGGGTGATTTCAATAAATTGCTTGGAAGGGAGTGTACAGATAGATTCAAGCTCCAGGTCACAGATGTTCTCTGCTTCTTCTTACAAAGGCTACAGTAATGACAACAACTCAGATTCTTCTTACATTGCTGACAATGACGCGGGGTTAGCAGAAAATCATTCACATACTGGTGAACCTGTAGATGACATTGAGAAGTCTGTTCATCTTAATCAAGATGGCAGTATGACAGTTGAGATGCGAGTTCGGTTCAGTATAAAAGAAGAGGAAACCATAAAATGGACAACATCTGTTAGCCGTGCTGGCATCTCTGCAGTCACTGCAGAAGGGCAGTCATCAGAGATTTTGCCATGTAAGGTACCCACAGAGCACATCAATGGTGTGGAAAGCAATGCCTCATTGCAACAGATTGACACAGAAGTGACCGATCAAGACTCTGCAGGTAGAACGGAAACTAGCAATTATGACATCTGGCAGAATCCTGCTATGAACATGGATCTTGGTCAGGCAAATAATGATAATGTCAAACCTCGTTTTCATAGACCTCCTACTCCTGGGCCTAGAAGAGTCAGGCAAAAGAAAGCATTGGTTGGAAGTGTAACTGTAGTCTCAGACACAGCAGTCCAAAAAAGGATGGTAGGGCAATATTCTTACAGTGAAGAAATGGGCCATGGTGAAACCAAATCTGAATATTGTGTAGTCACTCATGCTAGCAGTACAATATCAAATGTCACTAATCCCACGCTTAGTGAGGAGTGCAGCAGTCATGTGCTGAAACAGTTGCAGGATGACCAGATAGAGGAAGACACGCTGAACAAACAGGCAATTCAAAGTTCCACAGAACTGCTTGGTAGGGAGGGCACATTTCAGAATGCTTTGGAAAAACCAGTTGTAGAGGAAGGCTTATATAACAGTTTAACATCTGGCTGTGATTCTGGTACAAGTCACACACAATCTTATCTAGAGAAGTGCCATGCATCTAGACAGCCATTGCCTAAACCAAGAGGTACAATAGAAGAGGAACAAAGCTGCTTCAATAACAATTCAGAATTGTCCCAGTCAAACAGTGAGGAGATGATAAGCAACCAGTGTAGGGTCTTACATTCTTCTCAAGCTTCAGTACATTGCTCACTTCCTGAAAGCAATAAAACAGGATGCAATTATGTCCAAATGAATCCTGCAGTAACAGGATCCTCTTCTATTATGACCAAGAATGGTAGTGCTGAATGTATTACAGCTTCCCATCCCTCTGATGGAAGTCAGGCTGCATCATCCATTAGCAAGAAGAAGAAAAAGAAGAGAAAGAAAAAATCATCCTCAGATACTACAAAACAAGGTATAGGTTCTCAACAAAACTTGCATGATATATCCATAAATGGAACCACTGAGAGTGAAGTAAAGACTTGTGAGATGCAGATTACAAGAGACAGTACTCAGCACTCCTCAACCCAAATCACAGTTCATAAAAGGGTAGTTGCATTTCCCGTTAGCAACTCAGATGGTTCTAATAAAAGCATAAGTGGCAAAGAAGATTTCTATAGTGAATTTTCAGCAAAGCCCCAGCAAGATGAATTAGTATCTCTCCCAAAGAAGCTAAATAAGAAATTGCCTAAGCTAAAGGCCAAATCAGAAAAAAGACATAATTTGTCACCCACTACAGAAAATGAAAAAGCAGTGGTATTAGTTAAAGATCATTCAAAATTTGAAATTGAACAGATTAAAGAATGTACCTGCAACATCACTACTGGGACAGAACAATGTCCAACTCACCTAGCTTCTTTAAGACCACTTGTTAAAGCAGGTCTTACAGATACAGAAACGGAGAAGCTTCATTCAGATAAGTCACACAAGTCATCAATGAAAAATAAAAAAGCAAAAAACAATAGAAAAACAGAAAATCCTCAGGGTAGTAAAGGCAAGGTGTTGGATGAAATTAAAGTGTTGGATGCTTTGAAGCATAAAAACTTTACAGATAAAATTACAGAACATTCTCTTGAAAACTATGTCCAGAGCTGGTTGCAGAATGTATTTCCAAATGAAAAGCATATAATTCCCATAAATTCAAATGACAGAAAAATGTGTCAGCTGTCTGCCAATTCTTTTCCAGATAAAGAAAGCCAGCTAATTGAAAATAATGTATATCTAACAGGGAAGAATAATATCAGTGAAAGTAAAGAACTCAATTGCACATTAAGCCACTTCAGTGAAACACAAACTGTTGAAGAATCAGCTAAAGAGTTATGTGAAAGACACATTGGCTGTTTGACAGATGCTGATGCAAGTTTAATAGAAGAAGCCACATATTTATTACAGTCAGAAATCCGGAAAAATACCACATTATCTATGTGCAATATTGTACATGAAAACAACAAAAGGAAGGTTCAGATAGAAGTTGGTAATCAAAGCCATAGTCCCGAGATTGCTGGTCAAGTTAATCCCCAAACTGTCAATCACATTCTAGGAACTGATGTTCAGAAGGATTGTATTAGTGGTCTATTGCTGGATGAGCTAAAATCTGCAATTATCAATACTGAAAAAAACAATATTGGATGTACTACAAAACCATGTTGTCTTGCAGACATTTGTTCTTCTCTTCTTGAATCTTCTTCTAATCTTCTTCTAGCATGGTTCTTTCTACTAAACTTGAAAGAAAGCTTGTTCAAAGATGATATTGTGCAAAGTACCTGTAGTTGTTCTGAAATATTTACACTATTGCAGTATTTGAAGCACATTGCAATTAAAGAAAAAGCTGAAGATTTGAAGACTGCTGTTTGCAATTTGCAGGACTGCACAGCAAACTGTTTAAAATCATCAGGAATGCAAGAAGACAAACAGGAAGCACCATATCGTCCAGAAAATATTTCTCTAGCTGAAACAAAAAATATCCCAGACATTGAAGAACAAGGGAGTACAGACAAAAATGTAATGCTGACTTCTGTGTTTGATTCTGAAGAAGTTGTAGCTGCAAAAGATTCATCAGAAAAGTTAGAAAGATCCAGTGAGGAGCAGAAGAACTACAACAAGGTGGAAGAGAATTCAAATATGAATGATTTGGATGTCCATGACGTACTGCAAAATCTTGAATGTGCTAAAGCTCAGTTAGATAACTGGGGCTTGACTTCAAATGAGGAACTGCCCAAAGAAAACGGGAATAGTTCATTACAAGAGTCACAGGAAAAAGCTACCAATACTTTATTTAACAATGAAGAATCAGGGCTCTCAGAAGAACCTAACTCAACCATTCACAGCATAAGTTCTCATGATAAGGACCACATTTTTGACCTGGAAACTTCAGAGTTAGATGATAAGGAATTAGAAAGAACAGAACAAGAAAGTGCAGAGCCTTTACAGAAAAAGAAAAATTCAAACAAGTATCATAGTTCAGTTTCTGATAATGCCACAAATTGTGACTGGCTAGAAAGTTCCATTCAAGAAGACCTAGAGGAAGATGGCATCTGTGAGGAAACTTCAGAGCTATTATCAACACCATCACAGTTATCATTTTGTTATGAATCAAAACCAATTATAGCTGATGCTGCTGAAGAAGAGCCAACATCCAGAGTAAAACTGATAGTAAAAGAACTTGAAAGTGGATCCCATTCAAATTCTTCTTTGGAATTCAAAAAATGCTTGAAAAGCCCAGCCACTTCTGACTTGTCAGATTATCGACCAGAGAGTGATGAAAGTGATTACAACTTTAGGCCTTCCAGTGACTTGACCAATGAAAGTACAGATGAAACAATATATGAAAAGGAGTACAATAAAGGGTATGTGAGAAGGACTATTGAGAGACTTTATGGCAAGGAGGAGGCTTCTTTTAAGCCTCCTCCTAAACCTGTTTCTCCCTATTTCACTCAATTGCAACAAGGAGACATCAAAGAATCCTTCCACACAGTAAGGGAAGAAGCTCCTTTGTTTTGTCAACCATATAATATTTGGTCTGATGATAAAATAATCTCATCTTGTATATCACAAGGAATCCCAGAAAATTTAAACACGAGTAGTGACACATGGGAAAAAGAAAATGCAACCTGTCCAGCACCACAGTTCAATCCTATTGGGAAAGAAGCATATCATAATAGTAAATGTTTTGTGGAAGACACAAACCAACACAATCAGCCTAGAGCACCCACTGCTGGGGATGATGGAGTCTTGATTGACAAAGGAAAATGGCTTCTTAAGGAAAATCATTTAATCAGAAAGTCACCCCCTGAGAACATAGGGATGTATGGAAATACAGATACAACATCAACTGACACAGCATTTGATAACTATAGTGATGACATTCCATACTCACATTTTGGAAACCTGGATGTGCAGCCACCTCTCAAAGAAATATCCTCTTCAGAACTTGAAGAAATGGCTAAGCCTTGTGATCATGGATGCAGCTACTTCAACATGCCTCACAACAGTGATTCAGAGCCTTTTCCTGATGCTTTAAGAAGCAAAAATAGCCAGCATGGAAGCACTAGGCTTTTGGAGACAACAGGAAAGGCATGCATCACTTCTCCACAATTTGATGCAGAAGTGAGTAGCAATTCTCCGTCTTTTACATCTGTAGAGTTTAGATTACCTGATAATAAGGTACATCCCCTAGAAGAGCTTCCAGATGATGAGCCAATTCAAACCCAACCAGATAGCAATGCTAATTCAAACAGAAATACCCATGAGGACCAAGATTCTTTGGATAAACTTCATGCTATTTGTGGACAACATTGTCCCATACTGACAGCCATCATAAAGCCAACTAATGAGGAGATCAGAGGGTGTGCTTATCGAAAGGCTTCTGATGTTGAAAATCAAGTGGGGCTAATGAATTTGTTAACAAATACCTCATATTTCAGTTGGCAAAGCCAAGATGTAATTGGATTTGACAAAAGTCATTCTCAGCTGAAGAGCAGCTGCATTAATAAGATTGCAAATAATATTTTTGACAGACTTTATGCTGACAATACATTAGATTTCATTAATGGAAATAAGTTTTTGTTACTTTTATCAGTAAAAGGAAATCAAGATTTTAAAAAAGAATGTGTCACAGAAAATATGGATGTAAATGTATGGAAGATCAACAATCATGAAAACAAAGACAACAGAGAAACACTTGATGAGATAATTGTAGGACAACATAGCAATTTACCTACCTTTCAAAGCTTAAGAGGCAGTGTAAATCAAACTGTTGGGGAGAAAACTGTTCCAACATTTGGAGTTGCAAGAGAAGGATGTAATAGTGAAGATTTTGATCATCAGACTACTTTCTTCAATAACATTGACTGGAAAGGAAGGGTAAACCTGGAAGATGAAAGTGCATTCAGCAACAAAGAAAAAACTCTCTCTTATGTAACTGAAGAGGAAAGTGACAATGAACCTTCAGATTCCTAGAATGGTCAAGAATTCTGTGACACTGCATATCCATACACACACATGTATGAAAATGAAAGTAACTTTCTGAATTTAGAATCTGAACACTCAGTCATTGCACCTCTTGTATAGAAGGTATTTAAACACAAACAATCCTTCTATGGTGTTTATTTTTCCTCATGTTTCTTGTTTGTTTTTCATTGTGTGACTATCTTAGCAAACAATATGACACCTAATTTTTATAAAAGAAAATCAGAAAATACTAACTAGCAAAAACATACATGCTTGTCTAAAATGGATGTTTCAAGACTAGGTGAAATTAATCCTGCAGAATCACTTTAAAACATGAAAATGAAATGCAGAGTTAGATCCAGTAGCTAATCCTATTCACATATTGGTACTTGCTAATGAAAAAGAAAAAATGGTAGTTTTGCTGCCTTCTATATAGGTTTCTGAATGAAACATCAGTTTTTTCTTATTAGCTGTGGAAGTCCAAACCGAGGAAGAAAGAACATTAATGCAAAAGAGCAATCTTAAACCATCTTTTCCAGTAGCAAGGTTTACCGTGATCTTCCATTAGTATGGAATATGATAACAACTTTAAAATCTGCTGTTAGAAGATAATACTATTTACTATGAAAAGGTGATATCATGGTGGAGCACACACTTTGCATAAAGGAAGACCCCAGTTAATTCCTGAGCATCCACAGTTAGGGCTGGAAACCATGGAGAACAGCTGCCAACCATTCATTGTCAACCATACTAGGCTGACTCAGTGTTAGCTTCCTATGTGCCTTTGTTAATTGAGATGCAATCCTATGTATTTTAGCTAGAAAGCAGTCCTATAATTCCTGTCATGGCTGGCTAAGGAATGCTGGGAATTGTAGGACTATTTAATGCCTAAACCTTAATAGAATTTCTCCTACTGCTTAAAATTTGTGGCCTACCAACAATAACAAAAAAACCACCAAAGATTTAATTTGGCAATTTTAATGGTTGTTTCTGTCCTTCAGCTACAAGATGCACATTTCTATCATCTGCAGCCCAGCTCATGTTCAGGCACATACAAAAGATGTGGATGCATGTGAAAGCTCCCTTCTGAGCCTCTTTCCTACTCAATCCCAGCGCATTCACACCTTGATTTTCCTGTGCTGAGCAAGAAGGTCTGAAGGCAGGAGGGGAGGGAGGTTGCTACTTGTGTTCCCTTGAATGTTCATATAGTACGGAAGCCTCTATTCAGTCTCGGAAACCCTGGTCAAGCAAGGCTCCTAGTGTGTGCTTCCTCTGCCTCTCTGTGTGAACAAGTCTGTAACTTGCAATTTCAACCAATCTGCTTTTATTGTGCAAAAGTTACAATCTAGCATTGCTTCTGTCTACAGAATCAATTTTCTTGCACACAACAGGAAAGATTCAAGGAGATGTTGCATAATACAAAAGCAGTTCCTTAAGTTACAGCATCATTAAAGAGAATTGAAATTTTTAGGGATGGCTATGACCTTTTCATCCCAAGGGGGTTGTTTTTTCAGTGAACTCCTTCCTGCTTTCCATATTCTTCAATTATCAGGTTGTGTTGTGCTTCCCTTTTCTTCTGACACCTGATCCTTGCACTGATACCCATCTCCTCCTGTTCTTGACTATGGACCGGCTTTCCCATGATAGAAATGGGGCCATGGGGTAAGGCTTGCATTTCTCCTTCCCACTTTTAACCCTCACAGAAGCATACTGAAACCTACACATGGCTTCTGCCATACTACAGGTTTGAATTTCCATTTATTTCTTGAAAATTAAATTCATGATTCATAGTTACATTAGTAAATTTGGCCAAACACATGCATGTGCTAGTGTGGGCATGAGGTGCTAATGCTTTCTATAAAAAAAGTGATCTAAGCTACACATGTAATTATTTTATGTAAAAATACTGTTAAGAACAACTGTGAATGTCTAGAAATGTAAAATTTTATAGTATATAATTATGTTTTGTTCAATTAAATATTTCAGAAATCTGAGTATAGAACATGTTAGTTCGACTAAAGAGTCTGTCTATGCACTTAAAAAAACTGGAAAAAAGGATGTATATTGAAATAAGTAACACTGAATATTTCAATTATAGACCTGATTACTATGAATGACCTCTGTGTACTTTACTATCCATGTATAGTGGGAGTCTTAGATAATACTAAGGCATGATTCTGTTAAAAGCTCTGGAGAATATCTCTGGTCCCATGCACATTTACTCCCTAGAGTTTTTTTAAATGCAGAGTTCCTACTCAAAAATTCAGTATACAGTCCAATATATAATAGAATATCCTGCAATTACTAAGGCTACCCAGGATTAAGATTAATGCATGAAACCATCACAAATTTTGCAATATCTTTGCAATACTCAAGCTACTTGCAATAAGCACAACTAGTCTAATAGCATAACAGATAAATGTTACTAGTTTAACACAACTTGTTTCAAATGGCAGCTATGTTTTTCTGTAAATACTTGGCAGTTTTACAATGTTTTGAAGCAGTTGTTGTCATTACTCTTACATTTGTGTACTATTAAATGAAATGCATTATGAACAATAAAATAATAATGTGAATGCAGAAAATGTGACCTGATAATTCAATAAAGCATGCACTAGCTTTGGTGACATCATAGCTTACAGTGGAGAGCCTCATCAGTTTCTATGTTGCACACATTTTTGCCTTTAGGAATAATTTCTATAACACAAAGTTTTTGCAAGCTTTATTTCAAACAACGTTGTAAGAATTCTAGAAGTAGGACATGACATTGACATTCCTATTTTATGTATAGGAAGCCAATTTTCTGGTTTGCAGGTATTATTTCTATACTGACCCACTGCCACAGCTCTCCGGGTGGTTTACAACACTCTAGATAAAAACAGTCCATTTTCTAAACTGCTATGGCATTATATGGCTTTGTTGTTGTTGTTGTTAGTCGTGAAGTCATGTCCGACCCATCGCGACCCCATGGACAACATTCCTCCAGGCCTTCCTGTCTTCCACTATCCCCCAGAGTCCACTCAAGCTCACACCAACTGCTTCAGTGACTCCATCTAGCCACCTCATTCTCTGCCGTCCCCTTCTTCTTTTGCCGTCAATTGCTCCCTGCATAAGGCTCTTCTCCAGGGAGTCCTTCCTTCTCATTACATGGCCAAAGTATTTGAGTTTCATCTTCACTATCTGGCCTTCTAAAGAGCAGTCAGCATTGATCTCCTCTAGGACTGACCAGTTTGATCGCCTTGCATTCCAGGGGACTCACAGGAGTCTCCTCCAGCACCACAACTCAAAGGCCTCAATCCTTCGGCGCTCAGCCTTCCTTATGGTCTAGCTTTTACAGCCATACATTGCAACTGGGAAAACCATAGCCTTGAATATATGCACTTTTGTTGGCAGGGTGATGTCTCTGCTTTTTAGTATGCTATCTAGATTTGCCATAGCTCTCCTCCCTAGAAGCAAGCATCTTTTAATTTCTTGGTTGCAGTCCCCATCTGCGGTGATCTTGGAGCCCAGGAAAATAAAATCTGTCACTACCTCCATTTCTTCCCCATCTATTTGCCAGAAAGTGGGAGAAATGGATGCCATGATCTTAGTTTTCTTAATGTTGAGTTTCAAGCCAACTTTTGCACTCTCCTCCTTCACCCGCGTCAAGAGACTCTTTGTTCTTCTTCACTTTCTGCCATCAGAGTGGTATCATCTGCATATCTGAGGTTGTTGATATTTCTCCCAGCAATCTTAATTCCAGTTGGTGATTCATCCAGCCCCACCTTTCTCATGATGTGCTCTGCATATAAGTTAAATAGGAGGGCAACAGTATACAGCCTTGCCGAATTCCTTTCTCAATTTTGAAACAATCAGTGGTTCCTTGTCCAGTTCTCACTGTTGCTTCTTGACTCGCATATAGGTTTCTCAAGAGACAAATAAGATGGTCTGGTACTCCCATCTCTTTAAGAACTTGCCACAATTTGTTGTGATCCACACAATCAAAGGGTTTAGCAAAGTCAATGAAGCAGATGTAGATGTTTTTCTGGAACTCCCTAGCTTTCTCCATGATCCAGCATATGTTGGCAATTTGATCTCTAGTTCCTCTGCCTCTTCAAAATCCTGCCTGTACTTCTGGTAGTTCTCAGTCCACATACTGCTGGAGCCTAGCTTGTAGAATTTTGAGCATAACTTTGCTAGCATGTGAAATGAGTGCAATGATGCGGTAGCTTGAACATTCTTTGGCATTGCCCTTCATTGGGATTGGAATGTAAACTGACCTTTTCTAATCTTGCAGCCACTGTTGAGTTTTCCAAATTTGCTGGCATATTGAGTGTAGCTCTTCTACTGCATCGTCTTTTAAGATTTTGAATAGCTCAGCTGGAATACTGTCACCTCCACTAGCTTTGTTGTTGCTCAGACTTCCTAAGGCCCATTTGACTTCACATTCCAGGATGTCTAGCTCGAGGACAGTGACCACCCCATCGTGGTTATCAGGGACGTTAAGCTCTTTCTTGTATAGTTCTTCTGTGTAATCTTGCCACCTCTTCTTAATCTCTTCTGCCTCTGTTAGGCCCCTGCCATTTTGGTCCTTTATCATGCCCATATTTGCATGAAATGTTCCCTTCATATCTCCAATTTTCTTGAAGAGATCTCTGGTCCTCCCTATTCTATTGTTTTCTTCTATTTCTTTGCACTGTTCATTTAAGAAAGCATTCTTAGCTCTTCTAGCTATTCTCTGGAATTCTGCATTCAGTTGGGTATATCTTTCTCTTTCTCCCTTGCCTTTCACTTCCCTTCTTTCCTCAGCTATTTGTAAAGCTTCCTCAGACAGCCTTTTTGCTTTCTTGCATTTCTTTTTCTTTGGGACGGTTTTAGTTGCTACCTCTTGTACAATGTTGTGAACCTCTGTCCATAGTTCTTCAGGCACTCTGTCTATCAGATCTAATTCCTTAAATCTATTTGTCACCTCTACTGTATATTCATCAGGGACATGATTTAGGTCATACCTGAGTGGCTGAGTGCTTTTCCCTACTTTCTTCTAAATTTTACAACGAAAAGCTCATGATCTGAGCCACAGTCGGCTCATGGGATGACTTCTCCATCTTTGGCTGCAGAGCACATAGTCAATCTGATTTGTGTGTTGACCATCTGGTGATGTCCATGTGTAGAGTCATCTCTTGGGTTGTTGGAAAAGAGTGTTTGCTATGACCATCGTATTCTCTTGACAAAATTCTGCCAGCCTGTGCCCTCCTTCATTTTGTACTTCAAGGTCAAATTTGTCTGTTATTCCAGTTATCTTTTGGCTTCCTGCTTTAGCATTCCAATCCCCCATGATGATAAGGACAACATTTTTTGGTGTTATTTCTAGAAGGTGTTGTAGGCCTTCATAGAACCGGTCAACTTCAGACTCTTCAGCACCAGTGGTTGGGGCATAGACTTGGACTATTGCGATGCTGAATGGTTTGCCTTGGATTCAAACTGAGATCATTCTGTTGTTTTGGAGATTGTATCCCAGTACTGCTTTTCCTACTCTTTTATTGACTATGAAGGCTACTCCATTTCTTCGGAGGGATTCTTGTCCACAGTAGTATATCTGATGGTCGTATATCTGATGGTCATCTGAATTAAATTCACCCATTCCTGTCCATTTTAGTTCACTGATTCCTAAGATGTCGATGTTCATTCTTGTCATCTCTTGTTTGACCACATCCAGCTTGCCTTGATTCATGGATCTTACATTCCAGGTTCCTATGGAGTATAGATCTTTGCAGCATCGGACTCTCTTTTCACCACCAGATGCATCTGCAACTGAGTGTCCTTTCGACGTTGACCCAGTTGCTTCATTCTGCCTGGCGCTACTAATACTAGCCTCCGCTCTTCCCCAGTAGCATATTGGCAACCTTCCGACCTGAGGGGCTCATCTTCTGGTGTCATATCTTTTTGCCTTTTGGTACCATCCATGGGGTTTTCATGGCAAAGGTACTGGAGTGGGTTGCCATTTCCTTTTCCAGTGGATCATGTTTTGTCAGAGCTCTCTGCCATGACCTGTCCGTCTTGGGTGGCCCTGCACAGCATAGCTCATCGCTTCATTGAGCTATGCAAGCCCCTTTGCCACGACAAGGCAGTGATCCATGAAGGAAATTATATGGCTTAGGAGGAAATAAAGCAAACACTGATAGTCATTTTTGCACCTGAGTGTATATTTTAGAATTATGAAGATAAACTTTTCCCCAAACTGGACACTACTTGTTCCCAGACCACAGACGACAGTGTCTTCTTTGAAGATGCTTTGCAGTGTGGAGAGCTAAGCATGATAACCTCTGTACAGCAGGCACCAGTTGGGAGAACTAGAAGAGAACTCAGATACAATTGTGGTCTTATTCTTAGAATGCACGGAATTTAAAATACAGAAAGTTCATGGTAAGTTGAGATCTGGCATTCCACAGAAAAGTCCATGGTAGCAAATTCTGAAGCTGTAATATATATGGAGATGCAAGCACCATCATTTTATTGTGGGAAAATGGGCACAATGAAGAGATTCACCAAGATCCCTTGCAAAGCACATCAAAGTAACCCTTGCCTATGGCTCTAGTACAATAGCAGGTTATTTGACAATGGACCATATGAGCAATCACTGCTTTGTCTAGCCAGGACAATTCTTATTGCTTATATTACAATGAACAATCTGGTGGAACTGAGATACAATAGCTGTGTATGAACTGCAGTTGTATTCCATATTTGATTACATTCCCACCATGGTAATTCTGTATACAAAGGAGAGATATGGAACAATCTGGCATTCTCCTGAAGGACTAGGAATAACAGGCTGGGGAGTGGTTTTGCAAGAGCAAGTGTCCCATCAGACTTTGACAAAAGAGCAGCAAGCTGAGATAAGCTGGATCCTCCTCCAGTTGTTTTTCTGCCTCTCTTGCCTCGACTCTGCCTTCTCTCTCCCCCTCCTCTCTATGACTTGCACTGTGAACTGGAGATTCAATGCAGTGCTGCTTCTCCATTCTCCTTCCTTGTAAGGGGCAACTAACTGAAACATGCCCTATTCATAATTAAATTACATTATTTTCTATATACTTAGAATACAATCTGAAGACAAACCAGAAATGAATTACTTTGTCTTCAGTGGTGCTTATCTACATGTCTACTCAAAAATAAATCACCTTTTCTTCAATTGAGTTTTCTCAGACACGAATCCCATTGCCCTCAGTGCCACTTGCTCTTAGGAAAGCGAGCATGAGAGAGAGGATGCACTTGCTTTCAGGAATTGCTTGCAGGAGGAAAGGAAAGCAGCTTCTGAACCCACCTGCTTTTTTCCATGGGAGGTGGGTGAATGACAGCACCCAGTGCCATAACCACCTCATTTTCTCACCCTATTTCTTTCTCTCTCTCTCCGTGACAGGAGGAACTGTCAATCACCTACCTTTTTAACCACAGTCTGTTTGTTCCCTCCTTCATACTTGCAAATGGGGCAGGGGGACACTTATTTTCCAAGGGCATTTTGCTGTATGGACCCCTTTCTAGCTCCTCCTACTTTTCCTGCAATTGCATTTGTGTGTGACTTTATTATATTTATACCCTGCCTTTTTTAGTTCTAAGGCACTCAAGGTAGCTTACATAATTGCTTTCCTCCTCTCAGTCTTATCCTCATAACAACAAGCCTGTGAGATAGGCTGTGTTGAGAATCTGACTGGCCCAAAGTCATCCAGTTAGCTCTCAGGCTGAGTAGGGACCAGAATTCAAATCTCCTGAATCCCAGTCCAGCACTCTTAACTACTGCACCACATTGGCAGTATAAACTGTGCTATATTCATTGCACCAGCTGTACTAAATGTATAAACAGGGCAGTATTGCTCCCTGATAAATGGAAGGACCTCTAGAGTGGCACTCCCTAGTACCTAACGTGACACTATCTAATGTAAATTCCATTGCACTAGTGTAAAAGACCTCTAGTGCAATAGGCTTCCCTGAAAATCAATCACACCAGCAAGTGGTATTGAGTATGTGAGTGCATTTATACTGGTGATAGTATCATAGTGATTACTTCTCAATGCCTGTAAATTTTCAGATTGAGATGTATTTTGAAAAAAAAGTGGGGGTTGGTTCAGACTAGAACCTGTTTAGAATTCCTAAATAAAATAATTGTTGCAGTGGTTATATTAATCTTTCAAAAGTTTTTTTAAAGTATCACAACCAACAGTCAAGAGAAAATGATTAAGTCTGGGAAAGAGTACAAGTTAAAATGCTGGTTTTGACTTTAAAATATTAATTGGTTTGCAAACAAATTTCTTGTAGGATCACCTTCACCTGTATTAGTCTGCCTGCACTTTAAGATCAGTAAGAAAAAGTTTTCTCATTTGTCTCTTTTTGCAGGAGAAAGCCTACTCCACATTGGCTTTACACATCTGGAATAAATTGCCATTAGAGGTTCACTAGGCTTTTTAGGAAGGCCCTGAAAAAATATGGCTTTATTCTTTGGCTTTCCCTGATTAGGTATATTGGGATAGGTTGCTTTAGCTGTAGCTGTATGTGGTAGGTTTTGCTTTTATGTCAGAATTGTTCTTTTTTTAAGGATATTTGCTTCTGTTGCTGTTTTTATTACCATGCTGGTTTCTATTAAGTAATTGCATTGTTTTATACTGCCTTTGGAGGGTTGCTGCCATGAAAGGTGGCCAACAACAACAACAATAATCAGCACTATCATCTTAAGGATAAAGGGAATGGCTTCTGTTGTGCTTGACAGAATTGTTCTGCATTATGTGTTTATGTTCTGGTCCCTTTTACAAGAGCAATTGCCTTGTTGCTCACTGAAAGATGTTAGAAGGAACAAAAGAAACCATTTTCATTTCACTCTTGATGTAAACTTCTTGAAACCAGTTTCCTTCTTTGTATCTCATGGATATTGCTAAATTGGATTAAACTACTGAGCATAATACTCAATTTTAACTAGTGAAGAGAATAATCTAATAAAAGCAAAGCTGTACATGTTTTCTCTGTGCTATATTATTAACATTATGGCTCTATATTCAGGAACAAGTGTGGTGACTGAATGTGAAAAATTAAATGGCTGCTTGTCCAGGGTTGCTCTTCTTTTCATGAATAATTCATCCAATTAGAAGAAGGCAGTCACTGTAGAAAAGCCGTGCTAAAACTGATTGTGATGGAAAGCAGACCACTAAGCCAGCTGTAAAAGATATCCCTGAAAGGAAGACATCTGTATTGGGACTGGAATCAGGAAATAAGCTGCTTCAGAATTGGGTCCTAAAAGGAAAGCAGTTAAAATACCAGGCAACAAGTGTGAGGACTAAGGACCTTTGTGAAGAAAAAAAAATAGACAAAACCAAGGAAGGGAATTTGACATTGAATGAAGCTTGAGGGATCAGGGTAGGAAATTCAACCAAGGCAAGTGGAAGGAAGGTGTTCATATGAAACAAGTCTGATGGTTTGAGGCAGATGATAATAGGACAAGAAGTCAGGTAAGGTAAAGGAAACAAAGGCAGAGCAGGAGGTGAGGGAACAACCCCATTATATAATGATTCTTTGTTCAGAGCACCATTTGTTAATATGAAACTCCAGATGTAGGTGGATGGTTTAAACAATTCTCTATAGGAACATTTGCAGAATAAATAGTTCGGTTTACGTGCTTTGGAAAATGTGATAATATATCCTTCAGAGTAGTAAAAACTATGCAGTTATTTTTATTTTGTATTTCAGAAAAAAACATAGCTTAGAATACAATCCTAACCAGAAGGAGACTGAAGTGGAAGATTATTCATTGCTTCTAAAACCTTGCAGGCTCGTGTCAGTCAAGATAGGAGGATGGCTTTTCCTTGCATTTTTAAACTTTTTTTAAAAACTGCATAATAAAACAATGGGGCAAATAGAAATTACACCAGCCCCAGGCTGACATCCTTGAAGTGCTCAATGCTGTTCCCTACTGGAGGAAGAGAGGAACTTTGGATCCAGTGGATCCAATGCTGCCTTGGAAAATTCCCAGAATGTGTATTGAAGCCAAACAGCAGTGGCAGTTCAAATATAGTGAATTTATCCCTATGGAAATCTCTGTAACTATAGCTACGATTTCCAGGGTGGAATTTTTTCTCTGCCAGGAGAGAAGCAATTTTGCAAATTCCTAACTTCTCCAAATCAGCAATTTTAAGTATTTATATACTGACCTTCACAAACTGGTGTTTGAGGCTGTTTACTAGTTAAAATTCCTTCATGGATCACTGCCTTGTCATGGCGAAAGGGCTTGCGTAGCTCAATGAAGCTATGAGCTATGCCGTGCAGGGCCATCCAAGACAGACAGGTCATAGCAGAGAGCTCTGATAAAACGTGATCCACTGGAGAAGGAAATGGAAACCCACTCCAGTATCTTTGCCATGAAAACCCAATGGACAGTACCAAAAGGCAAAACGATATGATGCTGGAAGATGACCCCTCAGGTCGGAAGGTGTCCAATATGCTACTGGGGAAGAGTGGAGGGCTAGTACTAGTAGCACCAGAAAGAATGAAGCGACTGGATCAAAGCCGAAAGGACACTCAGTTGCAGATGTATCTGGTGGTGAAAGGAGAGTCCGATGCTGCAAAGATCTATAGTCCATAGGAACCTGGAATGTAAGATCCATGAATTAAGGCAAGCTGGATGCGGTCAAACAAGAGATGACAAGACTGAACATCGACATCTTAGGAATCAGTGAACTAAAATGGAAAGGAATGGGTGAATTTAATTCAGATGACCATCAGGTATACTACTGTGGGCAAGAATCCCTCAGAAGAAATGAAGTAGCCTTCATAAACAATAAAAGAGTAGGAAAAGCAGTACTGGGATACAATCTCCAAAACAACAGAATGATCTCAGTTCGAATCCAAGGAAAACTATTCAACATCACAGTAGCCCAAGTCTATGCCCCAACCACTGGTGCTGAAGAGTCTGAAGATGACTGGTTCTATGAAGGCCTACAACACTTTATAGAAATAACACAAAAAATGATGTCCTTATCATCATGGGGGATTGGAATGCTAAAACAGGAAGCCAAAAGATAACTGGAATAACAGGCAAATTTGACCTTGGAGTACAAAATGAAGGTGGGCACAGGCTGGTAGAATTTTGTCAAGAGAATATGATGGTCATAGCAAAAACTCTTTTCCAACAACCCAAGAGACGACTCTACACATGGACATCACCAGACGGTCAACACACAAATCAGATTGACTATGTGCTCTGCAGTCAAAGATGGAGAAGTCAGTAAAAACTAGACCAAAAGCCAACTGTGGCTCAGATCATGAGCTTCTCGTTCTAAAATTCAGGCTTAAGTTGAAAAAAGTAGGGAAAAGCACTCAGCCACTCAGGTATGACCTAAATCATGTCCCTGATGAATATACAGTAGAGGTGACAAATAGATTTAAGGAATTAGATCTGATAGACAGAGTGCCTGAAGAACTATGGACAGAGGTTCACAACATTGTACAAGAGGTAGCAACTAAAACTGTCCCAAAGAAAAAGAAATGCAAGAAAGCAAAATGGCTGCCTGAGGAAGCTGTACAAATAGCTGAGGAAAGAAGGGAAGCGAAAGGCAAGAGAGAAAGAGAAAGATACACCCAATTGAATGCAGAATTCCAGAGAATAGCTAGAAGAGGTAAGGATGCCTTCTTAAATGAACAGTGCAAAGAAATAGAAGAAAACAATAGAATAGGGAGGACCAGAGATCTCTTCAAGAAAATTGGAGATATGAAGGGAACATTTCATGCAAATATGGGCATGATAAAGGACATAGAAACATAGAAACAGAGCGAGTCAGAGGGGGCCTCCCAGGCCATCTAGTCTGACCTCTGGCACCAGCCAGCTCCGCTCACGACAGGTCCACCATGTGCATGTCCAGACTGTCTTTGAACACCCGCACCGATGGGGCCTCAACGACCTCTCGTGGAAGCCCATTCCACACCCTTGGGGTCCTGACTGTCAGGAAGTGCTTCCTGGCATCCAAATGGAACCTTGGCTCCCTGAGCTTTGCTCCGTTGGAGCGTGTCCTGCCTTCCTCTGCAAGGGAGAACAGGTCTCTGCCCATCTACATGTGACATCCCCTCACATACCTGTATCTCACCAACATATCCTCTCTGAGTCTCCTCTTCTCCAGGCTGAAGAGACATTTCCCTCAGTCTCGCTTCGCACCCCATCCCCTGCAAGCACCCCATCCCCTGCAAGGCCCTACGCTGCACTGACTCCAACCTGGCTATATCCTTTCTGTAATGAGGGGCCCAAAACTGAACACAATACTCCAATTGCGGGTGCACCAGAGTCATGTAGAGTGGTAGTAATACCTCTCTTGATCTAGAAGCCACACTTCTGGCTATGCAACCAAGGGTGGCTTTCGCCCTCTTGACCACCGCAACACACTGCTGACTCATGTTCAGCCTGCAGTCAACCAGTACCCCGAGGTCCCTTTCACAAGTGCTGCTCTCCAGCCACTTGTCACCTAACCTGTACTTATGACAGCTATTCCTATGCCCCAAGTGCAAGACCTTGCACTTATCCACATTGAAGGCCATCCTGTTGTCTCCTGCCCACTTCCATAGTCTGTCCAGATCCTTTTGGATCTGGAGTACCTGCTCCTCAGTTGTGGCCACTGCTCCAGTTTTAGTGTCATCCACAAATCTGATCAGCAGACTGTTCACCCCTTCTTCCATGTCATTAATGAAAAGATTAAGCAGGATCGGGGGACCCCTCTTGTTACTGGCCGCCATCCCGATGATTCCCCGCTAATGGTTACCTTCTGCTTTCGGTCAGTCAACCATGCCCTAATCCACCGGACAGTGCTTTGGTGTATCCCAAAACTCCTCAGTTTCTCCACCAGGATATCATGGGGCACATTGTCAAAGACCTTGCTGAAATCCAGGTATACCAAATCCACTGCATCCCCTCCATCTAGCCATCTCGAAACCTTGTCATAGAAGGTTTGTCTGGCAGGACCTGTTTTTGCGGAAACCGTGTTGTGTGGCTGTCAGCCTGCCTTCCCTATCTAGCATCACTAGATCTCTCTCTATTAGGAGCCTTTCCATTGTTTTTCCTACAATTGACGTAAGGCTAACAGGTGTATAATTCCCCATGTCCCTTCTATTACCCTTTTTGAATATTGGGACCATTGATGCTACCCTCCAGTCCTCTGGAACTTCACCTGTTCTCCACAGGGCCTCAAAAATGGAGGCCAGCAGGCGTGAGAGAACCCCTGCCAACTCTCTAAGCACTCTTGGGTGTAACCCGTCAGGGCCTGGCACCTTTGTAATGTCCAACGCCCTGAGGAGCCCCTCGACTTCAAGGGGGGGTGACTCTAATCTGTGCCCCTAAGTCCCCAGCCTCATCAAATCTCCTATGCAGATATCCCTCGTCCTGCTTTGGGGAGAACAAAGAGGCAAAATAGTCATTTAGCATCTGTGCCTGTTCCCTCATATCAGTCACCGGATCTCCTTCCTCCTTATTTAGTGGTCCCACCACTTGTCTCCCCTTCCTTTTCCTATTTACATGCTGAAAGAAGTCCTTTTGGTTACTCTTGATGTTCTTGGCAAGTCTCAGCTCATAATCAGCCTTAGCCTTGGGAAGAATCCTTCTGCAACGGACCTCCTCCTCCCGGTATACCCTTTTGTCTATTTCCCCCAGTACCCATTTCCTGCGAAGGTTCCTCTTTCGTCTAATCCCTCTAACCACCTCCTTTCGCATCCATAGCGGCACTCTCCTCCACTGCCCCACCTTACTGACTAGAGGTATCGTCAAGGCTTGCGCCTCCAAAACCTCCCTTTTGAGTGCCATCCACCCCTCCTCAACTCGCTTACCTTCCAGTAACCTATCCCAGGAGACTTTCCCCAGTCTGGCCTTCAATTGGCCAAAGTTGGCCCTCTTGAAGTCCCAGCTTCTAGTGCTCGACCTGCTACATGTCCCCAGTCCCCTGATCTCAAAGCAAAGGATGGAGTGATCACTTGCATCCAGAGCTCCCCTAGTCTGTACTTCATCTATCAGCTCCTCCCTATTAGTCAAGACCAAGTCAAGGATGTTTCCCCCCTCATTGCCTCTCGGACCCTCTGTGTGAAAAACTCTCCTTCTATAGCTTCTAGGAAGTGACATGACCTGGCTGTCACCACCAAGTGAGTCTGCCAAGTAATATCCGGGAGATTGAAATCACCCATAATTACTGTGTCTCTCCCCTGAGATATCCTTGGAATCTGGCCTGTCAGGACATCATCCAGGGTCTCAAGTTGACCTGGAGGGTGATAACATACCCCCACTGTCAGGTCTCTTTCCCTATCAAAACCCCTAAGTTTCACCCAGACTGCCTCTACCGAATCCCCATCTGTGCTGCATTCTATCTCACTGCATCCTATCCCTTCCCTGACGTATAAAGCCATGCCCCCACCCCTCTTTCCCTTCCTGTCCTTTCTAAAAAGGTGATACCCTTCTATGTTCACATTCCAGACTTGCCTTTCTGTGATTCCCACCAGGTCGTACCCTCCTATTCCCAGGAGAACTTCAAGCTCTTCCTGCTTATTACCCATGCTCCTAGCATTGGTGTACATGCACCTCAACTCCTTCCCACTGCTTCCTTTCCTTGGAGTTCCCAGCCTCCTCCTTCCCCCCATCCTCCCTGATACCTGGCCCCTGTCTGTAGGAGTCCTGTCAGTCCCTGCAGTACCTCTAAAACCCTGCTCCCAGAGCCCTGATCCTCTCCCCACACTTGTCCAGTGCAGACATGTTTCTGGGGGGCCTGAACCCCCCCCCCACGGCTCAGTTTAAAGTCTTCTGGACGAAGCTCGCTAGAGCATCTCCAAAGGACCTTTTCTCCATCCTTGTGAGTTGTAACCCGTCCCTTGCCAGAAGTCCTGTGGCAAGAAACAGAGTGCCATGGTTGAGGAACCTGAAGCGTTCCTTCTGGCACCACACCCTAAGCCAGTCGTTCACCTCGGAAACCCTCCTGTCCCTTCCTGGCCCAATTCCCCGGACCAGTAAGATCGACAAGAAGGCCACTTGGGCCTTTAGCTCCCTGAGTTTCTTCTCCAAGGCCTCAATGTCCCTGGTGATCCCGACTACACCCTGCCTGGCCACATCGTTTGTGCCCACAGGGATCACCAGGAGTGGCTGGTGACCCCGGAGCGAACAAGACGCTCCACTCTGTCCTTCACATGCCGGATGCGTGCGCCCGGCAGGCAGCAAACCTCCCTTGTCTCCAGGCTGCGACAGCATACCGCCGCCTCAGTGCCTCTCAGCAGGGAGTCCCCAACAACAATCACCCACCACTGTGCCTTCCCGGTGCTGGTGGGCAGCCGTGCCCTGGTCCTCGCCTCTCCTGCAGTGGCCCCCTTGCCTCTTGTCATCCCAGGCTGGGGGTCCTGCTGGTCCCCTGAGGCCTCATCATCCCCAGCCTCCCCAAGTGGAGAGAACCTGTTTCTCAGCCCCAGATTGGTGCCAGGAGAAGGAGGAGGCTGCTCTGGCCTCCTCCTCCTGTGGGTGACATACCTCCATATCTCCGCAGCTGCTCCTCTCATGGCCTCTCCCTCAACCCTCTGTACAGAGGGGGGCTGCTCCCGGTGGGCCTGGAGAGCTGTCTCGGCCCCCAGGCACCTCACCTCCTCTTCTAGCAGGGTCACCATCTTGCACCAAGGGCAAATGTATCCCTGCCTCTCCTGGGGGAGAAGGGCAAACAAGGCCATCTCCTGGTCTGCCATCGGTATCCCTTCCGAGACCTTATCTTGGTCCCCTGGCTAGTTTGTCCTGCAGTTCCTCTCACTCACCCAGTTCTCCCAGACGAAAACCCACTCACACACACACACAAGGGTAAACTCAACTTACATTTATAAAATAACCTTAAATTGGAGGAAAAGCAAAGCAAAGCACAGCACAGCACCAAAGAAAAAGAAAAGAAAAGAAAAGAAAAGAAAAGAAAAGAAAAGAAAAGAAAAGAAAGAAAGGAAAACAAAGCAAAATAAAAAAACCCCTCTGCATCCCAGGGAAGGGAATCCCTGGACAGCCTGGGCCACAGCTAAGGGATGCAGACAAGGGACGACGCCAAGAGGCCAGAGCCAAAAGGGCTTGCCGTGGCTGAGCGCGGCCTTAACAGTCCCTCAGGCCAGTGGCCCCACCTGTCTGCTTCCTCCTGGCTGCTCTAGCCTCTCTGGCCCGCCCCTCTTCCTCTGTGCTGCTTCTGGCCCTCTGCTCCCCTGCCCAGTTCCTACCTTGCCTTCACCAGTCCTCTGGCCACTCAGCACTCTCTCCCAGCCTGTGCCTCTGCTGCTCTGCTGCTCTTCCAAGAGGTCAGAGCCAAAAGGACCAAAATGGCAGGGACCTAACAGAGGCAGAAGAGATGAAGAAGAGGTGGCAAGATCACACAGAAGAACTATACAAGAAAGAGCTTAATGTCCCTGATAACCATGATGGGGTGGTCACTGACCTCAAGCCAGACATCCTGGAATGTGAAGTCAAATGGGACTTAGGAAGTCTGAGCAACAACAAAGCTAGTGGAGGTGACAGTATTCCAGTTGAGCTATTCAAAATCTTAAAAGACGATGCAGTAAAAGTGCTACACTCAATATGCCAGCAAATTTGGAAAACTCAACAGTGGCCACAGAATTAGAAAAGGTCAGTTTACATTCTGATCCAAAAAAAGGGCAATGTCAAAGAATGTTCAAACTACTGCACCATTGCACTCATTTCACATGCTAGCAAAGTGATGCTCAAAATGCTAAAAGCTAGGCTCCAGCAGTATGTGGACCGAGAACTACCAGAAGTACTGGCAGGATTTCGAAGAGGGAGAAGAACTAGAGATCAAATTGCCAACATACATTGGATTATGGAGAAAGCTAGGGAGTTCCAGAAAAACATCTACATCTGCTTCATTGACTATGCTAAAGCCTTTGATTGTGTGGATCACAACA
>NW_025335438.1:17434009-17471085 GCF_004798865.1 Varanus komodoensis | reverse complement strand
CCCTGATAACCATGATGGGGTGGTCACTGACCTCAAGCCAGACATCCTGGAATGTGAAGTCAAATGGGACTTAGGAAGTCTGAGCAACAACAAAGCTAGTGGAGGTGACAGTATTCCAGTTGAGCTATTCAAAATCTTAAAAGACGATGCAGTAAAAGTGCTACACTCAATATGCCAGCAAATTTGGAAAACTCAACAGTGGCCACAGAATTAGAAAAGGTCAGTTTACATTCTGATCCAAAAAAAGGGCAATGTCAAAGAATGTTCAAACTACTGCACCATTGCACTCATTTCACATGCTAGCAAAGTGATGCTCAAAATGCTAAAAGCTAGGCTCCAGCAGTATGTGGACCGAGAACTACCAGAAGTACTGGCAGGATTTCGAAGAGGGAGAAGAACTAGAGATCAAATTGCCAACATACATTGGATTATGGAGAAAGCTAGGGAGTTCCAGAAAAACATCTACATCTGCTTCATTGACTATGCTAAAGCCTTTGATTGTGTGGATCACAACAAATTGTGGCAAGTTCTTAAAGAGATGGGAGTACCAGACCATCTTATTTGACGCTTGAGAAACCTTTATGTGGAACTGGACACGGAACCACTGATTGGTTCAAAATTGAGAAAGGAGTTCGGCAAGGCTGTATACTGTCATCCTGCCTATTTAACCTATATACAGAGCACATCATGAGAAAGGCGGGGCTGGATGAATCACCAACTGGAATTAAGATTGCAGGAAGAAATATCAACAACCTCAGATATGCAGATGATACCACTCAAAGGATTGAGGCTTTTGAATTGTGGTGTTGGAAGAGACTTCTGCGAGTCCCTTGGACTGCAGGGCAATCAAACCTATCAGTCCTAGAGGAGATCAATGCTGACTGCTCTTTAGAAGGCCAGATACTGAAGATGAAACTCAAATACTTTGGCCACCTAATGAGAAGGAAGGACTCCCTGGAGAAGAGCCTAATGCTGGGAACAATAGATGGCAAAAGAAGAAGGGGACAGCAGAGGATGAGGTGGCTAGGTGGAGTCCCTGAAGCAGTTGGTGTGAGCTTAAGTGGACTCGGGGGATGGTGGAGGACAGGAAGGCCTGGAGAAATGTTGTCCATGGGGTCACGATGGGTTGGACATGACTTCACGACTAACAACAACAACTAGTTAAAAATATTAAAAAATAGAAAATGCAACAACTAGAGTAAGACATATTAAAAACATAACAAAACCAAAAATACAGAAAGATTAACAAGCTACTTGAAAACCTAGTTATTGTTAAATCATTATATTTTGGATAGCTTAAGAACATTTTCTTTCAGCAAACATTTTTACTTATTTAAACCTTAAGCTGAGCCTTTCTAAGGCTATAGTTCATTGTTCTGTTACCTTTTATTTTATTTGTTTTTAATTGTTCAGTTGCTATACTGTTATAGCCATTTTTATATATTGTGCATATATAACACAGAAAAACAAGGTATGTACTTTATAATAAATCATAGGGCATTTGCTGAGACCAAATAATCCCATGTGATACTAAATGAGGGAGAATCCTAAGGTCCATGTCCACTGGGTTAATCCTGAACTGAAAAGGTTTAAGTTTACTAAGAAAAAGCTGAATAGGGTATTGTGAACTGTAGGTGGCTAACCTATTTCTGCAGTGGTTCAGTTGCCTGAATGAAAGTTTTAGGAGAGATCTACAAGAAGACTGCCTAAAAGACTCTAAAATTTGGTTAACCCCTTAAAATTCCATTACTTTTCAGATGCTAGAACTGTGTGCAAAATTTATATGAAATTTGTTTTACTTGATAAAGTGTTTTTTGTAACTGATGCAACCAGAGAAGTCCAAGAAACATCTTTATTTATATCACTTAATTTTCACTGTTATACTGGTTTTCCCACGCTAGCTGCTACATTTAACTTACATAGGTGTCAGATTTAATTCTTAACAAGTTTATAGATAGAATCTACATTATGTCAGTTCGGTATCAAAAGATCTAAATTGGATTAAGTATAGACATGAAATACATCTACGTTTTAAATGAAGTTGAGTATAGAGTATTAGGAAAAAGTGATATTCAACTTGTTCTAGCCCAATCTTATGGAATTCCTTAAGAAATGCCACTGCCAGCCAGGCTTCAGTTCAAAGTGCAGTTTCTCACTCTCCTCCATTATGCATCAAACATATGATGTAAGGAGGTATTTCACAGAATGGTACAGCATCCTGATTTGGATTATTTCCACTAAAGAAGGAGGGGCACAAGCAAATGTTTGTGTGGAGTTGCCTGGTTCACCGTACATATCTGAATGGTGGATGGAAGTGGGGTAAACTTGCTTCTCCTCCAAATAATGAGTGTCAAACCAGTGAATATCTGAATGGGGGCACAACTTGAAAAACACCTTTCACCATAGTAGTTTTGTAAGGTTTGTTTGGGGGACTTTTTGTGGTGGCTGAAAAATGCTTTACCTGACCTAAACCCTGCATTCCTATTTCATATTTCTTGTTTCCTTGGCCACTTATAGGGATTAGAATGGTTCAGATTTGTATGTTTCTATTAAAAATTTACATTGTGCAAACATTTATAAATTGATATGTTTAAATGTTATTTAAAGTACCTGATACTGTTTGAAGGTGGAATAAAAAGAAAGGTGGAAGAAATTAAATATATATGGATCAAAGATGAGCAAGGCCTGGAAAAATGGGCCATCCTTTGTACATTTGTCCACATAAGTGACAATATGAGCAGACTTGCATGACATGGGAAGCCATGGTGAAGTCTTACTGCTGTGGGTCTGTTGTGTATCCAGACCCAGTTGTGGAGTTCTTGCATGTTAGGATTAGTTATCAGAAATAACAGATAGAATCAAAGATCTGTTCTAAGGTTTCCATGCTTCAGTGTGGCTTCTCCAATCATCCAGACCTGAGATCATCATTTTACCATTGTTGGTATGGGACCACCGGCTTGTAATTTTCAGAATCTTCCCTGGATTCTTTTTAAAGAATTGGTGTGACATTGGCCGTTTCTGAATTCTCTGGTACAAGGGCAAAGGAACATGTTAAATATTTTGGTAAGAAGGTCAGTGATTTGATGTTTGAGTTCTTTGAAAACCCTAGAACAGACCATTACTTACTTTATTTCCATTGACTGAACAACATGTCCACTCTTCTGTTTATTTTTGGTAGCAGACACGGTGCAAAAATACATGGTTGGGGAAGGGTAGACTAAGTTGTTTATTAACGTTTAATAACAATTTCTGCAGGGTCTGGAGTGGCTGGGAAGTCCTGCATGCATGGAGGAACACTCAGGAGGAAGAAGTAGGGAAACGTTCAGGAGGATGTTGCTGCTGTGCAAAAGCAATAGGAAAGGAAATGGATTTTGCTAGAGGCAGCTGTGGGGATTTGTGGTGAGGCTAGGAGAATAAAGCAGGGGACTGGGAATGTGTAAACATAGGATTGTTTGAAAGGTAAGTTTGGGCAAAAATTTGCACACAATGGAAACAATGCAGGGTTGTTTACTGTGTTATGTGAACCCAGCCATTGTGTTACAGAACCCTAATGGAAGTCACATTGTGGAAAAGGGCAATTTGGACAGAACCTCAGCTAGCTGGAATTAATTTCAGGAAAAGTATCATGGAATCATGGAATAGTAGAGTTAGGAAGGGGCCATGAAAGCAATTGGGCCCAACTTCCTGCTGTCACAGGCCACCAATTTACACTATCTCACTCAGATGGCTGTCCAGTTTCTTTTTGAATGTCTCTAGTGTGGGAGAGCCCACCACCTCTCTAGGCAGCTGGTTCCACTGCTGTATAGCTCTGACAGTGAGGAAACTTTTCTTGATATCTCTCCTGAATCTGGGTTGTTGAAACTTGAATTGATTATTCCATGTCCTATACTCTGGTATCAGTGAAAAGAGATCTTGACCTTCCTCTTTATGACAGCCTTTGAGGACCTTATAAAGGAGATGTGTTCCATATGTCTGAAGGTATGTCTTAGGGACTCCATGCTGTCCATAAGTTTAGTTCTCTCTTTATATTTTTTTAGCAAGCAAATGGAAGGTAACAGTTTTGACGAGTGACCAGCCATCTGCAGGTACCAGCTCTCAAGTTTATATTACATTATATGGGAATCGATGTAATTCTGGAGCTATCTTTCTATATGGAGAGGAGAAGAAGGTGTTTGAAAGAGGAAGCACAGATACCTTTATAGTAAGTAATAAATATGGAAAAAAATGTTTTACTGCAGTATCATATGATGAAAAACATATCTGGGGCACAACATCTTTGTGAAGCACACCTGTCATTTGTTTAATGATACTTGTGGAACACATTTCATTTATTCTCTCTCTACCTGTTTGGATTGGGAAACACAATCAATGGTGTCCATTTTCCCCATGAGACTGTGGCCTGCCCCACCCCGCTGCAAACAAAAATTATTAACTAACTTCTACAATAAAAAGATAAATCAACAAAAAGGAAAAAAGGAAAAGCTTATAATACAGATAAATTGAATTATATAAATCAATCATAGCAATTAATAATTAAATTATACAATACTAAACACTTTCTAAGGCTGCCACAACAATCAGGTTGATTTATATGGTCAACATTATCAAATTATATTCATTGTAACTGTCACATTGATTTTGTGAAATAGATTTCACAGATTAGCTATAATGGACAGTTATAATTTATCCTGCGAATACAGTTCTTATCAGTAAAGGCACCTTTAAATCCATTTGACAGATCTGCACAGAAGACATAGGTGATACCTACAAAATACGGATAGGGCACAATAACTCTGGGGAAACCCCTGCCTGGCACTGCAAAGAGGTAAGATGTGCTAGTCTTTTAAAATCTTATAAAATTCTGCCTCAACATTTAGTAAAGCACAAATGTGCAGCTTCACCAAATCATATCATGTATATCACCGAATAAAATGAACTCTAATAAACAGGATTTTATGTTTGATGTAAGGATTTTATGTTTGATATCCCAATGGGATAGTAAGTTACAGGCTCAAGATTTACAGGCATCAAGCTTCCAAAGATTCACACATCTTACTGACACAAAAGAACCATTCCACTACTTTAGAATGCAGCATGAACAGTGACCCTCACATTTAGTATTTGAACTTAGACTTTAGAAATCTATTTAATCAGAACAAACTGTATCAGCATCAGAATCTGGTTCATTCTTGTAAAGATGCCATGGTAATCTAGACTTGGTTGCTTGCATTTCAGGTGCAATTACACAATCTTGTAACAGGGGAACAGTTCAGTTTCCCTGTTGATAGATGGCTGGCACGAAACCAGGATGATGGTGATATCTGTCAGGAACTTCCTGTTTCATACCAGGGACAGCCCCTTCATCCAGGTAAGAAATATAAAATAACGACACTATTTTAAGACAGAATGGTTTTCACTAGGAATTTTATAAGCATCAGTTTGGGTATAGGAAATGTTTAGTAGGAAATCAAGGATAATTTATATCATAATTAGAGATTAATTCTGAAGTAGCTAATCCACATATACAATACATTAGAGTAATCCTACAGGAAGCTTGACTGTGAATTACTTTAACCAGAAATAATCATAGCTAGAAAATTCATAGTCATTGAAGGAGCTACGCCTTCACTGCAAATCACTCTCTAGCTATGTGCTTGCTCTTACAAGAAAAGTACGATCCTATCTAAAACTGCCTATGTATCCAGTTTCCAGACATAAGAACCACCTACTCACAGGTGTTGCTAGTATGCATTTGAGTGCTGTACTTAGATTCAGTGTAGAAAATGCTGTTACATAAATAATAGTATGTTTGTAAAAGCCTGTCTTCAATTATTCTCAGTGACAGTGTATGAAATACATGTGGTAACTGGTGATCTATGGGATGCTGGAACAGAAGCTGATGTCTACATTGTTATATATGGCGATAAAGGTGACACAGGATCCCGGCAGCTCCTTAGGTCAAAGAAACCTAGGAAATATGCAAAAGGACAGGTGAGTGAGTTAAATCGACAAGAGTGGAAGACCGGTGTCCCCAGACAGAAGAGAAAGTATGCTCATATGCCTGAAGAAATATTTATTATGCTTAATCTACTTCAGAAAGGACTTTCCTTCTTCAGGGACCACTTATCTTTTTCCATATGTGTCACAAAGCATATTTCCAATGCTGTTTTTGCCTTAAGCTCCATTTTAAGGTAGAAAGATTGAAAAGATGAAAAAAAAAATCTTTTGCTTTGGGATGAATTAAACCAGTAACTTTACATGTTTTCAAATACTTCCCCAACCTTACAAAATTTTTGTTGCCAATATTTTTACAAGTTTATTAATGTGATCAAAAGGGATAGAGTTTTTAAAAATAACTTGTATGCTCATTCAGAGCATTAAGGCATTTCTGACAATATGCTAGGACATTTAAAAATAGTGCATCAGTAATTATTCATTTTCACCAATGGTATAACTACTACTTGTATCACAAATAAATTTGATCAGTGAAGACTTGGTACCAGCTGTATCATTCTCAAATATAAGTTAAAGAAGAATTATGTCAAAGTCAAGACCCTACCAACCTTGGCTCAGACACTTAACTAATTTGGAGGCATTTCCAATGTATCTCTTGTTTTGGAAACTTGTGGGTTTCATAAGTTTCTCTCTGGTAGGGAAATGGGAGATGGATAGCCTTGAAGGTAGTTGGGGATACATGGTCTTTTTCTTTAATTCTGTGCAATTGTGCAAGGCATGGGAAACTGGCATTTTCTCGGTTGAAGATGCTAGTTGCACATTCAGGGCTAGGTGGCCCTTTTGACAGTGTCATGATGTTCTTTCACTTTGAGTTTTAATCTAAACTCTAAAGGAGTTACCCATGGTGATGACCTCATCCACCAATTTGGCTCAACACCATGGATAGCTCTTTAAAAGTTTACACTACAACCTGGATGGTTCCCCATTTACATTGGAGCCTTCAGACTGTATTGTTTATATGGTTACATCTCTTTTAGCAAGGACAGGCAAGTTCTGGCCTTCCGGATGTTTTGGCCTCTAATGTCCATCATTCTTCAGCCCTTTTCAGCTTATCCAGTGCTGAAGAGAGATGTAGGCCAAACACTTCTCTCCTGCTTTAGAGCAAGGGATTTAATCTAGTGTTTAAATCTAGATCTTATGGATTCAAAGGTATATCAGGGATGCATCCTAACTCTAATCACATTTTAATTGTTTGATTCCAGACTGATATCTTCACACTTGAAGCTGTGCACCTTGGAAATTTACATAAGATTGTTGTAGGGCACAGTGGACTTGGCGCAGGTCAGAAATCTGAATGTACTTGGTGGATTCAATCTATAAACTTCTGTGGCATGGAAATGGTGATGAATGGCCCCTTCATTGGACTGCTGACTTGTAGAACTACATATATCTTGGGGAAATGACAGCTCCTCTGGCAAACAGGCTCTGTGATATACAAAACAGGCCCACAGTCATTTATGGTTTTTGTGCCAGCATAGATACTCAGTTTTCACACATGCCTGTGTATACATGTTGAACACAACTTTTCAGTTCACTGTAGGGAAAATCTTGTGTTTGAAAGTGTAAATCGATTTTCAGCCTCGTTCCGGGAACTGCAGCATAAAGGAATCAATCTTCTCAGTTATGCTTTGTGCTTGTCAGTAATATACAGTTCTTCCTAACTGGTGCAATCTGTGTTGTGTAACTCATCTCTGACTGGTTAATGATTGGACCATTACTTTTCTGTGCATCTGCAATATGCCATGAAATGACACACTGCCATAGCACTTTATCATTCCAGTTAAAACATTAGCTTTACAACATGGGCTGTGATATCAAATTATTTCTCTGCATGAAATTAATCTATGATTATTTTCTTAAGAACATTATAGACAATAGTGTTCTCTTAATCTGTGGAACAAAGGAATGGGTCATACTCAGGCTCTTCTTTTGATTATTCAGCATTAGCAGGTGAACAGGTGAATAGCTGTCACTGAAAAGTAATGCATTTGAGGTGCATCAGGCAAGGTGTGTTGGCTCTGTGATGGCTCCTGTGTTTGCTGTCATGTGAGGTTGCAGTTAAAGTCATCTGTGCTTGTTCTGGTCTTTAGTTATAGTTTGATCAAAGATGACAAAGGTTCACTATTAAAAGGCATTCTTTTTTTATCATTTCTCCTAGGAAATGGGTGGTTTCTGGAGAAGATTATAGTCAAGGATCCTGTCACTGACTTGGATTATAGCTTCATATGTCACAGGTTTGTGGTGTTTAGAATCTGAAGGACTGTAGCAAGCAGCTCACACCTTTTAGGCTTCTCAACTGGTTCTGTCCATCTAGATGATTGTATGTCCACTACCCATGATCTTCCAACAGCTGAACAATAATTATCAGAATTTGTGCCATTCACCAGAAACTCCTATGTGTGAGTGTGGGCAGAAATTACTTTTCAGTGATTAAAATGCTAAGCGGGGGGTAGCCCAGAGGCACACTGATTCAGTATTGCCTTACCATTTCTTTATCTTTATCATTTCAAGCAGATTCTGGGGCTTATTCCATAGGTTCTGTGAGAAACCCTAACCCTAACCCTTAACCCCCCTGCAACATTTACAGGTTCTCCTTACAACATTACTTCAGCAGGTTCCATATAATTCCTTCTTTTCATAGTTCCTGGAACTTTCATTATAACAGAATATGTGCTACTTCTTTCCTATTGTTTCAGAATGTAAATCAAAATTTGCATATAAAGCAATCAATTGCTATGTATGGCAACACTGCCTATGAAACATATCATATAATGTGTAGCAGCACCCTGGTGTGCTACCAAACATTAGATGTGTCACAGTGTGCCATCCCAGGTGGGTGAAGCTTCTTTCTTCCTCATTGCAGAAAAGAGAAACGGACAGTTCCAATGTTGCTTGTGAGATGCAAAGAGCATCATCCTGGGAACAGGGGAAAACACAACTACTATTCTTTCTATCTTCCTTCTACTTCAGCAGGATAAAAAGCAAAAGCAAGACTTGACTACTTCTTGCAGTGCTTAGCAAATATTTATCCAGAAGTCTTGACATGTCTTAAGGCTTCTGAAAAAGAAAACTATCAAGATCTTAGACAAACATACACAAACACCTTTCTTGCTGCCTTGGGGTATCAGATTCAGGGCCAGATATAATTTTCTTGTATTTATAGTAACAAATCAGTGTGTGTGTGTATGTATGTGTGTGCGTATGCTGATAATAAGCATGCATTTTTCATCCTGTATTGCAAAGCAAGTATTTGTCACTGTTCCATGCTTCATTATATATTCTTGCTACTCCACTAGTTTGCATGATCAAAATAAGCCTCTATGGTTTATTTAAATTGTAGCATTACCAGCTGTGTAAGGTGCATGATTTCCATACTCACATGGCTTGACACATCTTCCAAACCCAGGTGGCATGGCTTGTGGGAGGGAGAAAAATACTCCAATAATCCAGCAACAGCTGATACTTGATTGGAGGATTGTTTCCCCATCCAAACAGCCTCCTATGCTCAGATAATATGGCAACCAAACAATTCAAGTCATTATTTAAATAAGCTTACTTAAAGCCATAGTACCTCATTTTGATCATGTGAACCAGGTCACTGAGTAAGTTCTCCTAAAATGTCAGTATAAAATATTCTTTATAAGTGTATTGGTTTTAAAATAAACCATTTTATCCCCCCTGTGACTAGGGAGCAGATTCTCAAAGAGCATTCCACCAATTATATTTAAGGAGGCACTTAAACGTTACCCCCTCCCCCTCTGCAAAAAAAGAACTATTCCACCAAACAGGAAGACAAGAGGAATCACAGAACTGCATTAAAATGGAATATTGTAATATACATGTGCTGAATCATTAAAGGTGCAGATTACATAGAATCACTCGATATTCTACCATAATGACCAAATTTGACAGAACACAGCTCACTTTGCAGCAGAATTTCTTCAAGGGCCTGCCATCCCCTTCCTTTCTAGGGCTTTTTAATAATTAAGTCAGACTTGACCTGGGATGAATTTATATGATTTTATCTCAGGTCATCCTGTTCAGTTCTCTGCATGTTTATTTGTAAATAATTCCTTGGAATGGTATTCCCAGTAAGGATGCATAGTATTGCAATTTTAAAGGAATGAAGGCCTGTTCATATCCATTAATTTGCTTTAAGTGGAAATATTCATCTTCCTTTATCAATGTATCTGTTCCTCAGATGTGGTTATACAGACAATCCTCTCCCACCCTCAAGACATAAATGGATGCAGACTTCTTTCTTTCTTTCTTTCTTTCTTTCTTTCTTTCTTTCTTTCTTTCTGCCTGCCTGCCTGCCTGCCTGCCTGCCTGCCTGCCTGCCTGCCTGCCTGCCTGCCTGCCTGCCTGCCTTTTTAGCAGACTTGAAGACTATTTCCTTAGTGAGAAGATGAGCTATGCATCAAATAAACAAATACCATGTTATTTATACGACAGGCAGCTTTTTAACTCAGAAAATGGTTTGCTTGTGCATCTGTGTATGCTTTCATTCGTTCGAAGTAGTAGCCACTGCCCATATTGGTTTTACTAACCAAACTTCATGGAAACCAGGAAGTTGCCATATAATTAAAGTTTAAAAACAGAAGCGTATAACGTAATTGTTCTTTTTAAATTGTATTTGCTTTTCTCTCAAGAAGATCTTAAATTCAGTCATGCAATCTTGGTTTTCATGGTTGAAATCTAGACTCTTTTATCACAGAAGAAGAATATATTTTGATTTTGTAGACAGTAGCATTCCAAAATGTTTTCTCATTCATAATACTTTCCCCCTCAAAGGTGGCTTGATCAAGGAGAAGATGATGGCAAGATGGTCAGAGAACTTTATGTTACTGATAACCACACCTTTGCAGGTAGTGAGTATAAACTGGTGGCAGTCAAGGACACTTTATGAAAAGCTGTGGCAGTACATGGTGGATGAGTTCGCAGACTGCCATAAAGTTATTTGCATGCTTTGTCTATCAAAGAAAAGCTTAGAGGAATCTACTGGGGAACAAATTTACAGGAGAGTAGGAAATGTTAGCATCTACTTTACACACTTTACTGAATGTTTGGCCCTTACTTTAGTTTGGTTTTCCTGCCTATGATTGCAATAGGAAGAACAATGGGCATTCTAGGCAGGGTGGTGGTTAACTAGTGGATAATTCAGCACAGTATTGATGGGGTTCCAAAAACAGATCAGGCAGAAATTAGCTGCTTAGCATTCATCTCAATGAAACCAATGGTGTGGAATTAACTATGCAGCTTCTTGGCTTGACCTAATCTGGATTCTCTTAGAGGAATGATGGATTTTTGGATCCAGAAAATCCAAGGCTGTTTTCTCCCTACCTCACCCCAGGACACCACTATTTGGAGCCTATGTCCAGCAGCCTCTTCACCAATAGTAGAGCAGCAAGTACTGGGGGTTTCTGAAATCTTGAGCCCTAGGTAGTGTGACTTCACCACATCCAAAATTTCCTCCAGAACTGCAGAATAGGCTGGCACTTTAAATTTTATTGAAATCACATGGTATTTAAGTGCATAGTTAGCTGCCTAAGTTCCATTGTTTCAAACAAGATGCTTTAATTTTTCTAGATGCATTGATATCTGTTGTGTTTGTATTTTTTCAGGACAAGAACTGGAAACCAAAAGAATGGAAATGGTAGTGCTTTACAGTTGTAAAAGCTATAGCTTGATCATTCTTTCTTGAATTATGCCTTCTTTGTTTCTCCCCATATATGCATATGTATATGTAAGATTTTTCATCCATAAACATTCCCTGTAGATAACCTGCTGGAATTTTGTAGGTTTCCTGAAGAGAGATGCATGTATGCTGTATGCCATAGTCATACAAATTGTCAAAGCAAAAAGCACCTGCCTCAAACTCCTATGAAGGTGCAAAAGGGGAAATGAATGAATCCCAACCCAATTTAAAGACTCCACTTTAAAATATTGGAATTACTATTCCTATCTTTCCAATATTTTGCAGGTCTTTTAGCTAAAGTCATGTCTTTGTTGTATGCTATTTATAGAAGTTGTGCACAAAGGAAATATGCACTCCCTTTAAAAACAAAACAACACAAAATGTAACCCTGAAACAGTAAATACTCCTTAATGTACCTGTGAATTGTTAATGGCTGTCATCAATATTTTAGTTGTTTTATGAGGTGATTATATTTTAGTGGGCAATTGTTTTGGCTGAATTAGACTTTCTTGTAAATTGCCTTGAGTATTTTTTGAGCAAGGTGTTTAAGGATGCAATCTTATGCATGTTTAGACAGAATATGACTGACTGGGATATGTTAGGACTTGTAGGCATTTTTTTCTGTTTAAACCATGCATAAGGTTGCACATTAAGAAAGTAAATAAATTTATAAAAACTGTGATCAGAAAAGCCAAGCATGCCTGCAATTTTCATCCAATTTTGTCAAGAAATAAAATAGTTAATGACGTAGTTTGTATGCCTTGCCAAACTCATGGCAACTCATAATGAGCAGCAGAAATGCTGAGCACCGTTCTGAATATGAAACCACTGATGGGAGTATGTTGTGTTGTCCAAACCCAGCCACTGTTGGTTATGTGAAGATTATAGAACCCCATAGAGCTCTACAACAAATTGACAGTTATGTGATTTTTCTCATATTCAAAATGGCACCTGGCATGCACTGTGGGTCACTGTAGGTGAATAACCCACGGTAAGCCCAGTGTGTAGTACAAATTGGGCCAGCAGCTCTTCATTCAAACCAGAATATAAAAGCATCTGATGCTAACTTTCCAACAACTATTTCTCTGAAATCTGGTCTATTTCATCTCTTCACAAGTGGCTGGATTGCTTACATACTTAATAAAATTCTCTCAAATAGTGCCAAAAATAGTTATTTGTTGATTTTCATTCATAGACAATGGGTGGTATAATAGTTTGGCTTTCTGAATCAAGATGCAAATTCAGTCAGCCAGCTTTTGAGTCAGCCCAAGGCAAATTGGGCTAACTTAATTGGCACATTTCTTCCTCTATATAGTGTTTTGGAAGGCACAATAGCACATTGGCAGGACACAGCTAGGTCTAGGCTTTGGCAACTCCAGCTGAAACTTAGCAAGGCTGGAATTCCTGGACACCTTGGAGAACCTCTGCCAAAAGGCTAGATTAATTTTGTATGAAAACTGTAAAGCAGCTTCACACATTGTTTCCTGTGTTTTGATGCCTTGTCTGTCCATATTTTACTATACATATAGTGGGCAGCAGAAAAGTGGAAATTTCAGAGTGGCAATACACTTCAGTTTTACAACAAGGTGACCCATGGTTTTGTACGCCTCAGCCAAGATGGAATTGTAGATGCCCTTGGTGAAAAGAAAGACAAGCATGGTAACTTTTGGTCAGCTCTTTGTTACTAAAACAGGGTTGCCTAACTTCATTCATGTAAATGCAGAAAAGGGCATGTTTTTGTTTTGTTTTTAGAATATTTAAAGGAAATTGTTCATGATTTCCATATTCTTGTGGGTTTGAAGGCCAGAATAAAATGTTATATTTCATCTATCTAATCTGTGGAATCATATATGCAACAAGCCACATTGGCATTTTGTTTGGATTTTGATAGGCCTGGGGTGACACAGTAATTTGACCAAAATTGTCCTATTGAACATCTGAAGAATAGCTTGAGAAGTAATGTTTAGCGAAGTGGCTTGTCCATCAATTTTATTTCTCTGAGTCATTTTGTTGATTCAACAGCATGTTTATTTGGGAGTAAGCCCATCTGAACTTAGTGGAGGTTACCTCTTTTTAGAAAGAATGCCTAGGATAGAACTGTTAATTTCTGTTCTCCCACCCTAAACAAAAATCCAGTATGAGATGGCTTTCAAATCTTTCAGTCTCCTTTCACATAAAGCCTCTTTGCTGATGGTGCTGGAGTAGAGTAAAAGGCTACTCTTACTTTTAAAAAAAACTAACTTAAAGTCTTAGTAGTTCTAGTTTAAAAGTAGGTTTGGGTATAATGGCATATTGTGATTTAATAATTTTAACAAGCTTGCTTCATCTTTCATTGGGAGGGCATTGAGCATAGCTCCTTTGGAGTAAAATGAGGTGCTGGAAGAATGATTTGCCCACTTTGTAAGAACTTGTCTTTTCTGTAGACATCCAGCTGCTGCTTGCTATGATAGGCTCCATTTGCCTTGCAAAGCAGGCAACCAATTTTTATGGCAGCAGCCATTATGAATTTATCAAAATCCAAAACATACCACAGAATGTGTTTTTATGGGAAACCTGTTATCTTCCTTCAAAAATAATTTTGCCTTATTCTGGAATTATAGCTAACCAAGTTTGAAGTAGGTGAAATGGCTGATAGTCCTGGTCCATTCAGTGTAGCTCTAAGGCCTGAAGTGAGGAGTACAATAGGCAAAATCTGTTTTAAAAGTATCATTTTTGACTCAGAAGTTTTGTGCTGTAAAATTCCCACCGCATGGAGCAGTTAAAGTTTATTAAACTAACATTCATTTAGTTAAAACCACTTAAACTGTCCTTGCTCATTTTCCCTACAAACATGTGGAGGACAGCCCAGAACATATATTCCTGACTGCCTAAATGCTTACAGTTAACCCCACTTCAGAAAATGCCTGAAGAATAATATAATGAAAAGAGATTATGACATTGTGTCCAGGGGGATTTCCCAGAATGATGTAGTGATGGACTTTAGTGTATACTAGTTTTGAGTTCTGGGACTGAAAACAATTTCCAGGTCAACACCCTAGTGAGGTTCAGCAAGAAGAGGTGGAGGCAAGGGGCTATCTGCACCACAGCCTCGATAGGGACAAATTGATCAGAGACTGCTTTGGCACATCAATCCAGTTCACATGCGATGGCTATATGTGAGTCAAACCACCCATAGTTCACTGTGAATGTGCTGGAGCAAGCAAGGAGTACCCCTCCCTGAATTGTTGAAATGTGCAAACCCAGGATTTTAAACCAACAACAAACCATGGGTTAAAAATCTGGGTTATTTAATCCCAACCAATCCTGAGTTTGGTATGTTAATCTGGGGGTCTTCCTGGTTTGTTTTCAGCTGGTGGAAGTGGGCCAACATGCTTGTGAACATGCCAAGAGGAGCCAACATGCTTCCTCACTCATGTTCCCAGGCAGTTTGTCAAGCATGTGTTGTTTGATCATACAAACCAGGCCGTACAGTAGAAAGCGGTAGTGCCCCAGTTAATTCTGCTTACTATGCTACATTGACCTTTACAAGAACAAACTTGTGTATGTCTACCATGGCAAGATACATGAAATCTTGTGCCTGCCCAGAAGTGTGAGATATAAGTTGACTTTTTCATATATCGCAACATGCAGTGGAAAGGTGAAGCAAGTGCATCTTCTATCTCAGATTAAAAATCTGAGATAACAAGCCTGCTTAATACAGTTTTATACTGGGAGAGCTATAACCACAAAATTGATAGGTTTTATATTTTAGTTCTGTGATTGGCAAAACATATCCCAATCTTTTACTTCTACAAAAAGTAAAAACCTTCATGCAGCCTTTGGGTCAAGGCAATAAGAAAAGAATCTAAAATGATGATGATGTATGTCCATCATTTTTTGATGAGGACCTTGACATCTAATGGGTTGTGAGTTGTCCACGATGTGTCCACAGGTGGCTGATAAGGCCAACATGGGCACGGAGTGTTCTGCCATGTCAGGAAGACATGAGTGGGCACCACTGTTGCAACATTTGCAACTCTGGCTTTACAGAGTGCTTGCTTCTCTTGTGCTATTGTTGTCCTTCTGGCTTTAGAAGTTTGGCAGCCTTGGTGGATCAGCATGCACCATGTCGATCGGTCTTGTGCCAGGGTCTTCCAGGAGGTGGTGTTAATAACCAGGGACTTGAGAGAGACTTTCAGCGTGTCTTTGTATCGCTTCTTTTGTCCCCCATGCGATCATTTTCCTTGAGACAGCTCACCATAGAAGAGCTGTTTGGGGATACGGTGGTCTGGAATCCTTGCAACATGGCCTGCCCAGCATGTCTGAGCTTTCATCAGCAGGGTGTGAACTGATGGCAGGCCTGCTCTAGAAAGGACCTCTGTGTCTGGCACCTTGTCCTGCCACCGGATCCTCAAAAGTCTGTGGAGGCAAGTCATGTGGAAGTGGTTCAGTTGCCTAGCTTGTCTCCTGTATACTGTCCAGGTCTCACTGGCATTCATCAGGGTAGTTAGCACTACTGCTTGGTAGACTTTAAGCTTTGTAGCAAGGCTTATTCCACGGCAGTTCCACACTTTGGTCTGCAGTCTGCCGAATGCAGAGCTTGCCTTGGCGATTCTGCAGTTGACCTTGATGTCAATTGTCACTGCGCAGGAAAGGGTGCTGCCAAGGTATATAAATTGGTCCACTGCTTGCAGCTTTTGTCCCTTCACTGTGATGGTGGGCTCTTGCTGTTGGGCTTTCAGAGCTGGCTGATGCATCACTTTGGTTTTCTCTGTGTTGATGAGGAGGCCGGAGTTGTCACATGCTACTGCAAATTTGTCCATGCTGGCTTGCATTTCCTGCTCTGATCCAGCATTCAGGGCACAATCGTCAGCAAAAAGGAGGTCTCGTAGCACAGTCTCCTTTATCTTGGTGACAGCCTGGAGTCTTCGCAAGTTGAACAGTTTCCCATTGGTCCTGTATTTCAGGCTGAATCCCAAGGAGTTATTCTGAAAGGCGTCTGTCAGCATGGCTGAAAACATTATGCTGAACAGGGTTGGTGCCAGAATGCACCCTTGCTTGATGCCATTTGTGACGGGAAAGGCCTCTGAAGCTTCTCCATCGTCCAAAACATGAGCTGTCATGCTGTCATGGAAATGACGTACCATCAGGATAAATCTGTCAGAGCACCCAAACTTCGACATGATGCACCACAGACCTTCACGACTCACAGTGTCAAAAGCCTTGGTGAGGTCCACAAAGATGGTGTACAGTTCACGATTCTGCTCTTAACACTTGTCTTGGAGCTGTTGGGCTGTGAAGATCATGTCCACAGTGCCACACTCTGCGGAAGCCACACTGTGTCTCGGGTAGTAGACCCTGTTCCAGGTGGTCAGTCAGGCGATTCAGCAAGGATCTTGCCTGCGATGGAGAGCAGTGATATTCCTCTATGATTATCACAGACTTGTTGATTTCCTTTCCTCTTGTAGAGGTGCACGATGGACGCGTCTTTCAGTTCCTGAGGAATGGATCCTTGATTCCAGAAGGACTGGAACAGCTGAGTGAGTTTGTCGACAAGCACTGCACCACCTTCCTTATAGACTTCCGCTGGGATTGCATCAGATCCTGGGGCTTTGCCACTGGACAGCTGGCTTATGGCCTGTAGGGTTTCAGGCTTTGATGGTGGGGCATCCAGGCTGTGGTTGATATCCACCTGGGGCATTCTGTCAATTGCCTCATTATTGATGGGGGATGGGCATTTCAATACGGATTGGAAGTGCTCAGCCCAACGCTGTAGAATCAGAGTCTTCTCAGTAATGCACCATCTGAGTCCAGTAGAGGGGAGCTCCCTGAAGGCTGAGGTCTGTACAAGGTTCTGAGGGCTTTGTAGAACTGTTTGGCATCGTTTCTATCAGCAAACTTCTGGATTTCATCTGCTTTGGCACTCAGCCAGGAGTCCTGCATCTTGCGAAGCTTGCTCTGTACAGTCCTGCGAGCGTTGTTGAAGGCATTTTTCTTCGTTGTTGCCAATGGGTCATTCTGATGAGCACGGTGAAGGTGGTGCTTTTTGGCAAGTAAGGCCTTGATCTCTTCATCATTTTCATCAAACCAGTCCTGCTGTTTCCTGTGTGAGAGTCCAAGAACCTTTAGTGCAGAAGAGTGCACAATATCCCGGAAGCATTTCCAGTCCTTCTCAGCATTTTCCTCTAATTGCAGCTCTGAGAGTTGGTTGTCAAGATCTTCTGCTAGTGAAGCTGCTGTGTTGGGGTTCCTCAGTTTACTGACATTGATCTTTTTCGTCATAGCTTTGTTTCCCTGCGGATGTCTCTTAGGCTTGATGTGAAGGCTTAATTTGGAGATGATGAGTCTGTGGTCAGTCCAACAGTCAGCACTCGGCATGGCCTTGGTCACCCTTACATCCTGTCTGTCTTTCCTGCGCATGATGACATAATCAATGAGATGCCGGTGCTTGGAGCGTGGGTGCATCCAGGACGTCTTTTTGCGAGTGGGCAGGCGGAAGATGGTATTAGTGATGATCAGATCATGAGCCGCACATGTCTTCAGTAGTAGTAGCCCATTTCTGTTACATTTGCCAATTCCATTTTTTCCAATGATGCCATCCCAGGCAGAGTGATCGGATCCTACTCTCGTGTTGAAATCGCCAAGTAGAATCAGCCTGTCGGTGTGCTTCACGGATGAGAGTGGGGCATCAAGATCTTCATAAAACTTGTCCTTTACTTCATCTGGATTCGTCATTGTGGGTGCATAGACCCTGATCAGTGTGGCTTGCTTTCCTCTTGGTAGTGGGAGATGCATTGCCATGAGTCGGTTGTTCACACCTTTGGGAAGACTGGCAAGTATGGGGACAAGATGATTCTTAACTGCAAAGCCAACTCCAGATTCACAGCGTTCGTCACTGCTACGTCCACACCAGAAGAATGTGTAACCGCCTCCTGTTTCTGTGAGCTGACCTTCATTGACTAGGCAAGTTTCACACAGGGTCGCAATATTGATGTTAAATCTTGCAAGCTCTCTGGTGACCAGGGCTGTTCTTCTTTTTGGTCAATCTGCTGAGGGGTTGTCTTGAAGCGTGCATACATTCCACGTGCCAATAGTCAGTGGTGTTACCTTGCGTTTGCGTTTTGTTTGCAGTTTTGTTGTTCGACCGCATAAGATGGGATCCCCTCCAGCCACGGTAAGCTGGCCAGGGTTCTGTGAAGCAAACAATATTTAGGGCACCTTTTCTAGCCCCTTCCTCTTGCTACGGAGGTGAGCAGTGCAGTCCTAAAGAGGGCTGCTCAGTTACTAAGGTAGACGCCGAATCCAGCTGTTGCTTCAGTCAGCAAGAAGATGACCATTAGACCTGAGCCGCCTGTGTGCAGGTCCGCGGCTTCAGCTCCCAGTGTATCCACACCTGCTGCTTCGTCGCTCACCCATCGCCACAGGACTTTGAGGCTGAACTGAGGATGTCAAGACTTGCGTGTGGATTGGATTAAAGTGAGGGAGAGGTGCGCATAGTCAGCCTCACTCTCTCTTCCCAGAATCCATCTTGCTGCAGTGGCAGGACAAGAGTCGAGATGGTTGGAGGTGGGCTGGGCGCAGTGGTTGACCAGGGCCTCTTCATGTCTTGCCATGCTCTTAGCGTACCACAACGCTTGCAGAAACCGCCTTCATGACCGTTGGTCCTATTCTAGTAGGTCTCATCCGCTCAATCCGCCAGAGTCTGTCTTCACATGCTTGGGACAGACAAATCCCTATCTCACCGAAGCTCTTGACCCAACGGCTACCTTCCACCTGGCTTGGCCAGCCTGTCGAAGCTGTTGCCCGGGGTGTGGCTGCTGCGCATGCTACAGCTACTGGGAGCCACAGGTGAGAGCTGGGTGACAAGTGGGGACCAAAGGTGGACGAGCTGCCCTAGGAGGACACGACATGCCCCTACACCAGAGGTGCTACCCCTCCCTGATCACCCCATAGTATCTAAAATAAAATACTATGAAACAGCAATGGCCAGGTGGTTGACCTTTTTAACCCCTCTCTCTGAATTTACCAGGTCTTTTTGATGTGGCTGTCAAGAAAGAAAACACATGTGTATTTAAATGCCATCTGATGCCATATCTTGCCCTTGCTCTTTCTCATGGCTCTGTCACTGCAATGGTAGGAAATATTTTCACTGTTACTATTACCTTCTGATTATTTAAAACTGTTCCACAAATGCACTGGAAGCTGAACCTATTTCCAGAAGCTTATGATTAAATCTGATGAATTCTGTATTTTGTATAGTATTAGAATACTACATTGGGAAAAAGTTGCTTGTTTAAAGCTTTGAAATATTAAGAAAAGTGTTTGGGGATGAGATAGAGTAAAATGCATTCTTATCTTCCAAGTGACAATTCTTAGAAACTGCCAAAGAAAAGCCCTCAGCGTTTATCTTCTCAAATTGTATGATGGTATTATGCAATGAATAATGGGAAAAGAGTAATTGACTACTGCATATTTGCTATTTTGGAGCTGCCTGTAAATAACTGATTGGTCACTGTGGAAGCTAGACAGGCCTTTGGTCTGATCCAGCACAGCTCCTTTTAGCTTCCAAATGAAAATGAGGAGCTTGTTTTCACCATTGCGAATAGTAATATTGATTTAATATACAATCACACTGAAGCATAGTTGAATAGCTATTTTGCACCATTTTATGCATTTTTAAGGATCATTTGGCTGGAAATGATGTGGGGAAAATAAAAATACATTCTAAAGCCTTACCTTTGGAGTTACAGTATATTACTAAGCCTCATGATTTTGGTAGTTTTCTTTGGAATCACACAAACTTCTAGTGCTATTCTATCTCTATTATCAAGGATTTGCATAAATCTTGTGATATGCATTATGTAGATAATGTGGAGATATTAGAGTCTCATTGCCAGGAAGTTGAGGATAGAAAGGGATAGAAGAATGAGAGGGTTTCATGAAGCCTTTAACACAGACAAGTTTCTTTGTCTAGAGGTTTTATTGTCAATCTAAAATGCAACCACAGTGGTGCATTTTTATAATACTACATATTAGTACCAGTTATAATTTAGTTAATGCTATGCTCTTAGCTTTCTAGCCAACAGCACCACCCATAAAATCACAGCAATGCCTGTAATGCTGAAGGATTATCCCACAAATCATATTTGCAGGTTTAGCTTCTAATAATGTGTGTTTCATCTTTTAAAAACATAATATAAAGGGATTTTGCTCTTACAAGAAGGTGGAGATAGTTTCACACAGAGACAGGGATAAGTTTCAAATCTTAAATCTGAACTGAACAGCTGGTAGATTTTTATTCCAGAGTCTGAGCTTCTGAACTGCACCCCTGAGTGCAACCTTCTTATTTCTTATTGGTATTTCTGTTTATGTTATTGTTAATAAGGCGGCAGGATAGTATCTGCTTTCTGAATGCTGCACGTTACAGTTCAGGGTGGGAAAATATTTTTAGCTCGAGGGTGAAATTGCAGAATGGGAAGCGTTTCAGAGGGCCACTTTCCATCCATGGGCAGGCACAAAGGCAGCATCTGTGGAGCCAATGTGCTCACTACCATTTTCTAGCTTACTCAGAAGAAAACCAGTGGCCTTGTGTGTGCATGTCCACAACAGCATGCACACAGCAGCACCCCCCCGACACACACACACACACACACACACACACACACACACTATATCTCTTTATATCTTTGGAGTAGGAGAAAACTGCCAATTCAACCCACACACACTGATTGTGAGTTGAATACTGGTCGTCCACTCATCTGAAGCTTATCTGAGAATAATCCTCATGTCATGCAGTTTGCAATATTCAGTATACTTGTGGACAGTAGGTAGCACTTAGATTTTTGAATTATGGATGAGCATCCTGCATCCCCATGGCTTCTACATGGCTGCTGATAGAACTGTGTGCAGGTCCTGTTAGCCCTTTCATATGCACATTGTGTACATGCAGCCAATGTGTTTGACTACAACATCACTTTAATAAATGGGGGGGGGGCTGCCAAAATATTGTGTAATCTCACATAAAGCAATTGTCTGTAGGATGGAACCACATAATACATCCTCAGTGCTATTACAAGGCATATAAGAATCCTAAGGCTTGGACTGATGTGCTTGTACCCTATAACTATGATTGCTCCAGGCAGCATGAGCCAGCTCTGTAATACATATGTAACTAACAATTAGATGTCTTTGACCAATTCTTGCTGTTAAAGTATCAGGTGAGAAACCTTCCTGAGTTGTAAAGTTTACTAGATGTGAGGTATTTTCACCCACTTATAACTCTTCAATAGTTATAATTATGACTTTGGTTTTTTTTCAATAAAAAGCCATCAGAGTGGTTTATATAAAATTCGTAAATATAATGGACTTATTTCTTTAAAGTCAGAAGTCTGGGTAAATTTATGCAACACCAGCCATCTTACCCTCACCACACATAGCCTTTTCAAAGGAGGTATTACTATTATCATCAATGTAGCACATACTTTGTATTTTTAAGTGCATCATCCAAGAATTACCTTCAGTAAATTCCTAATTAGGTTCAGCAAATGCTAAGACAACCTGGTTTTGGAAGGCAACGTTCTCATCTCTCAAGAAATTATTTAGATGCTTCACATTTCCAGACAGCACAATATTAGACCATGTAAATCCTGCCGCTTTCAGCAGCTTGGGCATACAAGCATGCAGCCAAAAGAAGCAAATGTCTACATAGCAGGCTGATTTTCAGTGTCAAGAATAGTGTGCTTCTGGCACCACAAGGTGACAAATAGTTATGCAAAAGTCCATTGCCATGACCTGATATCAGGAAGTCCAGTTGTTCATTGGGCTGTTTCATTCCATTTTGCCTTTGCTAGGACCACAGCGATATCCACTGTGAGCTGTGCGTTCATGTTCAACCAAATCGCTGCACAGTGCTGGAATCTGTCCAGAACCCTGGCCAGACTATTACTTTCAACCTGCAAGGCACAGTAGCTGATGATACCACAGGTTATGCTGGACTAACAAAGGAGTTTATTGTTCATGTTAAGGTAAGACTGGAGATGACATAAGGCCCTGTAATCAGGTTTGATCAGGTTTCAAAAGATGCGAAAGGGATCTCCACCCACTAGGTGGAGCTGAAGACTGCAATTGCAACTTAACACTATGAAATCACTTGATTAGCCTTGTAGGAGAAAATGCTTTTATTGCATTTGTGGTCCTATATCGTTCTGCGGAAGCCATGCAAAATGTAGATGAGGTTGTGTGCAACATTTCAGAACATGGAGGAGAGTTCAGTTTAAGTTTAACCACTCTATTCACCACTCTGTGAATAACCAATATTGTTGAAAATAATGTTTGTTGGGTTGTTGAAAAACACATGCTAGGCCTAACAGGTGTTCAAGCTCATGATAGGTATTTCCTGCCCCTTCAGGAGCTATCCCAAGGGACAAGGAGACTAAAACCACCCTCTGTCCTTCCCTCACTGCAATTGCAAGGTCTTTTGTGCTTGTTGCAGCTTCCTCCCCTTTTCTGTGAATGCCTATTCCCCTGCCAAAAAAGGAATCACTGAGATTTGCTAGAGTGTTGCAACAGCAATGGCAAAAGCAACAACACCTTTCCTTAGACAGCTAACAAAGAAGCTCCTGAAGTAGGGGAGGCTTGTGCCCTTTGCTTTCCTAAATAGCTGGAGATTAAGAAAAGTCAGAAAAATGTGGCACACTAGGAACTACTGAGGACACATCTTCTTGAGGATCCCACCAAGAAAGTGAGGAAGACATCTCCCCCTTCTGAAAACAAAGCCCTTGGGAGTTTGCTTTCCCTTGATAGCTCTGCATTTTACAGTTGTAAAGTAAATGCAAAGTAACCTATTTTCAGGCTCTCTGTGTTAATGTTCCTGGTTGGTGCCAGCTTCACGTTGACAGGAGGTGCTTAGCAGGGCATTGCCTCGGCAAGCCTTTTTATTTCAGCTAACTGGAGTTACACAGTTGCAGAACTCCAGGGAACTGGCAAAAAAGGGTTTCTTTTTTATTTTACAAATAACTGCAAGCATTCCATTGTTTAAAAGGAGAAGAAGAAGACGATGAAGATGAAGACAAAGAAGAAGAAACAACAACAGACAGCAAAGAACTGATAACCACTCCAATCTGCTACTGGGGCATTCAGTAGGGTGTCAGTGGTTGTCGCTTGACAACTCTACTGACTTTAAAAACAACCTCCAGCAACAAGGAAAAAAGTGGGGGAAAGGCTGTGGCATGTGAAAAAGGCTTGCGGTTCTGGTTTGAGGGAGAGAACCAGTGGTCATTCCAAAGTGCCACTTGGGAACCTGAAGAAAAAGCTGGCACTGGTGGCAGTCTGGGCAAGCTTGGCAAGAACAGCAGGTGGTTCCTGGCAACCCATAATGTGGGTAGTGACCTGAGCTCAGATGACATGACAACTAGTGATGTGTGACAGCATAAAGTATATTTTGGCTCTGAGATAATGAAGGTGAAGAATTCACTTTTGAATGCTTTAAAGAAGTATTGTTTGCCTCCCTTTATATACAGAGTATATAATCAGGTCACAGGGCTATGGAAGGCAAAGTGGCTATAATGATTGAGATATGGCTTTGCCATGAACCTGGTACCAATGTTAGGGTGATTACAGATTTAAAGCCCCCTCTTCTCACCCCTTAATACCCAGTCTAATGAAGAGGTCGGGGGGGGGGGGGACAAAAACAGAAGGGTTGCTAATTCTTTTGTGACATTTTGGATGGTCCTAATTTTGTGGATTTGGTGCTTCTTTGTAAAGATTAATGCAAAATGTCTCCAGAACAGCTTGCCCCCTCTGCACCCACCTCCAAGCTTTCAGCACTCTCATCCTTCATAGACTTCTCCCCACACCTACCCAGTAGCTGCAGGGCATATTCAGCATTCTTCAGAGTACTTGAAGAAAATGCTATTAATAAATAGATATGGAACACCCTCATGACACAGTGCTTTAGGATACCTATCTCACTAGGCCTGTCAAGCAGGTCACTGTACTAATTTTATCATTTTTATAGAAGAGGAATCAAGGCTGAAAAGTGTGAATTGCCCAGAGCCATCTATTGAATCTGTGGCTGAGCTGGGATTTGAAACCAACTATCTCAGGTTCAAGTTCAGCACTATCTACTTACTAGCTTTCCCTCTATTTTACTGTACTTTGATGCTCCAGCTGAATTATAACTACACTTCTAAATAAACAATGGCATGACAGAAAAATATTTGGGGGTGTTCATGAGCTTAAAGATTCACGATTGTGCAACATTAGAAAGTATAAACTCATCTGGCTATTAGGGAGTGATCTTCTGGCTCCCTAGACAGTGTCTATGTCAGAGTCCCATATCCAGGGTTAGAGTCAGCTTTCCTATCTTAGAGCTGGGTGTCAACACTCCAATCCCCCTGCACTCCCTTGCAGCTTGTGCAGAAAGAACCACGTTGGCTGCCCTCTGAGGCTGGAAACTTGACCTCAGGGAGGGCTTCATAGGGGCATTCCAGAGAGAGGAGAGCAGATTGCAGAGGCAAGGGGATGACCTATCTTGTGACTTCTTTAACCTCCTTCTTCCCCCCTCTGAAGCACCCCAACTAGATGACTGAAAACAACCATCTAGCAGAAATTCAGAGCAAGAAGGATGAAGAACTGAAGAGTGTCTCCACCGTTCCTTCTACCGGCATAGGATGAATTCAGTGCTTATGTGCATCTTGATTGGATTGTGACCTTATTCACCTTACAGAGACACAGCTGTGAATGGCCATCTCACCCCTTTTCCCAAATTACTATTTCCTGATTTGTTGAGGGTAACATGGATTGCATGGTCACTGTACAGGCCTGGGGGCAGGGGGAGAATGGAAGGGTGGACAGCACTCTGAAAGGAAATCTTATTTATATCTGGTTTTCTTTACTGTTTCTAGGGAGTGTTCCACAATGGTGCCATAATTTTGCTCACTACTAGCTACTGCCAGTCTCTGTGCCTGAGGTCTGATGGGAGCTGCAGTGGAGCAGGAAATCAATCTGATGACTCTTACTGGAGAGTACATAAAATCAGCTCTGGAGTTTGCATGTTTGAAAGTGTAAAACACCCAAGAATGTATTTGAGGATCAAGGATGGCCAGTGTAATGGAACAGTAAGCAGTTTTGTTCATCTTTTCTTTGCAATTGTGAACACAACTTGCCACAGAAAGAAAGCAATTTTAAATTGTGCAAACATGTAAGCCATCCTGAGGCTCTGCGATAGGACGGCATACAAATACTCTAAATAAATAAATAAATAATAAATAAATAAAGGAAAGGAAAGGAACTGAATAAGACATGATGATACACTCATTTTTTGTTCCTCAGTGATGTGGTAAAAACTGCAATCTGGTTTGCATGTCCTTATAAGCCAGGATTCCCCAGAAAACATGGTTTAATATAAGCTGTGAACTGGGCCAACATGACACTTAGACTATAATGTATTTCAGATACTCATGCTAGTACTTGGTCTGTAAGACATTGTGCTCTACCTTGCCTCACAGCTAGAATAAAGTTAAACAATAGGTTTCTTCATAATAATTTTAAATCTAGTCTTAGGGTCAATGCCAACTGCTGAGTAAAACTGGCTTGTTATCTATGAGATGACTAAACTATTGTATCTAATAAGCATCAGTAGATTTGTAGTAGTGAGAATGCCAAAGGATAAATTGAAATGTCCATTATAATGCTGTATTCAACTATTAATAAGATGGCAAAGCTCTCAGACTCTTAATAATAGCTTCTTCAGAACAAAGATACAATAACAGCTGAACAAATACGCTTAATGTTTAAAGTATTATCTTGGTGGAGTCTGCATCAGGTTCTACAGGAAATGTGAGCCACGTGCAGGCATTTTGTTCATGCACAGGGAGAAAGTGGAGAGTAAGTGTGGGAATGCATGTAAATTGCTTCCCAAAGTCCCTATGGGTTGAGTATGAAGGTCTGATAAGGCAAAGTTGTAATCACAGAAGCTATGTAAGCACAATCAGCTGAACATGCTTATATATACTATCCTTTTCAAACCTCTGCTTCCAATGCACAAAGATATAACCAGAAGCTAGTGTTGGAACACTAGGGTTGTGACTTATTTATATGTTCTTGTTCCACTTCCCCCTTTAGTTCTATCTGCAAGAAGAGCTATTGTTTTTAGAAAGCCATCCCGTGTTTTATAGTAGTTCAAGAATGCCAAATCTGGATGAGTTCCAATTCAGGTTTTTTTTTACTTTGTTTAGCTGCTCTTGGGTTGCACACGGTTAGACAACTGTGATAGATTCTTGCAGGCCTCACTTCTCCCTTCTGTTTGAATGGAATTGTTTTAAGAAAACCAGATTTTGTTTGCTTTTTCTTCCCTTTGTGTTTGTGTATGTGTGTGTGACCTATGAAGGATCTTATGGTAAATTTTATATGTTTACCCATTTGGAAACCTGTGAATTTCAGGAGAGGTCTGCTTCAGATTTCTCAATAGTGTGTGCAGTAGATTAGGGTACAATCCTATGCCTTTCACAGTAGATTCACATAAGCTTCAAACCTCAGGTATTCATCTACATCCAACATATGGAGGGAGATGTGATGGTGGTGACTCCATTGCTGCTGCTACTTGTCCTGTATATTTTCTCTAGACAGCTATTTCTAGATGTCTAGTTTTAGCACTGGAGCAGGATGGAAGGGAGGGTTAAGGTGACAGCTCCATCCTCACCTTTCTCCTTGTTCCCTGGCACACCTTTTTTCATCATGGAGACCCTCAGAGAGGCAGTCAGTGTAGCTCTTTCTATGCCAGCTATAATGCAGACAAGGAACAGGATCATATTTTGGTGTCCCAAAATAGGGTGTCTGAGGCCATTAAGAGCTCGAGCTCTGGAAATTTCTATGCCTTCCCCAGACAATGTCAGGGGAAGCAAAAGCATTGTACCCTTACTATACCAAGAAACATTCTTCCTTGCATGGGACACATTTAAAAAAAGAAACCCATAGAACCAAATATGCTTGTAATTCTATGTGATCTTTCTGAGTAATGGCTTTAACACATCCATGAGATACAGGACAATGAATAGTTTTTAAATGACTAATATAGGGGTCATTTACCTCAAAATTGCAGCAATATATATTTGCTAAATTAAGAGGCTTGAAATTTTCACAGCTCCTGCCCATCACAAAATATTGAAACACTGGGAGTTTTGGCTGTGAAGTAGGTTAAATGTTTCCTAAACTGCTAAATGAATCAGAACGCTTCTGACTCATGCACCATGACTCACATTTTCAGAACACTTGGTATCTGTGTATGAAGTATCTTCCTTCACGACAGTGATAAGGGCATTGGAGAAATCTGTACTATACCTTCTAGGTCTGCATGCAATCACTACTCTAAGCAATAGCCATCAAGTAGCTTGTCTTCTCCTTAGTCTTTATCTTCCACAGTAAAATGTTAAGTCTGCCTTTGTAATTCCTTCACCTTTGCAGACATTTTTCTCTGAGGACTGTACCAGCTGGCATTTAACATGTTTTGGTACACCAGCCAGTTACAGAGACTCCTGTCCAGTAATTCCTATGCTGGGGCTCAGGTATCCAGAATCATCCTGGCAGTTGGCCTTCCATGAGGTTTAGGGAGGGGGCATAGCTCATTCGAAGAACACTTGCTTTACACATAGAAGGTCCCAGGTTCAATCCCTGGCATCTCCAGGTATGGTAGGAAAAACCCCCACCAGAAAGCCTAGACAGCTGCTGCCAGTCAGTGTTGGCAGTATTGGGCTTGGTGGGTCAATATTCAGGCTTAGTGTAAGGTATCTTCATATGTTCTTATGGGGTACCACTTCATTGTGCCTGTTGGGAAGTTAGAAAAGCCACATATACATCACTAAAAGAAGAAAGACATCAACAAACAGACAAAAAAAAGGGTAACAGGTATACATGAAATATGGGGATTCTAACTGATATGTATAGTTACCAATTTGATTGTTTTAAATAGAAATAAGAACTAAACAGGTGACATAGTGGTCTGCTATCCAGGGGCTAATTTTTGACAGGCAATGTCAAGACTCCTTCTTATGGTTCTTCATCTTAACTTTTTCATGAGCTGGACAGCACTTCAAATAGAGAACTTGCAGCACCTCAGGAAGAGGACTGTAAAGTAGCAAACATGGTCTCCCTACTGGACATAAAAGTAGATGGGTAAATAGATATGGTGTGTGAGGTGGGGATAGGGGAGAGTGATAAAGTGCTTTCTGGTTTTGTGATGTTTTACAAGGAAGTGGAACTCAAACCATCTTTAAGAGCAAGAAAGCTGTTGCACATAGCAGCTGCTGATTCTATGCAGGGGAGCAAAGCTAGCAAATTGAACAGGACCCATCCAAATAAGCATCAAGAGCAACACTTGCTTCTAGAGTATCTTTGCACACAGAAAGCAGTTTCTATATATGGAACTCCCTTGTTGAATTGAGGCACAACATTATGCAACTGAAGTTATATGTTCATTTTACATTCACAAATAATCTTCCAGATGCATGACACATCCAGTGGTATTCACATTAATATGCTCCTTATTTACAGGGCACAGGAGGTATAGACTGCCATTTTAAAGTGGAGAAGAATTTAGAAAGTGGATCTGTAAGTCTGGAATCTGCACGAAATAGAGGGATATATGTTGGCCTTCTGCCTAATGGTCAGGCCAAACCAGTTGTTCATACTGGAGAAAGCAACGTTTTGTTCTACCCACAAGTTGTCAAATGTAAATAGCATTTAAAATTGTCACTATTTTACTTTGAGAAAATATTGTTTGCAAGCTCTATATTTTTAAAAGTCATTGATAAAATCTAAGAATGAGATTATGTATTATTACTTTAATAAAGTAAATATGTTAAATAGATTAAGCTGCAGAGGCTTGTTTTATAATTTAGCCAAATAGCAGACATGTGGTGAAGAAGTTATTAGAGGTGGAAGATCTGTATTTGAAACATTTTTTATTATGTAGTCCCTGAAAAACTCTTCTAATGCTTTTAATTGTGCAGCTATAAAATGTATACATTGCAATGTTAATATTAGTTCTCCTGACAGATCTAAGTATCAAAATGGTACTGATTACTATTCTGCATTGGGCTGGCTTGAACAAGCACAGAAGGAGTGTTTCCTGAACCTGAACATTCTTGGGGCACAATCCAGTATGCCCAGAAACCCCATGCTCAGATTTTTGGCCATCTAGCTGGGGTGCTTCAGAGGAGGTGACTGGAGCAGCTTTAGGATACCTCCTACCTTGGCCACACCAGTGTCTTCTGTTCCCTGCTCCCAAAATGCCTCCTTTACTCCCTGTGCGAAGTTGCTTTCCTCATGTCAGAGCACAGCTAGTTCTTTTCATTCTGGCTGTGAGACTGCAGGAGAGAAGGATTGAGTTGGAGTTTCCTGCTTCAAGGTCAGACTGCTGTCTCCAGCCTCCAAGCTGGTAATTGGAACTATCCAGTGGGCCTCCAGACAATGTCAAGGGGACCATATAATCATAAGAATCCCTTAAGGTTAAGAATTTCCCTCCTTCTTTTTTGGAAAGAAGAAAGTATAGGAGGTACAGGAATATCTCCCTGGAGTAAGCCACTTGATGTGCTTATAACATATGAATTAGATTTTCAAGGCAGCAACAGGAATTTATTACCAACTTCTTTTGCAATTTTGAAGAGTGATGAGCTTCTAGGAGAAAGCCAAGTATGTGTATCTATAACATTCAGAAGAAAAAGGAATGGATATTTATGTCAGATTATATGATATGCTATTCTTTTCTATTATATATTGGTATCTTGCAAGGCCTACTTCCCTCTTGAATTTATTGGAAGTTTCTTGAGAAGTAAAAAGTGATGGCCTTTAATCTTTCTCTTAATTAAAATTTAGTTGGCAGAGAAAAGCCTATGGGAACATCTGCAACTCCTCCACAGCAGAAAGAAGTCAAAGAATTCAAGCAGCAACAAGTAGGAATTGAGAATCGAAGAGCCTACCATCAACCAAATTCTCCTGTCTCAGGTATGGATCAACAAGTCTACAGCACAAAATTAGTTTTGTTTTGCTTCATCAGTCTGACATCTCAGGGACACCAGTCTGGTGGCACCAGTATTCTCACCCTTTAAGGTGCATATTGATTTGTGGATGAAGGCTCTGTATTGTTATAAAACCAGTGTCCAACGGGTGATAGAGATAATCTGTCTTACGATGCCAGCCAGTTGGATTGGTCTCTGAACTGACAGGCCACCTGTGGCAGCTTTGGAAAGCTTTTTAAAATGTATCTATCCATTATACTTTATCCATATTAAGCAACTTTTGTATTCTTCCTGCAAATGCTCACATACAGATTATTGTAGGCTTTGTTTTTACATCGCATTTTTTTCCTGTGGCAGGGTATGCTTTTTTCCCCCTTCAACCTGAGTTTACTTTTAACAAGATTTTTAAAATCATGTGACTGAAGTAAGTATCAAACCAATAATCAGATTAGATATTATACAATGGGTTTCAATCATAGATCACTGCCTTATGTTGCATCATATGATTAGTACATCTAAACCTGGCATTGTATACTGTGATGGTGAAGAAAAGGCTGCAGCCTATAGTGGTAGCCACAATTTTTCCATGTAAAGTTTCCAGCCTCAGGGCTGAGAATGTCCTCCCTAAAATCCTGGACAACCACTTCCTGTCTGTGTAGAGCAAGAATTTTGAACCTCTGGCCCACAGAGGGTCTGAACCCCATCCATGGAGGCTCAAGTTTCTCCTCTGAGGACTGCTCTCTGAGGGAAGTAAACCACTCAGGTAACTTGGGCTATTGGGCAGTATAGACATGTAATGCTGAATTAGATGGACCAACAGTGTGACTCAGTACATAGCAGCTTCCTATATGTCTATGCTCCTGCTGTGGCAGGCAAACAGCACTTTCCCATCCCCTGCTACCTGAGTCCTGTTTAACTAGAAATACTAAGAATTTGCACCTGTGTTCCCCATGCAAGCCTCTGAGACAGAGCCCTTCTTCTACCACCTGGATGTGTGCATTGATTGGGAAAGTAAAATCCTGGGAAATGTTCATGCGAATGAACCTGAACAATGCCCGAGTGTCACTTTCGATTTCTTCACGCAACTAAAGCATGTGGCTGCTTATTTATAGATTGCAAAGCTGGCTTCTTAGGCACGTTTCCCCCCTTTAAATGAACTCATTCTTAAAGTAGATTACTTTAGTAACCACTCTAGATGCCACATAATAAGAGCCAATGTCAAGGCAAAACTATTATTAGGCCAATTATTGTTTAATATGTTGAAGTTATTTAAAATGTTAGGTATCCTTCTTCAGGTTTATTTGCTTAAAGCATTAAAAAGGCAATATTTATACAAACTAATGGCGTGGACTTGATAAAGCTGAGCTTTCTTATAAGCAAATGAGCACAAAACGTTTATGATGGGTATGCATTAATTGGGTTATAAAGCATCTGGCTCCAAGAAACAAGGCAGTGAAAATTTTCATGAAGGAAAAGCATATTATTTCAGCTAGGAAATACAACACAACTAGATTGCAAGGCTTCCACTACAACAAGTTTTTGTTTATTCATGTTGATCTCTATTCATTATAACCAAAGACAAAAGGCAAAAACAGATTGCATGAAGAAGTCTGGCCTATCCATCTATTTAGCTTTCAGAATTTTTTTTTTTCTTTTTTGTCAGGGTGGATTTGCATTTTGATCCCCTGAAGTGTGACTAATCCAGGGTAACAATCAAACTCAGTTTACAAAGTGGAACATTTTTAGCCTGTAGGAAAAGAATGTCATTTGTTTACATGACTACAAAGAACTATTTATACAAAAGAACTTGCAGGGCATTCTTTGCTTATGGATTTTCTGAGAGAAATTCATCATTGTGGCAGGATCCAGGCATTACCTGCGCATTGGTCACAGTGTCCATTGCTCTAGTACTTCAAATAGAGATGGTCCTAGACATCTTCTTTATCCTCTACGAGTTTGAAGTCTAGGAACATCCAACCTTATAATCAGTTACAAAAAAGCACGATTCACTCACCATTAATGATGTATAGTCTGCATCTAACGTCTTTCTGGGTATACTGGGCGGTATGCTTACAGCTTGCTCATTCAGCCCAACTCCATCAGGAGGTTTAATTTAACATTCTCCCTGATTTCTGACACCGCCCATTGAACTACTGATAGGCTGACATTTGTGGTGCAAGCAGGACATATTTTCAGGGGTGATATAGTCTATTTGTAGCCTATTTGTTACATGGTGGAACATCTAGCTTGGTGTTTTCATAAAATACACCAAGGAATATGTGCCATATTCTGAAGAAAAATCAGTCTTTTTTGCCACTGCAAGAAGTCCTTTCTTCCTTATCAACCATTTCTTGCTTTCTTTGATTCCCTGGGAACAATTCCCTGCTTTCTGTTGCTAGCTAAGTTAAGAGCTGTGTTGGTTTGCACTAATACAACATCACTAGCACAAGCAACAGAACAACACTGGATGATACCCAATACATGTCTCTTTACAGATTTGTTACTCTGCAAGGTCTTCCATATCAGTACTATGAATGCAGTTTCATTAACCAAGCATTGGTAGTTTTTTGTGTAATACATTCAGGGCAGTATCCAATCCTACCCATCCATGTCCTCCCAATTCCACTGTGGAAGTGGTCTTTCTTGCAGAACTGTTCTGGATGTAAGCACTGACAAGATCAGAAATTTCTCAAAGGGAGCAAACTGATGGTGCTTCCTTACATGAACTCTGCTGATCTGCTCCCTTCCAGGAATGAAAATTTCCACTCATTTTGGGTCATTTCCAGGAAGCACTAAATCACCTTTGTGCAACCAATGGGTACTGCTTGCACCACTGAATTGTTAGGGTGTAAGAGAATCAGCATGGGCTTGTTTATTTCATTATTCGTTTATTTTAGTGGCAATCCTATGTACACGAGCTGGGTAGAAGCCCTGTTGCATTCAATGAGCCTTTTGTCCACTGTTAGACAATTTCTACTTTCCTTTTGAGCCAAGCAGACCTTATCAAGTGCATCCTCACCTGTTGAGAGTTGCTCTCAGTGCCTCAGGGCAAATTCCACTTCCCATTTTGCTGCCTTGATACGATGTCAAATACTGGCTTTCATGTGGGTGTGTGCCTAAATGAAATATGCACAAAACTGATGCAGTGAAAAAATCTCTTGTGCTGATTTTACCACATCAAAAGAAAGCCTGAAAGAAGGACCTAAATGTATCTCTTAATTAAATGACTGAAAAAAATTGGATCCATTGTCAGATTTTTAGCTGATCAGTCTCTTAAATGTACATATATCTGAATTGGTTGGTGACAACTAAAATACTGTCATACTTTATTTCATATCAGCTCCTGTACTAGGGTTCCTTTGATAATAATAAAAATAAATGCTGAGCACATATAATATGTCTTTCTTAATGTTGATGCTATTTTAATTTCCCAATAGCAGAGCTCTTGAAGGGAGGGGCCACCTGTATGAACTTGCAAGAACTTCTGGGGTGATCCTTCTAGAAATAGGATGGGTGTCCAATGGTGTTAATGCATGAGTGTCTTCTCCAAATAGCCCCAGAGCTTTGTCCATTAAACCAGGGAGTTCTCCTGAAATGCCTGAAGAAGGCCGCAACCTACATTTTTGTGCTAAGGAATGTGAAAGAGTTGCTGATACCTCCTCCTTCAGAACACATCTTTCTACTTCTAATGAGAAGGATAACTGAAGAAGGCAGTGGATGGGCAGGCAGGCTGCTCTTACGACACTACTTGAAGCATTAGAGAGTTATATTCAGCTGTCCTCAGGGCATTATTGCTCCTGTTTCCCAAAAGGAGATCCTGGAAAGTCTGGGATGAGCTTCCATTTTCTGTAGAATGCACCATCTGGCCGGTGGGATTAAACATCTGCTCAAAATGGAAGTTCAGAGGATGTAAATACCTGATTCAGTGGGTGCTAAACTTAACTGAGCCACATCATTTCATCAATTAATCTGTCTCAATCAGTTAGCTTCACAGCTACTTTTAAATATTTCTCTGTTCTGTTTCCAATTAAAAGCACATGCTCATAGTTTAGAAGTTCAAATAACAACACTGTTCATCAATGCATTTCACATTAGGAACATCACTTAATTACTTTTCTGGACTCAAAATTTATACTGGAAGAATCAAAATGCTTTTGGGAGAAATCTGTTTTCAGCAGAGAACCAGGACTTCCACATTGTACATGTTGAGTGGTTCTCATACTTTTTCATCTCTTTGTGGAAATAGGAGAGTGTTTCTTCTGCCAGTGAAAATCTTACCATGCGTGAAGTAGAATAACACTCTGAGAGCTTCTGCTTTCCTTCTCTCCCCACTTGCATTGCAATAGCACATTCCATGAGATTATACTCAACTTCCCATGCTGCTGGTGGTACCAACAGACTCTGAGTCAGAAATGTCACATGCACATGCTTATATTCTGTGAAATAAATCATTCAGCTTGTTCATAATTAGCTTGCATGGGCTTTAAAACAAAGAACTGTTACCTCAGTTTTGCTCTTTCAACATTCTTTGTCTAAAGTTCAGTTTTTCAGATGTCATCAGGTTTCTCAATACACATCAATCAGGTGTTTGTATGCTTGACTTGAGCCTAATTGCATATTACCATTTTTCTCTGGCTAGTTTCAGGTATCTACTTCCAGTGTACACAGACGTGTTTTCAGAGTAAGTGGGGTGATTTCAGTCCCTACAACTCATAGCACATTCTGCTACATGACACATTGCTGGCATCATACATTTTGAAAGTTGCTTTCTGTGGCATGTTAGCTTTGAATTGCTATGCACATGTATAAGAACCACTGTGCATTGTAGGGACAGAAGAATCCTTCAAATGCCAAGAGAAAATAGCAGATGGACAGTGGTACATTGAGATCTGAAATCATGTGGTTCCACCAAACGCCCATTCAGTCAAAGAGAGAGTTAAGAAGAAAAAGGAATGTTGTACAGAATCCTTTCTTACATAAGCTAATGTTACATAGATTATAACAAATGAATAATAAATAATTTAATAGACCTGGCTCTGTAAAATATGTTACAATATATGCTAAAAAGCCTTCATGAGTGGCCTAATGTGACATCAATAAAGACTGAACATAACAAATGTGCACAAATTAGAAACAGAAATCTGCACTTTGATACATGTGAAAGCAGAGGAGATGGAAATGGATTACATCAGTTATACTTACCAAGGCTGGAATATAGTGTTGGGCTTTTATTCTGGAGCTGCTGACATCTACTTTTACTTTTGTTTGTTTGTTTGGCTTTACACATTTATTATGTTTAGTCTTGTATCATTATATTAGTCCACTGATGAAGGCTTTTGGTTTGAAGTGCAATTGGTTTGTGCTGTAATCTATTTCACAGCTTTGCTTAACCATTGCTTAACTGCTCTGGAACCTGCTTGGATATGGAATGATATATAAATAAAATAAATATAAATAATGATGCCTTATTTATTCAGGCAGGCAGGCAAGCAGGCAGACATTCAATTTCTGTACCACCACATAGTCAAAGCTGTCTGGGTGGTTTACAGCAAGAGTATTCAGTCATACTACAGGTCCACCAAGCCCAACATTGTTGACCTTGGCAGCAGGTCTCCAGGGTTTCAGGTGGGTTTCTTTTCTAGCCCAACCTGAAGATTCCAAGGACTGAACTTGGACCTTCGGTGCAAAGCAGGTGCCCTCTCTACCACAGCCTCTCCACAGCCACTTCTGATGTTTGCACTGACATTTACTCTTACCACCTTTCCCCAAATTTAGCTCCTGCTAAGTCAATTACCCAAAGCACTGTGATTTGGACATACTGCTTTTTTAAAACTTCTCTTTCACTTGTTACCTTTACCTTTGAAAGAGAACTTCTGACTCATCATAATCCTGATCCATTATTGACATTCTGTACTTTGCGGAGGAGATGAGAACTATCCAAAATCATTGGTCTCTTTTCCCTTCAGATGATAAATGGAAAGTGTCAGTACTGACGGGAGATTCAGGAACCCAAGCAAATGTCACCCTCTGGATATATGGAGACAAAGGGATTGCTGGACCAATAACTCTTGGCAAGGACAAAAGAGAACAGCTGTTTCTACCCAGGACTGAAGATGTATTTCAGGTAGCTAACAAATGCCTGGGGATGTTATTTCTCTGCATATTTTCCCCACAGAATAATTTTTTACTATAGCAAAGAAAAATACCTCCTCCTCAGATACCACCTCAGATATATTTGCCCAATGTCTTTGGATGCAGCGTTAAATCAGCTAAGTGTATAGGGCAAATGGCAGAGGGAATACTCCTTTCTGTCCTATTGACAGAACAGGGGCAACTTCAAAGGCAAATTGTTTTCTGTAAGGCAGTTGTAG
>NW_025335438.1:17429164-17433909 GCF_004798865.1 Varanus komodoensis | reverse complement strand
TAATAATAATAATAATAATAATAATAATAATAATAATAATAATAGATTTCTATAGTTAAGGTTTGTGAACTAATATAAAAAACTAGTTACTATTATTTCTAATATTAAGGTTTCAGCTTGGGAGCTGAGATGTCATAATACACCATAGATGCATTTGTGCAGAAGTGGGTTACCATAGAAGGTACAGATATGACTTTACTTCTTACAGAGTTGTTGTGCCTTGCGGCATGAATTTATTCTGAAAACAAAAGGCCTACCCCAATGTAAAACCATCCCTGTAATCAGAAACACAGCAAAATAAGGCATGTAGCTGCAGCACTGTGGTGACCTCAGGTCCTTTAGTGTGATGCTGCCACTGGTCAACTTGGAGCTTACAGTTGTCACAACACATTTTTATTCAAGCAGGGCTTTGGCATATGAGCCGGGCATTCATTTTGAAGCTACTTTATTCTTTTGTTCTCTAACTGGGTTTTTAAAACATTGTTCTATTTTTATTTTAATTTTTATTTTAAATGATGTCTCTACTGTTGCTAGCCACCTTGAGTATTGGTAGAATTAAAAAAAATAAATAAACATAATGGGGTGATCTATGCGCTGAAGCAGGCATTTGTACCAAATCACAGATTAGAACCACAAGAGTGAACTAGAAGCATATCCAAATCATCTGTCAGCACCACATCTTTTTCAATGAATTGAACATTCAGATGCCCATGTGATGCAAATAGATGCCTTGACATTCAGCTGCACGTCCAGTTTCAGTCATGCTTCTTAATTCAGCAAGTGATACATACAAAGCTTTTCATGTTTTTGGATAAAAGCCAACATGGGTTGGATCCATTATGCAAGCCAGCAAGGACCTCACTGCTGGATGCAGCACTGCAGAAAGATTTTGCATGAAAGTGTCCTGAACAAAGAACAGGCCTCACAAAACCTTGGAAAAAACTAGAGCATACTGGGAGTGTTTGCTCTAAAGACAAGATTGCATCTTAAAGAAATTGTAAGAACAACCAGAAGATATATCAGAAAACTTACCTTTTCTAACATCCATTCTGGCTGTTTGCTTATTCCATCATGACCTATTCTGATTTTGTAAATGTTTCCAATATTATTAATTTCAACCTGAATCATAAGAAATAAAGATATAACATATAACTAAGACCCAGTTCACACTACAACTTTGTACATAGCATGCAGCATGGAGCCACCACCACAAATACTAATTAACATTTGGTATAGAGCTCCCTCTCTCTTTCTCTGTGTACACAATAACAGCACAATGACTGCTGTTATTGTTTCCACCAGGACATGGAAATGCTGGTGTGCATGCATGAAGTGATAGATACACCTGCATATATGTAGGGTAATTACTTGATTTACTAATGTGAAAAATCAGCCATAAAGCTAAGTTTTTATATGACTGAGTTTGACATGATTAAGGAGGTTCAAGATGTATCTAGCATCAGAACCCAACATTTTGAAAATGTCCCAGTGAAATTAACAACCCATATATAAAATGTTAATTATAAATCTTTATCCTTTGGACAATAATGAACATACCATTGCACCCAACTTTAAAGCAATTTCTGTCAGTAAATTATTTTTACAGTATTTCTGAGGAGGAGAGGGAGGAGGAAGATGGTGATGCCTGTGGGTTGAATCAAGTGGTGCTCTTCCACCAGAAAAAGTGAAACTGCTGCAGAGCAAATTTGCCTTCCCCCTGTATGGCCCTCCCTGTGTGGCCCCCAGATAAGTTCCAGGGCGGCCCTCTGGAGCAGTGAGCTGTGACCAGGGGGAGAAGGCAGGGAAGTCCTGTTGCATAAGCAGTCTTTCTCAGGCAATATGGAATCCAACTCCATCAAAACAAAGTGCTTTCTCTCTGAACCCCTGAACGAAAAACCAAATTTGGCGTTTGCAGAACAATCTCAACCCAAATAATGTGAAGACTCTGGATTTAAATCAGCCTCATCCCACTGAATGAAATGTGATGGATGGATGAACAAATGTAACGAATTCAAGTTTTTTGCCTCTCTACTAGGACATGTCTTTGATCACAGAATACAGTCAGGCAGTTGCAGATGCACAGTACATGCTGCATTTCTACTCATCCCAGCTTGATTTTCCCCACTCCTTGACTAGGCCTTATGTTAACTATTTACCTGAAGCAATCACCAGTGGATGGGCAGGGGGAGGAATACATGATCAGGTCCTCCCAGACTTTTGGTTAATTTGAATTTCCCTCTTTAGGACCTGCCCAGCCATCACTGAAATACATGCCAGAGAATCACAGAGTAGGAAGGAGAAGTTTAGGCCATTGAGTCCACCCCCGTGCTTGGTGCAGAAGGCCAACTAAAAGTCCCCCTGACAGATGGCTTCTTTGCTTCTTAGTCTGTTCTTTAGAATCCTTCTGTCTCTGGCTGGCTGGTTCCACATGATAGCACCATGCCACTGAGCCCCAGGCAGCCCTCACCCTTCCCTCCATGGAAGTTGCTTTGGTGCATTCCTCTTACGAGCCTAATAAGTAAGTTCTACTGAGCTAAGATGATATTTCAGAAGCAGCTGACCATTTCTGAACTCCTTTCACCTTCATTCTTCAATAAATACATTGAATTGGGAATTGGGATCAAAATTTTAGTCCTGTGACCACTCAGAAGAAATGGCAGTCCTTTAATTCATTCCTCCAGTGGACTGCTTAGAGAACATGCTACTCTGGGTCTTAAGGAGTTTATAGACGCTGGGGAAAGTGAGTATGTGCACATTCTTGCATATCCCAGGATTCAAGAGGTATTAAAATGTGAGTGCTAGCAGTGATAATGATAGACAAAGGGTTTCTGACAGCCTGTTCCACCTGGCAGGATTGCAGGAATACTGTTTATCAGAGGCTTCTGCTGTTGCAGCTCCAACCCATTTTCTAGACATGCTTTCCTAGCAAAGAGAGGGGCCCAGCTTTTGAACATTATAGATTCTGCAGAAAGATTCATCTGATTCTGGCATAGGGGAGAGGTGGATAGGTGGTTTGCTTCAAGGTTGCCTAGTGAAGATTCTTGGACAGAGCATGAGAACCAGCCTGTCCTGGAAAAGAAGGGAGACTTTTCAGAGCTGGTTTGGTGGGGAGGAGATGCAGGGGCAACTTCTTAACCCTTTCAGGAGACAACAGGTGAAACAAGCAGGCCAGTTAAGAAGTGCTTAGTGTTGCTGCTTTCTAGCAGGAGCCACCCTGATAGTGTAGTCAGTACCTTTTCTGAAAGGGGGGAAGTGGAAGAAAGTTTCAGTGTGGATTCAATACTTTACATGGCATGTGCTTCTCCCACATTTCAAAGAGAAAGTTATTTTAGAAACATAGAAACAGAGCGAGTCAGAAGGGGTCTCCCGGGCCATCTAGTCTGACCTCTGGCACCAGCCGGCTCCGCTCACGACATGCCCACCATGTGGGCGTCCAGCCTATCCTTGAACACCCGCACCGATGGAGCCTTAATGACCACTTGTGGAAGCCCATTCCACACCCTCGGGGTCCTGACTGTCAGGAAGTGCTTCCTGGCATCCAAAGGGAACCTTGGCTCCCTGAGCTTTGCTCCATTGGAGCACGTCCTGCCTTCCTCTGCAGGGGAGAACAGGTCTCTACCCATCTCCATGTGACATCCCCTCACATACCTGTATGTCGCCAACATATCCCCTCTGAGTCTCCTCTTCTCCAGGCTGAAGAGACCCATTTCCCTCAGTCTCGCCTCATACCCCATCCCCTGAAAAACCGGCCACCAACCTTGTGGCCCTACGCTGCACTGACTCCAACCTGGCTATATCCTTTCTGTAATGAGGGGCCCAAAACTGAACACAATACTCCAGTTGCGGGCACACCAGAGTCGTGTAGAGTGGTAGTAATACCTCTCTTGATCTAGAAGCCACACTTCTGGCTATGCTCCTCAGTTGTGGCCACTGCTCCAATTTTAGTGTCATCCACGAATCTGATCAGCAAACTGTTCACCCCTTCTTCCATGTCATTAATGAAAAGATTAAACAGGATCGGCCCCAGGACAGAGCCCTGGGGGGCCCCGCTTGTCACTGGCCGCCATCCCGATGATTCCCCGCTAATGGTTACCTTCTGCTTTCGGTCAGTCAACCATGCCCTAATCCACCGGACAGTACTTTGGTGTATCCCAAACTCCTCAGTTTCTCCACCAGGATATCATGGGGCACATTGTCAAAGGCCTTGCTGAAATCCAGGTATACCACAACCACTGCATCCCCTCCATCTAGTCATCTCGAAACCTTGTCATAGAATTCCACAAGGTTTGTCTGGCAGGACCTGTTTTTGCGGAAGCTGTGTTGTGTGGCTGTCAGCCTCCCTTCCCTAACTAGCATCACTAGATCTCTCTCTATTATGACCCTTTCCATTGTTTTTCCTACAATGGACGTAAGGCTAACGGGTGTATAATTCCCCATGTCCCTTCTATTACCCTTTTTGAAAATTCGGACCACTGATGCCACCCTCCAGTCCTCTGGAACTTCACCCGTTCTCCACGAGGCCTCAAAAATGGAGGCCAGCGAGCGTGAGAGAACCCCTGCCAACTCTCTAAGTACTCTCGGGTGTAAGCCATCAGGGCCTGGCGCCTTTGTAATGTCCAATGCCCTGAGGAGCCCCTCGACTTCAAGGGGGGGGGGGAATGACTCTAATCTGTGCCCCTAAGTCCCCAGCCTCATCTAATCTCCTATGCGGATATCCCCCGTCCTGCTTTGGGGAGAACACAAAG
>NW_025335438.1:17408410-17429064 GCF_004798865.1 Varanus komodoensis | reverse complement strand
AAACTAGAATGCTAGAAGCTTTTTCTGTCAACACATGCATAAGATTGCAGTTGTTGCTTTAGTAAATTGATACTGTACACAGTTTTTCTAATAGGTTGTGTCAACATAGTGCAATTTTAGGATCCACTTCACTCTGAATCTAGCACTCAGTTTTGCTCAGGATTTCAGCTGAATACTCTGTTCTATAGCAAAAACATTAGTATCGCTGGCCAGAATGTGACACTGTAAGGTGCCTGGCGTTTTCATCTGATCTAATGGGTTGCTTATGCACCAGACTGATGATAGCACTTTGTGAATTAGTTAGGCCAAGAATTTTGTCAAGCACAGGCTACAATGTGAGTGGAGCCAGCTGGAGCTGGGGGTCAGACTAGCTGGCCTGGAAGACCCCTCCTGACTTGCTCTGTTTCTATATTCTAATATCTGAGATTGGACATACAACCCCTGCACTGGAAAACTAACATTCATAATTGCAGCTCAGGGTAAACTGAAGCCTTCTAATCGCAGGTAGTGATGATTCTTTGGCAGAGCACAGCAGCATGTTTTATTGGGGTGAAATCTCCCTAACCTTTTCCAAGGAAAAGTCACAAGCTCTGTGATTATAGCATGCATTGCTTTACTGCTATGCCATGCCTGATGGAGAAAGGGTGCTGAAGCTGCATGAACTGGAATTTGGGAGCTGAACTCCACCAGCAGAAGCATATGAATCTAGAAGGCTCAGCAGTTTCTACTGGGCCTGTCACAACCTGAGTGTCCAGGTCATGAGACATGTCATGCATGACACAAGGAGGTAACCACAGGCAATGCTCCAAAAGGGATTTCTCCCCTTCACTGTTTAGGGATGCAATAACCTGTGAGCTGCCATCACTGAATTTTGAGTTGCCACATTTCAGCTGACAACAGTCACTGATGTTGAGCAGAGACAGAGGAAACTCTCAGTGTAATGGCATCACATCACAGGGTAAAATACTCTTTTGCAGTCTAGAAGACAGAGGGCAGTGCTGCTCTTTGCAATGCTCAGGGCCAGCCCTGCCTTAAGTCCAAATGAGGGAGGTGCCTCAGGAAGGTAATTCTGGAATTCTGAAAGACCAGCATATTGTTGCTTGTTTAATGTATTTTCACTGTGTTCAAGGAAAAGTGAAGGCACTTGTGAAATTTTCTGCTTTAGGAGTCAAAATAAGTTGGCCAGCTTTAATGTAGTACATCTTGGTTTTGGGTGTAGGGTTGCCATTTGCTATTATGTCTCAGGGAGCAAAACTATTCAGTTATTTATATTGTTGCATTTATAATGGATGCATATATGTCCTTTCTTTTATTATGGAACTCAACTGAGATGGCTATGTAAGGCTCCCAGGTGTTTTCTCCTCTAAGCCCTGGGCAGACCTGTTCCATTTCAGCAAGATGGTTGCCTCATGTATCTTCAGACCATGCCCATTGGCTAGGAGAGCATTCTGGGGAATGCATCCCCTTTCCCCAACCTGGTATCCTCCAGTCTACTTGGGTTGCCACCTCCATCATTCCTAGCCAGCATGGAAAAGGCTAGTAAAAAGTGTTGCTTGGTGAAGGAAAGGGAGAGTAGACTGGCAGCAAGTGCATAGGGGCAACTCGACCTGGTTTTGCATCTTGCTGAGATGCCTTACCCAAGTACAGTTGCAGCATTGTTCAGTTCTGTATTTCACTCTGCTCCCTCCTATAAAACCTTCCCAAAGAAGGGAGACTGTGTGGGCTAGCTCAATGATGCCTGTGTAGGTAAGCTCTCAGGTAGTAAAATTACATCCACTGCCAAAGAAGATTCATACCAGTACTGTGCCAGTGGGTCCCAGCAACACCTTTCATGGCATCTATCGAGGTGTCTTACCTCTTGCACTTAAAATGCATTTTTTAATTGGCAGATGCTGTTGCTGTGAAATAGGTTACCCTTTGTGCTAAACACTGTGATTGGAAAATAATTGTTTACTGTGTTAGGGATCAAACTTCACCTCTGCCTCTTACACAGCTTTTTGGGCAGGTTATTGTTGTGTCTCCCAGGGCAGGGATTTTGTGATGGTACCCAGGGCAGTGTCTTAAATTAACAAATGTGTCCATCACCTGAAAGAAACTGACCTATCTCAGCTCTATGCAATGGAATTCAGACTGATTATTGCTCTTCTTTCAGTTCACCTTCAAGACCTGATCTGAAAATTCTAGCAGTAACTCTGAAACACAGCATGCTGTTGAGAGAGCTACTTTTAGCACATGCTTCCATGAATCAGCATCTAACACACAAACCAAACCAAACCAAATGTGTGCTTGTATTATTATTATTACCACCACCACCACCACCACTTTGCTTTGAATTATATTCTGCCTTTCTCTTGCAAGGAACCACAGTTCTCTTCATCTCTATATTTTCCTCACCTAAACAACCATGTGAGGTGGTTAGGCTAAGAGTTCATGTCTGGCCCAAAGTCACCCAACAGGCTTTCTGCATGAATGAAAACTCAAACCCAGATCTCTTGAGCCCCAATCCAGCACTTCTAACCACTAAATCACACTGGGTCTCAAACCTTTAAAGCATCCCTTTTGTGCCTTAAACTCTCTTCTTTTACTGTCTCAAAACATGCATGTATTGAGGGAGGAATCATGACCAAGCACAGAGCAATTGCATCTGCAGGGTTGTGGTTCAGTCCCTCACATCTGTAGGGTAAGAGAAAAGCCTGCCTGTAACTCTGCAGAGCTGCTGTCAGTTCATGTCAAAACAAATGGCTTGTTATATTCCTATATATGAGCTGATAAGGATAATTAATTTTATTTCTGTACCACCCACTAACTGAAACTGCCTGGGCAGTTTACAACTCATAAAATACTACTCTGTAAAATACAAAGAATAATAAAACTATTAGAAAATTTCACTACAAAATTTGCATTATAATAGTTTTGTAAAGATCTAATTTTTCAGTCCCATGGAACAGTGCAATCAACAGCAATACACAGAGACACAAAACAGCCAGGGCTTCTTTTTAGTTTTACATTTTTAAGGAAAGGATTGAGGAGACAGAGAAAAGAAAAAAATAACTGATAATTTTGAATTAATTGATGTGCAGTGAGATCGTGCCAAAATTCAAATTGGCAACCAGATTTGTCATGGAATTCTGCTGTGCAACATTAGAACCAACTGGATTTACATCTCCACCAAAGAAAGTTGCATTCACCCTTGGAAAATGGAGTGAGGAAAGAATGGCAGCAACTCCTCACCTAATTTTTGCATTGTCTTTGTGCTAAATCATATTGTGAATCAGCAGTCCAACTATTCTGAAAGTTGCAAAGAACTGAAAACATATGCCTAATGTGGAACTAAGCTGAGTTGAAAAATCTGATGGTATTGAATGGGTCAATGTTTATTGTTTATTATTGTTACATTACCTACTTTTTATAGCATAATCAGTCACAACAACAGTTTTGACTTTTGAAAACTATATTTAAAGATCTCTGGGATTTCCTTCCTCTTTCTCTGCTAGTAAAAAAGGCATAACCAGTGTAGTAATAGCATGTCTACAGTGCTACCTGTTCTCATTACTCATGGATTCCCTAAGAAATGAGTCTATTGACCTGCCACAAATCAGATACAATCTTGCATGGTTGTGTTCTGAGCATATTGATCTCATGAAAAAAGAAGTTTCACTGAGTCAGTAGCATGAGCATTTGAGCTCTTCCACTGTCCTGGTTTGGTTTTAGGTTTGATACTCCAAAAGTGGAGGAGGAAGGGGAGGGGGGTAGAGAAGCAAAAGGGCTGGGATTTGATTGCTATGAATATTGCAGCCCATGGGAGGCAAACCTTCTTTTTAATTATAGAATTCCACATTCATTCTGGTTTGCTACCATCCATGACAAGCTGCAAGCTACATTGGAGGGATTTGATATTTGAAATAGCCTTGTAAAGCTATTGGCATCGTGATCATTGAAGAGAACAAGGAGAGGTAGGGAAAGCAAGCCACAGCCTTATAGCAGCTGCTGCTTCTCACCCCTCCCACCTCCACCAACTCTTCAAGTGGTATCTCAGATCTTCTCACTTGCTAAATAGCTGTGGGGATGTGAGTAATTTTTATCTCGGTGACTAAGAAGCAGCCATAGGGCAAACGCACGTATTTCTGCATTTCATGAGCTATTGAATTGGCTTGCTTCAATTCATGATATAAAATTGTTAGCTAGAATTTATGGAAGTTCTACCCTGGAACCCCTTTAGTTTGTGAGGTACTGCTGTATTCGTTTCTGGGTTTTCTTTCTTTTTTTTTCTTTTGACACAGAAGTGGTTTCCTGGCGGGGACATGTCAGCAAATAACATGTGGTATCCTGCATGCTCATAGAACCATAGAATAGCAGAGCTGAAAAGGGCCAAGAAGGCCATCAGGGATGACCTCCTGCTTAATGCAGGACACCAAGTTAAAGCATCCTACTCGGATGGCTGTCCAGCTGCATCTTGAACACCTCCAGTGTGGGAGAGCCCACAACCTCCCTAGGAAATTTGTTCCATCGTCATACTGTTCTAGCAGTCAGGAGGTTCTTCCACATCTTCTGTCAGAATCTGACTTCCTTAACTTAAGGCTGTTGTTCTGTGTCCTGTACCCTAGGATGATCTAGAAGAGATCCTGGCCTTCCTCTGCACGATAACCTTGCAGCTACTAGAAAAGTGCTATCATATCTCCCCTCAGCCTTTTCTTCTGGAGGTGAAACATCCCCAATTCTCTCAATCTCTCTTTATAAGGCTTTATTTCCAGTCCCTGCATCATCCATGTTGTGCTCCTCTAAATCCTTTCCAGCTTGCCTTTGTTGTTGTTGTTGTTAGTTGCAAAGTCATGTCAGGCCCATTGCGACCCCATGGACAACATTCTTTCAGGCCTTCCTGTCTTCCACTATCCCCCAGAGTCCACTCAAGCTCACACCAACTGCTTCAGTGACTTCATCTAGCCACCCCATTCTTTGCCGTCCCCTTCTTCTTTTGCCATCTATTGTTCCCAGCATTAGGCTCTTCTCCAGGGAGTCCTTCCTTCTCATTTGGCAGCCAAAGTATTTGAGTTTCATCTTCAGTATCTGGCCTTCTAAAGAGCAGTCAGGGTTGATCTCTAGAACTGACCAGTTTGATTGCCTTACGGTCCAAGGACTCACAGTTTTCCCCTGCAACTGGGAAAACCATAGCCTTGACTATACACACTTTTGTTGGCAGGGTGATGTCTCTGCTTTTTAGTATGCTGTCTAGATTTGCCATAGCTTATCTCCCCAGGAGCAAGCGTCTTTTAATTTCTTGGCTGCAGTCCCCATCTGCAGTGATCTTGGAGCCCAGGAAAATAAAATCTGTCACTACCTCCATTTCTTCCCCATCTATTTGCCGGGAAGTGAGATGACTGGATGCCATGATCTTAGTTTTCTTAATGTTGCGTTTCAAGCCAGCTTTTGCACTCTCTTCCTTCACCCGCATCAAGAGACTCTTTAGTTCCTCTTCACTTTCTGCCATGAGAGTGGTATCATCTGCATATCTGAGGTTGTTGATATTTCTCCCACCAATCTTAATTCCAACTGGTGATTCATCTAGCCCCACCTTTCTCATGATGTGCTCTGCATATAAGTTAAATAGGCAGGGCGACAGTATACAGCCTTGCCGAACTCCTTTCTCAATTTTGAACCAATCAGTGGTTCCTTGTCCAGTTCTCACTGTTGCTTCTTGACCCACATATAGGTTTCTCAAGAGACAAATAAGATGATCTGGTATTCCCATCTCTTTAAGAACTTGCCACAGTTTGTTGTGATCCACACAATCAAAGGCTTTAGCATAGTCAATGAAGCAGAAGTAGTTTTTTTCTGGAACTCCCTAGCTTTCTCCATGATCCAGCATACGTCTTTCTTAATCTGTATTGTCCAGAACTAGATCCAGTGCTCCAGATGAGCCCTAAGAAGTGCTGAATAATGTCTTTCTGTGCTACACATCAATCTGTAGTGTTAAAATTACAGGAAAAATGTGTGGTGCTATTAAGAACATGTGAGTATAGTTGTAGCACATTGTAACAAAATATTGTGCCTTTGGTTGCTTTCTATGGCTTCTCTTGTGCTAGTGAGAAAGAGAGTTTCTAGCCCATAGTTGTAGGATGCATTCAGGTTGTTGGTTTGGTTTTACATTGTTTAATGTATGTGCACCAGCAAAGAATGAGGCATGCACCTTGACAACAGTCAGCAAATGGGAAACAGGCCTTTATTTCTTCCCCAGAGAGTCAACCCCTCTTTCTGTCAAAGGTGAAATGTGGGAAGAAAGGCTGGCAAACTGGCTATGTAGGCAGAAATAAATTACAATAGCATGAGGTTAGGACACACACACAAGCTGCAACACATTTAAAACAAAAGCATGACGTCTGAAGAAAGCTGGAATATCAAGGTAGAAATAGTGCAAGGAGAATAGGTAGGCAGTGTGCTGTGTGAGCCGGGACTTATAATGACAGGGAAAACCCCTTTTAGAAATTGTGACTGGGGTTAAGATCTGGAAAAATAGTCAGAAGAGACAGAAGCCAATCTAGAAGGGGGATGGAGGAGCAGACAGTGGAAAACAGCCTGGGTGATGATCTTGGAAGAAAGAATGGCCAAGATTGACCCAAGCCAATGGCTTTTTTGTCAGAAGCAGAGGCTATTGAATGTGTGAGTGTGTGTATGTATGAGTATGATGCTCCATAATGGTAGACCTGCTCCTGAAAACAGAGAGCAGAATCCAGCAAGTAGTGCTGCTATGTAATATCAATTATTGCACTAGGTCTTGCAAAGAAGAAGTTTTAGGCTCCATTAATGCAGGGGCTTTGCAGCAGCAGGGCAGACTGATTTACCTGGGCACTGAAATCTGGGTTAGTTCATATGGAATACAAAATCACTGTTGGTATGACATGAATGCTAAGCTGTAGTTTGCATAGGGAAAGATTATAGCTCTCTTTTGTGACTGGAAGACTTTATGTTCAACCACTGCCATCTCACAGCAAGGCTGTGAAAGGCTTTGCATGAAACCCCAGAGAGCTGCTGTTAGTCAGTCCAGAAAATACTGAGCTAGATGGACCAGTGGCCTGACTCAGACTGAGGCAGGTTGCTTATTATGCATCCTCATGTGGAGCAATTGCAAATACCAATAGTTTGCTGGTTTCAGTAAAAGTGGCTGCCACTAACTGAACCAGAGTGCATGAGAAGGAGTGGCAAAAGACAACTGCAAGGTTCCTTCACGTAATTTGAACTAGTGCACTCTCATAAAGGTAGTTAGCATTTTACAAAAGACATAGAAAGAAGTATTGTTGTGATAAATGAGGGGGATATAGGATTAATGGATGGTACAGTGATGTGAAATTTTAATAAGGAAGCTAAGGGGAAAGCTGCTTAATAAGATCTTTGAGACAGAAAATAGAGAGGAATGCTTGAACTGTAATAGGAAAGGAAAGAAAACACGACAGAGTAGACTGCCACTGGCTTTTTATTCAGAAGAGCAATCAGCTGTGTAGCTGAGAAATGATCTGACAAGAGATCTGTTTTATGTGTCAGAGAACCTCTTCTTGTGGTGTGATATAGAATAGAAGATATGGTTTATTTTCAGGTTCAATAATGGTAGTAGATTAGCTTCAAAAACACTTGAGATAAATGGAATAGAATTGGATTAGAAAGGGTATCTTTCTTACTTAGAGTATCAGAGCATGCTTTGCAATGTCTCTGCAATCAAAACGTTCAGTTCTCATCAGCAATGTTTCCCCTGAAGGTTTACGAAGGTATCTTTGCTTGAAGCCATCGACCTCCCCGCGTTCTTACATGAATATATTTTCCCTTCTTACAAATGCATGGGTGATAATTTTATCAATGGCTGCTTGTCACAGTGGCTACATGGAACCTCCTGGCTCAGAGGTAACTTGTCACTGAAGAATAGCTGTGGGGGAACAACTAAGGAGAAAGCGGCTGGCCACTTGGCATGCAATGAGCAGTAAACATGAATGAACAATTGTGAATGAGGAGGCGTGCTGATACTCCCTGCCCAGTCACTCCAACCCAGCAGGAGTGTCTCAACCAGGGCAAGGAGCCTCCTTCACCTTGAAGACGAAATTCAATTTTGCAGAAATCTCAGGGGTCACATTTCAGTGCAGGAAGGAGGTGGGGGAAAAATACCAGTATATTTTAGCTTAAAGCTCTTACTGCCATTAGCTGTCTTAGGGGAAGCATTTCAGCCTTTCAAGTGATGCAAATGCCTTAGTGGGTGGAAGAAAGGGGCATTTAGGCCAGAGAAAGGGATTGTGACCCTTTGGGCCTGGGGTAACATCCTTTCCAACTATGGTTTGCTTACAGTGACATGTGAGCCAGGAACTCTCACTTATTTCTCACCTAACAAGCCGGATCCCTATGCCAACAGCAAACCATGGTTTAGCCATTTGGATTGTTGGAGGGAGACAAGCCAGAACTCCCAGTTCACATGTCACACGAAGCAAATGGCAGATGGAAAGCTTGTGCCTTGCAGCTGTCCCCACTTGCAATAGGTACAATCAGGCAATGGGCATGAAAATGTTGCTCCAATGCAATAAGTAGTGCTTCCCCAGCATGTTAGCTTATTATGTGTGAACCATCCCATTGCTTTTGCCATCTGATTGGCTCCTGAAGGAAAGCAGGGTGCTAGATTGTTGGTTTTCTGGCCTAATTCATCAGGCCATAACTTATGTTCTAAAAAACCATTTTGCAGACTCCTTTGGGTTTCCAATATCATTTTGTTTTCTGTTGAAAGATTAGGACTATTTGCACTTCCTAAGAATGGTGTTCTCCAATTTTCTTGAGGTCCTTTGGTGTATTGTAGAAACTCTTCTGCTTGGTTGACAAGTTTATTATGAGCCTTTTGATTAGGTAAAATCTTCTCCACAAAAGTAGCTGCCTGGATGGCTTGAAAAAGTATTTGTGCCTAAGGACTTCTCTGCAGGAGACATTTATTGTGCACTTGTGATCTCTCACTCATGGCAGTACACAGGGCCTTTGCATGACAGCAGTATCCCCCAGAGCCTCAGCCATATGTTCAAGCATTTTTGCAGTTTTTTTAAGGAAAGTTTTGTATTAAATTTTGAATCACAATAAATAGGAATAAAGCATTATTTATTTTTTATTTATTAAAACATTTCTCGGGGCGGCTTACATATTACAGCAACTCTGCTCTACTGCCACTGTACCACAGCAGCACCTTGTGGTTCGTTAATACACAATGTGTGTGTGTGCAGAGAAATCCAAACACCAGGAAAACAAAAACATGTAAAAGATGCCCTTTTTATTCACAAGAAAACAAGATGAAGTCTCAGTAAAGTGGTAGGTTCAACCCCTTATGCAGAGAAGAGCTAAAGTACCAGTTCTCCTGCCCCTGCCCTGACCCATAACATGTGTCTTGCTTTGCCCAGATGACATAATACAAGTGGTCTAGCTCACATATTCAAACCATGGGAGCACTTACTTCCACAGTCCGCCTTATCATTATGTCTGAACCTGGAAACTGAGTTGCTGAGCTGGCACCCCAAAATTTGTTGCTGGGTTAAGTTTGAGTTTTTCAGGCCCTAAACAACCTAGAGTTCCTCAATTTAGATATAATTATAACACCAAAGGAACAGAGTGTTCCTGAGTTATATAAAAATTGGAAAAGATGAGCACATGAAGACAGCATTCTCATTTGTTGCCATGCAGCTGTAGCTAACTATGAGTTAAATGGTCCATAGTTACCCATTATATGTAGACTGAGGCACTATATCTTGTGGGAAAATGTCCTTGGGTGCATACAAAGCACTTTCTCCATGCCCATGCACTGATTTACTCTTTCCCAAAAGCAGCTAGAGTTTAAAAGTAGCAAACCCAAGAGTTTAAACATCAACTTTTACATTTTCTGTAACGTGCAAATAATACAAGAGATAATTTTTGCTCTGTAGAGCTGCATTTTGCAGGAAAGTTGTGCATTTCTGTAAATATTTTTCTCTGTTCTTAATAATCTTAGGTTCTTTCCCAATATAGCACTCCTTTTCCATGAATCCAATAGATGTATTGACAACTATATCCCAGGCATAATGAAACCTATGTGCACCATCAACTCTATTTGTCAATTATCAATGTCAAGTTATCAATAACTGACAACTTTGGTAATTCATCACAGCCAATTAATTTAAATGTAGCAATTATTGTTTCACTTGGTTAAGGAACAGTCAGATCTCTAATATTTCACCTCAGCTAATTAATTAATAATTTGCTTTTTCATTTCAGTAATCAGTTTTCTCAGTTTGATAGTAATTGACTGTCTCAGTTCAATGCTAAATTAATACTTTATGATGAACTATCAGCTATTCCAATGTTAATAAATTAGTTGCTTCCATTCATTGGCAAGCCATTACCTCAGTTCAGTAATGATCAGGAGTTTTGATTCATCGATTAAGCACAAACCCAGCTAGCTGTACACTAAACTGACACTTCTCCATTTCTTCGGTTTACTGATATTTGGAGTTCAAGCATACAATCTTTCCTCTGATCTCTCTGCCTTGTACAGCTCACAAGGCCAAGACACTCTATCAAAGAGATGCAGACAGTTTCTTAGCTGACTCTTTTAAGCTATTCCTTCTAAGTGCAATGCTAAGACTGCACCTCGTGGCATCACACTTTGGCACATGCCAGATGCCCTGCCACTCTGATGCACTGTCGCATTATTCTCAGAACAGAGTTAGAATGTGTGTTAGCAAAGGATGTGGGCTGTAATGACAAGGCACTCCCAGTCAAAAAGAGCAACATGGGTGGATAGGTAGAGAAAGCAAACTGAACAGGCATTCATGTGGGGAATATCCTGATCCTAAGCAGCAGCTGCTGCTACTGTTTATTTCATTTCTATGTCTTCCCGTAGCCAAAAATTTCTGGGCAGTTTACAACAACCCCCACAGAAATTATCCCAAAAGAGGTTTTGAGCGGAGGAAATTTTGTTATTTTGCATCTTTGTATCCAATTTGCAGAAATGTTTGATGTTTACCAGGCAATTTCAGTAACACTGTCACATTCCTAGGAAAAACAACTTTTTCATATTGAGTTGTATCCCACAAGCAGCCTGGTTCACAAGTCTGTTTGGATGAAGGACTAAGATTAAACATAGCCCTGTGCTGTTCACTGCACTAAAGCAAAGGGGGTACTGATTCTGTCACAGAACTCTTGTGGAGATGCCTTTTTGATTCTAGCATGATGGTAATTCTATTGCTCATGTTGGTACAGCAGCTATCAGTGGTAATCTGTGCCAAACCCTGTGTCATAGACCTGTGGCACATAGGAGCCCTTTGTGGAGACAAGAGGTTGAAAATGCATGGCACTACTTGGAGGGCTGTTTTAGAAATCCAAAATGGATTCAAATACCTTTGACTTTCTTTGAATTTGACCCATGAATTCTGGAGCAGACCAGTATCTTCTGAGACATGCATATTCCATAGACTTGTAGACCATTTTTTATAATTGGATACAAATTTAGTCATATGAATATGAAAGTTGCTGGAAATATGCTAATATGCATGCTATTTTTAAAAAATCAAAACCATACACAATATTTGTTAATCTCTACTCTCTCTTCAGTCTCTACTGCTGAGCACTCTTTTTTTTTTGTGTATTCTGCTCATTGATTGCATACTGTGCTTAGGAAAAGAAGCAACATGCCAGCAAAGTAAGGTCCCAGTTGCAGAGAACTTTTTGGTGGAATTTGGGAGAACTATCTAATAGAAAGAAAATATGCCTGGTAATCTGTGAAACATAAAAAGGTCAGACAAAATAGTTACATCCCATATGTGTATACCAAAGTCCATCAAGTGTTTCTGGCTCTGTAATATCTCTGTAACCTATAAAATCAACCTATACTAGAAAGACAAAGATTTTGGGTGTTGTGAGCAGATCTCCTGCTCCTTCTTTTCCTCTCCAGCAAACTCAGTTGAGAATTTAGAGTCCTTTCATTAGAGCTGAACAGGCTACAAACAGTATGAATCAAAAGTCATACTACCCCAGGGAGGATGGGAGGAAGGAGGAGGCTGGGAACTCCAAGGAAAGAAAGAGGTGGGAAGGAGTTGAGGTGCATGTACACCAATGCTAGGAGCATGGCTAATAAGCAGGAAGAGCTTGAAGCTCTCCTGGGAATAGGAGGGTATGACCTGGTGGGAATCACAGAAACTTGGTGGGATGAAAGGCAAGTCTGGAATGTGAACATAGAAGGGTATCACCTTGTTAGAAAGGACAGGAAGGGAAAGAGAGGTGGGGGCGTGACTTTATATGTCAGGGAAGGGATAGGATGCAGTGAGATAGAATGCAGCACAGATGGGGATTCAGTAGAGGCAGTCTGGATGAAACTTAGGGGTTTTGACAGGGAAAGAGACCTGACAGTGGGGGTATGTTATCACCCTCCAGGTCAACTTGAGACCCTGGATGATGTCCTGACAGGCCAGATTCTAAGGATATCTCAGGGGAGAGACACAGTAATTATGGGAGATTTCAGTCTCCCAGATATTACTTGGGAGACTCACTCAGCGGTGACAGCCAGGTCATGTCGCTTCCTAGAAGCTATAGAGGGAGGGTTTTTCACACAGAGGGTCCGAGAGGCGATGAGGGGGGAAACATCCTTGACTTGGTCTTGACCAATAGGGAGGAGCTGATAGATGAAGTACAGATTAGGGGAGCTCTGGATGCGAGTGATCACTCCATCCTTTGCTTTGAGATCAGGGGACTGGGGACGTGCAGCAGGTCGAGCACTAGAAGCTGGGACTTCAAGAGGGCCAGCTTTGGCCAACTGAAGGCCAGACTGGGGAAAGTCTCCTGGGATAGGTTACTGGAAGGTAAGTGAGTTGAGGAGGGGTGGATAGCACTCAAAAGGGAGGTTTTGGAGGCGCAAGCCTTGACGATACCTCTAGTCAGTAAGGTGGGGAGGCGGAGGAGAGTGCCACCATGGATGCGAAAGGAGGTAGTTAAAAGGACTAGATGAAAGAGGAACCTCCGTAGGAAATGGGTACTGGGGGAAATAGACAAAAGGGTATACTGGGAGGAGGAGGCCTGTTGCAGAAGGCAAGGCTAAGGCTGATTACGAGCTGAGACTTGCCAAGAATATCAAGAGCAACAAAAAGGACTTCTTTCAGCATGTAAATAGGAAAAGGAAGGGGAGACAAGTGGTGGGACCACTAAATAAGGAGGAAGGAGATCCAGTGACTGACATGAGGGAACAGGCACAGATGCTAAATGACTATTTTACCTCTGTGTTCTCCCCAAAGCAGGACGGGGGATATCCGCATAGGAGATTAGATGAGGCTGGGGACTTAGGGGCACAGATTAGAGTCATTCCCCCCCCCCCTTGAAGTCGAGGGGCTCCTCAGGGCATTGGACATTACAAAGGCGCCAGGCCCTGATGGCTTACACCCGAGAGTACTTAGAGAGTTGGCAGGGGTTCTCTCACGCTCGCTGGCCTCCATTTTTGAGGCCTCGTGGAGAACGGGTGAAGTTCCAGAGGACTGGAGGGTGGCATCAGTGGTCCGAATTTTCAAAAAGGGTAATAGAAGGGACATGGGGAATTATACACCCGTTAGCCTTACGTCCATTGTAGGAAAAACAATGGAAAGGGTCATAATAGAGAGAGATCTAGTGATGCTAGTTAGGGAAGGGAGGCTGACAGCCACACAACACAGCTTCCGCAAAAACAGGTCCTGCCAGACAAACCTTGTGGAATTCTATGACAAGGTTTCGAGATGACTAGATGGAGGGGATGCAGTGGTTGTGGTATACCTGGATTTCAGCAAGGCCTTTGACAATGTGCCCCATGATATCCTGGTGGAGAAACTGAGGAGTTTGGGATACACCAAAGTACTGTCCGGTGGATTAGGGCATGGTTGACTGACCGAAAGCAGAAGGTAACCATTAGCGGGGAATCATCGGGATGGCGGCCAGTGACAAGCGGGGCCCCCCAGGGCTCTGTCCTGGGGCCGATCCTGTTTAATCTTTTCATTAATGACATGGAAGAAGGGGTGAACAGTTTGCTGATCAGATTCGTGGATGACACTAAAATTGGAGCAGTGGCCACAACTGAGGAGCATAGCCAGAAGTGTGGCTTCTAGATCAAGAGAGGTATTACTACCACTCTACACGACTCTGGTGTGCCCGCAACTGGAGTATTGTGTTCAGTTTTGGGCCCCTCATTACAGAAAGGATATAGCCAGGTTGGAGTCAGTGCAGCGTAGGGCCACAAGGTTGGTGGCCGGTTTTTCAGGGGATGGGGTATGAGGCGAGACTGAGGGAAATGGGTCTCTTCAGCCTGGAGAAGAGGAGACTCAGAGGGGATATGTTGGCGACATACAGGTATGTGAGGGGATGTCACATGGAGATGGGTAGAGACCTGTTCTCCCCTGCAGAGGAAGGCAGGACGTGCTCCAATGGAGCAAAGCTCAGGGAGCCAAGGTTCCCTTTGGATGCCAGGAAGCACTTCCTGACAGTCAGGACCCCGAGGGTGTGGAATGGGCTTCCACAAGTGGTCATTAAGGCTCCATCGGTGCGGGTGTTCAAGGATAGGCTGGACGCCCACATGGTGGGCATGTCGTGAGCGGAGCCGGCTGGTGCCAGAGGTCAGACTAGATGGCCCGGGAGACCCCTTCTGACTCGCTCTGTTTCTATGTTTCTAAAATAACTTTCTCTTTGAAATGTGGGAGAAGCACATGCCATGTAAAGTATTGAATCCACACTGAAACTTTCTTCCACTTCCCCCCTTTCAGAAAAGGTACTGACTACACTATCAGGGTGGCTCCTGCTAGAAAGCAGCAACACTAAGCACTTCTTAACTGGCCTGCTTGTTTCACCTGTTGTCTCCTGAAAGGGTTAAGAAGTTGCCCCTGCATCTCCTCCCCACCAAACCAGCTCTGAAAAGTCTCCCTTCTTTTCCAGGACAGGCTGGTTCTCATGCTCTGTCCAAGAATCTTCACTAGGCAACCTTGAAGCAAACCACCTATCCACCTCTCCCCTATGCCAGAATCAGATGAATCTTTCTGCAGAATCTATAATGTTCAAAAGCTGGGCCCCTCTCTTTGCTAGGAAAGCATGTCTAGAAAATGGGTTGGAGCTGCAACAGCAGAAGCCTCTGATAAACAGTATTCCTGCAATCCTGCCAGGTGGAACAGGCTGTCAGAAACCCTTTGTCTATCATTATCACTGCTAGCACTCACATTTTAATACCTCTTGAATCCTGGGATATGCAAGAATGTGCACATACTCACTTTCCCCAGCGTCTATAAACTCCTTAAGACCCAGAGTAGCATGTTCTCTAAGCAGTCCACTGGAGGAATGAATTAAAGGACTGCCATTTCTTCTGAGTGGTCACAGGACTAAAATTTTGATCCCAATTCCCAATTCAATGTATTTATTGAAGAATGAAGGTGAAAGGAGTTCAGAAATGGTCAGCTGCTTCTGAAATATCATCTTAGCTCAGTAGAACTTACTTATTAGGCTCGTAAGAGGAATGCACCAAAGCAACTTCCATGGAGGGAAGGGTGAGGGCTGCCTGGGGCTCAGTGGCATGGTGCTATCATGTGGAACCAGCCAGCCAGAGACAGAAGGATTCTAAAGAACAGACTAAGAAGCAAAGAAGCCATCTGTCAGGGGGACTTTTAGTTGGCCTTCTGCACCAAGCACGGGGGTGGACTCAATGGCCTAAACTTCTCCTTCCTACTCTGTGATTCTCTGGCATGTATTTCAGTGATGGCTGGGCAGGTCCTAAAGAGGGAAATTCAAATTAACCAAAAGTCTGGGAGGACCTGATCATGTATTCCTCCCCCTGCCCATCCACTGGTGATTGCTTCAGGTAAATAGTTAACATAAGGCCTAGTCAAGGAGTGGGGAAAATCAAGCTGGGATGAGTAGAAATGCAGCATGTACTGTGCATCTGCAACTGCCTGACTGTATTCTGTGATCAAAGACATGTCCTAGTAGAGAGGCAAAAAACTTGAATTCGTTACATTTGTTCATCCATCCATCACATTTCATTCAGTGGGATGAGGCTGATTTAAATCCAGAGTCTTCACATTATTTGGGTTGAGATTGTTCTGCAAACGCCAAATTTGGTTTTTCGTTCAGGGGTTCAGAGAGAAAGCACTTTGTTTTGATGGAGTTGGATTCCATATTGCCTGAGAAAGACTGCTTATGCAACAGGACTTCCCTGCCTTCTCCCCCTGGTCACAGCTCACTGCTCCAGAGGGCCGCCCTGGAACTTATCTGGGGGCCACACAGGGAGGGCCATACAGGGGGAAGGCAAATTTGCTCTGCAGCAGTTTCACTTTTTCTGGTGGAAGAGCACCACTTGATTCAACCCACAGGCATCACCATCTTCCTCCTCCCTCTCCTCCTCAGAAATACTGTAAAAATAATTTACTGACAGAAATTGCTTTAAAGTTGGGTGCAATGGTATGTTCATTATTGTCCAAAGGATAAAGATTTATAATTAACATTTTATATATGGGTTGTTAATTTCACTGGGACATTTTCAAAATGTTGGGTTCTGATGCTAGATACATCTTGAACCTCCTTAATCATGTCAAACTCAGTCATATAAAAACTTAGCTTTATGGCTGATTTTTCACATTAGTAAATCAAGTAATTACCCTACATATATGCAGGTGTATCTATCACTTCATGCATGCACACCAGCATTTCCATGTCCTGGTGGAAACAATAACAGCAGTCATTGTGCTGTTATTGTGTACACAGAGAAAGAGAGAGGGAGCTCTATACCAAATGTTAATTAGTATTTGTGGTGGTGGCTCCATGCTGCATGCTATGTACAAAGTTGTAGTGTGAACTGGGTCTTAGTTATATGTTATATCTTTATTTCTTATGATTCAGGTTGAAATTAATAATATTGGAAACATTTACAAAATCAGAATAGGTCATGATGGAATAAGCAAACAGCCAGAATGGATGTTAGAAAAGGTAAGTTTTCTGATATATCTTCTGGTTGTTCTTACAATTTCTTTAAGATGCAATCTTGTCTTTAGAGCAAACACTCCCAGTATGCTCTAGTTTTTTCCAAGGTTTTGTGAGGCCTGTTCTTTGTTCAGGACACTTTCATGCAAAATCTTTCTGCAGTGCTGCATCCAGCAGTGAGGTCCTTGCTGGCTTGCATAATGGATCCAACCCATGTTGGCTTTTATCCAAAAACATGAAAAGCTTTGTATGTATCACTTGCTGAATTAAGAAGCATGACTGAAACTGGACGTGCAGCTGAATGTCAAGGCATCTATTTGCATCACATGGGCATCTGAATGTTCAATTCATTGAAAAAGATGTGGTGCTGACAGATGATTTGGATATGCTTCTAGTTCACTCTTGTGGTTCTAATCTGTGATTTGGTACAAATGCCTGCTTCAGCGCATAGATCACCCCATTATGTTTATTTATTTTTTTTAATTCTACCAATACTCAAGGTGGCTAGCAACAGTAGAGACATCATTTAAAATAAAAATTAAAATAAAAATAGAACAATGTTTTAAAAACCCAGTTAGAGAACAAAAGAATAAAGTAGCTTCAAAATGAATGCCCGGCTCATATGCCAAAGCCCTGCTTGAATAAAAATGTGTTGTGACAACTGTAAGCTCCAAGTTGACCAGTGGCAGCATCACACTAAAGGACCTGAGGTCACCACAGTGCTGCAGCTACATGCCTTATTTTGCTGTGTTTCTGATTACAGGGATGGTTTTACATTGGGGTAGGCCTTTTGTTTTCAGAATAAATTCATGCCGCAAGGCACAACAACTCTGTAAGAAGTAAAGTCATATCTGTACCTTCTATGGTAACCCACTTCTGCACAAATGCATCTATGGTGTATTATGACATCTCAGCTCCCAAGCTGAAACCTTAATATTAGAAATAATAGTAACTAGTTTTTTATATTAGTTCACAAACCTTAACTATAGAAATCTATTATTATTATTATTATTATTATTATTATTATTATTATTATTACATTTCTATGCCGCCCCTTGCCGAAGCCTCGGGACGGCTTACAACACAATAAAATACATTGAAATACAATAGAACATAATAAATTACCATTAAATACAAAAATACAAAAAAATACACTGAGTTACAAACATAATAATATAAAATTAAAATTATCAGTATAAAATAAGTAAATAAATAATATAGGAGGAGAAAAGAGAAGGAAGAAGAAGTTGCCCTGGCCAGATCATATATTTTAACAATTAAAATGATGTTTAAATAAAAAGGTCTTTACCTGGCGCCAAAAAACCAGTAACGACGGTGCCAGACGTTTGGGGAGTGAATTCCATAGGTTGGGTGCCACCGCAGAGAAAGCCCTCCTCCATTCAGTTCGGCTTCAATTATTTCCTGCATCGTCCAGCATCACCATTATGTTAGCTTGCCTTTCCTTTAATATCTGAGATGAAGGTTTGTAAGAGTAGCTTTTGGCTTTCAAAGAGCAACCTTCTCTCAAGGAAACAAGTAACAAACTGGAAAACTGTTTTCTGGCACCTTGCCAGTATATCAGCAGGGGGAGCTGTGCCAATAAACTTGCAAAGTTCTAGAATGTAAAGGACATTATCAGAATTGCTGCTGCAAGATACAGTTTATTTCTAGATTCTATAATATCGAACCCATTTTTAAATCTAACTTAAACTAAACACTCCTTACAAGAAATATGAGAAGTGATTCTAGTTGGTTGCTTTCGCTTTACTACCATTATATCAATGGTTCTCAGTGGCTACTAATCCTGATGGCTTAATACTACGTCCAGCATCAGAGATAGTGCTCGGGAACATTAACAGGACCACATTTTGCACCTGTGTCCTGGTTGTAAGTTCCTGTGGGCAGCAGTGTGAACAGAATGCTGGACTAGATGGATGACTGTTTAGATCCAGCATGGCTCTTCTTGAAACTAGCTATGCAGGGTCATTTCAAGAGAAATCTCATGCTATTTTAGTGGTTGCTTTTGGAAGTCACTGGCCATTTTTAAAGATGTATTAGTGTTACTATTAGTATTTATTTATTTATTATTGTAACTTGCAGATTTTCAGCCCATCACATAAGTATATTGCAGTGACAGTAGCTTTCTTTCATAGGTGACACTACAACACCTAAAGAGTGGAAAAATTCTGAATTTTCCAGCAAACAAGTGGTTGTCAAGGAGTCAGGGAAATGGAGATACTCTGTGTGAACTTCCAGTAATGCATAAAGGAAGACAACTGTATCCAAGTAATAACATAGATTTCTTCTTTAAAAAACAATGCATTCTATTACAAATGTTGCTTTTGAAAAAAGTACTGGTTATAAACCGACCAATGCTTAGTACTTTAACAAATGGTGCACATGTAATTGCGGCAAATGATGGGTAAACAGCTGCAGTGGTTAATAAGGTGGACTGTGGGCTATTGAACCCACGATTAACCTAAAGTTAACCTAAAGTTCTAGTGCAGTCATGACATAGCAACTGCCAGTCAGGGATTGAATATTCCAAAAACTGTGGACACACTGTGGTAAATGTAGCTTAACTCACAATTTGCCTCTGTTAAGTGCAAAGAGCCCTTCATAGTGCAATAATTATGCCAGGGCTCCTACTGCTTCCTAGTGCTGCTCCCTGGTGCAGACCCTATTGCCTGCCCCCAAAAGTGTTGTGAAAAGAATGATGTCTATAATGCTACAACATGCCAAAAAATGTAAAACTTTAGCTTATTTCAAAACTTATTCTTAATTTATTTTTTCCACCCACCAGACATCATAAGTTGCCCACTCTTGCTTTAAATGGGAAGCTCCATTAGGCTCAGTGAAATCAGTGGGACTTACAAGACCATAGATGATTATGCCCATTGTTAGGTAGCATTGCACTAATATGTGTGCAATTTTATTGAAAATGCAAGTTGGTTTTATTTATGAACCTGAATGTTAAATGTAATACAAAATTGTTACACAGGATGGTTACTTCATGTGATGTTGAATCATTTCCACCTTTTTAAAATATTGGTCTCTTTTTCAAGTCGTGAATTACCAGGTTTATGTGTACACGGGGCATTTGGAGCAAGCTGGAACAGATTCATCTGTGTATTTGTGCATATATGGAAAAAGAGGAGATTCTGGTCTAAGACTTCTTCACAAATCTGACAAACCCAAAAAATTTCAGAAAGGAATGGTAAGCATGCTGAAGGAAATGTGCATACTCTATTTAGAAACACATTGAAAGAAGTTTTAATGCAGGACATACTTAAACTAAATGAAAGTGGAGTCAGATTTTGTTCCCTTTATTTCTCCAAAACTTATTTTCATACTTATTTTTCTATACTTTCAGCAACATTTTAAGAGAGAATATTAGTAGCAGAAAAAGCAGAATCCTATAAATATTTTAAAGAAAATCAGTAGACTAAAAATAGAACATTAATTAATGTGTCTTAAATAAGAGGTGTTGGCTTTTTGAAATCAGTTGGGCACCATTTGCTTAATTAACCATCCGCACACAGCTTGTCATGTCGCTTGGATCTGTGTGACATGGTTTATTTGAGGAACAAGCAATTCTCAAACAACCTAACAGCATGAGAAGGCGGCCTTGTTGACCTTGTGGACCCAGGCTTTCTCTCTCTCTCTCTCTCTCTCTCTCTCTCTCTCTCTCTCTCTCTCTC
>NW_025335438.1:17297647-17408310 GCF_004798865.1 Varanus komodoensis | reverse complement strand
CTCCCTCCCTCCCTCCCTCCCTCCCTCCCTCCCCCCCTCTCTCTCTCACACACACACACACCTTCCACATTGAAAGGAATGGTGCTTTCCTATTTTAATCCATGTATAACTTAAACAGAAGACATAGTTCCTAGGTTATTTATTTAGCAGAAGAGAGTGAGCAAGCCGCTGCATACTGTACATGCATCATTACCACTTTTAGTGAATAACTCAGAACACCTCATTTCGAGGTTGCAACTGTGATGTCCAAACTCATTTAGGTGTTAAACAAGGTTAATCCAACAATAAATCATAAATAACCCAGAGTTCTGGGTTCAGACATCATGATAACAATTCAGGAGTGAGGAAGTTGGGTTGTTCATTGGGTTATACATTGGGGTGCTCACTGAAAGCAGAAGTGAGGAACTCATGGAAGGTAGTGCATTGAATTGCTATTGCTCAGAAGTAGTGAGCAGTACACATGGACTGTTGGCATGTGTGAAATGAAACACTCTGCATAGTGAAAATGTGTTGAAGACTAGATTGGCATACCTGTTCTAGCAGTGAACACTGATCTGTGTGGCCTCCTATTATTTGGCAAGTGGGCCTAGTCCTCCTTGTTTTTCCTGCTTGTCAGGTGCTGCTTGTCACCTGAAATCCTACTGTGAAAGATTACTGCCAAATGTTATGCACAAAAGTTTGTTCTGAATGTCATCCTTAGCTTGTCCCAGGGTAGCCGAAATGCTTCTATGATGCTTGACTCCTGAAGATCCTAAACTACATTTTTATGATTTTGCCCATGCCATTGCAACAGTTTTGTCCCATTTGCTGTTCAGGTTTCATGTCCTTTGTTCGATGACATGTCCTTCTGGTGAGTGCGCCCTAAATACCTATTTGGAGTAGCTCATAGGACTGTGTCAACATGAATCAATTAAATTGTATACATTGAGTGACTTTGGCTTAGTGGGGCTTCTAACCCCGTAATGCAGGATGAACCTCTTAACTGCTATTACTGTATTTTTCCCCAGTGGCAATCGTAATCACTATAGTAATAGTAATGTTTCCCCCTCAACTCCTAATTTTGCTTTATAAGATTGTAGCAGTTGCAGGTGATATGATTGTATAGAACAAGACCATGATGATGGGGAAAGGTGGTGGGCAGTTTTTTCCTGTGGGGGGTGGCTGGAGAACCAGAGAGACACTAAGCATGGAAGGAACAAATATATGTCTAACATCACATTTTGTTTGCCTGTCAGAGACAGTTTCTACCTTTAGCTCATCCCTCTCACTGCGCTATGAACAAATAATTCCCCTCTAGTTAATATTTTTGCTCAGGCTTTCATGCAGCTGAGTGTCTTGAGAGGAAAACAAAAGAGTTTTGTCCATTATAAATTCACTCCTAGCATTATCTTCAATAGCAACTATTGCTACTACAGCTGTTGTGTTTTGTATTATTCTTCAGAAGTTTTCAATCTCTGTTTTGTTTTTAGAACAGTCGCTGTATAAAGAAGTACAAGTTACACATTCATTACAAGCAATAAATTTCTATTTCCTTGAAAGTGGACGGGAAGGATATAATTCCTTTTAGGAACTGATTAACCAAGCTGCCTCCATACTGCATAGAATATAATATTTCAGCAAAGAGCTGATTGTGATCTTTGGTTTGCATTGTCTACACTAGTGTGTACTGAAGCTATTTGTTGTCTTCTAGGCTGATCTGTTTGAAATACAAGCTGTGTCACTTGGAAATCTACAAAAGGTGTTGCTGTGCTGCAAGGCCTATAACAAGTCACAGAATTGGTACTGTGAGAAAATAATCATCAGAGAACCTGAGAAAAACTCAGAATATATTTTCATCTGTGAAAGGTTGTATTTAATTAAAGTTCTAAAAGCAACTTTCCAAATAACACCTTATTTCTTAAGTAGGCAACAATATATCTTAAGACTTAAATGTTGCTACTCTTCCCCCACTTCCACAAGCAGTGTGGAGGTCCAGAATTTCAGCTGTGAGCTGGGTTTTTCTTTCTTTGGATGGAGAAATCACTGGAGGTGTTTTCTAATAGTTAGTATAGCTACCAATACACTGGTTGAGCACAGGTAGAGGCAGGATAGCTTGATTAACTCCTACAAACAACAAATTTTACTATTCCATATCAGGTTTGCAGGGTGAGCCTTCAAAAGGTCCCTTCCAAGCTGTTTCTGCCTCTTAATAAAAATGCAGCTTCTCCCCGCCCCCCATTCCCAGAATGTAGCTATGTTAGTCTGTTGTAAGTAAAATAAACCAAATATTGTCACAGTTCATTGTGCTAGTTAGACCCCAATAAATCACAGTGTATATGGGTACTAGGTAGCATGTCCAACCCCAGCTTGAAGCTTGCTGGGTCATGTAAGCCTGGCAAATGTGGATTATGAGAGGGTTGTTTAACCCTTGTATAACCCATACTCGCCAGGTTTCATGGCATGGCAAACCCTGAGCTGGGATCCCATGTTCAGAAGAGGGGCTGAATGTGCCCCTCTTAAATAACTCATGGAGTGCTATTATATCATGTAACTTTAAAGACTAACAAATATGTTCTGGCATAAACTTTTATGGGCCACATCTTATGCCAGAATATATTTGTTAGTCTTTAGGGTGCCACAAGACTGTTCTCTTTCTCTCTCTCTCTCATTCCTTTGTGATTTTTCACAGATCTAGCTTATGTTGTTCTTAGCTACCATATTTTCTGGCTGTTTAGAATACATCCATTGACCATTTAGGAAGGTATGGCCAGGCCTGGCTGACCAGATTAGACCCAAAAAACAATTTCAGCATTCCAAGCTCTATTAACCTAGGTGAAAAACATAAAAGGAAACATGCTCCTGAAATTTTATAGTTATGCAGAAGAAGACATTTCGGCAGATAAAGCCTCTATGTAACTATTAAAGATAAATCCTTTTTACCTCCCATCACAGGGCTTACATGGCTGTTAATCTTATCTATTTTCAGTTTCACTGCAGAACTGAGATTCAAGTACAAGGAGTGTTTTCTTTCTAGCTTTTCCAGTACATGACCTCTAGATGGCACTGTGGTAACAGAGTGGAATTACAGAAGTGAAAATAACATTTTATTTTGTTTTCAGAAATAATACCCCACTTTCCTGTCCCCCCCCCAAAAAACATCCAAAAACAAAAGAAAAAGAAAAAACAACCCCACTCTTCCAAAGTACTATTTACAAGCAGAAATGAAACTAGAAGGTCATCATGATACCAACCCCCAAACTATCATGAATAACAAGACTTCAATAAATTACTTGCATAGAGAAGCTCTCTAGTGCTCAGTTTCTGTATTAGTTTTCTCATTTTACAAGTAGTTCTGAGAAAATTACTCAATGAAGAAGTAGAGATAAGTAATCCTCTTTGCAAATTGCTCTAAAGGGAAAAAGCACAGTGACTCCTTATGAACAGTGGTAACATAATACATTAAGGGTTTCTCAGGTTAGTGTGGAGTGTACTGAGTTGTATTATTTCCTGTCTGGAACACTGTCAGCTTTCGGACATCATTTGGGACTTATAGTGAAATGAGCCTAATTTCTTCCATCAAGATATAAAGCTGGTTTATGTGAGGCAACAACCCAGAGTATTAGATGAGTATGGGTTGAATCTTGGGTTGTATCATATGCCAACTTTGCAGTATGGTTAAACTATGTGTTGTTAACCCCAAACAACATGGAATTCACAAACCAACAACCAATTGTGACATATCTTCCTGGGTTGTTTGTGGTTAAGGCATAAAGCAGTCTGCACATAACAACCATGATTCTACAACCACCCATGATTCAATTATAGCCAGTACTTAACCCATACGCTGGCTTTTTGCTATGTGCAAACAAAGGGTTCAGAATCACTAAGGTTTTCCAGGGAGTCACCTCTAGAAATTGCCTGAATAGGGTACTTTAATTAGTTATTTGGGTATAAATGGTGCATAGGTCTGGTCAGCAAAACAAAAATCCAAAAATATAAACTTTGAGGTACAAATGAAAAAACCTTTCATCTCAACCTTTTGCAGGTATCTATAGCACCAGTACTGCACAGAATTTGACATATGGCCATCAGACTATTAAGGGTCTTTAGAAAAAAAGAAGGAATAAAACAACATTTGAATACAAGCTCTCCCAACTCTTAACAAATAATGTTCTGTTTTCTTTCCTCAGTCACACATATTCCACAAAAGATAGATTTTTCTGTTTCAGCAGAACATGATCTCATATACCAGCAGTGGCCAACCTGTGCTTTTCCAGCCATTTGGCTTACAACTACTATCAGCCTTGGCTAGAATAGCCAAGCCTGAGTGATGGTGGGAGCGGTGAGCCAGAATACTTGAAGGGCCACAAGTTGGCTACCGTGGCACAGCCAAAAGTTCCTCTCACACTTAACCTAATGAACATCAACATTTTTCTTGCTTCTATAAAGCTTCACTTAAAATAACTTTTAAGATTGCAAGTATATGTTTCTTTGTTTCAATTTATTTTTAGAAGCCCAAGTTTGTTGGCTTTTTTTAGTTTTGTTGTCAAAAATATGTGCATATGTAATCACCAGTTCTTCACAATATCTAATGCAAAAGTAATCAGCCACTTCATATATTTGATTAGGTAGAGTCCTTTCCTGCTTTGCAGCTAAGCATTTCTATCAAGGTGCTGAGTTCCCTCATTTGCCTACCAAATGGCTCTCTGTAAAACCAAAGGTACTTGCTAGTTTTTAGAGGACATAGATGTTTGGGTACTTTAATGTTGTCCAAAAAGCCAATAGGATATTTATTTCCCTCCAGTCTCTGAGGGCACAGAACTGAACCCTGAAAAATAAAATTACCCAAGACCTCCAGTCTCTGAGGGCACAGAACTGAACCCTGAAAAATAAAATTACCCAAGACACTTTGCTAAAGAGAAGCCCAAATGCTTTCCCCCTGCACTTTTCACACAGTAATTCTGTCTCTTTGGTTCACCTCCCTCAAATCTACTTCAGTGCACTGGAATCAGAATCAGATCATGACACCCAAGTGCCTGGTGGCATCTAGCAAACCAGATATAATTCTTTGGGCTACTTGGGTCCTCCATTGTAGAGACTCTAGCTTCTGCTGTTATATTGTTCTCCTTCTGTGAGAAAAGCATGACAGATGTGTTTTGTTCTATGCAAGTCCATGCTATAGTTCTTAATCTATGGAGAACTGGGGCAATGCATTGCAGCTTTGTGACATGGGAAGCACCTATGAACAGGGTAAATACTTAAGTTTGGACAGCATAAGTACTTAAACTAAGTCCCACATTTCCCAGCATGTTTTAGCTGACCATGCTAGCTGAGGCATGATGGGAGTTGTAGGATTATTTTTAACTGTCCAGCTATGCCTAAGATTGTGCCCTAAATAGACTGCCAGAGCCATCAGGAGAAGACCTTGGTCCTACTGGAAACTGCCTGAGATGACAGTTCTTCATAGTGTTTGTGACTTGTTTGGCTATGCTAATTTCAGCAGTGCTCAAATTTAGCAAAATAATTATAAATGTGTTCAGAAAAATTAGTACTGCTTTGAGCAACATTCAAGGCAGATTATTCTGCAGTTCTAAGGGTCTACCAGACTGGGTTTCTTTGCCAAAAATGATACATTTTATGTACAGTTTCAAGTGGTGACATAATGACAGTAATTTCATAACAATAGAGGCCAAATTACATGTGTCGTTGATCATTTGGTTTGTCCTTGAGTGCAGGATTTTTCTTTCAACAATAGGTAACGTGGATGTTCCAGTCTTGATTAGAACCATAGAGAACACAAACTGGGTGTGAAGGGGCACTTTGGGGTTTTGATCTGGATTGGTCATTGCATGACTGAAATTTGCATGGGAAAAAGCTCTCATTTGCTTCCATTAGAACTATTGTCCCCATACAAATTTAGACACGGCAGGCTCTATTCAGATTATGTCCACACTGAGAAGAAAATGCTAAAGTCCCCTAATTCCTATACTAGGGTGCCAATGCAGAGTGGGCTCCCCATACCGGGTATTTCCGAGACAAACACCCTATATAGATGGGCAAATCATATGTTTAATATCCAATTTGATTTGGCCTTTAGGTTTTGTAATCTGGTTGTTTTGTTTTTATTGCAATGAAGATCTTCTGCTGAAAGTGTGCAGCACATTTCCCAAGGTTTCTGTAAACTAATGGCAGCGGCATGATACTTTCATGTATTTTGGTGAAAACATTATATCAACATGTGTTTAACATTTATTACCCTATGTAACATGTTCACTTTCAGAGGTTATTACAATTAGACTAATGATGTATATAAACAGATATAACAAAACTGATTCCATGTACTTCTCTCTTTCTTTCATACATTCTGCCTTTTATTCTCAGATGGCTGCCATTTATGTCCCAAGGCAAAATTCATTCGGAAGTAGAGCTCTTCTGTCAAGGTAAAGGAAATGGTTAGAGCAGGATAAATGAAGCTACAGTCCTAAACAGATGTGAGTGAGCCCCATTGAAGACAGTGGGATTTACTCCTGCGTAAACCATTGTTTGCACAACAAAGTTACATGGATAATCTGAGATACACACACATACAAATATCATTTTTGTGGAACTGTATATTAGAACATGCCCTGGCTCTCTCGCTGTTCGTTGAATATTCAGGTGGCCACCTGCCTGCATCGCCACCCACCATGGTTTTAAATAAGTTACTGTGCCAGTCAGCACAGTGAACATGTGCATCTTCCTACCTTGTGTCTCCTCCACTGTCCTCTTATTTCTGTGTTAACATTAAGGAAAAGGATTCACAATGCAACATCCAATAGAATGCAACCATAAACATAACTTACAGCACAGTATCATAAACCAGTAAAGTGGGCTGCCCATGTGTTTCCCAGGGAAATAAGGGTAATTTACACTAGTGCAGCATAACATAGTGGTTGTGCCCTGTTGGATACTGCTTCCAGGAACCCTCTGTTGGAACCCCTTTTGTTACAAGTAGTTTCTCTCTGATCTGCAGAGGAGATGATTTACATTATATCAGGTAAAACACAATGTGTTGTAAGCCGCCCCGAGGCTTCGGCGAATGGGGCGGCATAAAAATGTTTTAATAATAAATAAATAAATAAATAAATAAATAAATAAATAAATAAATGTAATGCCCCCTTCCTCTATGGCCTTTCTAGCTGGAATGGTAAGTGTGCATTTGTACCAGCCATTCTGGCCTTCCTACCTTCCTCTCATCCCAGTGCAAAACTGCATCTGCCCTTGCTTGGCACAGCTGTGCTGTGGCAGTGGGGGAAGGCTGACACTGGTACAGGAGTACTTTGTTATTGTTAGGCAGCGACCAGACACCAGTGTGTGTACAATGATGCCGGTTTTCTCACCCCATAGTTCTGGAATCTCTGTGCAGTTGTGAGTTTGAAGTTATCCAGGGCAGTTAATCAATGTGCAAAGTGATCTGCATTTAGGTGCTTCCAAGTACAGAATTGGTTTGTGAAAGAAATGCATGTTCTTGTGCAGGAGAGGAAGATTAACACAATACAAGCACCTCCTTTCATTTTTCATTATAACCTGACAACTCTATTATTAACAACAGTGCTCTTTTATTTTTTATTTTTTTACAGAAATGCAAATAAACAATCAGCTGAAAATGCAAGAAGAAGAACATGGTAAATTATGCTGCTCATTACTAAATGGCTTAGGACCTGGATATCTGAAGGAGCGTCTTCCTCACTATGTGCCTGCCCACCCATTAAGATCTGGGTTGGAGGTTCTTCTTCAGGAGCCCTCTTTGAAGGAGATTAGGAGAGTGGCTCTGTGGTGGTGCCCCAGTTATGGAATACACTCCCCATACAGGTTCACCTGGCACCGGCCCTTATTTTTTTGGTACCAGGCCAATTTTTTCTCCAAGTCTTTATGGTTTAAATTGTCATTTTAATTGGAATTTTGTAGAGGATAATGCTGTGCTTTACTTTCTTTTATTGTAAGACCATCCTGAGACTTTTGGTAAGAATATGGTCCACTACAAATATATAATATAATATAATTTAATATGGAAATGGGAAATGGGATTTCTGAGAACATTTTGCCACCTTTTAAAAGTGCCACCTTTTTGGAGGAATGAATTGTACAGAATTTATAAAGGCCATTTCTTCATCAACACCCATTAAGAAAGAGAGTGGTGCTTTCTGACCTCCCTCTGAATTAATCTCTTGATGTCATCATCCAAATCTAATTGGTTGTGTGACTTATCACAGAGCCAATTCAGAATGAATGACACAACAAAAAGTCAATTCAGAAGTCCAACAATGCTTCCTACTGCTATTTGGGCATTGTACTATTTTTGCAGCCATGTTATGATTGTAGATCTCATTACTGGGTTGCTGGGTCAAGGAGAAATGGTGCCAGGTGGCAAAGTAGAAAGACAAGAATCTCCACACAGGTAGTGAACAAATAGCGAGTAGGGTTTGCCCACAGTCAAGACTATCAGATGGTGGGCAGAGTTTGAATGTGAAAGAAGAGGAAATAAGAGTATCCATTCTGGCTCATTTAACTATGGCTAATGATGTTTTAGTCCTCCACTGTTCCTAAATTGAATTATATTTAAGTAATAGTCAAGAGAACATTTTGAAAATCTGCATGTCTAATGTACTATTATATTCAATTACCTTTGATTCAAGTGCAATTTGCTTGATAAATATCTAATTATAATATTTTAATCTGAATATTGCACAAGAAGAATATTCAAGATGACAGCTAACTTATGCAAACTTCTACATCCATTTGTAAATATTACTTTAAGCAGCTGGCTTTGCCCTAATTATTTGTAAGTGTTTTCAAAAGAAACTGTATTTCTCTGGGAGAGCTGTTACCTGTATATGATCTTATTGCCTCCTTTAAACAATGCAAGTGACCCTGGTCAAATATACACTAGTTTTACTTACACACAGGCTGAATTCACACAAAACAGCCAGTCTTACTGGAAATTGTTTGTTGCTATGCATGAATCTAGCAAGCATAGTGAAGCACAGATCATTTGGTTATCATTTGCTTACCCTTGGGATCAAAACTGATGTGTGGCTTTGTTCTGGAATTTAGTGGAATCTAGGTTCAATCTGAGCTGAAATACTGTTTTTTTTTCTAAACATAAGCTCAGTCTCCAAAATGTCCCCATTTATCCATCACTTATCTAAACATTATTTTCACTTTTTAAGTGAACAATTGTTAGTGTTCCCTGGGCTCAGTGATACATTGGTTGCTATAAAGCCGGGACCATGCACCTCTTCAGGCACATAGTAGTTACTGAGATAAAACTGCTCTGTCAGTGGCACTCACTTTCATTTTGTTTTTACCTGCAGGAGAAGATTGGAAAATCACTATAGTCACTGGAGCTTTTGAAACAGCTGGCACAACAGCAACCGTGTCCCTTTATGTTTATGGAGAAAACAAAGCTTCAGGTCCTCTTATACTGGGATCTGGGGAGCACCAGCTGTTTAATCCCAACAGCACAGATACATTTAAGGTACAATACAACTTCGTATAAATAAGGAGGAATTTACTTATGCAAGTTATTCAGAGTAGGTTTATTCCAAGGTGAATAAGAGACAGATAACCATTTCATAGTAATGATTTTCATTCTGCATTCCATTTCTGAATTGTTCATTGATATGGCATGCAACATCCCCTGAGATAACAGAGTAATTGTATATTTAAGGTAGTAATCAACTTAACAGTACATTACTAAGATTAGCATTCAAGTAGATGAGTCAGTCTAAGGAAGTTCAGTACTGGATATCTACTTCTCTCCATTTAGCAGTACTGATATTACTGTTTTTTACATGTCGTAATGCAGAGACTGCAGTCCATATCATGCTTAAATCCACTGAGTATTTATTTAATCTAAACAATGCAGCCAAGAGGCAGGTGAACAAACAGTCAGAACAGAGAGGAGGAAAAGGCTGCTCTTGTCAGTGGGCTCTTGCTAGGGTGAGGACCATTGGCAAGTGTCTGACCGTGCATGCCTGATGCCAACCCTGCCACCCATAGTTTGAACTAGGACAACCAAAGCTAAAGCACTAAATATACAACAGGCAATGAGCCACTGAAGATACCCCTAGCCATCCTTCATCATGGCTCCCCACAAATCACAGACAAGAATCCAAGTTAGAGGTGGATCATGGTCTGTTTCTTTAATACCATTTAGTGGATCATGTTCCATTTACAGTGCAATCTTTTGCATGCCTGCTCAAAAGTAAGCCTCATTACTTCAGGCAGTTGGCACATGCAGTGTCTCATTACCAACCCAACTCAGGGATATGGCACTTTAGAGACATATTCTTTTCTTATAGCATGAAGGTTTCAAATACACCTCTCTAGGCTTACATGTGGAGGTCTCTCCTGTTTGGAAATTAAACATCAGGCTTACTGCATGCAAGGCCTGTGTTTGGTCACTGAGATACAGTTTTTCACCATGATGTCATATGTTCTGCACAGTGTAGATATGACTTGGACCAACTGCTGTGCAGGTAAGCCAAGAAAAGCTGGTTTCTTTATTGCTCTGGATGGTAAGGTGTTTTATGGATCCTAGTGAAAAGTCTGAGGACTTGGATATACTTTAGAAGCAGTAGTATTGTAGTTATTTGATATGGATCAACTGGTGTGGGGAAAAGTGTCAATTCATGAATGTCCCATCATATTTCTGTTTTCCAGCTTCATGGGCTGAGAGCCCCATATATCCCTCCCTCCCCCCTTCCTTGCTTCCTTCCTTCCTTTTTTCAATTTTAAATTTAAATGTGTACAAGGTATATAGCATGCTAACTAAGATTACTTTATTTGATAATAGAATTTGGATGTTCTCATTTGAGAACTGGAAAAGGGGGAAATGGAGGGAAATTCTATCTCCTTCCATGTGTTGTTATGTTGTTAATACTTTCTTTTTGAGATATAAGAAACATTGACAGTGATGGATAAGTAGGTACACTTATTGCTTGCAATCGTGAAGTAAAATATGAGAAGACAGAAGGGATGCCTTCTCATCACTGTGCTGTGCTGACAGTAATGTTCTTAAAGTTAGTACATGCTGACAGAATGTCTTGCATAAGCAGTGGCTGTATAGGTTTAACGTGTCTGCCCCTTCAGAACACATCACATAACTTGGCACATATCAACACAGTTGGCAATCTGTGCTTAAGATTGGGTACTGGAAGAGCAGGTGAAGTGAAGATAAAGAATGAAGTGCTTTACAAAGCTTTGTCGGAGGATGCTGAAATGATACCTGCTCCTAAATATGTTCCTTAGATAAGTTGGGTATTGTGAAGACGCAGATAGATGCTAGTATATATGGGACTAAATTTGGGTTCTCTCTCTCCCTCTCCCTGTCTCTCTCTCTCTCTCACACACACACACTCAGATGCATGCATGGGGGGTGGGGTGGGGAGTTAACCACTGGGCTAATATTGGAAGTCTAGTATTAATCATTCTATTTAGAATTGGTATTAGCCTAATAAGCAGTAATCTTGAGGGTAAGAAAGAATATTTCCCAATTATAACAATACTTTCTTGAAATCTGAGTGCTTTATGAATGGAATCAAGACAACTTTATGGCCTGCAGTTTGGAGCCAATGAAGATGACTGAGGATGGTTATTGAAATACTACATTTGGAAATGAGAACTTTGTAATATTCCTAATTAAAACAAGAATTCAATTCTCTGCTCAGATACTGTGTATTCCTTGGCACTTGGTATACAGAGACACAGATCAGTGGAATGCAGATCACTCTTTTCCAAGTGCAGCCACAGGGAGATTTTTTTTTTAACCTCTGTCATATGGTGAAGAGGCATAAACACTGTTAAAGGAGCAGTGAAAAAAGCAACTCTGGATTCTGCTGGTAATTCCATACGTGGCTGGGGTAATGTTGCCAATAGAAGATACACTGAGAATTGGTGAGCTTAAACTACTCCAAACCACACTGCCCAATTGTGGTTTTTGTCATGGAGGAGGATCCTATTATTGGAGTATTCAGCTAAGAAGCAGAAAATCTGTCTGCTTCTAACAGACTGAAATAGGGTATCACCCTATGCATTTCTGCGTGGGAAAAAGGCATGCTATTCCCAGCGTGTCCCAGCCAGCATGACTGGTAAAGTACATAAGTAGAATTCAACAGGAAAGCATTTGTGCCTCCCGTTCCTGCTGCCTGTTGTTACATATACTGCTGCGTTGAAATCATAACCAGAATTTTCACTGGGTATGATGGCAGTGGCAAGAAATTCCCACTAAAAATTGTAGATGGGGGATTTAAATGAAAATCTTGAAAGTATTTGGGTTTTGTTTTCATAAAATTAAAAGGTAGTTAAGGGATTTGTAAATGTTGCACTGTATTTGCCTTGTCCCATAGAAAGACAACTGTCATCAAGAATGTAAATTAAGACAAGAATTTCAGGTGACTGAACTGATCATTAGATTTGGAAAATCCAAAAACAACAGTAACATAATAGATTCAATATACCATTCTTATTAATGTGGGGAAAGAAAAGCAGCAGTGCAGTGTGACTGAGAGAGCTTTATGATCTGTAGCATATTATGCAAGCTGACAGATGTCTGACAGTATTTTAGTTGGCAAACAACTGCATTTCACGAGTCCGTACTGCTGAGACACTGGCTTGATAACTGATCAATCAGTAAGACGTGTTCCTTCAACCTCAAACTGCAGCAATACATGGATTAGACAATACAGTTTTGTGTGTTGAGCAGAACTCACTGCTTGCCATTAAAATGTCTGGCTGAATTTCCAGGAGAACATACACATTGATTCCTTAGCAAAGAAACATACTACAATTATTTATACATTTGGAACCAGTATGAAGTCTGTTTTTAATTTGGGAACAAATTGAACTTTCTCCCACAAATTGTTTATTCTCCCCTAATTTTCTCTCTTTAACAAGATAATTTGGAAGTACTGGTCAGTTTAGATTTGGTGGTACTGGTTAAATTAGTTGAATTTCATTTCTGTATAGGGTTTTGATTGCAACCCGCTGCCCCCCCCCCCAAAATAAAATTGTTGCACAACTACGAAAATCTGGAGTGTAAATAGGAGCAGGCAGACAAAATTGATGGAGCGAAGATATAGCAGATGGTGCAGTGGCAGCAGCATGTGGCAAAAGCAGCAGTGACAGGGAGCAGGCTCTCCTTTATCCTGTATATTCTTTCCCAAATGTTCCAGCCAATATAGGAGGCTCTGTGCCAAATTCTTTCACTGCTGATGACAGATGCGAGGCTACTGGGGCAGGACCTTATAAGTGTGGCATCAACCCCGACAGAGCTTAGGAGGCAGAGCAGGCTGTGATACACATACTTTTCCTTCCAGCTCTTTGCCACCATTCTCTGCTTCCCAGCATCAGCTACATGAGAGCTTTCCTCCTTATGCTAAATGGTAATGCTGACCCAGCTTCTAAATCTAAGAATTAGGCCAGCTATAGCTCTAAAAGCTTACGAAGACTTGTGCTGGATCAGAGAAGTGGCCTGTCTGGTGCAAGCATTCTGTTCTCCGAATGGCCAACCAAATGCCTGGAAGAAGCCACAAGAGGACACAAATACATTAGTAACCTCCTGTCTGGGTTTCCCAGCAGCTGGTACTGAGACAAATCCTGCCTCTTATACTAGAGGTAATATATGGTCATCACAACTAGTATCCATGAATAGGCTTATCTTGCATGAATTTGCCTGATTCCATGTTAAAGCTTTCCAGGTTAGTGGCCTTGCCATCAAGCACTTCTAGTACAATTGGCTGGCATTTATTCTGTAGGGAGTTACTCTTTCAGTGATTCCCTTGAGGCCCACTGAATGGAAGTAGATGAGCTCCAAATTTCTGCCCATGATTCTTTGGGCAATGCTTTATTTATTTATGAACTTTCTAGCCCACACTATTAACCACACAGCTCACTGGGGTGGGTTACAGCAATAAAAACCATATAAGAACAATATGAAACAGTAAAAAATGCCACAATCAATATAAACATTAACAACAATAAAAGCTCACCCATCAGAAATCCTGATTTCATAATAGACATTTCCCCTTCTATTAAATACCATTAAAACATGATTTAACAATTAAAATGCTGGCAAAATAAAAAGGTCTTCACCTGGTGCCAGAAAGAGTATAAAGATGGTGCCAGGCGAATGCCTCTAGGGAGCTCATTCCAATCCTTCCATAGCTTTCTTCTGCAGTGAATGAATCATAAAAGCATCATTCTGTTACCATTCAGGCCATGCCTTCAGAAGACAAAATCATGTCTAGAATTTTAGTGGGGATAATATTTCATCTTCCTGGCTATGCAGGCATACCTTAATGCTGAGCCTTTAATTTAGCAAGAATTTCTGATTTCCCCCACCTGCTTCCTCGTCTGTTTAATCTCACCCTCTTGCCCAGATAGGGAATACATATTCAGGTTTGCTTCTTAAGGCTACTGCCTTCTGTGTTGTGTAGCAGACTCCTTCCACATGACAAAAGAGCTCTTATATTTCATTTGCTGGTTGTGTATTTGTGTTTTGTTTGTTTGTTTTGTTTTAAATAACACATGGCTTCAACCCATAAGCATCTGTAGGAATACTGAACTCTTGAAATGGCAGCTTGTTAAAATGAATGAAGATTAAAAGGAATTGTAAGTGTAGAGGTGAAGTGTATGTGAGTTCTTATCCAGTTAGCTAACTCACTGTTACCTGCCATGAATAAAATGGCTCTGGTTTTGTAAAGAATTTAAGGATGCAGTGAAACTTAAGCACTAATCCCATATCTACTTACATTGAGTGAGCCTAACTGAATTAAGTGAGCCTCTTTTTATGGGAAAACATGTATAGGATTCCTAATTAAGGCAAATTGAAATTTGCCTTCTTTGTGGAGGATATGAGAAGACTTTTTTAAGTTTTGAAAAAGGTGATGAACAATATTTCATATCAACCTACTTCTTAAGGACTAACAACATGGTTATATGGCCAATTATATGGGACTTTGCAAGAAGACTAAAGTTAAAATTCTATGCATCCATCAAAAAAGTATGCATAGTTCCCAACCAGTGATGCTATATGGGGAATATGGGAGGTATTGGACTTTTTTCTTTCTAAAATTACATAGGGTTGCACCCAAAAAGACTGGGGGGGGGGGCAGGAACAGTGGACCCAAGCTCTCACCTGTGCCACTTCTGGAACCTGATCCAACAGAGTTGCAGATACCTCTGTCTGCATATATAAGCCAAGTGGGGAATGATACCCACCTGATACTAACACAAAGAATTACTTGGTGATGTAAGACTATCGTCAGTCTAGTCCAATATTTTATTTTGAACAACAGCTAGGCAGGTGTTCCTGGGCCCTCACAATGAGAACAGAACTACAGATTTTTTGTGTGTCCCAGCATCTGGCAGAGAAAAGTATGATGCCTCCATACTTGGAGTTTCCCATATATGTACATATCATGACTCAACTGTAAATAGGTTCTTCCCCTAGCAGTATACCAAATCCAAATGCTGATCACCTTACCTTGTGTTGACATGATTCCATGGGTTGATTATCTTCAATGTAAAGAAGTACATCCTTTCATCATACCTGAACCTGCCGTTGTAAGTCAGCTTCACTTAGTTTTCCTAATTCACGATAGCATCTCTGCACCTCGGGAAATCAAACCCTGCCAAATAGTCTCCCAAAAAGTACATGGCATGCACTTCCATCATGATGTATATTGTAAGAAACAGAGTTCTGTTTAAAGTTCTTTTTTAAGTTCATGAACAAGGGTGGGGCAAAAGGCACCCAAAAACTCTAGCCCCTTACAGGTGACTCACAGCTGCCACTTGCTTATGTGGTCATGATAGCAGTCACAGTCTATATTGCTGCCTAGCACCATTTTTATTCAAAGCTTCTTCTCCTCTGCATACTTTTCATTGAAAGCAGTAACTTGCCTCATTCTGGCATCTTCTGATTTGGAAAGACTTAAAAGGGGTTCAGTAGCATTAGGGAAAGGTAATACTGTACCCAGTAAGTGGGGCAAACACGTTTAATTTTTTCCAAATCCCCAAAACAACCGTGAAGAGTGGCTCATGATCTCCATTAAAATATTTGATTTCTTGTTTCAAAATATATCTGGAATAATCGAAGCAACCAGTCTGAGACTTGGATAATTGAGGGTTGGAGTAGGGAAGAGAATATTTTTCTGTGTTTGTTTTAAAGTCAGAGACCTGATAGGTACACAGCTTGGAACCTCAGCATTTAAAGGAACATCTCTTACCATGTATACCTACCCATGCCCTAAGATTGACAGAGGAGACCCTTCTCTAAATGGGTCTTCAATCTTAAATATCTGTAAGAAGGCCCTTACAGCTTTCTCTCTCCCCTGCCATTTTTGGAATGCTTCTGTGAGAGATGTTTCCCTCATGCCCAGGTCAATACATCTCTATTTTCCCAAGCCTTTTAAACATCTTGTAACAACATTTTATTATTGACTTTATCTGATAATGGATAATGGCTTTGTTTCAGCTTCAGCTAATTTATGTGACCTAGTTTTTTAAATCAATGCTGACATTTGTTTTATCTTTTTATGTTGGATTTTGGATTATTAATTGTTCAGTGTTTAATGTTTCAATGTTGTTTTGCATTTTGTCTGTTTAGAGAATCTAGTGCATACTTCAACACAGAAGTACGGCAAATGCATTAATAAATAGGCAAAGTTAGAGAGCTTTGGCAGTAGGTCTTGGCGCACTTCTTTCTGCAACATTTTTGCAATGAAACCTTTCTGATGAATGGCACTTGAGCTATAACACAAGCTTTTCTGCCTATCTTAATATTCTGCAGATTAATCTAAAAGATGTTGGGGAGCTATATAAAATCCGGATTGGCCATGACAACAGTGGACCAGATCCCAGTTGGTACCTCAATGAAATTAGACTTCAAAGAATGAACTCACCAGAAGAGCTAGAGATGTGTTTTCCCATGGGCTGCTGGCTATCTGAAGACCGAGATGATGGAGATACCTGGAGAGAAATACCAATAAGTAGATCTAAAAATGCACTTCTACCATGTATGTCTATTGTATAGGATTCTGCTTGTTAAGCTGCATGTATAAGAGACTTATTTTAATCTGTATTAGGGACCTTTTAAGTTTAATCATTGAAAAGGTATTGTGAAACCAGTATACATAGAAGTGAATATTTCACAGTGAATATTCTTTTTCAAAGGGCATTCCTAGAGTTATGGTTAAGCCATTCCTAAAAACAAACATTTGTTTTGGGAGCTTCTCTATGTGGGCGAAACAGTTTTCAAAAGACAGAAATTAATTGAGTTTCAACTTTACCTGAGGGACCTGGATGCATTACTTTGTCACATTATTTAACATGGTTTACTTTGTCAAGAAAAGATCAGTGTGGTGTAGTTGTTAGAGAAGGGATAGACAGTCTTTCTGGGCAATAAGCACATTTGGTGATTTGAGAAACTGTTCTGGGCACTGCCACAAAATGGCTGCCAAGTGGTGTGGCAAAGGACAAGTAACTTAACCAGGCTGAGTACAGAGCAGTGGTGGAATCTGGGCCTGAACACACTAAATTAAATTTTTAAACCTACAAATTCCAGCAACCTACCTCCCATGGTTGTTTGGGGTACGGAGGAACTATTTCCACTATTTGTTCCTTCAAGAAAGGTAACATATAATGAGACATAGTAAATGAACAAATTGGAGATGTACTAACTGTGCTATCAGTGTAGCAAATATTATTCTACCTGATGTAATATGTCTAAAGATATTCAAGGATTCAGAATACATGAGGTTTATGCTGTGGTTTCTGACATACTGAATTATTTACAGAATCCAGTAATGGTAGGTCAAGAAGGGAAATGCAGGCCTCACAGGGCAAATTCATGTGTATCCAACTTAACATAATAGACTAGATAATTTGTATTATAAAGCATACTACAGGAAAAAATGAAAGATAAAATTAAATCTAGGACAGGGTAGGTATAGTAAAACCATAAAGGTAAGAGAAAGGACTATAAATGAAAACTCTGAAAGCTCAAGTGTAGAGAGGTTCCAACTCAACAGTCGTTGCACATGGGTAGGTCAGTCCTAAGTAACAGGCAAGTTGTGCTGTTCCAAAGGAACAGGCAATTGTTTTCATCATCCTCTGCTGCCTGAAAGGGAGTGGAGTTCAGATCCTTTAATCCAGAGAGGTGGAGATGTAGATCATAAAGGGTGCAGTGCAGTAACATGACCAGTCCTGGAAGAGACCACATCATTTCAAACTATGGCATCTCCAGGAAAAAACACATGTGCACACACACACACCCCTAAACTGGAGCCATTACCAGTCACTGCCAGGCTAAGAGCTCAATTCCATTTTATAGAAGCTCTTAGCAGCTTCATTCCAGTTGTGGGTGCAAAAGTACAGGACCGAAAGTAAAAGGAGTGAAACAAAATCCAAAAACTAGCAGCATCATTTAGCTTAAAGTTTCTAGTACCTGTAACAAAGCCTTAGTATAGTTATTTTAGTCTATTGAAATGGAAGTAGATCAACACAGAACCTGGGAAAGCACCAAATGATTTGTGTTCTGGGGAAAAGGATTGAGCCAGGGAAAGGGAGTGTGGCTTTCTCAGGAGGGCTGAGTTTGGCCTTAGGATACTTAATACTGTTATCTCTGGATAGTTTGACTGCTTCCTGGTTTCCTAGTTTTTACATCATAGCCTTGTCATACCCAACATCTGATGCTATAGAAACTGCAGGTGAGGTCTTCCCATTGACATAACATGGACAAAACAATGCCTGACTCATCATGACCACTCTTTGTAGTGATTATTCTGTGAGGATGGAGTCATATTTTACCTAAACAACACCATTGGGAAGTGGCTGCAATCAACATGTTTGCCTCACATCAGCTAGTTTCTAGGTCAATTAAAAGCAATGGTATTCCCATTTAAAGCAATAACCAAGTGTAGGGAAAGACTATCGTTTTCTGGATGTTATTAGACTTAAATGCCTGTTAGTTCCAGCAAGCATGCCTAAAACTTAGTCAAACAACATCTGGAAAGTCAGAGATTCTCCATCCCTGCTTATAACACTTTGGGATGAGTTTATCTCAAGACCATCTGCAGTGTATAAATCCTTCAGATTGACATTGGAAGTTCTGCACTTATACCTCCTATTAATTAAGATTCTATTGATGGGAAGTGGAGACAGGGTCTCCTCTGAGTCCCACATCTGGGAACTCATTTCCCAGGAGGTGTGCCAAGTACCATCTCCAATTGTTTTTAGATGTATTAGAAGACTCTCCTGTGTTGGAAGGATTTTTACCATTGACTTTGTTTTTACTAGACTTCTTTGTTTCAAATTGCTTCTGTCTTTAATCACGTGATCTGTAATATATAATGTTATTATTTTACAATTTTATTTATCCTAGTGTAGTGTTCCGTATGTTGTTTGTGCTGGCTTTTTCTTGAATAAGTTTCGGCACAAGAGTTCATAGAGTGCTAAAATACTAGGAAGTTTTTGCAGCCTTTCCCAAGATTCAACATGGGCAAGAGATTGTTCAGGCTTCTGCCTTTCCAGTCAAGTGACTTCAGATTTAGTTTCCCTTTCCCTGTTCAATACTTGAGCATGACATGGAAACCTTCCTTTCCATGAGCAGAAGATACCAAACACTTCAGAGTAAATGAGTGTTCCGTGTGGCCTGTATTTCTCATTGACTATATTATTTTCCAAAGTAGAACATTTGTTCAGCTTTATTAATAATGGTGCTCTAATGGTATATTTATCTTTGCCATGTCTGGCACATTATATTTATTGAAATATATTCAGCAAGTAAATGCAAATAGAAACATTATATAGCTGTTAGCCGCATCCTACATTTCTAAGTTTCTGACTTCAAATTACCTATTGATTTTTGGTTCATTTAAATTGAATATCAATAGACACTCAGCACAACTTAGAACTTTTGCTTTTATTTTTCTGCATCTCCGAGAATGGAACTTTTGCCATCTGCATTTCTTATTTTAAAGGATAATTGCTTAGAAGCACCAAATGTGCAACCATTATAGGCTGCTATATCAAAGAAAACCAATGATGTATTATGTTAAACCTTATTACAATCTAATAAAAATTTCAGATTACTCTGAAAGATTTTGGTCAGCAATACATTCACTTAATGAAAAAGTTGTTTTCTCAAAAATAAAAAGTACAAGAAGAGCAGAATTGAGTTTATACAATATCGTGAGTTTACTGGCCTTTTACTCAGTCTTCAAGTTATTGCTGATCTTTATTACTTATCTTTGTAAGATCTTGTCATGTTCTTTATTTTGCCAGAATGGAAACATAAAGCTTGAAATTCTTTTAATTTATTCTTGTTCTGTAATCTCTAGCTGTCTCCAAATATTAGTAGTTCTTTTTAACATATCTGATGCCCTTCTTCCATTTTTTTCCTACATCAATACTTTCATGATGTGAGTAGCTGTAAATTGTTGACACTGATAGACTTTCTTATACTTTGACCAAGAATGCTCAGACTTCTTCCAAATCTATCAACTTGTGCCCTTATAGTTGGCTTATTGCTTCCCTTATATGCTTAGCGTTTGCCCGGACCCTTTTCTCTATCCTTTCTATTCATAGATCTATTCTTAATCAAGTTTTTATTCCCTTCCCTTCCCTGTAGAAGCAATAACCCTGTAGATCATATGACTAATTTTCAAACTCAGTTTAAATGCTATATTTATAATCCTTAAATAGTTCAGCCTATAATCAGGTTAAAAAGCATCAATTCTGTGGCACTAGCCCTTAAATATGGCTTGCAGTGTAGTGTGACACATGTTATAGAAATATTTACAACACAAACTTGCAATTCAGATAGCCTGGTGGACTTAAATCACAATAATTGATGATGACGATGATGATAATGGTGATGATGACGATGAGCCATACTGTCTCTTGAACTCACAGCTCTCAATTGCCTAACTTCTGATCTTTCACATTTGAGATTCATATTTGACTTCCCTCTTTGTGGTTTGATTCTTTCTGAACTTTTCTAGACATCAAAAAAGCCAGGTGTGCAGAGACTCACAAGTCTCCTTTTCTAGCACATTTATTCTATGGTATTCAGTGAGCCATGAGATTGCAATTAAATTAATATTTAATTGCAATCTCATGCAATTATCTTTTGGATCTGGGCATACAAATTTGAAAGGATCAGCTCTTGTATTCCCAATGTTGACATTTCCCATAAAGCAGGGTGCATTCCCGCATGTCTACCCCACAGAGCCCAATCAGAAAGAAGGTAGAGCTTCCCACACTGTCCTCCTTGTGCAGACACATCTTCATGTATAACACAAACCCAACACAAACCTTGTGTTCTCATGTCCAACACAAATCCATTCATTCACATACACATCCAGAATCTCACTCTCACTTGCCCAAGCCCACCTGACCTGAACAAAAAATAAGCTTCACTTGTTCATTCAACTGGAGACTAGCACCTTTTTTCCAAACCTAATCATGGGGTAGGGAGTGGGAAAAGTACTGTGTGTGAGGGGAAATGCAGCCTGCCAGGAAGGGGAATTTAATCTTTCTTTCCCCATCTCAGTCTCTGTGAAGATTTTCCCAGTCCTTAGTGGATAACTATTAGGCTTTTAAAATTTTCTCATTTGAGCTTTAAGCATCTCATTTTATGCTACCATTGGAAGGAGGATTTGAAAAAAAGAAAGCATTGGTTCAACCCTCTAGAGAAAATTTGATGCTGTTTTCTTTTATTTTATGACCTGACAAAAGTATTTTCCACTGCTATAATGTTCAGCCGAAATATACAAGGGTTGTACCAGCAGATTAGTTTAAGTTTAGAGACTGTCAGTCTCCATTGCCTAGCCTTTAAGATGTTTTCATATAGTACACCTATTTTTAAAGGGTTTTTTATTTTCAGAGTTTCAAATTATGAAAAAATGGCAGATGAGAAAATGAAGTGTTAAGAGAAAAATATTCAGATTATGATTTTTGCCTTTTCAAATAAATCAGTAGAACAACTGTGTTGATGAGTGGGCTGAAACACTCACTGGGCAACCTGTTAACATATTGAAATGAAATATCAGATATTCTGTCCAATAACTGTTCTTTGGTTTGGACACTGGCATTTTAGGATACCACCCTATTAAATTCCAATTAAATTCCAGAGACTGATGCTCATCCTGTATTGGGTGGGATGAGCAGTAGAGACGATCTTTACTTCCCCATCTTGATGCTCTACATTTTTGCTAGAGAGGATTTTTGCCCCTTTATGCCCCTCTTCAGCCCTCTACCTCCACATTCATTGAAATATGTCCTCAAGCTAGTAGAAGCAGCTGGTGGACTTCTTTTCTCGCTGGCCACAAGAGGAAGGGAAACAAATTCCTCCTCCAAGATCAGATCACTGTTTCCAATATCTGATCTGGAAATATGACATTTCCCTCAGATGCTGACTAAGGATCATAAAATTGGTTCCTACTTTTAGTTTACATTTATATTAGATCAATGCACATAATGTAATTTTGCAACTCTGCTACATGTCAAACATTAAGCATGTTATTACAGATATTTTATTTGGTCCAAAACAAAGCTATGATTCATTTGACTGACGAAGGAATACTATTCGTGGTAATAGTTAATGCTGCACAAAATTAAAATTACACCCCCACCCCGCTGTCTACTATATAAATCTATTATGCTCATATAGAATCATATTTGATAGCCAAATCATAAAGTCAAAATAGAACTGCTGCTCCAGAAAACAGGTTGTTATTTATGATGGAATATGCCTGGAAATAGTAAAATGTATAAGATATTATTAAGAGAACAGGATCAATATGATTCACTTGAAGCAACATGGGAAACAGATTAGAGAAAAAACATCAGTAAAGGAAGATTGGGAAAATATTTGGATGAAGATATTAAAATTTAGGTCAATAAGAATAAAGGAAAATTTCTGTAAAATTGTATGGAAGTGGTAGCTAACTCTGGTGAAGTTGAATTGTATAGATAACAAATATTCCAATTTACATTGGAGATGTGGTCACAAAGTGGGTACAAACTTTCATATGTGGTGGGAATGTGAATATACAACCAAGTTTTGGGGAAAGTTTTTTAAAGAGAGAAGTAAAATATTAAGTTCAAATATAGAAATATGCCCTAAGATTACATTACTTTCAATATTAATAAGAAACAATGGAGTTGGAATTATAAGGCATTGATAACAAATTTAATAACTGCTGTGAGACTAATCATAGCTAAGAACCGGAAAGTAAAATATGATTATCAGTTGTGTGATTGATATACAGAAATTTGGAATATAGCTATTAATGATAAATTAGCCTGTGATATTAAAGTGAGAAAAAGGCATATAGAGAAAGATAAATTTAATGAGACTTGAGGCACATTTATTGCTCTGGTTTAGTCACTGCAGCAACTGACTGTTGATCAGAGCCAGTTACAACAAGTATGTGACTTCCTTGCTAGCAACAGTCTAGCCTGCAGTCTATTTCCAAGAACAAGCCAAGGTGCTGGTTATCATCTAAATGATTTAGGACCATACTATTGAAGGATTACATTCTCCTATGCAACCTTGTCTAATTTTTAAGATCCTTGGGTGAGGCCCTGTTTTCATTAAGATTTTATTTTAAGCTGCATTTGATTATTGTTATCCACCTTGAGTTCTCTGTTTGGCGAAAGACAGGATCAAAATTGAATTAATACATGCATTCATTTGTTACTCATAACCTGGGTGCTCCCTCCTCATGCCAAGAGAAATCCAAAATGATATGTAGTATTCTTGAGCCATTCAGAGGTTCTTCTCCACCCTTGAACTGGCAGTGCTAATAGCTACTGGTCCTTAACTTTGGAAGCAAACACATAAGAACACAGCATGGAAATAGGTTCTTTATCTTCTTAGTTAAACGTTTCACCTGCATTTTCAGTTTATCTTGCTCCTGTTACAGATTCTTATCTTCCTTCTTGGCTATTTTGACATAGTAAGTAGTGATTTTGTTTCTGCATAATGAAAAAGCTTAATTAAGCCTCTCCTTTTTGTAACATGAATATTTGAATCTCACATTTTCCAGAAAGCAACCTCCCTCCTCTCTACTCAGGAAACACTATCTTAATAATGTTACTTTAGTAAGTCATGTTTAATTTTCATTCGTTTTTATTTTTCATGATTTCAGTTGCTTTCCGATGAATGCCCACATGTAGTTTAAGAAAAACATTTCTATGTGCTAAAAAAGAAATCCTCAGATTTCTCTTCTATATCATACATTGTATTTTTCTATAATATTTACTATTTGAGTAAGGATATGGCAAATGTCTCTTTCATGGAAGTTGGATGCTAATTTAATATAACTGTTTAAAAATTGCAACTTGCACAAAGAGAACAAATAGAATTTTACATGATTTTGCTTCTCCTGATTTTGCCTAGGAAAATGAATTTCTGCCTTAGCAAGGAACATTGTAGCTTACTGACAGCTTTTAGAAATTACTTGCAATTTCTGGGGAAATGGGCCACAACTAGCAACCTGGCCTTTGCTGCCCTTGGCACAAAGGATCAAGCTTTAGCTGCAGCAGGAGTTCATTACGTGTGCTGCTGAAGTTTAATAAGTCCATAGGTTTGAGGTGTCAGGGCAAATTAAAATGCTGGGACATTCTAGGAATTTTAGGTCTGCTTCTGTCTAAACTTGCATAGGATTGAGCCTTTACTGAAATCAGTTTAGCAAGTTCCTGAATTTCTCAAATATGGGAAGAAAGTTGGCAAGTAGGCATGGTTTGGCTTAGTCTTTGGGTAAGATCTGTTTGGCACTACACAAAGTTCAGGAAGTGGAAAAGACCACACCTATGGCTACCTAGTTGCAAGGAGACACATAACAACAGCTCATGTTTAATTATTTCATGTAGCATGGGTGTAAAAATCAATCCTTTTCTAAGACTGCACAAGGTCTATTTGTCTTTGTGGAAACGGAGAGACATCTCAGTTAAGCCTGGGTAGTCCTTGCAGTTAGTAGTCAGTTTCAGTCTCTATAAGCTATGCAGCTTCCATCAATCCCATTCTTTAAAATGTTCATGGTAATAGGGGCATTAATATCAATTCTAATGACTGTGTTCATTGTTCTGGATATAACTGTTCTGGATAAAACTGTTATAGTACAACACCAAAATTTGTAGTTCTCAAACAAATAAAGGCAGAGGTTATATTTCCCTTTACTTTGAGAAAATTGCTTCACCATTGTCCACTTGTGCAATATATAGCTCTTCCTCATTAATGGCGTTTTCTGTTTGTGTGTTGGGCTTTTCTTCTTATTTGTGCCTTACCTTTTCAGAGTATTGTTTAATACCAAGAGCTTGTTAATTAATGCATCGTGTACTTTGTATGTGACTTCACCATGGCAGCTGTTGTTTTTTGAATCATGTCAGTGTATACAGGACTGAAAGTAAAAGATTTGAAATCTTGTTTGCCTGGAAAAAAATAGGTTTTGAGCTGTTGTCTGCAAATTGTGGGTGGAGTTACTAGTTAAGCTTTGGCTAGCATCTGGCTGCAAAGTCCAATTGTTTCACAGTTCTGTACTTTTAAGCAAGGATGTTTGGAACAACATCTTAAATAGGATGCTAACTGTATGATTAATAAAGAAATATTACTGCTCTGGAAGTGAGAATTAAGTTGCATTCATAAGGAGACTTGCTCCAAACTAAGTGTGCTGGTAAGGGAAATTTCAATAACTCTAATCCCTAAACCACCTCTGATGATAAGTGATTTTTCCTTTTTAGCACACCATCTTAGCAGAAAGAACCTTTGTCAGAGTCACTTTTGGGGGAAATATACTTTCTTTGGGCAAGGGAAATTGCCTTTTTAGTGACTGCATTCAAACAGTGGAACAACCAAATTCAGGTGCTCACCTAGCCCCACAAATGCTCTGTTTCCCTCCAGTTAGTAATATTTTGTTTCAGTAGGTGCCCGCCTTTCTATATTTGTAATGTTTTATCTGAAGACTTGTTTTTATCTTTTAGCTTCTATTGCATTTTATTTGAATTGTACTTTTATTAGTGAATACTGATGCAACTGTTCCAAGCTGCAACAGGTGACCAATGCACTAGAAGAGAGTGGAATAACAAAACCTCATAGAAATCTTAAATATGAAATAACATTAAAATAAAATGCAATGTTTTAGTCTTTGCCAGATACCAGTCTGAAGTTGGTTATGGGTTGAAGCAGTCTTTGCATAGAATTTGAAAAGGATGGAAATCTATGCATCTATACACAAAGAAATAATACATTTTGTGTTCATTTCAGTGATCTTCTATGAGATCAGAGTATACACTGGGTCAATTTCTGGAGCAGAAACTAATTCTAATGTGTATATCACCCTGTTTGGAAGCAGAGGGAATTCTGGATATCGGAAACTTCTAAAGTCAAGGACCAATAAAGTCAAATTTCAGCGTGGTCAGGTAAAGAAAATATACAGAATCCGATACATTCAACAGGCAATGCTCTCCATGGGCTGCTATTGAAGACTGTTAAAAAAACCTTATCAGATTTATAATGCTGAAGCCAGGACATTTTCTAGCAGCACTTAAAGAAAGCATGTGGCTCCTAAGGTACAATAATTTCTCCAGCTGCTTGTCCATTCTGGGAACAATTTCCAATATTGATTATGACTTCAGGACATGGGATCAGGACTGCCTTCTCTCATACAGGTCTGCCCAGGTCTTCTAAAGAGATTCAACTCCTTTGACTTGCTGGTATCTGACATGCATTTAACAGAAAGTTATGCAAGGCCCTCTTCAGTAGCTGGCTCAGATTTGGGAACTCCCTGCCAAGGGAGGTTCATCTAGTCCCCTCCTTGAAGGTTTCCTACTGGCAGGCAGAAATGTTTTTGTTCAAACAAGCACATATCCTTTTCTTGCTTTGGTTAGCACATGGTCTGGGTTGTTGTGATATGTGAACATAGCCATGATATGAGTAATAAACCATAGTTTCTTATCTTTGAACAAGCCAGAAAAACAGACCATGGTTTGTTGTTAGGTTGTGCACTCTAGATTCATTACACTAGGTGGGTTACTTGCAAATCTTTGATGTATGGATTGTTTCACCAGGTTACATATGGAGCAGGCAAAAACCCAACTGCTCTACATGTAAATGCTACAGGCCACAGAAGCATGTGGGATGCAATGAGGTAGAAGCCAACACAGAAGGAAACAAACAACCCTTGGACTGAGAATGTATGCCACATAATGTTCATTCATCTGCCAGATAAACTGTGCAAGACAACAAACCCTGCCTTAAGCATTGTGTGTGAAGCAGTCTTTCTGTGCTATGCTAAGGTTTAGGGTGTGATCCTATTCTGATGATTGTTGAATTCCCAAACTCAGAGTTTTACATTAATCCAAAGCAGGGCAGGAGGTTCATGTGATGCTTCTTGCACTTTTGCTAGATAGACATTTTTGCCCATTCACTGACAATGTTTCACAGAGGAAGGGGAAGGGAGGAAGCTGGGGAGCCCTCAGGAAAGCTCTTCTTTTCTGCCCACTTGAATGCCCCCCTTTCCTCTTCTTTGAGGTCACTTTTCCAACCTTGGAGAACAGCCAGTCTGTGACCTTCAATCTAGGAACCTGAAACATTCTAAGGGCCTTCAAATTTATTTTTCCATTATTTTTAACTTGCTACTAGTTTTGTTTTATCTTTTATCAGCTCTTTTTATGTGTATATGTTTTTATAGTATTGCTATAGTATTACAGTATTTTTGTATTATAGGAAGATTGCTCAGGAGTGTGACAGAAGAGCTGTTTAGAAGAAAGTGTCTCCTGGTACTTGAGAACTTTTTTTCCTGAATTGTAAATAGCTTTCATATCAAATCCAAAGCTATTTTTAATCCATTTGCAGGCTCTGTAGGAACAACTGCTGGGAGGAAGATGTAGGTACACTGCTAGAAAAAGCATGTTGGCATCCCAGCTTGCTGGCATTTCTGGAACATCTGCCCCTTGCCAGTTCTGTTCCACAATACCACTTCCTTCCTCGCCCAGAGGTGAAAAGGCAGCATTTAACTCCTGGCTCTCACTGCATCTGTTTCATGGGAGCAGAAATTGCAAGGAAAATAAAATTGAGTATTTGTGTAGGGAAAACACTTGTTTGTTATACTATTGTGTGTGCGCATGTGCATTCCCATGGAAAAACTGGACATTATATTCAATAATTAGAATGTAAAGATGTATAAAATTGGTTAATTTAGTCACACTATACAGTTAAATCATCTTTAAAATGTAAAACATCAATTAAATGCAGTTTTTAAATAGCTGTTTTAGTTTTAGTGACTTTCAATGATGGATACACCTGTTTGCACAGTGCTATATCCAGACTCTTGAGTATAGCATGTGCTTTATACAAAAATCCATTTTTCACAGGTCTATGCCTATAATCTATCCTTTGGATTGTATTGGTTCCAATTTGCTACCCTTTCTGTGTTTCTGCAGACTGATGTGTTCTCCATGAAGGCTGTATCTCTTGGTGCTCTGAATAAAATTCTCATTAGCCATGATGGAACTGGTCCAGGTAGAGCTAATTTTCTATTGACAGATCAGTTTGGCAATCTGTTTTAAAATGAACAGCCATTTTCTCATCTGTAGTTCCATATTTTAAGATCAAACAAGATTTTATTTTCCCTGCACAAAGCACGGGATTTATCCATCTCGGTTAAGAGCAAGTACCTTCATATTCACATTTTATGGAAGAACTTCAGCCAATGACGAGCCAGCATTATTTTATATACCCCTATATTTCTAGTGTATTTTCTTCTAATTACTTCAAAATTTATGAAGATACGAGCTTGCTGTTTGTCCTTCACATACCTTCCATAAAATGATAGTGGTGATTGCTTTTCTTTCAAACATGAGGGCATGTACTGGCCATCCACAATAAACATGGCATGCTTTCAAAACCAAAATATGTCTTAAAATATTATAGATTAGTATGAAGTGGACAAGAGATGAACAAATCAGCCTCATAAAAAGTGCATGTGACCTAATTTGATAATTAGCATGAGCATATTTTATACTGGATCACTTATAAAATATGTCCACATTGCTGAAGAAAATAGCAAAAATGTAAATCAGTTTCACAGAGAGTGCGATTTATCCAAGACTCCATCAGTTTGATGGACATTTTTTGAGATGTTTTCCTAGCAGAATAATGACTGTTTTGGATTGAAGGAGCCTTATTTAAACAGAAACCCAGATTCATGTGTAGACATGTGGATCTTTATTTCTTAAGTAAGATAAGAAAATGAATATTTGTGATGAGAATATATTTATGGGGCATAGCTCTTGTAGGTTTGTGTGACATTCACTGTCACTGCCACCACAGGACTTTATATACTTACTAGATTTCTATCCCACCTTTTTTCTTACAAAGAACTCATAGTGACTTACATAATTCTACTCCTCTTGCTCTCAGACTTATCCCCACAACAACAACCCAGTGAGGTAGGTTGAGCTGAGAGTCTGTGACTGGCCCAAAATCACATGGTTCGCTCCATAGCTAAGCATGGACTAGGAACCAAAATTGCCAGTCCCAAAAGTTCCAGTCCCATGCTCTTAACCACTACACTTAACCACTAACTACACTTTTAACCACTGGCCCTCACTGGTCTCATTCATCCTTTATACCTGGTGAATTTGTCCCCTAGTACCAAGAACTTTCTGGATTACATTTTGTGTACTTCAGATAATAATGTGTAGTTATCACTAGTATTATGGTGCAGGAGAAAAAGTGTTCATGAAATGAAAGCTGGGAAACTGCTAACTGCAGACTCAGTCCATGCATTGCTATTGCTGGCTGCTATTGCTGGCAAAAGGGAAGGGACATGGTGCTAATCTCTTTGGCCTCATTAACTGGGTTTGATGTGTGTGAATTATTCTTTCTTCAGTCCAGATATGGGGAACAGTGTCCAGTGCTGCTTCTGTATTCCCACCTGACCTGTAGGGCTACTGCTAGTACAACAGGGAGCTAGCAGAGGCAACCCTATAAAAAGTGGAAACACTAGTTTGCAGATTGGGACAAGTCAGCAAATATACCTTCTACAAACTCTAATGACTTCCTCTGTTCCAAAACAGACATTAGCATTCATTTTACAACAGTTCCCTGCTGTTCCATAACTGTTGCCCACTGTTGCCCTGACTGTCAGGAAGCACTTCCTGACAGTCAGGACCCCGAGGGAGTGGAATGGGCTTCTACGAGAGGTCGTTGAGGCCCCATCGGTGCGGGTGTTCCAGGATAGGCTGGACGTCCACATGGTGGGCATGTCATGAGTGGAGCCGGCTGGTGCTGGAGGTCAGACTAGATGACCAGGGAGGTCCCTTCTGACTTGCTCTGTTTCTATGTTTCTATGTTTTGCGGTGGGTCTTTCTGGTGTGAAAGCAGGCTTGTATAATGGCCAGAGTTGGTGTACTTTTTGTCATTGATTCACAGGAAGTGGATGGTTTCTTGAAAAGATTGTCATCAGATACCAGGAGGGAGAAGATGAAGAAGTTGTATTTCCCTGTAATCGGTATGTAATTTGTAAATGCCAGTGGCATTTCAAGGATATGTCCTAGAAATTCCTGATCTTAACTCAACATTTACTATGTGTTTGCATTGAGATCATTCATGACAGACAATTTTCCATCATCAGAACACCATTGATCTTCTCCTGAAATGTGTAGATGCAAGTGAGTTGAGTGTGTTCTGGTCATATTTTCTCTTCATGTGGGGCAGTGCTGAAGCTAATTAGTGAGGGCCTTGGTGCATGGTTCTGTGGCTAGTTTGCACCAGTTCCTCAGAGTGGAAGGATTTCAAATGGAGCTAAATTTAATGCAACCCCAGCCAGAACAGGTTGAACTACATTTCAATGTTTCAATGAACTGGGTCTCTTCAGCCTGGAGAAGAGAAGACTCAGAGGGGATATGTTGGTGACATACAGGTATGTGAGGGGATGTCACATGGAGATGGGTAGAGACCTGTTCTCCCCTGCAGAGGAAGGCAGGACGTGCTCCAACAGAGCAAAGCTCAGGGAGCCAAGGTTCCATTTGGATGCCAGGAAGCACTTCCTGACAATCAGGACCCCGAGGGTGTGGAATGGGCTTCCACGAGAGGTCATTGAGGCCCCATCAGTGCGGGTGTTCAAGGATAGGCTGGACGTCCACATGGTGGGCATGTCGTGAGCGGAGCCGGCTGGTGCCGGAGGTCAGACTAGATGGCCTGGGAGGCCCCTTCTGACTCGCTCTGTTTCTATGTTTCTAGGTGAATCACATACCTGCAATATTGCTGACTTTTCTGGATTTGGTTTATTGGGCTTTGTCCAGTCCATTACCAGTTAAGCATATTTAGTGATTCAGCTAAGTCAAATGACAAAGAGAAAGATATTCAGGTGTCATTTTCATAATGATGACAACCTCAGTCTAAAACTCTGCATGTCTTCAGCTACTTTACATGGATATTTACAAGCATGCTGCACGTCACCATAGCATAAATGTACTAGCAGAGATCTCCTGGTACTCTTCTGGAAATGACCCATGCAACTGCAGACCCTCTTGTCTGGATCCAGCCTGAAACACTGAAACAGCCTTGGCTGACTTGTTGAATGATTCATATTGTGAGAAGAATTTGGAGATGGGACTCCTGAAGCTCCCAATAACCTTTGAGACCATCCATCACCCATGGCTACCTTCTGAATAGGCTGTCTAAATTGAAGATCAAGGACACTGTTCAGTAGTTCCATGCCTGCATGAATGGCTAATTCCAAATATTTGTGATAGAAGACAACTGCTGCATCCATGGCTAAGGCTGTTGTGCCAGGTGTAGCTCCCCTGGAAACAAATAGCCTGGCCCATATTCAGGAGATGTGCATCAAATTTCTGGCGGGACGCCCAAGAAGTCTTCCCTGAAGCTTTAATGAGTGTGAATAAAGCTGCTAAGTTACTAAATTGACCTGGTCAAAAGGAACATATTTTAGCAGTTCCTAAACCACTATCTTGGCTTCCTAAGGGATGAGACTTGCCTCTAAACTCCTAAATGGCTTGGAATTCAGGAATCCAAAAAGCTACTTGGCTCCCACATGAACCTTAGCTGGACAGCCTTTTTGAGCCATAGATGCTATATGAATTTGTCCTAGCATGAAGATACTTCTTAAGCATCCTTAAGCAAAGCAGGTGATGAATGCAAAGTGGATCTTTTCAGGAGGGGAACTCTGCATGCAGAATACCATGCACTCAATGCTGAATTTGATATCTTTGCAAGAGTAGGCAAAAACGTTTTCACTTAAGCCATTTTAATTGTTGACCTTCATCACAGCTTATAGTTTTTATTGTTTTGTTATAATACGTTTATTTATTTCTTTGTTTTCTATATTTCTCAATAGCTAAAGCTCTCTAGGCAGTTTACAACAGCACATTAAAATACAATATAAAATGCACCATATTAAAACTGCATTAAAACACTTACAATACATAATATAAAACCAGATTTAAAACAGAGAAAAATTGCAATCACTTGAAGAAAAATCTTCAGACCTGTTTAGCAAGCTCCAGTAGACTAACTGAATTCCCTGCAGTAGACAACAGTCTTCACTTGACGCTGGAAAGATAGTAAAGTTGGCACTAGGTGGGCCTCAGGGGCGAGCTCATTCCCTAACTGGGGGGCCACCACTGAAAAGTCTGTTGTTGTTGCCACCAACCAAGCCTTCCTTGGAGGTGGCAGGTCTCAGAATTTGATTGTAGTGTCCAGATAGCTGAAGACTGGGAGAGAGATTTGGTTATTGGGTGTTACTTTATCATCATTGTGATGTGCTCTGAGTTTTTGAACTGCAGAATGGCATTAAAATGTTTCAATAAATAAATGAATACAATTCCTCCATAAGATTAACTAGAGCTACCCTTGCTAAAATCTGCTAAGATAAGATATAACTTGACAAGAGATGCTTAAAATCTTTGTTAAAAAGGGAAAATAATGTGGGGTTTCAATTTGCTAAGACTAAATACTAACTGCCTTCATTGTAATTACTATCTTTTTTTACAATGAAAGTTGGCTGGATAAATATCAAGATGATGGAAAGACAGAGAGAGAACTAATTGCCAGAAGTAAGTACTGAAAATAAAGTTCACTTATCCTGTAATTATATCATAGGTGCCAAATTACTAAGTAAACTTAAAACTGTAGAATCTTCTTATGAAAGAGAATAAGATTGTTTTTGCTTTTGCTTTTAGAAAACAGGAACGTATCTACAACATATACTAGAGGTAAGTACTTTTAGTATAGTGTGGATTTTGCTTCATCATTCTAGTCTTCAATTAATAAATAAGAGAAACCAAGTTATTGTCTCTTCCAGGTAATCATTCATGTAAACTGTCTGATAACACAGAAAATACAGACAAATTATCTGACAATGATTTTAAGAAGGGGTCATGCCAAGTCATTTAGTCTAAAGGATTTTTCAGTAAGACTTTTGGTTTTCTTCCAGTCTTCATTCCAAAATGAATCAGAGGTTCCTCTGAGAACAGATGCAACAGTTTTGCTTATGCCAACATTGCTGTCTTTTAATAAATGGGGATGGTTCCCCCAGCAAGCAAGTGGAAATGCATTGTAAAGTGACAGCAAAATCAGTTTCAGGTCAGAGTTCATCAGGATATTCTCAGAGAATCCAGAAAAAAATGCAGACTTAAGCTATACTGCTTCCACACACAATAACTGTATGCAGATCATTCCTTTGCAGTAGGAGCCCATGGGCTGTCTCAGATCTGCTGAGGCTGTCCAGCTAGTCAGTCAATACTCTTCCTCTTCAGAACCCTGAACTTCACCTGCTGTTGCTGTCTCCACAACTAGATTAGCCCCTGCACGGCTATAGTTTATCCCATTCCCCTTTCTCTCGTTTCATCACACAGCTTCATAGCACTGGCTGCCTTTATTTTGATAGTTCAGGGCTTTATTCTTTCGTATAAAAATCAAGCACCATTCAGAAGAATGCCTCTTGCTATCTTCCTGTTTTGTGCATTTTTCTATTCATAGCGATACATATGAAAGCTATTAGAAGTCAGGTCTTCTTTGTGGTGGCACCTTCTCTTTGGAACTCTTTAGTCAAGGGAACCTACTTGGCCACAACTCTTTTGCATTTCAGAATGGTTTAGAAAAGCATTTTCTCAGTCTTACTCTCTTGTGAGAAAAGGCCAGCCTACCCCTTGTGTTCTTTGCTCACCATGTCACTGGCAGGACCTTGATTCAAGAACACATTTTATTTAATGGAAATGTGAAAACACATACTGAAAATGAGTTGGTGTGCTTGAGCAAAGTACTGGGATGTAATATTATGCTTTCCTATCTCTGGTGGGGTCCATCTCTGAGAGCAGGGCCTCTTTGTTTAGAAATTATTACCTACTTAGGTTCACACAGAGAAGATTTAGAGCTAAGATCACTTAAAGCAGGGATGAGGAATCTCAGACCTGAGGGCCAAACCAGGCTTCTGGAGATTTCCCAGTGGTTCTGTCTCCTTTGCTTGTTCCATATTATTTCCCCACCACCAACTGATTTCATAGCTTTCCTTATTTCTTAAAATGCCATTCCTAAGGCTTAGTTCTAGCAGCCACATCTTGTAGCTATAATATCTTGGTATATGTTATAGTTTCCTGCCCTGCCTTTGGTCTTGCCACTGGCATGCAGCTTTATAGGAGGCTTATGGATAGGGACCAATATAGTGTTGTAGTCAGTGTGTTGGAGCAGGGTTGTAGTCTCCACTCAGCTGTGAAGGTGAAGCTTGGTCCAGTCAGTACCTCCCAAGCTTACCTCACAGGGTAGCTCAGAAGAAGATTATGTATACCACCTTGGACTCCTTGGAGAAAAATGCAGGATATAAATGGAGGGAGGAAAGGAAGGGAGCAAGAGAGGGAGGGAGCGGGGGGGAAGAGGGAGGATAACGATGGAAAACACATATTACATATCTGACTTGGCAGATTTAAATCTTCCACGGTGTGTGTAACTCTGACCTACCTCCCCATACAGGGCTGGTATGGCTTATTCTTGTGACCTGGATGACTGTAAAGTTTTTAGTATGGTTATGTCTAAGGCATAGAGACACTTGTGATTGTACAAAGTTCTATACAGAGGCAGGGGAAGAGAGGACAAGGATATTCATGCTAAACAATGCAAAAAACATGGGGGAGGGATAAAACCATTGAATGAACATATGAGGAAGAAAAACTACCAAGAGAAAAACACAAGAATGGAGCTAAAAATAAAGTTGTTGCTGCTAGTTCATAAAATAAGTGGAATTATTTCATTTGTTATGAAATAAATGTCACAGGCCACACAGCACCACTAATATCTGTTTGCTTTTATATTTTCTAAAAACCTTCTGAAAATGCAGCTGCATAAGAGTACATAAAAGGCTTTGCTCCCACAGCTTTGTGTCTCAATTTCTGCAGGTTATAAAATCTCAACACGTAGATGAGCACATGGCTTCAAAAGTATCATGCCTATGTGCAGTACTGTTGAATTGTATTGTGGTGACCAAAATAAGAACAAAATCTTCACATTTTCTCTTCAGTGTTATAAATATGGTTTTGTTTGCTTTGCTTGCTTGCTTTTATTTCACAGGACAGTGGAGAGTGCTGGTTAAGACTGCTCAAGATTCCCCTGAGCCCCGGGAGGATAAGAGAATCCTTGTGATTTATGGCTCAAAGGGCAAAAGTGATGATCTTCTTCTTTCTTCACAAAGCTTGAGATCTGTGTGTTTTCAACCAGGAGCAACTGATGAATTCCTTGTAAGTTGAAACTACACAGTACCTCACAGAGATTGCCACGGTATCTTCTAACCAAAGGATATGTTAGGAACCCTGCTGCTGCTGTAGCAAATGTCTTCTCTATTTACAGAGATGGGCCGATACTGTGATTTAGATTTTTCTTCTCACATTTTCCCTGTTTTTCTTCACTCTTTATAAATATTGTTCACATTGCGTATGATATGGAAAGCAGCACATACCTAAAGTCACAAAGAGTGAGGCCTCCAGAAGTATTTGCTGCAACACTCTATCCTCATATAGTGCACAGTTAGGGTAAACATCTCCTAAAGAAGCCAACTCTTTACAGAACATCAGGAATCTGATGACAGTGAGTTCATCGGATAGTATCAGTAAGCAGCATCCTTGGGTAACTGCTGGGATCCCAGACCACTGGTAGGCTTTTCCTGCCACCCCACATCTTTATTCATGCATCCATCCATTCAAGTATTCATGGTTCTCTGATCAGCTAAGGATGGCTGGGTCTGGGAACCAAAATTTTAATTTCCCAGAATGCCCCAGAGCAATATTAACTTAGAGCATGGAGGAGATGGAAGCAGTGGCTCCATTCACCAGGGCTTGCTCAGAGAAGAGGGTGACAAAGACAGGAGAGGCCCTACTGGAGGATACTTTTCCAGAGGTTCTCTCAAACCTGAGCTGACCAAATTAATCCAAATGTTTAAACACAGGTATGACCCAAAATTATTTCTCTAATTTTTCTTTTGCAATTATTTATTTACCTTTCTGTCAAGGGCCTCATAGGTCTCATAGTGATTTGCCATTTTTAATAGTGAAACAAAGAGACAGCTTTACTAAAAACACACACAATGTAGTTTCCTGAATGGCATGAATTCCTCAGTCTGGTCCTCCTTGTTTCTGCCCACCCTCAGGGCATACAGAGCAATAACCTCTCCCAGGGAAGATACCAGAGGGTCTACTTCCACTCTCCCCACTCCAGTAATGGGGGGGGGGGAGTGGGGAGAAACCTCTCAATGCTTTTAACTGTGCTTATCTGAGTGTCTTTTTTCATGCAAGTCCTGGCCATGAGAAGGAGCTATGTAACACCACAAACAAATTCTTCCCAAGGCTAAGAAAGCTGGATGGTCCCAGAGCTAGTGCACAGCTCTGACTCAACATGCTCCAAGCTTTAGGAGCAGGACAGATATGCAGTCCCTCAACATGTCCTTGAGTGCCAAGCTCAGTGAGCTGAGTCCAAGCTTAGGCAAAGTCTCTTTATTCAGTGTAAACCCTTTCCGCCCCCTGCAGTTCAAATGACTATAGACCGGGCTCTTAACAGTCTAGAGGGCTGGTACAAAGAGTATGAAAGACTGTGGTATTCCTCAGATTAACAATAGACCAGTTACAGAAAAGTAGGCACAGGTAAGTTCCATGTGATATACATCCTTCAATTACAGATCCCATTGATCTCAAGTAAACATAGTGATAATTGAGTGGAGCCACTTCCACTGATTACTGGCAGCTTCCATGATTAATATTGGTTCCATTCAGGGATATGCAAGACTGTCACTGTTGTTCATTTAATGCCAAAGATATTTCATTTGGACCCTCAAATATAAATGCATTTTGTAGACAAAATTTGCATGTTCACAAGCTTGCAATCACATCTGAAAAAAAAATTTCCTGAAGAAAATGTCACACTTTACAAATATGAATTTTTGGAAAATCCAGTGTTCATGCTTCAATCAGTGATGGGGCAAATTATTCTTTAAGTGTGCATTGCACCCTAGATGCATGCTTTTCCTGTTTAAATGGCAACAACTATAACAGCACAACGAAAACAATAAAATCACAGCTGGGAAGGAGGGAGACAAAGCTTCGAGTTAGAACTCAGGCCTTAATTAATGGTTTCTTTTCATGGAGAAATACTTTTATGTCCCTACCTGCCGTGCTTTAACTTTCACAGGATTTTCCCTTTTATGTTCTTTTTGCCATAGGGTGGGTACTTTTGGCTAAGTTGCCCAGTTGCTAAATGCCTATTTATTCCCTCCCGTGCTACAGTCTGATATATTGATTGACAGCTTCAACTGAATTAGATTTTTTTTTTTCTTACATATCCTCATATTTGGGGCAGTGAAGTAGAAAATGCAGACTGACGTTACATCTGCTGGTAGATTTTCCAACAGTGAAGCAGTTTAATTCAAGTCCCATTTGACCTTTGTAACATTCTCAGAATGGAATCTAATGCAGCAGCGGTCTGTTGGGGAAGAATGCCTCATTTCAATGATATGGCAATAGGCTGCTGGAAAAGCTGCTTTGGAAGACACTTTGAAGTTGTTTTGTCCTTAGTTGTAGTAGATTGTACATGTGCAGCATTCAACATAGTGGGACCTTACTGTAAATGCTTTAAAAATTACTCAATATACATTTAGCTAGGATAATACTGAAACTCGAGTACTACTTTTTGCGTCACTCTGTGCTAAGTTTCTTATAGCCAAAGCAGACATTGCTTTAAATGAATACATGGCAGCTATGAATGTGTTTCACATTTACCTAAAGTGGATGCAGAGGCCCTGATCTAGGTTCGACTTTAGAGTAAAACTGAAAAGAGGTTATACCTGACAGACATATATTAAAGGAATGTCTGCTTTGGACCCCAATCATCTCAGTAAACTTAAGAGTAAGGTTTGGGATCAGTACTTGGTATTTTCCCAATTTGTCCTGCTGGGATACACTGGTGAGGTTTGCCCTCAGGCTCCCTCAAAATTGTTTCCCAACCTCCATTCCCAACCCAGGCATCTGGGTTTGTCTACTCTTGCAATAGCCTACAGTGCCCCTCACCTATATCCATTCTGGGGCATCCTGATTAAAAACCAGTGATCTTTGACCCCCGATTCTGACCTTTGAGCCCTCAACTCAACTCTGTTTACACCTCCTCAACCCTCCTCAACTCTGTTTATACCTAATTCAGTAAGGTCAGCCAAATTAATAAAATTAATAAATTAAAACCACTGCTGCCAATTTAGATGGTCTAACTAGTGCCATTGGTGCTCAGAAAAGAAATTGTTTTGTCAGGTGCCTAAAATTCAGCAAAGTAGGTACCTGACAAACCTGCAATGGTAGGACTTTCCATAATTGGGGTCTCACCACAGAAAAGACTTTCCACCTTGGAACCTCCTCCTTACCTTCCTTAGGGAGAGGAACCTTTAGGGAGGCTTCCATTGATGATCTTAAACAATGGCAGGAATGTGTGGAACAAGGTGCTCCCTAAGATAATGCGATCCCAAGTCATTTAGGACTTCATATGTCATAATCAAAACCTTGAATTCGGCACAAACTGGAACAGAAAGCTAGTGCAGTTGATGGAGGACTGGTGTAATATGTTCCTAAGAACTGGTTCTCATCAGAAACCACACTGCCCTGTTTTGGATCATTTGAAAAATCTGGCCTGTCTTCAAGGCAAACTCCATTTAAAGTGCATTACAGTAGTCCAGTGCAGAAGTTACCAGTGCATGAATGACTGTGGCAAGACTACCCTCATCCAACTAGGAGCATATCTGGTAAAGCAGCTTATGCTTATAAAAGGCACTCCTGGCAATCGAGTCTACCTGGGCAACCAGGAAGAGCTTGGGGTTCAGGAGTACCCCCAGACTATGAACCTTATCCTTTGGAGGAGTGCAACCCCATCTGGGACAGGTCTACAGTGTCCAAGTTGAAATGAAAATTTACTCACCAAAAGCACTTCTGTCTTTTCAGGATAAAGCTTAAGCGTACTGGCCCTCATCCAGTGCATTACTGAGTCCCGACACTGATTGAGGGTAGAGACCGCCACACCTAGGTCAGATAAAACTAGATAAAACCAGATAAAAAGCTGAGTGTCATCAGCAGAGGTAAAGCAGCATGTCTATCCATTGTATTCATGGTTGGGCTAGGATTTCAAACAGGTGCCTTCCCTGCTCATGGCTCATGTTACTTAGTAGCATTATATGAGGGAGCAAAGGAAGAATGTGAGCACATTTCTTAACACAGTATGTCCGTTGGCATTTTAAGGCAAATCAGGCAATGGCACTTGATTGTCTTTTATGCACAAATGTGTTTCTTTTGTAAAAAGACATAAGTGGCAGTACAGGAGGACAAAGCTGGCTAAGTAAACTTTCTGACATATTATTTATCCCATACCACACCATGCTGGTGCAGCTCTTGCAACTGCTGAATAAGCAAACACTTCTTCTGCATATTAAGATGATACATGGGAAACAGATTTCCCTCAGCCTTTTTTCATCCCTCCTCACCTGCTGCTGTTGAGCACTGCTACTGGCTGTGCTGCTCAAAGTATTTGAGGGATCACAAAGAAAGGACTGAAATTTAAGAACAATGGGTGTGGTATGAAAATCTTTGGGAGACTTTCTGTTCAAAACCCATTTCAGTGGCGCTAAGGTTTTGTTGCTCTCTTTCTATCTTATTGCTGAAGCTGTTTAAATGATCAGAGGCTTTTGTTTCATGAGTTCACCTATTCCCATTTGTGGCAGCACAACTGGTTGCCATGGGAATGGCTATGTGATGTTGCAATTAACAGAAGATTGCAAATTCAGCAAAGCAATAAGCAGGAGCAAAACAACAACAAAGATCTTGATGCTATACAATGATATAGCATATTACTGCATATACAGATTCAATTTCTCAAAAACAATAGGTCTGACTTTGATTTCTAACAAGTCCTATGAATTTTTGAGCACATTCCATTTACTTTTATTTATATATATTTCTCCAGTCTAACAGCTCAAAGGATCAGAAGAGGCTGACATGCACAAGCAAAGCTATCCATGTAGACAGGTTGTCCCACACTCTTCCATGAGTTTCAGGGTGCATGTGCAATGAGGTTTTACATTTGAGGATACAGAGCCTTTCCTAACAGTGCTGAGTGTGGTCCACAGCTATTTATTTGATAGCCACCATAGTATAGTGGCTATAACAGTAGTTAATGGTTAATGTGCTGGACTTGGACTGGAGAGACCTAGGTTCAAATCCCCATTCAGCCACAGGATAACTTTGGGACAAGCACCATCTCTTAGCCTGTCCTACCTAACTGGGCTTGTGAGGACTGCATGGCTACAGGGAAAGAACTGTGTATGCCAGGGTGGGAAACTTCCCCCCCATTGGATGTTGGATTTCAGCTCCCATGAACTTTAGTCTGAATATTTAGTGGTGAGGTATGATGGGAACTTCAGTTCAGAAACACCCATATGGTCACAAGTTGCTTATCTTTGTTGTATACTGCCCTGAGCACCTTAAAAAGTGGGGCAGAATATAATTTAGGGATGTATAAGGTCTTTGTTTGTTCACTTGTCTATGTCCAGAATTTACCCTGTTTATTATGGGGTGCCACTGAACTTGATTGTGTCTACAAATGCGATTTGCAGTGGAATTCTGTAATTTCTGAGCTAATACTGCTGCTGTGCTGGATAATTTGTGCTCAAAATAATACATTAGACATATACGTGGGGAAATGCATATTTTAAAAATATATACAAGTATGCTTTAATCAATGGGAAAAGGTTGCATACTTTTGAATGTACACCAGAGCACAGAAAAGAAAAAGCTGGCAATCTAGTTTGTCACAAGTCAGACCAAGCTTCTCAAGCTGGAGCTTGGGGAACTTTGATCAGCTCAGGTTTACAGATTTCAACATTCCTAAAATGAATGAAATAAATACTTCTGAAAAAAGTTCCACTGAAATAGATGGGGCTTATTCCCAAGGGGGTGCAGTGTCTTTTATTTCAGTGGGTAAACAAAAGCAATTCCAGGCAATGTAGCATGATATAACCTGTTTTTAGGAGGACATTTGCCACGTTAATGTTAGGCAATCCTTTACTGGAACAATTCTATTAGCAAAAGCAGTGCTTTAGTGTGAATGCTGTAACCTGTGCACAATTAATTGGGAGTAACCTCCCTTGACAGCATACTAAAAAGCAGAGACATCACCCTGCCAACAAAAGTGCTTATAGTCAAGGCTATGGTTTTCCCAGTTGCAATTTATGGCTGTGAAAGCTGGAACATAAAGGAAGGCTGAGCACCGAAGAACTGAAGCCTTTGAATTGTGGTGCTGGAGAAGACTCCTGTGAGTCCCTTGGACAGCAAGGCGATCAAACCGGTCAGTCCTAGAGGAGATCAACCCTGACTGCTCTTTAGAAGGCCAGATAGTGAAGATGAAACTCAAATACTTTGGCCACCTAATGAGAAGGAAGGACTCCCTGGAGGAGAGCCTAATGCTGGGAACAATAGATGGCAAAACAAGAAGGGGACGGCAGAGGATGAAGTGGCTAAATGGAGTCACTGAAGCAGTTGGTGTGAGCTTAAGCGGATTCTAGGGGATGGTGGAAGTCAGGAGGGCCTGGAGGAATGTTGTCCATGGGGTCGCGATGGGTCAGACACGACTTTGCAACTAACAACAACAATCCTTCCTTGAATGCACTGACAATGAAGAGGTGAGGTTGGCTGTGCAGAAGTGTGGGCATGCAGCCTTTTCCAGTTTTCGGATTAGTAGACAGCATTATGACCACCAGCTTAGAGACTTGTTCAGAGTAAGTGGGCAGTTAGGAAGAACACGATGAGGATTTGTTGTCTGGCAAAGCTACAAACAGGAAGCATGTTGAATGCTAAAACATTGGACTGAACTGTGATCAGTTCAAAGACAGCATGTCAGTTATTACACAACTGTTTAATCAGCCTGTTTAAAAGAAAATATGTACTATTGTATTTCAATGTATTTTATCATGTTGTAAGCCGCCCCGAGGTTTCGGCAAGGGGCGGCATAGAAATGTTATAATAATAATAATAATAATAATAATAATAATAATAATAATAATAATAGTTTAGAGCTAGTGCAAATCAGAGGGATGAAATAGCTTATTAGTATATTGAGAGTAGGAGATGAAATAACCACTTGATAAAGATTTGTTTTTGCTGAGAGAATGGAAACATACAACTACTTCCCTAGGAGTTGAATCAATCAAAACAACAACAAATTGAAACTACTCTGACTGATGTAAACATAGAAAAGAGAAAGTGACTGAGGATTAGATTTGTGGAGAAAATTAAATGGAGGAGCATTTGATAAATCTAAATTGCATAATAGAGTCATATGGTGATGGCTTTACAGGTCAACATACTCATCTCCAGCAGAGAGATGGTAATCTATGGAAAGGTGCTTTCAGAACAGCAAGTAGCAGTGGAACTGTACCTCCCAGCTGCTTCAGTTTAACTGAAGCACTTCTTGGGTTTATACAGAACATATATGTTTCATTTAACTTCATTGGTCTATTCCCCCCCACCCACCCACACACACACAACTGCTATTGCAAGAGGTTAGAATTCCTACTATAGTCATCAACATATCTTGACAGACTGGAAAATGATTAACCATATTGAATCATCCTGATCACATGTGCCAAATGGTTGAAGTGGTTTACTGAAGAGTGATGGATCTATGTAACAGGACATTTATATGTACCCCAATGTCATGAAATCTACCATCTAATCTTAGAGTGTTTCAGCTTCAGTTCATACAGCAAGTTTTGATGATGCAGCAACCCATCAAATAGAACAGTGACCACACCTGTCAGTAGGAACCAGATGAAAATGGCTGTCTTCAAGCATGACTGGCAAATCAGTGGACAACTGTGGATCCCTGTTGTCCGAGTGTCACAAACTGTTGAACAAAGCCCTTACAGTTGGCCTTGTTACCAAGGTTTTCAGTGAAGCAGCTTTTCAGTAAAGCCTTTTCTGGATGGACTCTATCCAAGCTGTTCTCTTCCTAGGCAGAAAGGAAGAAAAGATGGCACCTTGGAACTTTGCTTGAGCAACGAGTTCTGCTTGAACTGTGGTGTGTCTGGTTCTGTGGCTCAGTTTCTTGGCTTATGCTCTGGTCCTGCCTTCTGTTTTATACTCTTCAGCCTTGACTTCCAGTTCCTGGATCCTGATGAATTCTAGAAAGCTGACCATGTGCTTCATGCAAAGTCCCAAATTAAGAACTAGATCCTAAGGCCTTGCAAGAAAGAAAGATTCATGAGGCATAATCTTGCAAACTTGAGAGGACTTTGAAATTGTTGGCTAGGATTGGGAAGGTATATTGAGAGAATATATATGTAGAACTGGCATGTGTGTGCACACACACACACACAAACATTATGGGGAATCACTATTATGGGATCAGGAGATTACTGTTTTGTTGTTGTTACATGCATCAATGCAATCTCTGATCTATGAATGAAAGCTCTTTAAAATGTCCTGTCCTTGACAACCCTGCCCAGGTCTTGTAGATTCAAGGTTGTGGCTTCCCTTGTGGAATCAATACATATTCGGTCTTCCCCTTTACCTTTTTTGCCTTTGCATACTGTGCTCTTCAGCGAGTCTTGCCTTCCCATTATGTGGCCATCTGAAATGTGACAGCTCCAGTTTCATCATTTTTTGCTTCCAATCTAGCTTGATTTAATCTAGGACTCACTTGGTGGTCTTTCCATAAGTCCAGAGTTTTTGCAAAGCTTTCCTCTGGCACTGTGCTTTGAACATATAATTTTTCTTCCTGTCAAGCTTTCTTCTCTGTCCAGATTTCATACCCACACATAGTTACTGGGAATACCATAGTGTTTATGTGCTTTATCTTGGTCTTCATCCTTGTGCTAGATTATCTTTTGTAGTTCCTACATTGCTGTTCTTGCAATTCTTAGCATAATGCAGAGGTGGGTAGGAGTTTGGTCTGGGGACCAGATATCCTACACCCTGTGCTCTGCAGGCTGAATGATGGGAATGGGAATCCTACTAATTTGGGCCCTTCTGCCCATCACATTGGCCCAGAATCCAGCTTTGCTGTGCCTGCCCTGTCCTGAGGACCTAGCTATACTGCATACAGGCTTGCATAAAGGTGTCTCCAGCCAAGGTCTGCCACCTGGTGTCTTCAGTCAGGACAGCACTTAGTCCACCATCCACCCACCCAATTGGTGAGCAACTCGCTAATTAAGAGGTATGCTTGCTTCCAGTAAAACATCCAGTTTTCCTCTCCACACCTCCTTTCTAAGACTCTGTTAGCCTCCAGGTGAACTAAGTAAGGAAATGGAGGACTTCTAGCCCAAACATAGGTTCCCTGAATAGCCCATGGAGGCTTTGCCTCTATCTGTGGCCCCATTTCCTTGCTTAGTTCACCTGGCATAACGGCAATAGAATTTCTATATTTTAGAACAGTTATCTGTGGAGCAATAGATTAAGGTTAAAAGAGTGGCCAGATGGTAGTGGTGATAAACCACATTTAGGCTTCAGCTTCATACCAACTAAGCTGGCAGTAAATACCACTGATATCCATAGGATTTATTTTTGAGTCAATATATATAAGATTGTACTGTTAGTCTAATTCCACTACATTCAGCTAAAAGAGAAAGAAAGAGAGAGAGATTATATCATTCCCATTCCAGGCATGGACTTTTGTGAGATAGCCTGTAGTATTCTTGGAATGAATGCCTATTTTGTATAAATAGTGTCCTGAAGTTAAACATGGGGTAAGAAAACTAAGTAATGATTTTACTGACTGAAACTCTTGCTGTGAAAAAGCTGAGTTTAATGGTTTCACTGCTCATCAGAAAGTCACAATCAACAAATGTAGAAGGCCAGTCTATTGTCCCCCATTTCAGTGTTTTGGAATAACTTCATTAATGTTAACACACACTCTGAGAACAAAATGAGAGTACTTAATGCACAGTATCCAGCTGAAAATCTTAGACCTCTGGCATTCAAGAATGTAAAGAGATACGCTTCTAGCAGTGCCACCACTTTTTACATGAATATTAATATTCTAGTCACAATGAAACTAGAGTGGATCTAGTATACAAGACCTTGAGGTAGGATTTAGGGAACGTTCAAGTCCCCAACTAAGAATGCTTGAAATAAAAGACGCTGAGATCTGACTATGGATGTGCTTTTATGAAAGAAAAGCAGTTCTGCAGATGTAACTATGAAGAAAAGCAAGTCAAAGTGATGAGCATTGCGGATTTCCTGCTGCAATGATGTTCCTCCTATTACTTTTGCATCCACTACTTGACAGACTCATGAGACTGGTTTTTCTAAAGGGAATCAACAGGCAAACCCTCATTACTTCATATTAGCCAAGTTCATAGTGGTTTTCCCTGTAATGTGCTAGGAAAGACAGACATTGCTCCATGGTACAAGAATCTACCCAAAAGTTGCATATCAATCTTACATTGCCATGGCAGGGATTCCATACCCTAAAGAAAGGAAACATTGGTTTATATTTCATTGCATGGCTCCTCTTGTCACACCTTCCATTAGCTTAAAGATGCTAACATATCTGAAAGTTTCTTATTCCAGGTGGCCAAATCTGACCTTGCTCAAGTCCCACTGCCTGCTCCTGCTACCTTTCGTCCTATCTCTGTTTTACCTGGCAGTTTCCTAACTTTACGTGCATTTCCTCCCAATGTAAAAGATTGAAATCTCACAGTTAGTTACTGTGGTTGGGGAAGTGGGTACTTTGGCCCTACCTATTTCCTTTCAGTAACATCAAAAACTTTTCCAAATTGAATTTGGTCCTCAACCTCAACCCAAGTGTTCCTGTTTGTAGCTATGTGGTGGTTAGCTTTTTATAACAAATATGAAGCTGTTATACCTTTGATTCAGTCCTGAAGATAATTAAAAGGATAGATGCTATTTAGAGAAAAGATGCACAGAGGAAGATAGTGATGATGATAGATATGTAGAGAAACCATTTATTTTTTGGGAAAATGTCTCAAGTGCCAAACTTACAAGTCTGTAATTGCACAGAAGAAAATAGTCATGCAGAAGTAAGACAGAGAAGCTCTAATCAGGGCCACCATGACCATGACCTCAGTCCACTCAATCTTGATATTCTACCACCTGTCCCACTTTTGTAACGTCCACTGGTGCCAATAAAGTTTTTTTTTCTTTTTAAAATCCCTATGTGGGGAAGGAGGCAAAAATTAGAGGGAAGAATGTGAAGGTGTTCAGCTTATGCTCTTTGCATGTGGTGAACCAGACCCTTATTTATAGATAATTGAAAAGTAGAAGAGGGTGGCTATATTCCACCTTTAATGTAACGTGTAGTTTTGCTCTTTAAAGGCACAATCTTATGCATGTTTATTCAGAAGAAAGACTACAACTTCCAGCTTGACCATTGGCCATATGTTTGGGCTGATAAGTGTTAGAATCCATCTTCTGGATATTCTAATCTTCCCCACTCTCACATGAATGTTTATCCTGAGCAATAAAATCTTGAAGGTGCAGGTATTCCATGCTGGGTATGAAGATTTCCCACCTGCAGGATTTCCCTATTCATTTCAGCAGAGGGCAAACAGACTTAGTGTGCAGACCACAATCTGACTATTCCTTTCCCTGATATGGCCCCAGCATAACTGTAATCCAAAGTGGTAGACAGAATCCAATAGCATTACATTGTATGTTTCTGCTGCACAGGTAAAAGAAATAAAGGTTGGAGCAGAAAAATAAATTTGGTACTTCCCCTTTGATAGTATGGCAATGAGGAGATTTTTGTTTGTTTGTTCTTGTTAGGCCCCTTCAGTGCTGCTGACAAAAAGAAGAAAGTGATTAGGAAAGGGTTCTTTTCCCATTTCTATTCAGATCTTCTAATCTCAGCATTATTCTCCATCAGTCCTTTCTCTGTCTACATAAATTGAAAAGTCCAGGAAGAAAGTGAGGAATGAAAAGCAGTACATTGATTTTCTTGACATTTTAACCATCGGTAGCAAAAGCTACAACAAAAAAATGACATTTGCAATTGAAGTAGCAAGGTCATGTCAGAGCTTTTGAATCGAGCATCCAGTCCAGCAATAACAAGGAAAGAATTGTTTCTGTTAAAATAAGAAACAAATCTTATTTCAATACAGTACAAGAAAGAAACAACAATGTGAGTGTGGTAATTTTAATATTTGAAAAGATTGCAACTGTCTTGAGCTACTAACAGCTACTAAGAGCAAGAGGAAAAGAATTGTGTAAGTCACTTTGAATTCGGCATAAGAAAAAAGCAGGATCTAAATCTAATAAATAAATAAATAAATAAATAGTGCAATGCTGTTCATGTACACTACTTCAGTGATTACAGCTGGGCTTACTTGTAGGGAAATGTTTTTAGGACTGCAGCTTGCATTTAACAGTGTCCTATAAGTGTTATGTGCAATAAGCTGAAGTCTTTATAATGCTCATGAACTGGAACCCAAATATTAATTTATGTCCTAGTTAGGAAATACTTGCTAACTTTATCAGGAAAATATCCTAACTTTACTGGGAAAAGGAAAATTCATGAAGTTACATTCTATCAAATTGAGCCTGAAAGAAATATTTATCTAGAAGTATGTTTTTGTTACCCATTTTCATATGCTTGGAAAAAAATATTAAATATGGACTTTTTCTCCTATTCTGTCATTTTCTTACCTCTAGGTTGATTCTAGAGTTGTTGGAGATGTATACAAGATTCGGGTCAACTGTGATGATTTGCCAGACTTTGAGGGCTGGCATTTGAAATCTATTTTGATGGAAGAGCTACACACTAATCAAGAGGTGAACTTTGACTGTAACTGCTGGTTCTCTCATAGCCAAGAGCACCAAGACCTGGTGAAAGAATTCCCTACACTGCATGAAAACCAGAAACCTTTACCAGGTAAAAATAGCAAAGAAGCAGACAATGTGAATTAGCCTTTGAAAGAAAGTGGTGTGGCAAAACATTTTTCCTGTAATATTCTTTCTTGACTGCAGTGATTTTAAAGCAATAATTGACAACTACTCAGATGCCGCTTAATTCAATGAGAAACTGTACAATATTTGTTGTGTTTTGTGCATGGCTCTGTGTTTGAGCCAGACAGTTATAATTATATTGGTAAAAGATAGCTCATAATTTAAATAAATGCAAGTCAGTTTTGATTTAGCACTGAATTCTTTCACTTATCCAGCCTTGAATTACTAAAATGATTAGTAGGTATGATTTTCCCTTGCAATAATTAAGAAAGAATGCTTTATTTCACAGGGTGTTTCTGTAATGTTTTACTGTTCAAATTCACTTGATATGCCTACTGTTTAATTTCAGTGATGAGTATTGTCAACTGCAAATACAGCCAAAATGTGTGGACTATAACTAACTGAGTAGCTCCTATTATAAATAGAGATTTCAGACTCCTATTTGTTGGATTTGAAATACAAATATCATAACTACCATTAAGCTTCAGTTATTGGGTGGCATAGAAATGAAATTGAGGATGATGATAGTTTTCTGACTCTGATCAAAATCTGAAGAATTAAACTGTTATCCATTTAGCTTCCAAATCCCATCCTTCCCCTTCTCTCCTGACTTCCAGTGATCTTCCAAGGCCTCTCCCCCTTTTCCTTTCACTTGTTTACATGGTTGCTGCTGCTTCAGTGGCAAATGGGAGGGAGAAGCATTTCTAAGGATACTTTTGGGGGACTGCAGAATCAACATTCATCATGTCTACTTACACTTCATGTCATACATGGACATCACTGCACATGTGATACAGCAGTGCCATGAACAGTATATGTACTGGGATCCTTGGGGTCTCAGTAGGACTGGAATCCATCTCCTAGGAGGCTGGTTGCTCCTGAGTTGACCTTGTAGGGCTATAGAACTGTTGGATTTTGTCATTGTAATTGTACTTTCTCTTTGCAACTTTGACCTTTTCTCAGTTTTATCTCTGGAGAGCCCCATGACTTGCTGTAACAAGTGTAAATTCTTGCCTTTATACCAGTTATGGTATGGAGGACTGTACTAGAGAAAGTGTTGTCAGTTCTTCCTGGCCAACTGGTTATATGCAGGGAGGAAAGTGAAGTGGGATGTCAAGGTGTTGTTTAGCTAGCACTGGACATTAACTGGTGTCTTCCTTATATGCCTAATGTGAGGTATCATTCATCAGTGATCCTGTTGATGGTAATGTGTGGTAGCAGTATTGAGTAACTGTGAATTACTCCATGTTGCGCTACCACTGGTATTGTTTTGCCATCAGTCTTGCAGGGTAAGGGCATAGGATCACAACATAATTAAGCCAAAACAAAATTAGCATTGCCTTGGAGTGACAGCCAATGGTGTAGAAGGACTAGGACTGGCATCAAGAGAAGGCCTGGCGGAGCACCTGCAAAGCACCCATAGCCCAGCAGGAACCCCAGGAGTTTCTCATCCCTTCACTGTAGCAATCTGCTTGTTGGTGCACCTTGTAACAGCGCCCGTGAGAAGGAGGCAAAATACATGCTCCCACCTGCTTGCTCGCTGGCTCTCTGCCTGTCAAGCAGGTGATGAGAAAGAGAATGAGAAGCAGTAGCAGCTTCTGACAATGACAATGGCAATGTAGATTTATGTATAGAGGACATTGGAAGTGTCTGTCCCCAGGGACCTCCAAAACTTGGAGTTAGAACTCAGCAGAAGCATTGGATTGAGATTAAATGGCTTATTTTATGATGTGGCACAGAGAGATACTGTGCAGCATTCAAAGAAACATTGAATGTGCAGCAGGTGGCAGTTTCTAATTATGTTATATTCATTGCTGGTCTCTGACAGCAAACATTTTGTAAAGAGTTTAAGTATTTCTAAATGCACATGCCTATTGCAGATATCATATTTAAGCATTTATGTGGTCCTTAAAGCACAACCCAGAAAGAAGCAGGTGAACCTACAGAAAGAATGGAGTACAAAAAGAAAACCAATCTTGCAAATAAGTCTGAATGAAGAATTGCATATATTAGTGTAATAAATAGATGTAATAAGGATTAGCAATCCATATAATCACATATTCTAGAAGAAGCCATACAAATGAAGAATCAGAATGTCGATTATGTCTGATGATTATTTAGTGCAGCATTGCTATTATATGGACACAAAATTGGAATTTATGAGAAATTATATGAGCAAATAAAATGGAGAATGGGTGGATAATGCATAAATTCATCGATCAGATAGTTGTTTCTGAACCATCTGAAACAGAGCATAGAGTGGTGATAAATGCTTCGCATGCTCCATGAGAGATTGTATTGTATTCAGGGAAAGTATAGAACGCTATAATCCTAATTCTACCAATATTCTAAAACCTTAAAGAATTTTCTGGAAGGGGAAAAACAGATTTGTAGGATGCCTCTCTTGATCTTTGTATTGCTACATTCCATCTCCTCTCCCTCATTACAGTCTAATCTGGAGGGAAGCAAATTCATGTGCAGTTTTTGGTCTTCCCATTTTATCTGCTGTGCCCCCTTCTCTCTGGGTGGCACTGTTTTATCACTTGCTCTTCTGGTTGGCATAAGGCCACCTTCTACAGTATTAGAGAGAAAGATATATTTGATAGCTACTTTATTTGGATATTTCATTGCTTTATGCACATATTGAAATAGATGGGGTTACTACTTTTTTGTCTCATATACAGTTTTATGGTTTAAAAGTAATACAGTGTTAATGTGGATTATGCACCTAATACTGATTCTTTGCAGTGCATAAATATGTCATCTCTGTACACACCGGAGATCTCTGGGGTGCTGAAACCTTTGCAAACCTTTATATAACAGTTTATGGTGAAAGAGGAGACACAGGTGTGAGGAAACTGCAACGTTCTATCACTTCAGGAGAAACATTTCAAAGGAACAAGGTAAAAAAGGAGGTTGAGCACACAATATCTGAAACCATCATTTGAATATACAAAATTAACAGGAATCCAAGAAACTCAGAATCATTGAGAAGTATATGAAATATTGTAAACATCATTGTTTGCTTGTAACTAACTACCCAATAGTCTGTGTCATTCAAACAGCATGTGTACAATAGCTTAGTTTTTGTGATAATAACATGTATCTTCTTCTTGCAGAAGTGATAGCATGAGGCAAATGTGGTTTCAGAAAAGGCCTACTCTTGAAGGCTGAGAAAGTTCACAGACTTTTTTCTTTCTTTAATAAAAGAACTAAATGGTCATTTGTGCACTGACATTGTACAGCTGGGATGTTACACAGCAAGCCAGGGACATATTTAAAAGAGACCATTTGAAGGTTCTTAAAATGGCAGGGTTTGGGGACAGGGGAACTTCATTCTTTTGTGAATGATTTCTAAAACTAGTGCTAAATTGGAGCACACAGGAGTAAAGTGCATTAAATTGGATCAGGGGAAATTGCAAAGTGGTGTGGGAAAAGAATCTGAATGGCTGACACTAAAGGTGTCACATAGAATTCAGGTGCATGGAACATGAAGCTATACTCAGTGTCTAGATCAGGTGGATACTATATATTTTCTGAGTGGCTTGTCAGTCCTCATTTGGATCAGAAGTTGCAAAATATGGATTTCCATTCCTGGCTATATGATCTTTTCTTCAGTCCCAAAAGAGAAAGGAAGTATTATTCTTCTGTTATCCAATATTTATACATACCATAGAGACCAAAGAACTGTATTAACCCAATCTTTCATGTATCTAAACCTTTACTGGAATTGTGATTCTCAAGACTGTTGAGGGCTTGTGTGGACTGCACACAAGTGGACTGCATGTGTTAAAGACAGGTAACCTTTCGAGTATCAGGACTATGATGGAATTTAAGGTAACTGTGTTCAGGGAGTCTACATTTAAAACTAGAATATGAAAAATGAGTAAAGGCCCAGTATAAAGTCTAAATCATCTTACCTTGGACCAAGATAAAACATTCTTTGAAGTTCAATTATATTAAATCTTGCTTAGTTTTTGTTTTGTTTTTTAAAAAAGTAAATCTTCTTCAGGTGGATTCCTTTTTAATGGAGGCTGTCTCACTGAGCCACTTGAAAAAAATAGTAATAGGACATGATGGAGAAGGATATGGAGCGGGAATATACTTGAAGATGATAACAATTAAGAAGTCAGAAAACTCAGATAAAGAATGGATCTTTCCATGCTGGAACTGGCTGGATACTCATTTAGGACTCTGTGACACTGTCTGTGAAATTGAAACAATTGGTAGGTGGTTCAGTTAAAAATTCAAAGGTCATGGCAGTTGCTCCTTCACTGAATATGCACTGGATAGTTGGATTCCAGCATTTAATTGTTCACAACTTAGCAGCTGAAAGGAACTGCTGACAAGGTTCCTATAGACAGTGGCTGGTGCTAGGACCCCAGAATAAGGTGTTTCAGTAGAGACCATCCAGTTCTGGATCTGTTGTATCAAAATCCATTTCATTTCCCTGAGACAGGACCACACTAAGCACCTCAGAAACACTAGCCTAGAGCTTTAAATGTGGGAAGAATATAAAGTCCAACAGAGTGGATATTCTTAAATGTGGGAATAAAGTCCAAGTCCACCAGGCTCCTCAGTCCAACAGAACTGTGAGGTTTGGAGGCCTGTCATAATGTCTCCAGTTCCAGATGTGCCTTGGGATATTTCTAGAGTTAGTGGCCCCCACAGGGTCTTTATGCTGGTCTGGTCATGACCCATTCTATGACCCTATGACATACTCCATTCCTTTTTGTTTTCGCTTGAAATGTATCTTCCTGTTCCATTAGTTCAAATGAAGCTTTTCCCCCTAAGGTGAGAAAGTAGCACATTAGAAAAATATAGAAACAGAACAAGTCAGAAGGGGCCTCCTGGACTGTCTAGTCTGACCCCAGGCTCCAGCCGGCTCTGCTCATGACTTGCCTACCATATGCATGTCGAGCCTGTCCTTAAACACTGTCACCAATGGTGCTTCAACCACCTCCCGTGGAAGTCCATTCCATACCCTAGGGGTCCTAACCATCAGGAAGTACTGAACCATGGTTCACTGAGCTTTGCTCCATTGGAACACATCCTGTCCACATCTGCAGGAGAAAAAAGGTCACAACCTACCTCCGCATGACACCCCCTCAGGTTTCCCTCTTTCTCATAATACTAAAACTTGGGGGTCATTTGATGAAACAAAATGGTGGGAGATTCAAGATAAACAAAGTGAGATATTATACACAATGTTTAGTTAAAGTGTGATATTTACTACCTCGAGGTGTAACAACTGGATAGATTCATGGAGGGTATCATGTTGGATCATTTTGTCTGTATATTAGCATTGGTATCAGACATAGGATTGTAGAGTTGGAAGGGGCCATGAAGGCCATTGGGTCCAACCCCTGCTGTTGCAGGGCACCAATTTACACCATCCTACTCAGATGGCTGTCCAGTTTCTTTCTGAATGTCTCTAGTGTGAGAGAGCCTACCACCTCTCTAGGCAGCTGATTCCACTGACCGTGAGGAGGTTTTACCTGATATCTAGCCTGAATCTGGGTTGTCGCAGCTTAAATTGAATCTATATATCTCTGTATGCCAGTCTGTGAAAAACAGTGGAAGATTGCTATTGTATACATATCCTGTAGTGGGCTTCTCACAGGCATCAGGTACAAATTGAAGGTGAATTGCATTGGCTTTTGATCTGATTCAGTGTAGTGAATTCTATGTTCTTCAGCATGTTTAAGACAGTAGCCATAATCTTAAATTAGAAAATTCTCTGTGTCCATATTGTCAAAAGAATTCTAGCTTCAAAAGAAGTACTGGCACTATTGACTTTACTGAAGAACTGTCAGAAATACTAGATGGTGCTAAATTAGTATCTTAAATTAACCTAGCCCTCCAGAAAGCTGATCTAGCACCCTAGAAGCTATACTCTTTCCAACCATCTCATTTGAAATGAGGTCTTTTTATGGCTAGTGGAAATTAAAATGTATAATCTTTTAAAATATCTCAGCTTTTAAGTTTAATTTTGTTGTAAATTTTAATTTTTTTAAAAAGAGTTAACATTGAAGTCAGTCACTTTGTCAGTGTCATTTTTGAAGGGGCAGTCTTACTTTGTTGTTTGTTAAATTATATCACTGATCTTCAGTTACTCCTCATTAGGCATCAGATAACTCCACAATGCAAATCTTTTTGCTATGGCTACAGCAAATAACAATGAAAGAATTAGTGAACAGAATAAATCATACAGTATTTTATTTTATTTTATTTATTAAGCTTTTATAAATCATCCCTCTATGAGTGTCTTAGGACAGTTTACAGCAAACAACAAGTAAAATAGAAATTAAATAGCATGGCATGCAGTATAAAACACATTAAAACCAGTTAAACATTAAAATAACGGGACAATAAAAAGTTATGTTGCTATTACTTTACTACAAACCAGGGAGGGCAACTTGTAACCCTCCAGGAGTTGTGGTCTGCAATGGTATGGTATCATAGGAGTTTTAAGCCAGAACACAGCTGTCCACCCCTGCTGTAATTCATTGGATGTCAACATAAAGGAAAGAAGTGTGGCAGTTTTCATCAGAAGTGCAATGACTGAGGTTTTTCAGTAGGCTCTCTTTTGTATACAGTGCTTGACAATCCTATGATCCATTTGAAGGGCCAGCTGGTATCCCTTAGAATTAGAAGTGTAAATAATCACACCAAACAGAAGATCTTCCCATATTAGAGAGAAAAATGTTAATGTAGTTTATTCATTGGCAGACTTATTACATTTTTCCAGCAGAGCTCTTATGATTTCAGCAGGTGATACTTTGTCCTGTGATTGTATATTTTACCCCAGAAAAGCTTCAGCTGTTGAATTTCTACCTTTCATACAGGTGTTAAAGACATGTGACCCTATTCATAGAAATGCACACATTAGTGACAATGATGCATGATATATATATGCATGCCCTTTTATTCAAGACTGGCACAAATGTAGCAGAAAGTCACAGAATCATTCAGAGGGTTTTCAACAAAAATCTAGCAATGTCTTTCTTTCAGACTTTGCTTTATTCTATGTTCATTTGTCAGTAGAATCACACAGCATGTTCCTGTTTATGGCCTGATTTCCCAGGTATTTCATGGAAGCCATTATCTCTACCTGTCATTGTCTCTCACATGACACATTTTTGTAGATAATATAGTAGAATTTGGGGGCACTGATGACTTGTATGAGAACAGTTAATGAGGATTCTGAAGGATGCTCCCTGTTACTTAATAATTAACTGTAGAAAGGACAGTGAATCCCAACTGGCATCTATTAAAAGAACTATAAATTTGAGATTTCAATTGTGGGATAAAAATTAACAGTGTTAATTCTTCAAGAATAACAGAAGTCACTGTCTTAATATTATATTATTACTGAACTTGTCATAGTTTAACAAAACCTACAACATGGTATTGGAGTAAAATCTAGCCAACATTAAGCATATTGATTCCAATCGTTGTACAAGTATGTTGCATCTGTTGCAGTAACTGTCACTGAAATCAAGAAACTTAAAAGTTACGACACCTTTTGTTTACTAACCAGTGTCTGCTTATGTCAATTTGGTTTTGTCTTTGATCCTTTTAAAGGTAAAACATTGACCTCTTCTTCAAAACACCCTCAATTCAACAAAAACTCTTCAGGTTTATGGATAATGGATATTATTGGATCTGATATGAGTGCTGAATTTGATCCTATACACCTTACCTTTACTTTTTATGGAGAACAAGATCGCAAAGAGTTGCCACTTCAGCTTTCAGAAAAGGCCACACAAATCAAAGTAATTCAATCTTTCTTTTGTACATGAAAAAGCAAAAAATATATACACATTTATACAACATATGATAGAAGGCCTGTACCTGTGTCTTTGTGTATACGTTGCTTTGCAGCTGTAAGATGGCCCCAAAGGTGAAGAACTAATTTTATATACTGAGCCCTACAACAATTCCTTTGGGAGACAATATTTTTACAACTATCTTCAGTCATTTTACATATGCACTGATGTGCCTTAAAATGGATCAGGGAGACACATCAGTGAAATTATACTTGTTTTTGCCAGCCACAACATATTTTCACAGACACCTATTCTGTCTACCTTTGCAACTGGTTTCATATTTTCATTTTTTCTTCTAGGGTCCTTCCCACTAGGTCTGTCTCCAAGTCTAAAGGAGCATCAGGCCAAAGGTTCCATTGGGATCCTCCTGTGTTTGGGGGTTAGAGGGTTAGCAGGTTGCCTGGCAGCAGATGGCAAGAGCATTTTAAGCAGGGTCGGTCCCTTGGCTGTAGCCACTATTTGAGCTCCCCACAACAGGGCTTGCAGGGCACGGTGGACAACTCACTGGGTGGCTAGACCTGGCTGCCCAGCATTGCTTTGAGTGCAAGGCTACAAAGGAGAGCAGCTGTTCAAGGATGGTAGGTGTTCCTGACATTAGCCCTGCTTACCTCAGTTACTTTACTTACAGCCCATTTCAGGAAAACATTTATTCTGTAAAAGCCTGATGGGAAGTACTGCAGCAATGCTGTGTCTCAGGGCCAAAACATCTGAGTATTTTACATCCATACCAAGCAGTGACATTTTCCTTCATTTCTGATGTAGAACAGATGTAGAGGGACCAGTTCAAATCTTGGAAGCCCCCTACACACTAGAGTTCTCATCTGAATCAGCTCCTGCACTTACTTTAGAAAGATGCAGCTGCCAGATACAGATTTATATACATGTTTGTTTAAGCCCTCATAAAACCAGCAAACCAGCTGGTTTATGGCAATGTTCCAGTTTGGTAACTAGTAGACTACAAATCAATGGTGATCATTATATATTAAAATTAAGCCATGGACCAGGTTCCATCAACACAGTAAACCACAATGAAGTGTTGAGTATAGATTGACTGTATGTTGTTATTCCACTGTGGGTTGCTAGGTGCCTGAACCACACAGACTTAACAAACCATGGTAATAATAAACCCATAGTTCACAAACCAAGAACAAGTTATAAGTTGTCTTCATGCACTGTTTGTGGTTAACAGCCCAGGCAACAAAATAACCCATGTTTCAACAACAACCCATGGTTCAATGACATGTTTTAATTACATAATCCACCCATACTGAGCACTTGAGCATATGTCCTCTGTTATCTGAACTTGGCCACTGCTTGAAATGGCATAAAAAACTATGCTTTTCCCCCTTCCCTCTTTTAAAGTAAGCCAAAGATGGTCTAAGGACTTTTTCACACAATATACAAGACAAAATAATATTTTTCTACTGAGCACGGACAGTTGGGAGCTTCTGAAGCTAACCCTAACTCTTTTATGCATGGACCTTTGTAATTTCATCATGTGTTCGTTGCAAATATACCTTACATTGTTCAGTTCACACATAAAAACATCAGGAATGTACACTTTAAAATGCAATGTGCAAAGATTCTTTAGTTTTCTGGTGATTATCAAATTTATATTAAAGCTTTAATACATGAAATCTAGTGTTCACAAACCACCCATGTGAATGATATCTAGCATAATGCATGTGACAGAGTGTGTGTGTTTTAATTCTATTTGTACTTTGCATGAAAATTCTCACTTAAAAGCTCATGTGTTGCCTTAATGATGGAATTCAGACATCATACATAACAGATAAGAAATTATACATTTTTTAATGGCGGTTGTGACTGCTTTTTTCTCATTTATGTAGGATGAGCTGAAAAACATTGGCTCTCTTTACAAGATTCAGGTATCTGGTCTACATTCTCAGTTAAAAGAACCCTGGCATTTGACCATGTTGCATATGAAGCATATAAGCACCAACCAGGAGATGTGGCTAAATTTTGACTGTTGGTTCAAACCCAATGAAGAGAAGTGTGTTGAACTGCCTGCAATCTGTTCTGACCAGGATCCTTTGCCTGGTAAGATGAATCTGTTTTCTTTATATAGGCAAGGAACCTTGGATGGCCCCATGCAGCTGATGTTGATTGTTCATGCTTATGAGAGAATGATTTTGACCTTAGATTGTAAGGTGATGGATGTCCTTCTTTCAGTTCATCATTTTTTTCTTCCCAAATGTAATCAGAATATGGAACCAACAGCCCATGCCTATGTATATTCAGTTAAGGGTTAAATCTGACTGTGAATGTGTGAAGAATCACTAATTCTGCAAGACTTTGCTCATGTTCCAGGATGCAATGGCTATTGATTATGGGGACTTACATAAAAGCATTTAAGTCATATTACATAGAATCGTGTAAACCCTGAGCAAGATCCCAAGAGGCCTATACTTTCGCAAGTAGAAAACACCTCCACTCACGCAATAGGGTTATGCATATGCTATTTGTTCTGTATGCACACAGAGCCACATCTTGCAGCTTTCTAGATACACTCTTACCAGTAGCAGTCTGTGCATACTTACTGAACACAACAGAACTTACATCTGAGTAAACGTCTAAATTAAATATTACAATATATCTAATCACTAAGGTCAACTAAACAAACTCTGATAACTATGCTTTGCATGCATATGTACATAAAACTTAATACATTGTATTAACTAATTGGTTGGGTGAAGTAAGTTATTATTATTATTATTATTATTATTATTATTATTATTATAGTTATTTTTTGTATGGATACATTGGGATTTGTTTTCCAAATGGGTGTATCATAGTAAGAAGCTTTTCGTTCTTCCTGATTCTTTTGTTTTATCTGTATTACAAAAAAGAGGTACAGCATAAAAATAGAACAGAATTTCTGAAAATGTTGATACAAGCTAGCTCCAGATGACTGGAGATGATAGGACTTGTAGTCCAATGCATCTAGAGAGTACTAGGTAGGGTAGCCTAGTCTTGTACACTAGCCTACTTTGATGGAAAAACTGCATAATTCATTGTGTGGAAATAGGGTAAAACTATGAAAGAAGCAAAGAAGCAAGGGTGGAATAACACTGCCAAATTGTCATTTGTTACTGTAACACAGAACCCTAACATTTAGGAATAACAATATGGGACTACTTTGCAGGAGCTGAGTAAACTGCATTTTCTCAACCACTGCATGCTGCACTATGGGTATAACAGTGGTAAAGTTTATCTAAACACATGGTCAAGTAATTTTTAGATGTTTATAAACTCAGATAAAATATTCACAAGAAATATCATGATCTCCTGTCTTTGTTGTTACCTTTTAGTTTTTGGTAGGCACACTACTACTGAAACCCAGGTAAAGAAAACTGATGGATTTCCAAATAGTTTTTCAGGGGAAGCCCTCAAAGGCTTAGATCACCCAGAAGGGGTAACACTCCCTGTAGACAGTTGCTACATTTACCATGCAGTTACTTGCTTCATTGGTTTAAACACTGAATGGTGGGAACAGGCCAGGTTCTCACACAGTTAATGAGCAGAACAGTGCCTGCACTTTTGCCTCATATCTGAGGTTCCAAGAGAGCTAGAGATTTGCTTTTCTCTTTAAATGAAAACTAGGAATTAGAAGAATATGGCTCATCCCTGAAGGCGAAACAAACAGCAGGTTATATAACTTGAAATAAAATGTGTTCTGTACAGTGAGACAAAAAACGAATTTACTGGTTTCCTACCGTCTGCCAAAAACTGAATAAGACAGGAGAAGTGGGAGATGGTATTTTAACATAAATCCATTGAAACTGAGCAAGAGCTGATGACAAATGTGAGTCCTCTGCCAGTGTGTCTACTTATTTGCATACCCAATTACAAGTAAATAATTTGGTGAACGCACACATGGAATTTTGGCACTGGATCTGTAGAATGGCTTTTCAATATTCTGTGCATGAAAATCTTCCTACAAGTGCACTGTAGCATGCCTTCATGGAATCAAAATGATTGAGCTTCCTATTATCTGCTTTTCCCCTAGTAAATGGAATGGAAATTCTTCCTTTGCACAGGTACTGGAACCTCTACTTTTACGGCAGGAAAATCAGAGCTTTCCCATCGCCAAGGGTGAAATCAAATGGAAACTTCTTTGTATGTTGTTGCAATTGAAAAGAATAGGAACTGCACCAATGTACAGCTACATGTAAACTTGTTGTAACATTAATCTGACTTGGAAGGTAGTATTTTCAAAAGTAGCAATGGGCACATTGGTTTTTGCTGGAAGCAGTATGCAGCAGGGCACAACTGCTGACACAAATTACATTGCAGTAACATCAACTACTCTAGCAAAATCAGCCCACCAGCTAATGGTATTTGCATTATTCTGTAGTAGTTTGTGCTAGAGCAACACAATTACATAAGTGGTTGCATCCCACTGGATAGTGTCCCAGGGATGTAACTGCTAGCTTCTTGCTAAGGGCATTTTTTGCACTTTTTTAGGGGATAAACTCTGTTCTACTTGATTTATAAATTGTAAACATAACACCTCAATTGGCAAGCAATTATGCTTGATCTGTCTTTTACAATACTGCCAAATTAACAACATTCACATGTAACACAAGAGAAACTCAGAAAGTTAAGTTCTTTTGCTGTTCACCTAAAACTCTACCTTTATTTGAACTAGGCTTCCAATACATACTAAATGATGCTATTAGGTTGATTTGTAGCTATTGATGGTCCCCTCCCAACAATGGTAATCAACAGTACTTTTCATCCTAGGAAGAAGTGAGAAGTTGAATGCCACAGGCTTTCTGCAGTGGGCTTAGTGTTGTTCAACATCTTGATAAATGACTTGGGCAATGGGAACACTCATCAGAGTTGCAGTGAATGCCAAAATGGGAGGGGTACCTTAAAAGACAGAAACAGTTTTCAAGAGGATCTTAACAAGATGGAGAACTAGGTCAGAGCTAACAGATTTAATTTCAACAGAGGTACATGCAAAGTTCTGCATTTTCATAGGATAAATCAAATGCTTAAATACATCCTACTCTGACCAAGCAGAGGCTCATAGAGCTCAGTGCAAAGCAACAAGGCAGGCCATATCCAGAAGAGTACCTAGTGAGCAATTTACTCCAATGATGCCTGAGACCAAACTGAAGCCTCTCATGCTACAGTCTCACACTCCACCCTGTCCTACAAAATGAAACTGTTAAAGGAACAGGTCTCTGGCCTCTAGCTGAGCACTTTGTCCTTTCAAAAGCTCATGCTGAGGCAAGCTGCTGGTGGTGTCACACTGGCTCCCTAGAATGTGGGTTCTTGTGGAACTGGAGTTGTTGATCTGGCACTGGAGTCCAAAGGTCTCAGGGCAGCTCAGGCTCAGTGATGCCAGGACTCGAGTTTCTTCTGATGGCATTATTGGTTTTTCAGCCTCCAAGTCCATGGCAGTGCTGGATTCTTGGGGCATGACAAAATATGGCATGGCTAACACAATATATTGACACAATATATTTGAAAAGGATGTGTGGATTTTGATGCCCATTCTCTCAGTTTGGAGAGATCACAATCTCCACAATCTTTTGGTTTTAACTTCCCAAAATAGCTTGGTGTCATCAGGAAACCTGGCCACTGTACTACTTGCTCCTAATTCCAGATCATTTTTGAAAAAGTTAAAAAAATTGGTCACAATACAGATCCCTTCAGTGCCCCGCTGATTATATTGCTCTGTTGGGAGGAATTACCATTCATTCTGTCTTTCTGCTTTCCAATTATTCCATGACTGCTAAATTTGCTCAGGAGCCACTGGTGAAAAACTTTGTCAAAAGTCCTTTGGAAATAAACAAGTAAGCAAGTAAACAGTTACAACTGGATGACCCCTTTCAGCGGGTTTACTGAACTTTAAAGAACTGTAAAAGTTTAATGAACTTGCCTTTCTGGAAGCAGTGTTAATTCATTTTTAAGCAAGGTTTGTCCTTCTATGTGCTTACAAATTCTATCTTTAATAATGCTTTCAAACAATTTACTCAGAACAGACTCAGCCTGCAATTTCCCAGATTCCCCCAGGATCCCTTTTTAAAAATTAGTATGACATTGGTCATTCTCCAGTATTATAGTAGAAAGGTTTACCTTAGGGACATATTAGATATTTTGGTAAGAAGGTCAGCAATTTAATATTAGACACCAACTGGGCACTATGCTTTATAAGGTTTCAGTTTGTCACTAAGATTGAGAATTTCACCTTTTTTCACCACTGTCTGCCATAGTTCCTTAAACTCCCTTCTTGAATATGTAAGTTCAGGAATAAGGATCTTATATAAGGGATTATATAAATGAAGATGTATTACACAGAGACAGATTATGTTGTCATATTAGCTTTGATATTTTATTGTTACATTCTTTAAAAAAATCAGATATTTAAACCAACTTAAATAATGGCAGTTTAAAAAGTAGTGAGATGATTTTTAATATAATTATTTAACTGTATATGGCAAATGCCATCTTAAAAAAGGCATACTTACCCATATGGGAAAAAAGGAATGGCTTCTCTAAGTAATGCCCATTATAGTAAATGCATGAAGTCCCTAAAAGCTAAGTATGATGGGAGATTTTTAAAGCAATTGGGTTTTTTCCCCTTTCATGAAAATGTACTCATTTATTAATCAAGTCATTGATCAATTAAACATGCAATCCTAGTCTTGTACTGTAATTTATTAATATACATACAATTAATCATCTATGATTTATTTTATTGCCTGATAGCCCTATAAAGAAATAATACAGTATTTTTCTGCATCTATTTTTCAGTGCAAATTAAATGGAATTATTTTCCTGTAGTCTGTGTATACCTTTGCCAACTTTTAAAATTTCTCTTCCTCTAACATTAGCTTTATCTGCAACTGTTAGCAAGTTATCTCTATCTGCTTATCTCTATTCTGTGTCAGTCTTCACTTGCTAATTCCTGTACACTAAATTTCTGCTAAAAGCACAGGAGGACCTCAAGCCATCATTTTCCTGACCTGTTAGCAAACTTGCATGTGATATGTGCACCCATTTATTTGAACTTGTTAACATGACTTCCCTAACCACACAGATATTTATGATGAGGATCCTGTTTGTAGCAAAGCTACAAAAAGTTGATAGAACTGGATCCTGGCTGGTTTGAACATGGAGTTCAACAAAATCTTTTATATTCTCCAGTTCAGTGAATCACATATATATACAAGGCCTGAACCACAGGTTCGAGATTCTCATGCCATCAAGCAAACTAGGCATATGAGGACATTTCTACATGATCAACCCATATATGACCAGCTATGACCAGCTATGACCATCCTTGGGCTACTGGGGATGAAGTTGTGGATGCTTTGGAAAGCATGAGACACTTGAAAGAAAGGGTCATGAATAGTTCCGATGAAAGATAGGCAAGGTGCAGAGGCAGGTGAATCTTTCCCCTATTCACTAAATTCAGGTGGGTAGGAATAATTGAATGCATCCTGAAAGAAAACATTCATTGATTTAAATTGTGTTTATTAGGTAGTTTAATCTCCATTTGAATCCCAGTCATTTCAACCTGAACTGGAAAGCTTGGGATATGCCATTACAAATTACAGTTTTTGTATATCAGTGTTCTTTAGGTAGGCATGTATGAAAAATCAATTTCAGTTAATTTTAGAATTTACTCCAATAGCTCCTCCCAGACTCAAACACAGCCTTGAAAGTATTCCATAATCAAAGTTTGTTCATGTCTGAGACTTGCCTTGCAATTTGTGGAGCAAAGGAAAATGGGCACAGTTGAAAACTATGCATGATAATGCACACAACCACATTATTAATCAACTGGATTATATATTTTACAGTCTGAACCATAATGCATACTGAAACGATTATGAAATTGGAGGAAAATGCTGGAAAGTTGCAGGTGGAGGTTTTACTGATTTGCTTAAGACTAGAGAGGACAGTGAAGTCTTATTCTAATGTCAGCGTTAGCTATACACTAAGTTCACAAGTCCTTGTACTGAGCAACATGGGCTTTGACTTGTATATGTAATACATAATGAGAATATTTGGGAAGTCAGTTTCCAAAAACTAGAAAGTGCTACTTAACCTTAATTACCCCCCTCAGATAAGAACCCCTCATCTGCTCTGCATATGTGGTGGAAGTGTGGAGGTGATTTTTGCTGTGGGAGGAATGTAGCCATATTGTTGCTTGATACTCCCCAACACACACGCGCACACACACACACATACCCCATGTGTGAACTATGTGCATCAAAATGCTACAGCTCACTACAAGGGAAGCAAGAGAAGTGTGTGTTAATGGATAAGTGCTTCCACTGCATGACAGCACCTATGCAGAAGTTCCCAGTCAGCAATGTGTACTTAAAGGGGTCTCCACAGCCACCCTCACAGAAAGGTGAGAATTCAGCTACTGCACAGGCAAAACTGCCTAACACCCACTGCAAATGCTGCAGAAAAAGTGTTTCAGTACATATGTGTTTCATGCTGTGTTTTTCTCAGACTGTCAATGTAGGAGTTAAAGAAACCATGACTGAAATCTAGCAAGTAAGGCTTGGGTTTTCCCTCCCTCCCTGTTTTGTTTGTTTGTTTTTTCCTCAGAGCAAGGCCTTTAGGGTCAGTTCTCATTTCTAGCTTTTTCCACTAAAACATTGAAATTTCAGTGCCAAATTCTCAAAATACAGGAGAAATGCATTTTTCATCATAATTAACAACATAGTTTCTATCAAGGAAGTGGTTGTGACATTTGTACAAACATCTTTCCTACAGCAATAGGATCAGCTGTTATAGCTGGAAGAAGCACTGTACTTTTCCAGCAAAATATCTCAGGCTCAGTACTTGGAAATTGAAATATTCACACAAAAGAACTCTACTTTTCAGGAAAGATGTACAATAAAAGTATTACAAAAAGTGAATAACAGCTCTAAATTAATTGCATACATAAATAAACATTGTCAGAAAAAAACTATGTTTTCTTTAAATCACTGAAAAGATATAATGATTTGTTTTCATTATATCACACAATAGTTTTAAGTTTAATATCATTGTGGCAGCACTACAGTGTACTCAGTCTAAGATGCTTGATGACCTGGCACGTTTATTTAGCAAAAAATAATTACATGACTGTAATCATTGTCTTAAAGAGTTTTCTAGTTTCCATTCTTTTATGGAACATGCACAATAGTTGCTGGGATAAAAATATTAAAATATATATTTGAGAGCACAAAGGCAAATGACTTGGGAATTATTTCTCTGATAGCTGAGGAATAAGAATAGGGAGAAGGAGAAGGAGAAGGAGAAAACAGGTAGAGAGCCTAGAGGGTTCAGGTCAACAAACTTTAAAAAAGAAAACCTGAGTGGCACTGGACTGTGTGTTCTGGAGCACAACAGAGCTATTTTTGCCCACAGACTCAAACTGCTCTGCGTTAGCTGTGAAAACAGATTGGTCACCAGATTGGAACCTGCTTGTTCCCCAAGGAGTTAATGTCCATGGGAGTAAGCTGGATTCATGGGAGGGTTTTTTCCAGACATACTCAGTTTAACTTGAATGTGCTTTTATAACCTTAGCTCTTGATTCACAAATGTCTATTTGCAGTTAAGAATATTGAAGAAATGTGCTCCATCAGGGTTTTTGATGGAGTTACTCAATTTTCACCTTTGCTTTCATTTCCAGCCTTCTGCACCAAAATATTTTGAAACATTAACATTTCATCCTCAAATTCTCAAAATGGTATATAAAGAAGGAGCATGATTCTCATAATTGATAACAGTTTCTAGCAGGGAAGTGACTGTGGAATTTGTACAACCATCTTTCTTATGGCTATAGAGCAAGAACATAATTAGCATTTCTATGTTTCTGTATTTGCAATGCATTCATTAAAAAAAATCACACAGCTGAAAAATGTGCTGAAAATTTATACCTTTTACTAAATACTTATTTTAATCAATGGGTGTACGTTTCCAAAAATGTATACATGGAAAATGTGTATATTAATGCCTACATTATGAAAAATGGATAATTATTTTCATGCAAATTTTACTTTAAAAATCACAAACTTTTGTGGAAATGGGTTAGGGTTGGGGTTAGGGACATCAAAAAAATTCTGAAGCAAAGATTGTCAGATTGGTCTATCCCTACTTGCAACATACCAGACTAATGCTAATGGCCATGGTTATGGGTCAGCCAGCAGAATCAATCCATACTGTTTCCCTACTGATCCAGTATATGCTGTTAGAAGTGTTGCATGAGCTTACCCCAAATAAATTTGTTCTGAATTTATTTAGAAAGTATCAAATCTATCCACATGAGTTCAGTTAAAACTTATTCCATGTATATAAGTTTTTGTGCATGCACAATATCAAGGTGGACCTTAACAATCTGGAATTGCCTAGTGTAGAATGATATCATGTGTCAGACCCTTTTCTGGCACCCATTCTCTGGTACTATGGTTGTTTTCGTGTGACCTGCCACTTTCATATAATTTCTGCCCATTGTCTCCAGTCATGGGTATGAAGGGAAGACACATTGTCCTCCTCCTTGTAGGACCAAAGCTAAGGAGTCTTTTCATGTACTTTCTTGGGGGTGGAAGGATCTTGATGTAAGTGAACTGAAAATTTTGGGAGGAGAGAAACTGTGTACTCTGCCTGTTCTGAAGCTCACAAACTTGATAGCAAATTTATAATGTATCAGTCTGGGCTCATTAAAAAAGGTGAGCATTACAAGCAGATGCATTTTGACCAATGAGCTGCTGAATTATGAAATCTGATGGCATCACTAGTTGCAAGCACTGCCACAGAAACTGCATAAATGATTTCTGGATCCTTTAGCAGTTTAGCCTGCAACTCATAGCAATAAAATTATATTTGTTCAAGTTTTTGTAGGAATACTTGTGAAAACAGAAGGTGACTGTGGTATACCCACATAGATTTTGATAGTGTAGAATAAGGAAGGAACTTATTTTTTCCCTGGCAACCTTCTTTTTTTGACTGAACAGGTTGTTCTTAGTTTTACTAAAGCTTCAAATGAATAAGTCCATATTTTATGCAAATTTAATTAGGCTATTTTTTCCAGAGTATCTAATTAGCAAAATAGCTTCAGGGCATTAAGGTATCAGCCGGTAAATACATCAGTGAAGGTTTATGCACATAGAACAAATGAACAGAGGATCCTGCAAAAAATGGATATTTTTAAACCAAAATGCATGCATTAGATACATTTGCATGACTTATACAATGTACTTTACTAGAGCACAGCAAATATCATTTATCCTACTAACATGGCAGATAAATACCCTGGATTAAGTCATACTTACAAAGAATGGTCCAGAGCTGAGAAAGTAGAATTTGAATACAGACATTTCTAAATGTCATAAGACTAGTGGCAGGTGTTCTGGTCCCAAGCATGTCATTACAAAAGCTTTCTAAGTAAAAGTCTGTATTATGTTAAATCTGACTAGCTCTTTGGAATACAAAATAAGACTGTTGCAGAAGTCAATAACAAAAGACACAAGCAAAGTTAGCTTAATGGTCATTAGGGATACGCAGCTTACTGACACAAAGTTGATTCCAGACTCAAAACCTCTCCTTCCAAATAAAAAAAAACCTACCTTTGAGGTGGATCCTGATGCTTATGTGCCAATCTTCTGGAGCTTCTGATGCTTCTCAATTTATCTGCCCTCTCAACATGGCACTATATGATCTGGGTAATGATGCTAGTTCTTCCCTTCCTATATCAGCTAACTCACTAGACTTTCCCATAAAATTTGAGACACTTGGTTCTCAGCAACTGCCTAGCTCATCTCTGGGTTTGCCTCGGCAAGTCAGCTGAGAATTCCAACCCTCTAGATTTGTATTATAGGAGGAGAGGACCCACATGAAGACTTTGATTTGATTCATTAGGAAGTGTGTGTTGCTCCCAGTTTTGCTTCCCAGCACATGATAGTACATGATGCAACCTTTTTGCTGAAGCTAAATAAGTTTGGGTCTAATATATGCCCTGATAGGAACCTAAATGGAAATCCCATGTTTGTTATCACCAGTTCCATAATGGAAGAAGGCAGGATATAAAGATAATCAATAAACAAATGTTGATTCCATTAATAGACAAGCAGGTCTTTCACAATGTATATTATGCATTTTTATTGATGAGCATTTCTGAATGTTTGAGATGTAGTTGGCCACCTTCACTCACATATATTTTCTTTTTCTGATCTATTTTGTTGCAGGGCTTAGGAATTGAGGATGCAATCCTAAGCATGCTTGGACAGAAAAAATCCTGCTATTCACAACATTCCCTAGTCAGCCATTCTGGGAATGCTGCAACTCATGCTGCTGGCAGGAGAATCCTGCAATTCCAGATTTTCTGTCTAATTGTGCATAGGTTTGTGGCTTGATAGCCTTTTTCAATGACATTTGATTCTGTAGCAGCCAGAATTGAAGGCCTCTGAGCTAGAACTAATTCTGACCAGACATATTGCAAGACAGTGGGAAGGATCCAGTGACACATTGCTGCTGGACTAGCTGCACTGTGGAAACATTGGTTTCTGCTAGTGCAATGACAATTAGTGCTTGTTGGTCCAATGAGGAAGGCATTGGCCTTTGCTAATACAGAATAAGTAGTGCCAGTGGCTGGACACCATAGGATCCCTCCAATCCAATTGTGTCAAAAAGAAGTTTTTGTGCTGCTGTTGGAATAATTGCTTATTTACTGTTGTTGATAGTCGTGAAGTCGTGTCCGATCCATTGCGACCCCATGGACAACATTTCTCCAGGCCTTCCTGTCCTCCACCATCTCCCGGAGTCCACTCAAGCTCACACCAACTGCTTCAATGACTCCATCTAGCCACCTCATTCTCTCCCATCCCCTTCTTATTTTGCCATCTATTGTTCCCAGCATTAGGCTCTTCTCCAGGGAGTCCTTCCTTCTCATTAGGTGGCCAAAGTATTTGAGTTTCATCTTCAGGATATGGCCTTCTAAAGAGCAGTCAGCGTTGATCTCCTCTAGGACTGACCGGTTTGATCGCCTTACGGTCCAAGGGACTCGCAGGAGTCTCCTCCAGCACCACAACTCAAAGGCCTCAATCCTTCGGCACTCAGCTTTCCTTATGGTCCAGCTTTCACAGCCATACATTGCAACTGGGAAAACCATAGCCTTGACTATACGCACTTTTGTTGGCAGGGTGATGTCTCTGATTTTTAGTATGCTGTCTAGATTTGCCATAGCTCTCCTCCCAAGGAACAAGCATCTTTTAATTTCTTGGCTGCAGTCCCCATCTGCGGTGATCTTGGAGCCCAGGAAAATAAAATCTGTCACTACCTCCATTTCTTCCCCATCTATTTGCCAGGAAGTGAGAGGATTATTTACTGTACATGCGAGCAAATCGTTAAATGAGATTTGTCCATTCCTTAGCTGATATATGTCTAGTATGCCGGATGTATCTGTAAAATTGTACAACAGATAGTAGCCTGGTAAGTAATCCTACCTTATAACCAATGACAAATAGTTTCAAGATTGCTTTCATCATAGTGATATATATTTCTTTCATTTATTGCAGTTGTTGAATATTCTGTCCATCTGTATACTGGAGACAAAAAGAAAACTGATGCCAGTGGAGATGCTTATCTTTGCATTCAAGGGGACAGGAGTGACTCTGGGAAACGATGGCTTAACAATTATAAAAAAGGTCCAATCACGTTTAGTAAAGGAGAGGTAACTATAACTTTAACTGTGACTAAGTACGTATGCATAACTATGGTCCGATTATTTTAATAACATGTCACATGTCATTCTTTTCAAGGGAGAATAGTATATTTACAATCTTAGTATCCATATAGTAATCCACCTTTGTAAATCAGAAAAAAATCTAATAAAAATTAAGTAACTGGTTTTAGTGAGAGACCTAAGCATTGGATTAATATTTCTCTAAAGGAAACCAATGGATGTTCATTTAATTTTCAATTGATTGGTTGCCATTTTGATTTCTGCTCTTCAGTAAACAGATATCGGAGAGGGAAAATACCATTTATAATTATTTTGTAAATTTATCGAGCCAATCCCGTTCTGTATCACACAGATTACCATGGTTGGTGGTGTTAAATCCAAGGCTGGGATCTCCTTCATGTGCTTTGTAAACCACAGTGAATATCTGTGCTTTGTTGTTTAGTTAAAGTCCATTATCCAGTCATCATTTTTCCATGTATTTGCAACATGCCTGGTGAATAAATTGTTTAGAAGACTGGTTAGAAGCTATTATTCTATGTTGATCCAATTATAAATGTTAGAATGCAGGTGTACATGCTTGCTTGCCCTCCCTCCCTCCCTCTGTGTGTTTGTGTGTGTGTGTGTGTGTGTGTGTGTGTGTGTGTGGCAAGTTAGAAAAGGGAGAAGATGTTTTGAGGGGGAAGGGAAGGTGGGGAAAGTAAAAAATAATGGGAAGTAGCTCTAGTATAAAGAAATACCAGGGGAATTTTTCCATGGGGAGGGGATATAAGCTGCATAGAAGATATAATTTCTGCTCTGTGTGTGTATGTGTGTGATGGAATGGATTTGTGTAAAGAAAAAGAGGCACATACCTAAAGGATGATAGCATATGGTTTCTTGGGTCAAACCAGTCTAGCCCAGGATCTAAAATCTGACTGAGGCCCATTCTTCAGAAGAAAGGCAAGGTCACTTTGCGTAATAACCAAAATCCATCTGATTTTCTTCATTTCATTCTAGAAGTTCTGTTACAAATGAGCAGGTTACTGGAACTTTAAACCACTCCAGGAAATACTGCACTTGTCAAGAACACAATATTCTAATATTTGCAATAAATGTGTACTACTCAATGACACGTAAAACATCAGCTGTATTGCACATTCCTTTATTATAATCTTGTAGGAAATGATATATCATAACTTACCCTGAAATGGTCATTTATGCATGGTTGGGTGAGGAGTAAAATTTTTGTAATGTTTCCATTTTAGTTACTGTCCTTGGATGTTAATGGCAGATGAAACTTGTTTCACATAAACTAACAATATTAACTTTTCTCAAATTGCAGGTGAATGTTTTCAAAATCAAAGCAGTGCACCTTGGGAAGTTGAACCACGTCCGTGTAGGATTTAAAAGTTTGAATAAAGGTATGCTTTATAAATTAAAACATCTATACATATTGATCAGATTGCAATTTGGCAACAAATTCTAGAAAGGTGACTGAACGTGTCCGTAAATGCAAATAGACAAAGGCAACCTATTGAAAGAATTTAGATAGGCATGCTGACTTGAAAGCCACATGCTTTGACATTTTCTCTGCAACACCTTTGATATTTAAGAAACAGACACCTAGATCAATGTTTTACATCTTCAGAAGTAGTAGGTGCTAGGACAGATACATCAAAGGAGGCTTTGCCTATTCACACAGTTCTTAACTCACAACAATTAATAGCTACTGGGATTGCCATCAAGAAGGGCTCCCAGCTAGTGCTCATCAGGAGACTGAGCGCTCCAGCAGGGCCAGGGACTAATCCTGCAAATATGGTGAACAACAGAACCAGAGCAGGCCAGCTCCTGACACACAGAGAACAGAACAGGACTTAGTATTACTCCATAAGCCAAAGGATACAGGGTAGAACGAAAGAGCACAAGTGCTATTGACTGTGTATACCTGGTCAAGCTACCTAGACAAATGCTGGTCATGTGACTTCATACTGAAGAAAATTAATAGGATTATGAAATAGCTAATTTTTCATTTGTAAAATCTTCTGTATTTCTAATTATTTAGGTAGAGCACAAAAACAGTAAGTGGATTAATAGAAACATTTTGGATTTTTTTTTCTTCTAGATGATTGGTTCCTAGAAAAGATTGTAATAAAAGAAGGAAATTATCCTTTTAGCACATATACCTTTGTTCACAATAACTGGATCAGTAAACATTCAACTAAAGATTTTGCAGAATTACAAGTTCCACTGAAAGGTAATGCTTTAATATGTATGTATCTATGTCTGTATGGTAGTAACATGGTATTGACATTAACTTAGCTATAGGACAGGGTCAGAAACACATGGATTGTGGGCCACATGCGCCCCCCCCCCCATGAAATATACAATAATAAAAAATGCTGTCCAGAACAGCTATGCAACACCACAAGAGTGAAAATTAGCTTGTTTTCAGGACTTTGCGACCAGCATCAGCTTGCATTGTTCCCATACTTTCCAAATTAGCCACACCTGCTCAGAACAACCCCCACCCCCAATCCTGAAATAAGCTTATCCATAAGTTCCACTAAGATTTCCAAGTAAGTGTGAAAATGTATTGGAAGCATATTTATTGGAAAATAAATATAGCTCCATATTTATTGAAACATACTTATTGGAAATTAATATAGCTTAAGCCCTCCCAGTTTTGTCCATTTAAAGTACTGTGATGGATCAATTGTATGATCCAGTGTTCAGCTGTTAAAGCACGTAGGATTTGGCACAGATTATCTAACACCAGTATTCCCATGACAGCAGCTTTAGGGAGTACTGACCATACACCATGTATTCTTGGGCCATGACTTCCATATTGGATGATACATGGTAGTACTATAGCTTAACATGAAAGTAGAAAGATGAAATACTAGAGATAGCTGAGAAAAATACTTTGCACTTAGCACTAGCCTTTTAATTGAAATATGTATCATTCTGGATCAATGTTTATTTTTCATCTAGAAATGACTGCAACATTTGGTCCAATTAAAGATTTTGATGCTAGAAGCCAAGGAAGATGGAAAATGTGGGTGGCCTGCACCCATGTTCCAGAAAAAATGTCTGATATAAAAGTGGTGCTGTATGGAACAAGTGGAATATCCGTTGCACAGACAGTTCAGAATTTAAAAAACGAACCATTTCTGGTAGGCTTCTAATTTATAATGATCTTACCACTGGGTAACACACACTGTCTTTACTACTTTGGATTTTCAAGCTTTATCACACAATGCTACATTATGTAAGTGTGAAAGTTTATATTGATATTAGAGTTCTGTCCTGCATATCTAATTATTTGTTGGCTCCAGCAGGACATGAATTTAGCAATGTTCATAATATGAACTAAAATTTTTGAATGGCTAAACACCAGGTACAAAATGAATGCAACCTTATAATACTTTATCAAATGTAATCCGAAGGTGTGTCTTCATATAAAACTATGCATATTTTAGTTCTGTAATTTTATAAGAATTGATGCCAGCGCTGGAGTACCTTGTCTTAGCCCAGGACTGAGAATACACAGAGGCTAAGTTTTCCAGCAGGACCAGCAACTCTTAGAAGTCAGAACCATTCTCTGATCTTTATCAAGTATGGTCTTCCACCTAGTACCCCACAATATGTCCACTCTTACTCTGATAAATGGACCTTAGGCTTCTCCACTGAACAGAAATATGTTGAGGAGCTATCCTCACTCCTCAGGTCCTTATCCTCCGGAAAAAGCCAATAACTTCAGGACAGGGTGTTAGCACTGTAAACAGCAGGTGCAACACTTGAACAAACAGTTCACAGAAGGATTATTCCAGTCAGGTCCATAAAACCTTTCCATTTATAGACCACTGCTAGGGTAACTTGTCTCTCACCAGTTTAGTCTTGAGTCTCTGAGACATTATTTACTGTCCAGGGTGCTGAAATTTCTTAGTCTGCTGTCTTATCTTGTGACCTCTTACTTAAACCATTGTCTCTCTGCAAAACTGGAATTCCTGATGGAACAGGACATATCAATTCCAAAACTGTTCTTAAGACACTGGAAAACAATACATATTTTATAGCTCATTTAACATCATGTAGCTTTCAAAACAGGTGTCTATTTTTTTTTAAGCTCACTTTTGGAAATAACTAACTCTGGGCTTGCTAACCTGCATGAATATCTGGAATATGTTAACAGCACTCAAGATAAACTATTGGGAGCACTGATTGAGTCTGTGAAGAGGAACTGATGAGTGGACTTTCATCAGTGTGCTTACTGACTTTTGCTTTTAACAATTTGTATTATTCGGTTTTTATTACTGCATCTCCGTTGATTCAGGTGCAACAATCTTTCTAACAAATACATGCAGTTTGGTTCAGCATTTTAAAAGCTTATCTAAACAACCTTATCTAGGGTTTTTTAAGATTATTGCAAAGCTAAGGTGAGACTTAAGGTGAGATTTAAGAACACAAAAATAATGTTTCATGATAAATAGAATGTGCAACATTGCAGTTCAGCTAACAGTATTTTCTTTTTTCAAACAGTTGACCATTGGTGATATTGGAAGGATAACAAAGATTTCTTTTATATTATCAAATCTAAGCATGAATAGAGGACTTAAACTTCACAAGGTACCTTAGATATGGTCTTGTATAGCCAGTTTACTATAGTACTTTAGCAGAATTAGATTGTAAAATGCAAGGTTCATATTTATATACTATTATATAAGCTTTAAAATAGACTTTTGATAGATTATTCTATTTATGCAAATATATAGTTCAATCTACCTAGTCATAAGGAATAAGGTCATAAAACAAACTAATTAAAATACTAAAAAAAACCAAGATAATTTAGCAACATCACTTGCTAACATGTACACACTGGTTACTAAACATTCCAGCAAAAAAAATCTAGATGATGATCTACAGGATGGTTGGGCTTGGACTAATACAAAGAAGAAGAGGCATCAAATTTGAGAAGTAACATATGAGCATACTTTGTTTATGCTTTGTTGTAGCATGTCATTAAGATAATATACCAGAGACAATGTCCCATGATTAAACCAAAATTCATATCTGAACATACAGGAAAAAGGTAGTCTTTAACAGATCCAAGCAATCCATTACTTTGTGGAAACAGAGGAGCTCTTCTAATAATCCCTAGAAGATTATTCCAATACAGACTTTGGAAACTGTAACTCAACCCCATTAGGAAGGCCCTGTACAGAACATGTTAGTGGAATTGAACTCAAAGGCACAAAGGTATGAATGATAATTACTAGAACTGAATATCAAAGATAAGGTTCAAATGGAGTTGATAAAAAGCACTCCTGCTGTACATATATACCAAGACACACTGTCAGGTTGTAACCCTGAGTCATTAGGAAATCTTCCTTCCTAAGTTACAGTCATCCTTATTTCAGTCCTTTCTGAATTCAACTTTGATTGTCTGGATTACATCAAGTCCCTTTATGTGACTGACACTAAAATAAGAATCAACCCTAAAGAAGCTGAATAAGATAGAAAAGAAGAGATCGAATTAAATTCATACAGTGGACTGATAGCAGCAAACTCTTGGACTGGATCCTGGTTGAGTCGTGCTTCATACTTACAAGGAAGTCAATTGAACTTAAATTGCTCATGGCTAAATTGAGCCTGTTTCACAACAAGGTGAAAGAAACAACTAGGGCAAATTGTGAGGGGGATTTACGTGGACTTACATCTACATTAGAGTTTGCCCATAGTTGTTCCATTAGTAGGACCACCAAAATCACTGAGGCGCATCGATCTAGAAAGAGAAGGATTTAAAATGTTTAAACCTGTTAAAAAACTCAGTGACAATGGTTCATGGTTCAGCTATATTAGCCATGCAGGTAAGTTCCACATAGCAATGGTCTCAATACAAAGATGTTTTATTCTCTCTATATTGCCTTATAATCACAGTTTGGAAAGGAGGTAACACAGTAACTTGAAAATTGTCCTACATTGCTTGTACATACACTGTTTTCCTCCTCATGTTCAGTAACTGTATATGAGAATCCATTCTCTGTGAGTGTCAATCTACAGCTTTACATAAGCCCTGAATTTACAATGTAAAAATAGTATTTCCCTGAGTATAATGGGAAGCATTTTCTCTGCAGTGCTTATTCTCTTGTTATAGTGCCATCTTTTAAAATAAGCTGGGCTTCAAAGCTGTATTAAAAACTTTCAAAGCCTTGTTAAATTTGGTAATAGCTAGTCTGTATGTTAAACATAAAAGGAGATATGATCTTTTCTTGTCTGTATTCATGAAAATAGTGTCACTTACTTACATCTTTCTGGGCCCATCTAGCACAGAAATTTTCAGAATGATCAACAAGAAAACAGAGCTGCTCTGATGAGGGTAGTGTAAAATCAAGTTCACTAGCTGATATTGTCACCCACTATTAGCCTACCCTGCCTCACAGGGTTGTTTTGAGGGTAAAATGACAAGGGAACATGTATGCTTCCCTGAATGCAGCAGCTAGGAGGCTCAGTGGGATGGATACCCAACTATGTTCACATGGCACTTGCATTAAAAGAACTGTACTGTCTGCCTATTAGCTACCAAGCATGCACAAGGTTATGTAGAAACATAAAGTCCAGAATACATGGCAAACCACCTCCCCCTATATACACCCAGTCAACCATTAAGATCTTGAGAGGCCTTGCTGCTCATTCTCTGACCAAATGAATCAAGTGCCCAACCACTAAAAAGACTATTGCTTGTGTAAATCATAAACAGAAAATGTGGTGCATTTCAAATGCCTCTTGCAAACATTCTTGTTCACTAGATCTTCTATGACTTGTAAATAACTTCATCTGCCATACTGCTTTTTGCATTGCTTTGAATTATTAGCACAGTTTTATATTATTTTAATAGTGTACTCAGAATATATTGTTCTGTTGTAGTAGTTCAACTACTTTGAAGTTTTTGTTTAATGCTAAGCGGTATATAAAAATATTGAATGAATAAACAGGAGAATCAAACCAGAAATCAGTAGCTAATGAGCTGCCTTTCTTTCAATACACTATTATGATTCAGAACTGTAGTTTAAACTTCTGTAAGAAATCCATGTCCCCATTACCCCCTGGGATACTGAAGCAGCTTTTCACTAAAAGCAAAGAAGGCATGGGCTTTTTCTGCTTTGTTGTCATTCTGCAGCTCCGGATGAAAGATATGGATACCAAAGAAGAGCTGGGCTTTCACCCTTTAAACCGATGGCTTTTTGAAGAAAATGGTGCAGAGGCAGTGACAGAATTTGCAGCAGTCAGACCAGATGAAATGCCACTTAAGGGTATGTTGCCCAACCACAAGACAAGTGGAAAGAAATGCACTTTCAATGTCAGGAATTACCACAGTAGAAAATAAGACAGAATGATTATTTAATTATTCTACAGGAATAATTCATGACAATTTTTGACATGGAACATCAACAGAGACCTAACAAATTTCAAAATTGAATTTAACTGGATTTGGTTTTAAGCACCATGCATATATTTTTCATTTCTATGAAACTAAATACTTATCAATAATTACATTCATTAGCATAATTTTCTTGCAATTACACAAGCTAGGCAGACCTAAACCAAGTCAGTGGTTGGTCACCATATTAAGTTTTTGCATTACTCAGGGTATAGTTAATTGTAATATCACATTCTCATGACACAAATTACAGGTCTGCACCCACACACTTTTTTTAAAGAGCACTTTTGTGTCTCAAATCTCTAGATTGTATGGCAAAAAAGGAGCAGTCAGTGCACAATGTATTCTTTTCCACTGCGACATCAGAAGGTTGCATCAGTCTCAGCAGCAGAAGAAAGTGATGCCTTACTTTCCTTCATACAGGTGTTATTTTGGTGCACTTCCCTGAAATGGATAGGCCGAACTATAACCTTTGCCAGTACTTTGTGTATTGTATGTGCTTGCCTCCATCTTTTTTGTGTAATCTCACATAGAGGTTTTACTCCACAATAGAAAAGGTATTCTTGTTAGGGGCCCACAGCTCTCCAGTGCAAACAGAAGAGTCTAGGCTGTTTTTCACTGGAACACATATTTCTGCATCATGCAACCTTTTGGATGTTATGAACCTATCTACGTGAACACATAGTCTTACCAATTTGTGGTCCATGTTGTGAAACAGAATCTTAGATCAGATACACTATTGACATAATCCGGCAGCTATCTTCTTCTGTGTATAACTCCATAGCAGTAACTTATGACAATGTAGGAAGAAACACTGCTTTTTCCTCTAGCAACTAGTTAACACATCTAGCATGGTGGCCGTAGCCACATGGAGCTGCCAGTAGGTGCCATGAACTGAGCATTGTTGTTTCCATGTGGCTGCAAAGTGTTCATCATGTTGCTAGAGCCAACATCTGACTGACGCTTCAAGTGGCTACAGCCACTCTGTTCTGAAGGCATCAGTAGGGGACTAGAAATGGGCTGTTTCTTGCAAGTTTACATGCACCACAGTAGGACAAACTTTTCTTGTCTTGCATCATACCAGATGCTCCCTTATGGAGCAATCCTGTGCATATTTGCTCAGAAATAAGCCCCACCCTGTTGAGTGGAGTTTACTGCCCCATAAATGTAAGGAGTAGCTTTAATTACCTCAGTGCAAGCCACTCTTTGTGACTTGAGCAGTGTAACTACCTAGCACATTCCCATTTCTCTGAGAAGTTAAAAGCTACTCTCTCAGATGTGATGACTATGTATACCTTTTGGAATATAACTAACATGTTTTATAAAACCATAATCATATATTGTTTAAAATCTCATTACTCTTAATGGTTTTTAATTAGAACCGACCTGGGAGGATATTTAGAAAATTTAGAAATGCTCTAAAATAAGTAAATAAATAATTGTGCCTCAGTGAAGAACATTGTCACCTCCAGTCTTTCCCACAACTAGTTAAACCCAGGAAATATGTGCATTCGTCTCTTTAATTCTACTGACATCTCCATGACTTAAGTTGCAGGCCTATGGTTTCTGCTTGCCAATCAGTAGGATTCAGTTCTCAATGAACAAGGATCAGGCTATAAGTTTATTTAAACCAAGGAGATCTGGCTTAACTGGATGGAGTAATATATTCTGCTGGGCACAAAAATTGCACATATTCTAGAGAAAGGCAGGCTTAAATTTCATTAAATTCAGTAAGACTTAGAACCCAGAAGTAACTGAATTCCCTTAATGTACCTGTAACATTTTTTAGATGATACATATATCCTTTGCAAAGTTAAAATGGAGAGTCAAGCATTACCAATAGTTTCCTTCATTCAAAACTGATAAATAAGCAAAATTAGTTCTTCAGTGCTGAGTTCTATGTGGGGTTAACACAGATCTTGTTCCAAAAAAGATGATTCAGTCATACTGCCTAAAGACATATGCAGTTCAGAACTATACTTTGTCATCCAAACATCCAAATAATCTCTACAGATGATTATTGTCTTAGTGAATAATATTAATACAAATCGATGCAAAAAGTTGAGCCACTTCCTCACACCACTTTAATTGATAGTGGCTGCAATTATCTAACTGGCAGGCTCAGAGGAAGGCAGCTGATCTGGAACAAACAGCAGGGCTTTAGCATCATTAATTTTGTATTTTCCCTACATGAAAATTAGCAGCTGAGTAAAGTCCTACAATTAATAGAAAGAAAAAGGTAGCTTGTCTCTTGGTTTCTACAAAAACCAGGTCAAGCTTCTTTTAATTGTACCCCTGAGCTATTCTGACACAGTTTATTGGAGGAGGAGGGAGAAGTGTTGACCAGGATTGTCAATTGAGGTCTGACATGGTCATATTAAAATAATTAGCACTTTTCATACACATTTGCAATAATAGTTTAAAAGGCAGATCCAATAGTCCAATATTGGCATCATGTAGAAAAGCCTTTGCATGGGAACAAGCCCCACTGCATTTAATAAGAAAAAGCTTTAACGTAGAGTTTAGCATCCTTTGCTATCCTCAGCTCATTCTCAGCTTTAGCCTTCTAATGTTTTCCTGCACTTACGTGCTAGCTCTCTGTAGTCTTCTTTTATAGCCTGGTATTCCTTCCGTTTCCTATAATGTCCTTTTCAGTTTTTAGGTCTAGTTGAAGCTTTTTGTGGAACTACACTGGTTTTTCCCCTTCTTCTTTTTGTTTTTTGTTGGAATTGTTTGTAATTGTGTCTTCAAAAACTTTAAAAATTTGACTCATCTTTTACTCATTCTCTTCTTAAAGGTCATTTGCCATGGGAGCTTCCTTAACATTGCCTGAGTTTATTCAAATCATCCTTCCCATAGTCAAGAGTATGTGAATGGCTATGCTCCATTTTTGCTTTCTTTAAAATCAAGAACTCAAGTATGTTGTGGTCAATTTCTTTGAGAATTCCTGTGACTTCCACTTTATCCACTTAGTTATCCCTATTAGTCACTACTAAGTCAAGGAAAACCAATCCTCTAGTTCCTTCCTCCACTTTCTGTAAAAGAAAGTTATCAGTCATGCACGCCAAGAATTTCTTGGAGCAGGCATTTTTGGCTAAATTTATACTGCAAATAGATATCAAGGTAATTGAAGTCGCTTATTACTTCCACATTACGCTCCCTTGACATACTGGTAATTTGCTTAATAAAAGAGTCATCTTCATCTTTTCTTTGATTGGGTGGTTGTAGAGAAAAATCACCAGAGGACTATTGTATATCAAGGAGTTAGGGTGGTGTGACACAATTGCTCTTCTATACTTACCTTAACAGGCCCACCCCGTAAAAACTCAGTTGAGGCTCTCCGGAATGCAAAAGAATGTTTTTCTAAGCTGTTTGCTGACCTTGGAACCATCCTTATCATTGTGAGAGCCACAGGCAGCAGATGTGGCTAATTAATTGTTTTGAATAGCACATAGATTTAGGATAGAAAAAAGCCTCGTGGCTTCGCCCAAGGTTGCTCCAGTGTAGACCTGACCGAGGAAGGTACTACTCACTGGACAAAATGAGGGCTTCACAAAGGGTGGCTCCAGACAGCTGACTGAGGAAATCCAGCTTACTTGGTATTGCATTTTCTTCCCCTCCACCCCTTTCCACGTTATTGTGCTGGTTTACATTATTGTGCCTGTTTAGAATAAAATCTTTAGACTTTAATCCACCTGTGTGCTCATCACTTCTGGATCCAAAAGAACCCTTTGCCTTTGGCAAAACAGTGGTCAATAGTAGATGCCAACCACCATGTTATTTTAATACATGACATATTTGTTTTGATCCAGATGCTCTTGATGGGGCTACTAGGCTCATCTTCCTCTATTTCCATGCATGGATAATATTGTTAACATATAATGCAACTCTACCTCCTTTCTTATTTCTTCTGTACCTTTGAACAAGTTATATCCTTCAATTGCTATATTCCAGTCTTGGGAGTCATCTCACCCAGTTTCAGTAATACCTATCAAATCCATCCGCAGGCATATGCAGGGTATCCCCACCTCCTTAGTTCCTGTCATAAAATTCCTACCACTCAGTTTCATGGGGTGACTTCAGGTTCTAGTATTATGAAAAATGGAGAAAAGAGAAGAAAAAATGCGGTCAGTTTAAAGTCCTATTTCCTACAGTGTGTTTTACATATTTTCTGCTCCCTTTCCTTTACAGTGGATTTTCAGTTTTATCTAATGGTTGAATTTGCAATGTAAAATTGTGTCATGAATAGTCTCATCAGCTTTTAGTATGATATCTTAACCTTCTAAGCAGCTGCTACCTAACAGTATATTCTACCTCTTCTTCCCTGCATTCCCTTGAAAATAGGTGTAGGGGTTGAGCATGGTCAAATTGCATTAATACCAATCTTATTTTGTTGTCTTAATGCTCATGGGAGGTGTTGTGCTATAAGCAAAGAAAGACTGCCAAACAGTACTGCAAGCCAGTGGCCTTTTTTGCTTGGGCCATCTCTATATTTAAAGCATATTTAAATATTTCTATATATTCATAATATAGCTCTATATCAGGGGTCCCAAACTCAACTTACCTGGGGGCCGCTGGAAGTAGAGTCTGGTGAGGCTGGCCGCATCAAGTGGTGGTGGTGGGCAGCTCATCCCGCGTCGCTCCTGGAGGCCGGCCCGGGCGCCACCAGCACTTTGAAGGCTGCAGGGCCCCTCCCCTGTGCCCCGCCCATCCCAGCAATTGGCCTGCAGGCGCAAGTTTGAGACCCCTGCTCTGTATTATATTAGCAATATCCCTATAAGTTCTGATTTGTTGCAAAAAGCATTTGGAAGAAGACTGTACGTAAGCCTTTTCCCAATCCCACCCCTCTTGAAATGCTCTACATGTGTATGTCTTGCTCACAGACTCACAGAGAGGTCATTTCTGATGAAAAAATGACCAGTTACCATACACGTCAATTAAGTTTGGTTGCATTTCAATACTGAATTGAATATTATTTAGAAATATGCATTGGACAATGATGGAAGCTCCATAGATGAATACTTGTTTTTGTTTTTTTCATTTTCTGTTTGCACAGGATTCTTTGTCATGTTTTCTTTTATTGATCTTCCCTCACAGAGGTTATTTACTCAATCAGTGTCCACACAGGAACATTACCTGCATCAGAAACAGATGCACAGATCTTCATTACAATTTTTGGGGAGAATGGAGACTCTTCCAAAAGAAGACTTAGAAATTCAAAATCATGTGCACAGTTTGAGAAGGGTCAGGTGAGTATGTAATTAGTTTGGATTTCACTTCAGGTGCTTTGCAGATATCTGCTAGAATGCAGACTGTGTACAAGCTACAACACAGTCATTCGTTTAAATGAGAACTATTATAGCCACAGTCCCTGGTATCCCTGGTATTGTCATGTGAAAGCACAAAGAACAGCCAAACCCAAGATTTTTGCTAGAGATATGGCCCCGCTCATCATGGTCTGCAAAAGGTGAGAAAAATTCAGCTGCCACATGCAAAGCCACACTTAAATGCTTGTAGCAAATCAGTCCAGTGATAGGCAGAAGTGGCCAATTTGTTTTATTTGAGAATGCTGGAATGAAGGATCAAATTAGAAAATGAGAAAAAGATGTTCACATTCATACCTTTTCACAAGGCAGTAATCATAAAACTGAAAAACTCAAGGTCCTTTCCAGACAGATTTGTATGTCCTTCTTTGCTTTCTTGCAGACAGATTTCTGACTGATGCACAGTGGTGAAGCCACTCAGAAAAGCCTCCATGGTTCTGGTCCCACAGCCATGGAATTCTCTTATCACAGCTCACAAATCACAGATTTTTAGATGACCTTATATTTAACAGTTTAAATAACTTTGCAAAATACCCCAGTGTGCATAGTGATCCCATTGAAACAGCTGTGTTTAATGACAGAGAAAGAAAAGTCTCTCATCCTTTGCAACTCTGGCCTTTGGGGAATCTTGCCTGAGCTGTGAGCACAAGCTGCCACGATTTTCATTCGCACTGTTTCCTGTACATATCAGTCCTCTTAAGCAAGGCTTATAGAAAATGAATGGCACACCAATACAGACCGAAGTAAATCCATGAAGCTCTGCTGCAGTGCAGACTCCATTCATTTGATGGGCTTTGTCTGAGAGTTCAGTGCAAGATGTAGAAATAAATGGTGCTTCCACAATAGCTATGCTTGGCGAGTTTTGTCTATAGCATGAGACATTTGCATTCAATTCTGAATTCAATTTTATCCTGCCCAAATTCAGGTTTTGATCACAATTCAGTTTGGGTGACAGGTTTAGAAGAAATTTAATGGGTTAAATCTGGTTATGGACTTTCAATTTCTTGGCTAGTTCAGCCTTTGGCTACTCTAATAATAGCTATGGGGAAAGTGTTTCAGAAAGTTGATGATACCCTAACTTGGAGAGTTAAAAGACACCTGACTGGCAACTATCAAGTTAGGGAGTCCTGCTGCTACAGAGGCTGAACTATATGACTCATGCGAACTCTTCTAAAACCTGTAATTCTTCTATTCAGCTGCAATAATTTGCCAAAATTGAATTTAATGCTGCTAGTTCTGTATGCTAGCACAACTGTATGATAGAAGAAGATGAAGCAATTCAATTAAATCACAATGAATAAGGCTGGTTTATATTACTTAAGTAATTATCTTTCTAGCTAAATGCTCTCATTAGTTTAATGGGTTAAATGTGTAGGAAATTGTCATTTGCCTAGCTAAAGCAGAATCTAAATCAGGCAATGCAATTTAAATAAAATGGTTTTTCATGTCATCAGTTATATTTACAATGAAGGGTATGGGTCTTTACACAAAGGGAAAAATTACACAGGACAAAAATACATTCTGACTAACAGGGAAGACTTTGTAGTTTAATCCATCACAATAAGAATTCATTGATAGCAAAGGGATGATTTTGACTATTATTTCCTGAGGACTATGATTTATTGTCATATAGAATGAGATTAATGATAGATCCACAGCTGAATTATGCTGGAAGAGGCTATTGTGTGTAGAACTTTATATAGTGCAGCATACAACTGGATTTGCTGTTGCAGATAACAAGGTCAGAAGTGCTACAGTGTTCCCAAAGTTATTTGCAATACATTCTTCTTGACTGTTGCTGATTTTGGGCCTTTTATGCCTAACATTAAGAGCTGTATTTTGCCATGGTAACTGTTTTGTAAAATGATAAATGTGTGGAAGTAAAACTGGCAGAAATTCCTTTGTACAAGTCAAAATGATATGCTGTGTCTTACCTTTCTGAGAGTGTTGTAGACCACATTCCTATCCAGGCAAAAATATGTAGAACTATCTGTTTTTTAAAAATATAAAAATGTCTTGTATTTTTTTCTTCCTGTTTTATTGCATTTTTCTTCTGGTTGTATAGTTGTTATCAACAGATGACATTATAGCTGCTGCTTTTTCCACCATCCATCTGGTCTTCTTATTACTACCTACAAGTGCCCACACTTCCACCCACTTGTTCATATTCTCTCCCAAATAGGCACACATTCATTCTCTAACCTAATTTATTCATCCCAACATGCACTTTTGCAGCTGGTACCACACTGCTGTTTATTGGAAACTATCATACTATTTAAGGAGATGCTCATTTGAACTAAAAATAATTCATTTTTTCTCATTTACATTAACCTATTGTACTCTCAGGCACTGAATACTGACAACTTTCTGGGGTTGTCATTGACCTTCATTTATGTTGTCCTTGGTATTTAGATCTTGAAATACAGTAAATGAAAAGAGCTGTTTGGCAATAAACAAACAAGCAAGCAATAATTCATTTTCATATAGTACTTTCTTTTCCTTCACAGAATTACAGGTAGCTGGGCAGATAGGCTAACAACTTGCATAGTGTTTGTACATGGCAATTTCTTAAAAAGGGATGTTCAGAGAATAATTTCTATATAAACACTTCTGCCAAGGAACCACTGCAGAAGGAACAAGGGCATACCTTATGGCAGGAGTGGACAGAAGATAGATTTAACAAGTCATCATATACATGCTTAACCAGAACAGGTCCTATAACTCCCAGAAGCCCTTGCCAGCATGAAATGTGGGAGTTCAAGTTTGAAACAGCTGGAGATCTACTTTATGCCCACTCCTGTGTTGGGGTCCACACTTAGTTCATCTGATATATTGACAACAATATACTGATATATTGTTGTTGGGCCTGGCCATGAGCCCCGTATACACACCCTTGCCTAGAACATACCTAGATCTCCCCTGCAACTCTACATGATAGGTCAAAATGGGAGACTTAAGTTGGGGGATCATTGGGCATTGTTTTGAAACATGTTTTTCAGCTTCTGCTTGCAATGTCTAAAATGATTTAGTAATAACAACCCTAATAAGCACCTGCTTTGGACCATTGAGAAATATTACTATTGGGCTCATTAAGTTAATGAGCTAATAAATGTTTCAAGAAGAGAAGGCAAAAAGATTTTAGATTTGATCTGTCACACCTCTAGTTGGCTCTAAATAATGCTTGATATCGAAAAGCTAACCATGTCTGTATTTAAGTATCAGTAAATTGAATTGTAAAATGTTTCTCTTTTCCTACCAGAATTATTTATTCATGATGGGTATGTTTACAATAATGTGGGCATTGGTTCTGTTTTATTTACTTTTTCCAATAGATGAGTACCTTCATTGTCCGGGCAATAGATCTTGGGTTATTAAGCAAAGTGATAGTGGAACACAATAAATCTGGTTATGGAGCTGGTTGGTACCTTGAACAAGTCACAATAAAAGAATTAGAGAAGAATGATGCCGGTTATGTATTCTCATGCCAGCAATGGTTGGACAGTGGAGTTGGTGATGGAAAAATGAAGCAAGAGTTACAGCTTCTTGGAAAAGTCAGGAAAGAGACTATGCCAGAAAATGTTCATGGTGAGATGCAAAATAATCAAAACGCTCTTTCTTTCTTTCTTTCTTTCTTTCTTTCTTTCTTTCTTTCTTTCTTTCTACATGTTATCTTTGTCTTTCCAGGGCAGATCTGAAAATAAAAATACAATCCATATATAATACAGGTTTATCATGAATAACATCTTTTATGCAGACTGTATCCCCTTGGTGTTTTGCCAAGCTGGATAATGAAGTTATAATGTTTAAAGAAGGGAAAAATACAAGAAGTATAAGCAATGTTTTAAAATGAGTGTTGGGGGCTAGATGCAGCAGAGGAACAAAAGGAAAAGAAAACAGCAGATTTCTCAAGTGAAAGCAATTATAAAACAAAAGCTGTTTCTGAATGTTTTTCATATGTTCTAGCAGTGTGCTTTATTCCACCCCCAACACACAAGTGTGTGCTTGTGCATGCACACACATACTTGTATGCACACATGGATGTGCACACATTCAAATTTTTAAATTGCAGTGAACTAAATTAAGAGCAGACATCAGTAATGTATTCAGTTGTTGGCATAAATGTCAACTGTATTAGAACAAAATAAATATACCATAAGATTCAGCAACCATTTATTGAAATACAACATTGTTCCCTCTCCTTAGAAGTTCCAAAACTAAACAAATTATTACTGTGTTCTCTCCTGGATAAAGTTGCAACCATATGTATACTTACGAAGAAGTAAGCCTCATTAAACCCAGTGAAATTTACCTTCTGATCGTATTCATGTTGTGCTGAAAGTCTGTTATGTGTATGTTACTTATTTATTAATAATATTCAAATGCTGGCATTCCAAAGCCAACCAAAGCAGTTTACAGAAGTTCAGAAAATAAAAATATCAAATAAAAACAGAGCACAACATTAAAAGCTATTTTAAACACCATAACAACAATGGTTAAAAGCCAAGTTAAAAAGTTGATTTGTTTCTTGAATGCAGAGAGACTGGAAACCGAGTACAGCTTTAGAAGTGTCTTCCAGAGATTGAGAACACCACAGGAGAATGCCCTTTCCCACATGTCAGACATTTCCACAAGGGTTTCTTCTAAAGGACCTCACCTGCTTTATTTATCACTGTTCTATGGGATAAAAATTCTATGCTTTCTAAAAGTATAATCGGCAGGAATATCAGAAGAGAAACTTTATCCCTATATATTGATGCTGCCACATATGGGCTGCATTTGAACAGATGCGAAAACATAATTTAGCATGATCTGCAGGAGCAGAAATAAATCACAGTGAACTTGGGCTCCTCTTTCCTTCTCCCTGTTTTGCACAGCTGGGACAAGGAGTCTGCAGCTTTTACTTCTGCATTCATTGCAGGAGGGAGGGGGAAGCACACAGCCCCAAAGCTTACTCTATTCCTGCTCTTGCAGGTTATACTAACTGTGGCTAAGCATGTTATTTGAATGTCTACCTTCAAATTAGCACCAGCCGTAAGTCTTACACTAATTAGCAAGACAAGCCATTAATTAACCATTGTAGTTATAAATATTTGTGGGGAACTGATGGTGAGAGTCAGCACACAGTGGCCCTGATCCAAATTGTGTCCATGTATGGTTACAATAGAGGTTAAAGCAACAAGTCAAAAGCCCTGTATGGTTTAAGCTGTACAATCAGCATAATGTGTAATTTGGCTCTAAATGAAGTTTTGATTAAGCAGTGGAATGACAATAATGAGGGGCCAATTGATTTCCACTGTTTGGGTAAAACTTCTGTGACCTAGGAGCTTTGTAACCAATTTGTCTAATTTCTAGAAGAAAATGAATATTTCAACCTGGTTTTCCACATAGAGACTTTCTATTAAAATGCCATGGTTTGCACAGAATTTTCCTTTAAGTGGACCTTAATTAATATGTTGATGAATCTTGAGCATGGACACATAAGAATAATCCCATACTATGTATATTTTTGCACATTATATTCTATTCCTGTATAAATAATATACTGTAAATTCTTACACAGAAATAGATTGTAAAAATTGTTTTTGTTTTGTTTTTGTTTTCTTTTTGTTTCATTGAAAGGAAAGTATATTCCCCATATCCATACCAGGATGAAAAAATATACTGACATAGATATTAATTTGTTAGAAAATATATAGGTTCTGCTAGACAAGCATGATCATGTATGTATAAAAATGCAAAGTGAATGATAGAGATTTAGGCTTAATAGAAATGATAGCTGGAATTCTTCTAAGTGTGGTACAATGGATACAGAAACTGAACCCTAAAACCAAATTTTGGAGTTTTGAAAGTATGATTCACATCTTTGAGATCTCTGTGTGTCCTCCTTATTCCTGTCTTGAAATCATTCCACTCTTTCTGGTCAACAGAAATACTCATGTCTTATTGTGACATTGCAAAATAATTCACAGATTTGGAATACTCTTGAAACAATCAGTAGCAACAAACAAGTGGTACGTTTTGTGTAATCGAAAGGTCAAGTGTCTTAAATGTCCAGCCTTTTGCCCATCAAGCTTCAAAATTATATGGCAATAATCAGGCATGCATTCTCTGCATTTCAGTTTTCTCTAAGAATTTCAAACAAACTTATATTTGTTATTGATTTCTAGGGATTTGGGATGTCACCATTGTACCTAGATGCATTTCTGTGAACCTAACATTAACTTTGACGGTTTGTGATGACAAAGGTTCATCTGCTTCAGTCTTAATTTCCAAAGGATCATTTAAGAGTGCTGAGGCTTATCATGCATCACTGCAACTAGATAAAAAGTTTAGTAAGATATACAAAGTTCGCTTGGAAGTTGAAGATACAGATGGAGAAACATGGTGTTGCCGTGAGGTAAAGCTCAATCATGTGTTTTGCATTGTTGCATGGAAAATTATTTACATGACCTGTAGTTCTGATTTCCAGTAGCAGCTTATAGTTGGGCTTAACAATTACATAACAGTCTTCACATAATATTCAGAATTTATAGATGTAGTGTTGAATCCAGACTTAGTAACATGTGGAGTAAGCTTATGGAAATAAATGGTACTTAAATCCCTGTTCCAAGTCATGACTTACTCAAGTCCCATTGATTGAATTTTTTTTTCTCAAAATATGACTAGATCTAGATCTGGCAGATTATATAATGATTTCCATGGTATACCCAAATTGATTGTTTTGTAACAAGAATTTGAAATAAATATATGAATAGGAAAGAGAGCATGTTATTTCTCCCAGATTCACTTCATGAAGTTGTTTTCATAAGGGTCAGGATAGATAAAAGGAAATACTCAGCAGAAATAAGTAATGTAGAGATTTCACTAGAATGGTAGCTGCCAGGTTAGAGGGGAAAAAAGAAATGCACAAAATCCTCATATGGGGGACATCATTCAATGGCTGTTAGTACTGGGATATCTTATTTAGAGGCACAATACTGAGAAATATATAAGGAGACCAGTCAGAAAGTGTAACTATTGCTTTCAAGTTCTGCTTGGAGCTTTTTGAAAAGTGCCCACCTGGACATTGCTTGAGGCAGAATTTTGAATCAGTTGAACCTTGGTCTGAAACAGGAAGGTCCTTCTTTTGTTCTTATATGTTTGAACAGAAAAGTCCTCATATATATATCTGGGTCAATTGTGCCAAGCTGCCATTGTAGACAGCATTTTCAGTACTACCTTTGTGCAGCAATTGTTCCTGGAAAGCGTGACTCTATAGCTACATAATTCCAAATTTGGTATTACATTCTGGTGCTGTAACCCCCACACACCTAACAAAGTGAAACAGTCAATGTCTTGAAAAAATATGTCCCATGTAAGCTGAAATCCAGGGGAAGATGCAGAAAGCCAAAGCAACAGTCTCTTCAAAGATGTTGAAGATGCTGAAGATGCCATGGGGCTGATCAATCACATCAAAATAGCTATGCCACAAAAAATGCACTGAAAGTTTGCTTACAAAATAAATATCAAAATGCTTCTGTATCATGGGTGGGGGGCGGGGAGGGGAATCTTTGGCATATTATAGTCTCCTCAGCTAGATTTGTTCCATTCCAAGGAGGAGGCAGAGGAACAGAGTCAGGCAGGTAACTGCAGTTTAAAGGTTGCCCGGTGAAGATTCTCAGAGTGTGAGAATCAACCTTCCTGGGAAAAGGAGTGTGACTTTTCAGAACTGGTGGGGAAGGAGATTCAGCAGGAGTTCCTTGACCTAGTCAGGAGAATACAGGGGAAATGGGCAGACCAATGAAGAAGTATCCAGCATTCCTGCCATCTGGCCCTCAAGCATCAGGAACCATCCCAAGGGTTGAGATAGAAGCTTTTCTGAAAGGGAGGGGAAGAAGGGAAGAATAGGATTCTATTTCTTACACGAGGAGATACTTCTCTTACATCTCAAAGAGAATGTGATGCTGATTTATATGGTTTTGTAACTTGTTAAGCTTTGCTAAAAGGCCTGTGCTTCTAAGTTTCAACTGCTAGAGTAGAAAATTTGCTAGAGTAAAAAAGAGGGAGGGAGAGACCTGCTCATGACAGGTATAGCTTTTAATTGATATGTATGCACAAGGAAGAAACCTTGCATTGTCTATGAAGAATACTCAGGTGCACAATTTGTCAGATATCTGGAAGTTCTGAAGCTGGGAAGTAGCCACCAAGAATGCCTATGTGATATGGCTCTAGATGCAAGAAGAACAGGACTCTTGTACTTATGGATCTGCTTTAGCCTACTGACCCATTCACTGTCTATTCCAGTAGTAGGCAACCTTTTTGAGCCTTGAACATATTTGACAATTTCAGAAACTGTCCTGGAAATCAACAGAAGGTGGGTGCTATGAGAGACAGAAGCACAAATATCATGTCCAAAAGATAGAATGCAGGTAAAGCTGGGATCTGAACCCCAACACAATAAGCAATGTCTCTGGACCCCCAGTATTTCAGCACCAGCAAAAATGTAATTCACAGCCGTTCCAGCTCTTGTTAAGAAAATGTATTGGTTAAAGGAGAGGAGGACAGGGAAAAGCTCCTTGGTGGTCACCAAGAAAGATATCTGGGGCTGCATTGCTGCCTCTCCCTAGTCTACTTCTCCCTAGCCTGCTCCCCACAAACTCAGGTACAGGCGTGTTCCAGCCCTGTCACCTAAGATCCTGGGGAACTAGGAAGCTGAACTTGAGGTTTTTGGCACCTCAAACATGTGCTCTATCACTGCTCTATGGCCCTCAGTGCTTTTTCCCCATGTAGAAGAGGAATTCTTGATGTGTGCAGCTTGTCTTAAAGCTACAACAGAGCTCTGTTTATCTAAAGTCTCGTCAAGTGCATTCAAGCTCTAAGGCAACAGAAGATACTGCCAAAGGTCCTTTGTCAAATGACCATAACACCTACAATGAGACATTTAAAAAAAAAACCCATCCTACAGATATGCATCATAGTCCCAGAGGACATGGACACACACACACACACACACACACACACACTTTAGTTCCACACACCTAGTAGGCTTTTCAATTTTCTTTAAAAAGAAAGGAAAAGAAATAACAGCTCTCCTGCTCCCTCCTCTGCTACTTGGAGGAGTTTCAAATTCAGTTTCTAATGTAACGCTCGAAGTGTATTTGTGTATAGGTCTTTTAGAAATATCCAAAATCCTGCTGGCCATTTCTGAGAGCAAGGTGTAATTATCTTCATGATCATTATGATGCACATTTTAAACTTTGTAAAGAAACAAGGCCAAATGGAGGATACCAGTATTAAAATGAAAAATGTAGGGATGTTTGGTTTTGTGTTTTTAAAAACAGAAACTTTTTTGTACTCTAGCTGGATAAAATAGCATATATTTCATATGTGTGTCATTTTTAATCTATTCTATTGCATTCATTTAGATATATTAATTCTAGACATGGTAGATAGAATCTCACCCTGAAATCTTTTGACACAGAGCATGCTAGACAAGAAGTAAATAATTTAAAAGAACAAAATAGATTGATCTTCAGACTAATGATGCCCATATCATTTTTCTACTTTATGTACAGGTCAAGCTTCAGAATAGAACAAGTAAAGAAATTCTAGAATTCCCATGCCTCCAGGATTTTTCAGAAGGTGAAGGATGCACAGTGGCTGAATTTCCCATTCTCACCGCTGGCAGCCAGTTTTTATCAGGTTCGTTACTTGTCAGAAATATCCATTCATTCATTCATTCATTCATTCATTCTCTAGGTGTATTTCCCCCCTTTTTCAACCAAAAATATCCCATAGAAGCTTCCATATGAACAATTAAAAACAGGACAGCCTGTGGCCACAGGCTTAAAATCTAAATGAGATGACATGAAGGGAAAGCAAGGGAAAGATTAAAATAAGTAAATTCAGTCAACAACACTCAGCTTCATAATAGATATTATAATGAGCAGCTGGAATATTCCCACTCAGAAGTTCTATCTGTTTATCAGATTTCTATCCTTCTTTTTTCTTTTAACAAATTTAAAGTGACTTACATTATTATCCTTCTCCTGCTCTCAATCTTTTCTTTACAACAACAACCCTATGAGGTAGGTTGAGCTGAGAGTCTGAGACCAGCCCAAAGACATCCAGTGGGCTCCATGGATGAGCAAAGACTAGAACCCAGATCTCCCAAGACTCAGTCCTGTGCTCTTAACCACTATACCACACAGTCTCCTAGCACTACCAATGAAAAGATATTATGCAGTGACAAACTCTCTTCTTTCTTAACATATGATTTGTTGAAGGAAAAAAGCTGTAGGAAACCATAGGAGGGTTACAAGTGGAAGACAATGATAGCTGGGGAGCTGGAGACATAAAATGGTATGAAAGATGGCAGGGCAATGACACTTCTGGAATGGGAAGGCAACCATTGCTCTGCATGGTCCTGGAGTACCCTGGCTTCCCATGCTTCTTTCTGCTGCATCCTGACTGAATGGCTGCTGCCAGGTGACAGATCAGTGCTAGCAAAGTCACAAGAGTTTGTTAGTTTTACTAGGAAGAGTTAGCTAATATTTACTAACTCTTATCCTAGCAGTTGTTTTCAGTGAACAACCAGCTAGGATAAGAGCACTGTGTAACTGCAAAACTGTATAAAGATTACATTTTGTGCTCCACAAACACAGATGATAATTCCTGAAAATATTACTGTTTGTGATGCTTTTTTCCTCACCAACAGGTGTTGAGCAAAGAAAGGGCTACAGAAAGACAGGCTTTTATATAATCCCTGCTCCCTGAGAAGGTTTAGTCATTCTGTAGAAGATGATATCAGGAAGTGTGCTTCTGCTAGGACTGCCTTCTGTATGGATTCCCTCATTTGCAGCCAGTAGTCCCTTTCTCTCACCTTCACTCATGCACTCATCCTCCAGCTGATTTCACACTGAGTATGGCCTGCTTCTTCCCACTTTTATGGGGTGGGAGGGCATGCTAAATGCCATCTTGACAAACCAACTCCTATGAAAAATGGCTGAAAAAGCTGGGTGTGTTTAGCCTGGGCAAGAGAAGATTAAGGCAGGACATGAACAAAGTCTTCAACCCTGCCACGCAGAGGATGGAGTAGACCCTGCTGTATTGCTGAGTGGAAGTTGCAGGGCAGCTGGGCTAGGCTAAATGTGAGGAGGAACTTCCCAATGGCAAGAGCTGTTCAGCAGCAGAGCAGACTGTTGTGAGTAGACAGCCATCTGTCAGGAGTGCAGTAATGTCACTGCAGCTTCTGCAGTGAAAGACTAGCTGACCTCCAAGGCTGCTTCTAGCTCTATGAATCTAAGAATGGAAATATTATGCTCATTAATTGTATGCATTTATGCATGAGATTTAGTGCCTCTTTCATTTTCTTCAGTTAAGCCTTACACTTTGTACATCTCTACGGGCTCATCCCCAAAGTCAGGAACAGATTCAGATGTGTATGTCACTTTGAAAGGATCGATAGGAGACACTGGCAGGAGGAAATTGCCTAGGAATGGGGAGGACAGTTTTGCCAAGGGGAAGGTAAGTTGTCAGGAGTGCCAGCTCACAACTTTATTAGTTTGCAATGTCTTACCTTCTAAAAACTGCATGTATAACAATAATGTTTGCTATGCACTTGTCTTAGCATGCCTTTGAAAAACAATGCATAAATGTGCTTTGAATGAAAATATGAACATCAAAAGTTCAGCTCTTTTAATTGCCTAATTCTATTGTTTTTAAATCAGTAATCATCCAAGTGATCAAAATCGCACCACACACTACTACACTGAATCTTCAGTACAGTTTTTCACAAATAAAATTGTGCTTTGCTGTGATTGTAGCAAGTAGTACAAACCTATGAATGTTTACTGAGGAGAAAGTAGCGCTGTATTCAGTGACCCTTATTCCAGGAAAATATGCTTAGGATTATGACCTAGATTCTTTAAAATGTAAATGCTATCAAATTATTTTGTAATAAATGATTCAATCACTGCTTATTTGATGCAAGTAATTGATTATGCTACTGACTATACTTTGGAAATAACTATATTCACCCAAACTTGCTATCAGCTTCTGGTATTCAGGTCAATCCTTCAAGTACTATACTTTGTAGTATGTAAACTTTTAGATTTAAAACATCTACAGTGGGCTCCCTAAGAAATATGCCATGATCGTATCTGATGCTATAGGTAATATTTATGAAGGCACACCTGCTCTTCACTACAGAAAGACATTCGACCACATATCCTCTCTATGAACTGTTCGATCTGCAGAAGATCAGCTGGACTTACTCAGATCGTTAGGAGAGTGGCTGCTCTCAGGGATTTTTATAATGGAAATATATTTGAGGCCATATAATGTTTGTGGAATATAAGACCTCACCCTGAGGTTGGACAAGGGAAGGATCTTTATTACCCATACGACATTGACAGTGGATTTACTTAGCACAGCCCCACTTCCAGCTTATCTGTTTCCTGAAAAATGCTGCTGCGGCCGGATTATCTAGCATAATGTATCCTAGGTCACCCGGACATCAGGGATTAAGCTATAGCCCCAGGTTATGAACCTCAAGGAAAGCATAGCCTTCAGTTTCTTCACACATATTCAGCTGATCTTTCATGAGTTTGGATCCTCCAGCCTATATCAAATGGAGAGATAAAACCAGGAATTATTAGCATAGTGACCACATTCCAGCCCACATCTATGAAGAACTTCATTCATCAGTTTTATACAGATGTTAAAGAAAACTCATGCAAGACCCCCCACCCCAGCCACTCCCAAAGAAAAAGGTCATGGGGCAGAGTGGGTGTCTCCTCTGGAATGTGTCATCCACAGCTGAGCCAATGTAGTGAAGTACAGTATTTTCCCCACCTCTGCCAAAATCTATCCATAATTCCCAAAAGAACAAATGGAGAAATTATACAAATAATGTTTTTCTTTGATGGCTCTTTAAAATAGCTGTGTAACAATTTAAATATCTTTTGTGCATATTATTGTAGCAGCTGGTACTGGCACAGTGGCTTCCTGTGAACAGCTCTTGCTCTTTATGGTTCCCACAGTGGCCTCTCTGTCCCCAAGAATGCCATGACACAGCCATCAGGAACACTGGCTGGAAATTATGGGAGTCCTACTCCAACACACCTGGATGGGCCAGTCTGAGGAAGTTTGCTATAACATAAGAACAGGTTGCCCAGCTTAAGCTACAAGTTGCAAGTCTATGAAGCCTTCTTTTTGCAAAACTGCATCTGTGCATCTACTCATTCAGTGACAATGCTGTGAATAATATTTCCTTATATTAAGTTCATAGCATTGTAATTCCAGTTTCCTTTAAACATTAAAACAAGGATGCTTTTATAATTAACAAAGAAATTAAGCTTAATTAAGTGACATATTAATAATGTTTCAGTTCTTTTTAAAAAAAATAAAAGTAAAAAGTTTTCCTATTTTTCCAGTTCTATCTACTGATATTGCATGTATAAGAAGTTAAAAGAAGGGCCCCTCAGAGAAAGAATGCATTGAAAATATAGCTTCAATGTCTAAAAGAGGAAGATTGGCAAGAACTAGCTATATGTGTGGTCCTATTGCAGCTATATCTATTCATAGATGTCCCAGTTTTGAATGTAAGGAAGCTACACTTTATGCCTCTTCCACCAGGATCCATCTCTGTAATTCTATTTTCAGAAATGAAACATCTACAAAAGAAAGAAAAGAATAATCAGGGCACAAACTGGGATTCATGAATCTCAGTTAACCAGAAAAAAGAAAAACCACCCTGAAGCCTGGTTAATCGCTTCCTCTAAATTCCAGTAAAAATATTTAAAATGGAATGTTGGGATTATAGTAAATGACTATGAATTGAGGCTGGTAGGAAAACATTTGACATTCAGGACTTCAAGAGGAGAGATACAGAATGTGTCTGGATTTACCATTTTAATTTCTGCTAGGAATATTTTTGCTAACTAGCCATCAACAACATCCAAGTCTGGACTGCTGAGGGTATGTGATGTTTATGTAGGGACTGTTTACTGAGAACCTGCTGCTTCTGTTATTCACTACTGCTGCAGTGAAAAAAAAAGAGAAAGCCTTCAGGTCTGACATTGATGAGTGCAGGATACAGTCAACTCAGGTTAAAAGATGTCAATTAGAATTCTCAGAACATGGGGTCTAGGGAACCACAGCCGTACATGAAGGTGACCTTCCATGCTCATGCACACACAGACGCACTATATGAAACTTGAAATATTTCTTATAGTGGATGGGAAAAGTATGAAAAGGTTTGCTATGGTTTTAAGTGGCATTTCAAAGGAATTTGCTTGCTTCCATGAGAGCAATAAAATGCCAATTTGGAACTTTGATCTTCTTTTTTCTCAGAGCTTCTCTTCATGATACTTTTATTACATGCTTGTAACTTCACTTACGGTAGCCTGTGGAGCTTAACAGGACATCATCATCTATAAGGGCCTCTACCATGCTCTCCGCTCAATTTCTTGCTTTTTTGGGTTGGGATAATGATCTATTATTTAGCTATCATGTTAAATCATATTAAAATAAGTTCTAGCTCATGTATTTCTGTAATTGTGCACCACCTTGTGGTTCCTTAAATGAACATACAGAAAGGCAAAGAAAGATAATTCCTGGAGGTAAAAACCCACCAATAAAGGATGTGTTCTTACTCCTGAAAAGAAAACAGGAGGAGGAATAGGAGGACGCAGCCTCTGCTACCACTGCCTTGTTGAAGCATCAGGTTAAATGCTTCATGTAGAGAAGCTCTCAGAGAAGGAACACTTTCCAGCATTATGTACTCATCACTGGAAGGGCAGTCATGTTGATTCGTTATAGCAGGTTTTTGTTCCCCGTGATTCTTTAATGATGCTCCACTGAATCTGTCACTCTCATGCTTAGTTCTGTCTTTGAAAGCAAGCCAAGCCAACAAGAAGTTCATGAACACTCCTGGAATGAAAGTTGTGGAACCAGCAACCTTTCTTCTGTGTTGTGTGCAGCAGCACAACCAAAGGCTGCTGCATATGACATGGAAGAGGGATGCCACTTCTGCAGCATTCATATGGGCCTGATTTCTGGCAGGCACCACATTAACACTGGGTGTGCTCTTCAGGAATCTGGATTCATGATCACAACAAAGGAGAGCGAAGTCCAGGGAGCTGCCTCCAGGAAATTCAAGAGATTGCCCACCACAAAAATGGATCCCTCACAAATCTCTTCCTATATTTCACCTGTGTCATTCATGTTGAAAAATTCAATGAGAATGTTATGAAGTATTATACAGCAAATTTCTCTTTCAGTGCAGAGGTTGTTTCAGTGTTGTACATAGGGTGGTCATGTATACATTGCAAAAAATCAGAAAATGGATCACTGAAAAATAAGACAGTAGAGGGCACAGTTCTGCATAAAATTTGAATAGGTGCAGATACAAGTTTAGAAATGATTAGTACAATATAAATAGAAACCCATCACATCCCACCCTAATAACAAGGAGAGTGACCTGTGTCTGCAGTCTGCCATCCTGGTGCTCACTGCTGATGGGCAACTTCAGGTCTCCTGCTCTCCCTTCTGACTGTTCTTTATCTTTATGTCAAACTTGGACTGACAACCCTTTAAATAAAGGACATTCCACTTTAAGTAGGACATAGCTAGCTTGTTAACAGCTTGAACAATAAATCAGTTTTGTGACTATATAGATTATCCAACCACCATCATAACCTGCTTATCTCAGACTTGTCCAATTAAACATAATGGGATTTACGCAGTGAATTGTGAATTCCACCAGGGTATTCAGAAGAAGCAGGTGTTTTGATATGTTGTCACTTGTGTAAGCCTGCATTTGCATATCAGGGAAATCATCCCTCAGTTCAGCTTTACCCATCAAAATTGTATTTGTGCATACAGCTAAATGTTATGGGTTGAACTCATCAGAACTCTGCAAAGTGGAGCCCTGTAGCAAGTTGGCAGAGAAGGCAAATCTGCTTTAGAGGCCTGGGTTGGGAAACCTTCTGGAACAACATGGGAGATGGTGTTGGAGGATGCAGAGGGAAGGAGAAATAGGCTAAAATCACCTCCTTTCTCTTCTGCCCATAGGAGTTTCCAGATCATGTAGCAAGAGCCACCAAACTCTCCACCAAATGGGAGAAGCCTTTCTGTTCACAGAGCAGCAGATCTGAATCCAACACAATGTGCCTTCTGCTTATAGGAGCTTCTTGTTATCTATTTTATGTGTGTGCCCATGCACACACACCCCAAAGGCAAAAACAGCTGCTATAGTATATATCAATTAATTTTGTTTGGAAGTCAATGTTGTATAACATTATTTTTCTCCTTGCAGAATTGGTGACTCTTAGGTATTCTCATTATTGCCTGTCAACATAAAATAAGAAGGAAAAATTAACCCTGTTCTGTCTTGTATTTAGATGTTTGACAGTTTTATATTATGATAGTCCAGTCAATTCTGTAATTAAAGTCTCTACATGGTCATTGTGATCCTTCCAGGTGGATGTTTTCCAAGTCAAAGCAGTAGATATTGGGACTCTGCATGAACTTCTTGTGGAAAAAGGAAAGGGTTCTGACTGGCACCTCGAAAAGATTATTGTGAAAGAGCCAAAGTTTCCAGGAAAAGAGACACTGTTTATTGCTCAGACATGGCTAAAAGACAAGACTGATAGGAAACAATACACCTCAGTAGCTCTGAATGTTACAGGTCAGAATTATTTGAGACATTGCTTATTTCCTGAGAATCTGTTCTAAAACTACAGAACACATAGCTTTTCCTATTTCTTATAAACCTTTTATATCAGAAGAGCATCATGCAGTTTACCACAGCAACAGCACAAGCCAGCATAGCAGTTAGCATAAAGAACATCAATAAACTGTTACCAAATGGAATAATGGTTAATGGGATCTGTTCCTGTCAGCAGTTGCTTGAAGCCTATCCTATTCTCAGCCATTGGCTAAGTTCCTGTAATAGTATAGAATGTATATAAACATTCCAGCTACTAAGGAGAAAGGTTCAGTATATTGAACATAGGTAAAATAGGCTTTGTAAGTGATAGGCAAAATTACTCCCCTTTATAGCTTATCTCAAGCTTCTTGAAGAACTTTTGAAAAAGTCAGTTATGCTAGATAGTGTTCTCCATGAAACCTGATTTGGTACACTTGGAAAAGGACCCTGCCTACCTCCTTTGCCTTGTCAGTGCAGACAAGGAAAGCTGGCTAGTAATGGCAAAGGCTTTGTAGACGTATCTTTACACATCCCTGCAGCAGTAATCTTACAGATGAGACCTTAAGTCAGTGCTCCCTGACACATAACACCATGCTAAATTTGATACATAAAATTTATTTCTTTATGTTTTACCCTGCATTTCTGCCAAAAAAGCACTCAAGACACCTGTTGTGAGCTGCGGTTCCTCTTTCAAACATTAAGAAGCCACAGAACTTTTTCTCTGCACAGTGTTCTTTATGAACCCCAAATCACCAGTCACCTGGGATGACTCTCTGAGCATGCACAGAGCAGTTTGTTGAACCCAATCTAGTAATCACCTTCTGGGACCCTCCTTATGAACATGTCTGGGCCCCATCCCTTTTGAGAGGGACAGACTGAAAGTATGCGTGCCTCCTTTCTACATGCTGATCATCTAATTGGACTGCTTACCTCTGTGATGCCTCATCATGGGGTCAAGAGCTACAATTGCTTGGTCTACATCTGAGAAACAGCCATGTTCATGGTCCCTCCCTGCCTGCTGTATATCTTGAATATTCTCAGGAACTGCCTGATGCATCTGGCCTTGGGATAAGCACATGCGCTTCTTTCCTCTCAGTGTCATGGCACACCCCATCCTCCCCAATTTCCCTTTGATGTGCTTCACATTCTTATTCTGATGAATTCCAGATAGCAGTCCTTGACAATGAGCGCCCAAAGCAGCCAACCACTATATTCCATGCCAGTCAACAGTCTGGCTGAAGCATTTGGGACCAACTGAATTTCTGAGCAGTTTTCAGATAGAAGGATTTATATGTTCTGCCTCATCTAAAAATCCCTTGAGCTAAGAAACTACACAACTATCTTGGATATCCCTTTGCTTTGCTTTTTGCTTTGCTTTGCATTGCTTAAAGAATGGGTCAGCCAAGTTTGGATCAAGCCTATGGGCTGATTTAACCCTTCCAATGCCAGTTCCTTGAAAATTGCCCCTCCTAAAATTTGCTGTTAGCTACAGGAAAGAGGATTGGTACAGTATCAATTCAATAACACTTATGGTAGGTGATTTAAGTTGGGAAATGGCATGTGTAGAAAGAGTTTTAACCTCCTTTTGCTTAGCTCTGCAGACTTAATCTCTCTCTCTCTCTCTCTCTCTCTCTCTCTCTCTCTCTCTCTCTCTCTCACACACACACACACACACACACACACACACGCACAAAATGTTGGGAAATATCCAAGGTATGAATATGGCTATGATTGATAATGTGAACTGTAGTGGGGCCCAGTGGGGCTGAATGGGTCCTTTCACACACGCAACATATTCTATTCATTTCCCCTAGGATTCTGTCCCAAAGTCTACAAGATTAAATATAAACACTTGATAATAAAATACAAAGTATGTTAGTATCCCATCTAGACATGCACAATAATCTAGATATCCCTTTACACACAAACACATAAATGTGATCTTCTATCTTCTTTTAATTAGAAATTCAAGAAAGGAAAATTGAAGTTGACTCACTGTTGCAGAGACAACAAATGAAATCAGGTAATGCTATATCACGGCAGTCAAACTGAATGTCAGTCTGACTGAATGGAAATTGTCTATCAAAACACTTTTCTTTTTATTTTTTATTATGGCAATGCTATCAATTAGGTTTAAATATATGTCTGATACAATTTAGTGTGAATAAGAGTTCATATTTTAAAGCTTAATATCTTCTACCACTAGTTAATTTAATCCAGGAGCAGCAAAACTCTATAAATCTGAGGGCCAAATTCAGTTATGCAGAAGCTTTCGGGCGGCTCCGTTCTAGTGTTTGGTGGGGAAAAGTTAAACAGAAGTGAGGCTAAACCTCCTATGCCTCCTCCCAGTATATTTTAGTTTAACTCTTATTACTATCAATAGTTAAGCCTTAGAAAAGGCATTTCAGCCTACAAAGAATGGGAAAATGATTGTGCACATACCAGGAAATCACAACTGATTAACAGTTAAGATGAAAGATACCATCGGGGCTTTCTGGGCACTGGTACAGGTAGACAGATGTGGCCCACAGACTTAAGTGTCAACATCCAGAATGTACACCAGAAAAAAACCTCTTTGGTTATATGTCCAATAATGCTCTTCTGTTTTATTTTTTCAGAAGGTTCATGGAAGATTTATTTCACAAAGTGTCGTGAAGATTCAGCAAAAGAATCTGAAAAGTCTTGGGAAAACATTTCTAAACTGATTATGGTGTTTTATGGAAAAAATGGCAAATCTGAACCAATTTCTTTGAAGAGCAAAGTAGCTGATCAAGCTGAGGACAATATAACATTTGATGTAAAATGATATATATTATTTGTCATCTTTGTGTTTCATCATGCATATACATTTTATAGGAATAACAGATAGACACAATCTAGTGGATGCTTAATTTAGCCTTCAGTTACTTCAGGGCTAGCTCTACCATTAGCCAGAATTATGTGAATGCCTCATGTTGCAGATGCTGGGGAGTAGGACAACAATGATATCTTTCTTCTGAACCCGTTAAGCTAGTCTGCAACCTGCATCCCCTAAGCCAGACTGCTGTCTCAAGTAAGATTCCACTACTAATCTGGTCTGTGTCTGTATGTGGAGTGGAAGTGACACTCCCTTGTCCTTTACCTCAAGCCATAACTTTATTTGGCAGGCCCTGAGTTCTTCAATATCTCATGAAAACAGGGACTTGTCAGTGAGATTTCCAGAGCTTTATTGGCCATTTGTGCTCCCTCTGACATCAGAAGGAATTCTAGAAAGCTTTAAAATACCATTTCACTATACTTTTCAAAGCCTGTTGAATCACTGTAAAGATCAATGATGTTTGCTTCCTTCTAGGTGCATTTCCCATCTGATCTGGGAATGCTGTATAAAGTGAATCTTGGGGTTCATCACTTGGGAGAAAGCATATTCCAGTTGTTTCATCACTGTAAAATGCAGAACACAGTAACCCTGGATACCTTTAGTTTGTCTATAAATAAAACGCTTCCTCTTCTTAATGGAGACCGATGGATCGAGTTCCCTGTTGAGTGGCCATTAAGGGAAGCACTTTCAGGTAGGTATAAACTATTGTTAGCTTATAGACTTTATCTGATATTGCAGTTCAAATCCTAACCAAGACAGATTGTTTTTGATTAAGCATTTCATACAATGATATGGTTTTAGTACACATGGCTTTAATAGATATGTATTATAAAATGTTACTGTTTTGAATTACTGTAGCATAACTACATCCTCAGTCTGTGTGTGTTCATGTGCATACACGAGGAAGAAAGAAGGCTAGTGTGTTTATGTTTCAAGCACAAGCTTTAACTGGTTTAATTACTGAGTAAATGTTAAAGAAATGCTTTAATTAATGAGGCTGAGAATTAACAGTCTGTTTATTTCCTGAAGTTGCTCTGGTTCCTGTGTGTTACTGTAAAAAGAAGTAGTTGTGCCTTTAGCAGTTGGCGTAGTACTTTTCCTGAGAATAGGAATGGGACTTGTCTTCAACATTTTGCTGACCCTTCATTCCAAGCCTGTATGTAAGAACGTTAACTGAATATCCAGAAGCAGAAGGGAATCCTGAAAATAACAGGATTACCATAGCTAGGTATTGCATGAAATAATGATGGGCACTGAGACTCATCTATAGTGATGAGACGAGGGAAGTAATATCCAAGCAGTTTCAATGAATAGGGGGTTTTGTATAATAGGTCATATATCACCTTACACTTTATTCATTATATCAAAAATGTACTTATGTTGATGGTATGGCAATATGCAAATTGAAGCACCTAATTCATTGAGCAACTAAAAAGCAATGTTTAATCAACTTTGTGCAGGTAGATAACTGCAATAAAAACCATGTGAAGGACGTTTTATCTTAACATTAAATGGGTCGTGCCTATCCTATGTACTACGCAAATTTTCTTTTCTTCCCAGTTGGTTTTACAATTATTTATGATGCCCTATCCATAATGGGCTATACTGTGTATCCAAGAATGCACTCAATTCCACTGTTAGAGTGCAGATTTACAGATCTGTATGTGATAGTATATAAGAAACCAGATTAGAGAATGAACTGAATCTGAATTGCATTCCAGAAATTTGGGGATATTTATAATCAATGCTGGAAAATTCCTTATTTTAATCATGAATATTAGTAGCCTTACCTAGTTTATTCAAAGTACTAGGTTTAACTTAATTCAATTTAATTGAAGTTAGAGGGGCCATATAGACTTAAAATCTCTGTAAATGATTGGTTTATGAATTTGACTGCCCAGTACTCCCACAATATAACTGAGTTCCAACATTGTAAACCAATCACCCATCTACTATTCAGTTCTTTCACACAATAAAATCATGTTCAGATGTTGGTAAAGAGTTGTCTTCTCAAGAAATCCTTAGTGTATTATTACTAACATTACAAACCAATTTGGCTGAGAGGAAACAGTAGCACAAATTGATTACAATGAAGGTCTTTTCTCAAGGCAAATGTGACATTGAGTGATGAATGGAAGGATTCCCCTGACTTAGTGCATGTGGTGAAGTATTAATGTGATGGTTTCATTGTGCTCAGATTGAGCTTTTTCCGTATGTGATCAGATCCAGATCTTGAACTCGTACTGTCAGACTTTCCCTGCGACTACAGATACTTCTAGACTGTATTGCTAGTAGCGCAGTGGAACTGAAATTAATAGCAATAAATATGGATCTGGGAATGTTGATGTTGCACATTCTGTTTATCATGAACCTATTGTCACTTCACATTTAGTTAGCCCACATCTCCCAGAGATCTGGAGAAGTGAGCCACCCCTAATACTGCCTTTAAATGGAAGAGACTTGGAGCCAATAAAGTGGAAAGGAGAAAGGCTAGTTCCCATTCACTTTATGCCCCTGAAGCAACCTCTTACACAGTTCCATAAGCTCCCCAGTGCATTGGAGCAGATTTAGGAGAGTACAGGAGGTGGCATGTGAAAAGGAAATCAACAAAAACTGTCTGATCATGTTCTTGATGGGTAGTACTCAATAAGCAGAATTCTGTTTGCAGGAACTCTGTATCTAACCCGATATGTCAGAATAAATTCCTACCCCCCACCCCAAAGTACAAATGTCATCATGGACTCTTGGACTGAATAGCGTATCTAAGTATGCTGACATTATGTTTCATGGTTTAACTTTGTATCTCAAGATCAGACAGTACAAACAAGTACAGTTCATCATGCTTATTTGTTTATCAACACTTTCCCACTATGATAAATGAAACAAATCACAATGCTGACTCAGGCTGTATCCACATGAACTAAAATAAACCAAATTAGATATTTAGATAGGAGTTGTTTAGAAGGATGTTTCTTCAGTGCTGTTATATACTATATGGGTTGTTTAAGAATGGCATTACTACTTAGATTCACACAAATCATTTATTTTAGCTGGAGACGGAAAAGAAAGTAACTTATTTCCAATTTGAACCAAATTAATTCACACATTCTAAACTGATATGTGAACTAGAACATGACTGTCATTCACTTTTCACACTTTTAATTCTGTGATTCGGTTATGTGATGAAAAATGCATACAAAACTGTGTACATATAAGTGCATGAAAGTTACAACTTTTAACTGATGTGGAAACAGCAAATGGAACAAATGTGTATTTGAATAGATGCAAGTGTCATAGAAAGTGAAAAACATAGGTTTGCTCATTCCACATGTTAGCCCAAAGGCCTCTTTTACAGGGATGTCTCCTGCCATGCTTTTCTCAATGGCAGATAAAGAAAGAGCGAGGGTGACATACCTTTGGGAATATAGAAACAACCAGTTAAAATGTGTTTGATTCCACTAAGTTAAGTTCTTTGTGGTCTCTGTGCATCATATTTATTGGCTTTGTGCCTGCGTGGAGCCTGTTGTCAGGAAGTCTCTTCAGCTAAGACTAACATGTAGCAAATAGAAGGAATCATTTTAAAGCAACACATTATGGAATGATTAGGCAAGCTGTTCTATCAGATTTTATCTTCCCTTTTATTTTACAGTGGTTACATATGATGTAAAAGTATTTTGCAATGAACCTTTGAGCAACATAAACTTGGTTCATTTGTCTCTGTGCGTATATGGAACCAATGGAGACACTGAAGACAGAGTACTTTTACTGTCATTACCTTCTACAACTCAGCAAGATGATGCGGTAAATGTTTATCTTGCAGTCATTGGGGGCAGCAGTGGGCAAGCGGCACTTTGCAGATGTTGTGCCATGCATTTACAAACCTAAAACATCTTTAAAAATAGTATTTCATAAGTTACATCCTTATCTAAATACCACTGGATGTTTTCAGTCATTTACAGGTCAGATTGATGCTGTGGACCTGGGAGTGCTGCACAAAGTTACACTCCTCATTGGAAGCAAATCATGTAAGTTTCTTGCACAATTCAGACATGACTAAAGTAACATTTTCATATTTGTGCTTACACCAGACAATTAGACCCAGAGTCTGTGCAGAATCAAACACCTGTCTTCCATTAAATGGTTAAGGTTTTATACCATTCTATTAAACATAAGTATTGAAGGTCAGCCCTATTGACATCCGTGGTACTTACTTCACTACAGGCATGCTGAGGATCAGAATTGTAGTTTGGCAAGATAAAAGCGTAGCTTTTGCATAGCTGAACTGAGATTACAAATGCCAATCTGAACAATGCATTTCTATATGTTTATGTCATGGATAATTACACTGAACCACTCCACCCTGCACTTAATAGTGGACAGCATGTACAGTAATCCTAATGTTACTTGAAAGATTTGAGCTGCTAGTCTGCTCACCAAAGCAGAGCAGTCTTGTAACATCTCAGACTAGTTATTCATCCAGCCCAGTATTACATCTTGGCAGTGGTCTCAGGCAGAAGCTTTTCACATCCCTTCTGCCTGATGTTAGCTTAACTGGAGGTGCTAGTGACTGAACCCAGTCACTTCTTTATGCAAACCATGCACTCTCCTAGGAGCTTGGGTCACTCTCCTCCCAGGCACATGTCTCGCAATAATTTTGTGCCCCAATTGTGATCCTCAAATACAGTTCCCCAAAAACTACAGCTATGACTCAGGATATCCTTATCACTCATAACAATCCTGCATTCTGAAGGTGATCCCTTTCTGCAGGAACCTACCAAAACTTACTCTCTGGAGCTCAAATGGGCACCATTGAATTGCACAGCTTCGCAACAGCACATTAACACTTATAAGGGGGGTCTCCACTGTGGTGCTCAAGGGCACCAAGGTGTCGGTAGACACTCCTTTTCTTACACAGGTTTTCCCATCCCAGTTGTGATTTTTGTAGAGCTTCTTAAGATCTTGTTTAATTGAAAATAATAAGTAGGATGAAGTATGCTGCAAAATGAAGTGCTGCCCTCTATCACTATCCTTATTTGGTTTAAAATACAGTGCTTTAGTGGTTTAGGGTTAAGACTCCACATCTGACTTGGAAAATTACTTCTCTTTACCATCACTAGTTTGCTTCCTGGGAAATACGTGTTTTGTGAGTGACCCTGATCACCACTGCAGTCACTTTATGAATCACCTACCTTATGGCAGCTGTTATGCAAAAGTATCAATGACACTTTAATAAAATTGCAAATATAGCCACCAGTCTAGAAACCCTAATTTGTATACTTATATAACACAATCTGCATAAGGTGATAATGGCTGGATCAAGTTGTAAGTGTAAAGAAGGCTATTTTCCATATGCTATTGTAAGTGACCATATCAAGTCCCACTGTACAAAATGGTATGTAGATTGTGTCTCAGCTGCTGAGAAAACAGAGTTTTTCTCCCTAACTGAGGAGCTAAACACCCACTCTGTTCTGTCCAGTGTACAGCTGATAAACTGACAACTGCAATAAGTAGGTGGCTCCCTGTCTCAAATACATGGGATCCTGCTTCCAAATAATTATCTCTGCCTACAAAGTGTGCAATTTATTTATTTATTTATTTATTTAAACATTTTTATGCCGCCCCATTCGCCAAAGCCTCAGGGCGGCTTACAACATTAAGTTTAAAGAATAATTATAACATTAAATTAAAAAATACAAACATTAAGTTAAAATGCAAAAATACCAATATAAAATAAGCCGCCCTGGCCAGATAAAATCCAATAATATTAACAATTAAAATGCCACTTAAATAAAAAAGTCTTTGCCTGGCGCCAAAAAACAAATAACGATGGCGCCAGGCGGAACTCTCTGGGGAGCACATTCCATAACTTAGGCGCCACCGCAGAGAAAGCCCTCCTCCGAGTACCCACCCTCCTAATTTCTTTCACGGAGGGTTCCCGGAGAAGGGCCTCTCCTGCAGATCTCAGGGGGCGGCCGGGCATATATGGATGTAAACGCTCCTTCAGGTAACCAGGACCCAAGCCGTTTAGGGCTTTATAGGTCATCACCAACACCTTGAATTGGGCCCGGACTTCAATGGGAAGCCAGTGAAGCTGACGGAGAACTGGAGTCATGTGAACATAACGCCCAGTCCCCGTCAGCAGCCTGGCAGCTCTATTTTGAACCAATTGAAGTATCCGGACCGTCTTCAAGGGTAGCCCCACGTAGAGCGCGTTACAGAAGTCAAGACGGAAAGTCACCAGCGCATGTGTCACTGTCGCGAGGCAGTCGTACTCCAGGTAGGGGAGCAGCTGATGAATCAGCCAAAGTTGAAGGAAAGTGCTCCTCGCCACCGCTGTCACCTGAGCTTCCAGTTAAAGCTCCAGGTCAAGGAGCACTCCCAAGCTGCGGACCTTGTCCCTAAGAGGGAGTGCAACCTCGTTCAGGACTAGGTTCGATTCACCCTCTCCAAAGCCTGATCCACCAACCAACAGGACCTCCGTCTTGTCTGGATTGAGCTTCAGTTTATTGGCCCTCATCCAGCCCATTACCTCGGCCAGGCACCGGTTCAGCTCAGCCACTGCCTCACCTGGATTGGTGGAAAACGAGAGGTAGAGCTGGGTATCATCAGCGTACTGATGATTCCACAGCCCACACCTCCTGATGACCTCTCCCAGCGGTTTCATGTAGGTGGCGGGACAACTCCAAGCACTCTTGGATGAAATTGATTATCTGGATCCTTTTCAGTCCGGCTTCAGACTCGGGTACAGTACTGAATCTGCCTTGGTCACCCTGTATGATGACCTGTGCAGGGAGAGAGACAGGGGGAGTGCGTCCCTGTTGGTTCTTCTGGACCTCTCGGTGGCTTTCGATACCATCGACCATGGTATCCTTCTGGATAGGCTAGCGGGATTGGGGGTTGGAGGCACTGCTTTGCAATGGTTCCGCTCCTATCTCAACGGTCGATTCCAGAACGTAGTGCTGGGGGACCATGTCTCTGCGTCATGGCAGCTATGCCATGGAGTACCACAGGGCTCCATTCTATCCCCTCTGCTATTTAACATCTATATGAAACTGCTGGGAGAGGTCATCAGGAGGTGTGGGCTGCGGAATCATCAATACGCTGATGATACCCAGCTCTACCTCTCGTTTTCCACTAATCCAGGTGAGGCAGTGGCTGAGCTGAACCGGTGCTTGGCCAAGGTAATGGAATGGATGAGGGCCAATAAACTGAAACTCAACCCAGACAAGACGGAGGTCCTGTTGGTTAGCGGATCAGGCTTCGGAGAGGGTGGATTTGATCTGGTCCTGAATGGTGCAACACTCCCTCTTAGGGATAAGGTCCGCAGCTTAGGAGTACTCCTCGACCCAGAGCTTTCTTTGGAAGCTCAGGTGACAGTGGTGGCGAGGAGCACCTTCCTTCAGCTTCAGCTGATTAATCAGCTGCACCCCTACCTGGAGTTCGACTGCCTGGCGATGGTGACACACGGGCTGGTGACTTCCCGCCTAGACTTCTGTAACGCGTTTTACGTGGGGCTTCCCTTGAAGATGGTCCGAACACTTCAATTGGTGCAAAATAGAGCTGCCAGGTTGCTGATGGGGACGGGGCGTTATGCGCACATGACTCCAGTCCTCCGTCAGCTTCATTGGCTGCCCATTGAAGTCCGGGCCCAATTCAAGGTGTTATGACCTATAAAGCCCTAAACGGCTTGGGTCCTGGCTACCTGAACGAGCGCTTACGTCCGTATATGCCCGACCGCCCTTTGAGATCTGCGGGAGAGTCCCTTCTCCGGGAACCCTCCATGAAAGAAATTAGGAGAGTAAGTACTCGGAGGAGGGCTTTCTCTGCGGTGGCGCTCAACCTATGGAATTCACTCCCCAAAGATGTCCACCTGGCACCGTCGTTACTGGTTTTTCGGCGCCAGGTAAAGACCTTTTTATTTAAACATCATTTTAATTGTTAAAATATATGACCTGGCCAGGGCAACTTCTTCTTCCTTCTCTTTTCTCCTCCTATATTATTTATTTACTTATTTTATACTGATAATTTTAATTTTATATTATTATGTTTGTAACTCAATGTATTTTTTGTATTTTTGTATTTAATGGTAATTTATTATGTTCTATTGTATTTCAATGTATTTTATTGTGTTGTAAGCCTTCCGAGGCTTCGACAAGGGGCGGCATAGAAATGTAATAATAATGATAATGATAATGATAATAATAATGTTGAACAGCAAAGGGGATAAAATGGACCCCTGCGGTACTCCATGGCATAGCTGCCATGGTGCAGAGCCATAGTCCCCCAGCACCACCTTCTGGA
>NW_025335438.1:17284646-17297547 GCF_004798865.1 Varanus komodoensis | reverse complement strand
CCCCCCGCTCGGCCCCCAAACGGCGGCGACCGCCCTTTGGCCATCGCCATTCGGCCGCCAGCCCGAGGCCGCCGCCGGCGCTTTCAGGCCACAGGGCCCTCCCGATGCTCCGCCCCGTCCTGTGCATGCCTCTCACCCGTGCAGGGGCAGGCCGGGCCGAACTGGGTCTTGGTGCCTGGCCGGTGGAGTTCGTCGGCCGGTGGAGCTGGCCGCGCGGGTGTCGCTGCATGAGGTTATAGTATGCAGAGGCTGGTTCCTCTGGCAAGACCTTTACCCTCTCTGTGCTGGCCTGCTTACTTCTTTCAGAGTCCAAACTAGATGTTTGCTCATATCTACATATCAAGTTTTCCTTAACATGTTGCAGAAGTGCAATTATTACAAGGAAGACAACACATCAGTAGGGAAGGCTTCTCTCTTCCCTTCCCAATCTCACTGAAAGCAAAAGAATCCAACTTTGCTTGGCTAAATCACTTTTGGGACAATTTATCCTTAATACCATAAAGAAGTTTTTTCCTAAGTGTTCTGCTTCCATAGAGGACAATTTTGGTACTCCTCATGCTGGAGAATAAAGAGATAAACCTCTTATCCCCCATGCTTTGTATTTCCAGTAAAAAGCATTTGCCTGCTATTTGTTAATAAGGTATATACTGCTTGCCACATACCAAGTAAACATTTTGTTTGCCCCTACACTTGCATATTCCAGCTCTGTTCTTTACATGTATATGCAATGTAAATATGCAGTGCAAAAAGTAACTCAAGAAACCTCTGCACATAAACATCTTATCAGTCCATTTAAAATCAAATGGGTAAAATAGCCCCAATGCGACAATATTGATACTACTTATTTGGTACTATAGGAGCTCCTTGGTGTCGAAATGCAGCCATATTTATTAAAACTGCTTTTCAATACATGCCTGAAATTGAAATTGGTGAAGAGGTTTATTGCAATGAAAACACTTGTGATAATGTTCATTTATTGGTATCTAATTTAATTTTATGATATCAGATTCAGATTAACTCTGGGTGCAAATTGAATTATTTTCATTGCTTACCATTTCTGCTATAGCCTGCAGAGTGGGAATTAAAGCACTGCACTTGAATGAAGCTTCAAAGCAAGGACCTGTCTATATATTTGAAGTGAATGAGTAAGTATTTGGTTTATCTATCTAAGCATGAAGCATATTTTATGCCATGCTAGCCAATATCATGCCATGAAGTGTTTATAAAGCATTTCTTCGTTAGAGTATCAGTATTTGTTAGCATATGTTTGTAGCATTAAGCTGGTTATATCTGTAAGCCTTCTTTTATCTTTTGCTGCTGCCTTTATTTATATACAGACTTTACAGTATTTCTTGGGGGTTTTCCAGGAGTCTTAATTGTCACTCGAGGCTCAGGTGACCTCTATGATGCAGTGTCTTCAGCTGCTCTCCCAGCTATGTGCTTCTCTGGGCAGGTATAACTATAACCTATATAGTCCATGCTCCGGACTTATCTCCGAGTTAGAATATTGTAATGTGCCCTGTGTGGGGTCACCATTGAAGACATGAGCATGTTTCTCCCTCTCCTTTCTTTTCAAGCAGATCAAAATGAAAAGCTTATAAACAGTCCCTTTTATTGAAACTTAACAGGTTTTGCTGTGTTACAAGGCATGTTCTATGAGTGCTGTTAACAAGTTGCATAAATCAAAGTCACGATCTCTCTGCTCTGTCAGAATGGCTTCTGCCATGTGAAGTGTTGATCCCAAAATTAAATGTCCTTTTCCTCTCTGCCTAATCCAAGAAGCTTGACTCCATGCTCAGGATGGTTCCCGCTGCTTGTGGGCCAAATGGAGGAATGTCTGATGCTGCATAATTGGTCCACCCATTTGACTTAGCACTGCCTCACTGTTTCTAGGAATTCTCATTTCTCCATGCCCCACCTGTTCAACAGTGTCTCACCCCCATGCCCAAGATGATTTGGGCATCAGTCACTGCCTGACTAATCTCACCTGTTCACCTTTACTTTGCAGAATCACCTGCTTACACTTTCTCTCCTTCTACCCCATTTAACTAACATTCTGAAACTGAACTATCTGTCCAGGAATGCTTTATTGTAAGAAAGCAAGACTCCATCTCCAGATAGGTTCAGAAGCTACAGCTTGTTTAATATTCATATACATAGCAGACACAAGAAGGCCTGCACGTATAATGCCTATCCTGACCCAACTGCAGTCTCTCTCTGCATGTTTCTAATTCCATTTCCAACTGCTGTTTTTGGCTTATAAAGCCTTACATGGTTTAGGACTACAGTACCTGGTGGAGTGCCTCTCCCAATATGAACCTTTTTTGATGGTAAGCTGCCCAGAAAACATTTTGTTACTGATTGGTGTATAACTCCAGCAAAGAGTATTTATTTTTTTTTAGGTTCTATTCTGAATTCTGAACATCAGTATATGTTTTGTTCCTTTTTAACATTTATTTTAAGAATATTCCTGCTGAATCCCAGTGAACCTGAAATAAGGCGAGAACTCTCTTTGATTAACAAGGAAGATGGTGGACCAGAAAATCTGATAGAATATATAATTAAAGTATACACAGGTGACAAAAGAGGTGCAGGGACTGATGCCAATGTCCATATCATTTTGTTTGGAGACAAGGATACGTCACAGTTAATTCAGCTCAAGACTTCACTGGATCATCAAGATCCCTTTGAAAGAGGAAGGGTTAGTATGTCAGTGTCTATGTTATCTTTGTGACTCAGGGTCATTCCACACATTACATTTTGTCAGTGTGCTTGTGTAAACAAGAAAACAACACATCTGGAAGCATGCATCCTACAGGGGCCCACTCAGTCACAACTTTCAGCAATCCCCTATTGCACCTCTATTGCACACCCCAAGTTAAATCTGAATTTGCTATCACATGTGGAGAGATACATAAAATGATCAAAACATGACCTTGTACACTATGAATTTGCAAAAAGTAGGGCCTGCCCCAAACTTTTAGCTTTATATATCCATACTGCAGATGACAGCACTGAAATTTTAGGAATATGAAAGAGGAAGGAAGTACCCTATCTGTTAACTCTGTTTTACATACTTATGATAAAACTTCATCATTCTCTTTAGGGCATCTTCCACATAAGGAAGATGAAAAAAGCTTTTTCTGTGGAAAAAGCCAAGTAGAAGGTTATTGTTCCTCTTGGAAAAATACTAACACTACAGATAATATGCTTTTGCCACCAAGAATACTGGAAATGAAACAATATTTTGAACCAAATTGTAGACTACTTGAGAGTTTTGACAGTAATTAAAGTCAAGTCACTTATCTTTATGTCTTCTAAAGCAGGTTTGTGTATCATAAACAAAAGATGAATTAACAATGAAAACAAAGATACCATTTCCTCATATGACTGGAGAGTCATAAACATTTAGAAAAAAAGTCTCTTGGTGCTGAGGCCAATAAAATAACAAAAATCTTTCAAACATAACTTTACCAAAAACAGCCATTAACAATAAGTCACATTTCAAGTCATCCATTTAATTGTTTTTCTGCACAGCTAAATTTAAGCCTCTCTCCAAACTGAGCCAGTAAAGCACACAATTTTCCAGACCTAAATGTATTATATATTGAAACATCTGTCTCTTTTCATTTTAAAGACTGACACATTCGAAGTTAGGACAAAGAATATTGGAAGACTGCAGAAAATTGAAATTGGACATGATGGCAAAGGATTTGGTGAGTGTGGCTGTGTGTGTATCACATGTCTTTGTTGCACCTTGTATGTATGTGCAGACACAAAACACTGAACGTTCTGAAGTCCTGACAATCGTGCAGATTTGGGGTCCAGTGCAGTGTAGTGGTTCATATGGGGCCAGTATCAAGGGCAGGCATGGTTGGACACTTGTTTAAGGCCCATGCTGTAGCAGGAGACCACTGAGAAGAGCCCCCCCCACACACACATACACAGAGTTGCTCCTCCTCTCCATGTCTGTAACTTGCTTGTTCAGCTGCCTCACTGGTCCAGCAATGATGGTGAAGTGGAGAAGGAGCAGCTGTTTCCAGCCCATCTGTTAAGCAAGCAAGTGATACTTGTAACGAGACAGTGGCAGCTGGTGGCAGCAGTGATAAAAGGGAAACACACTGAGGAAAGTAACCCATCAGGGATGCTTTGCCCAACAGTTCTCAAATATGTGAAGCCAGCACGGGGTCAAAGTGTGGGTTTAGAACCGTGTTCAAATCACCATATGTCTTTGAGCCCAGCATACCTCAAAGTTGTGAGAACAAACGGGTGAGCAACATGTACGCTACTCTGCATATATGCAATCATTAAAAAAAGCAACAACAGTGACAGTCTTGGTATCATGCAAATATTATTATGTTGCAGTTTCTGTTGCTTTGTTTATTTTAATTATATTTAGATGCTGCTCCATATCCCAAAGTCCTACAATTGTAGCATTTTCCAGCATTTCTTTGTGGGGTGCTGCAGTTGTAAGAGTAATTTTTGTGTGTGTGGGGGGGGGGGGAGGTGTAAGCATGCATAGATTGTGCCTTTGATCTCTTTCTTAACATGCCAGCTTGCAGGGAGATGTGGATATGGGAATGCAACCAAGCCAGCATCTCCACATGTACACTGAGGTGATGCAGCCATTTAGAGGACTATATTATCTGGCCCCCAACTCTAAGCATTTGCAACTTCATATCTTCCTGAAACATTAATGTCAGAGCTAGGGTGATGCTGTGAGTTTGACATTTTGCTGCCTGAACAGCAGGAACTGGCTATACAAAACATGAATTTGCTATCACAACAAAGAGTGTGTCAGAACTTACATCTAAGTGCTAGTACTGTAGAATGTGTTGTCTGATTTATATGACAGACAAAAGCCTGGTAAAAGGTAAAAAATTGTTTAACACAGTCCTGAGTAAGGAAACTTCATCTCATTGGGGCATAAGCAAAGTATTGAAAAAATATATACTTTAATGTTTACAAATCATTAAATGGCACCAGTCAAGAAGTTATTTCTTTGTTTACGAAGGATATTGTGTCTCTTGTATTGTTTTCACAAACACTGTACATTAAAATTAATTAGACACACAATCCTTTAGCCTTCTGAACGTGTCTGGGGAGGGAGGGAGGATAATTTGGAGCCCCAATTGCTTCTACAAGGTTTGAAATGGGCATCAGAGAGGAGGGAAGGGAGCATGCGGGGGGTGGCAGGGAAGAGGGGAGCAATGCAATGTTCCAAGCAGTTTTCAAGTCTCCTCTCTCTCCCTCTACTGGGCACCTTCTAGAGGTCTGAAAACGGCCATCTAAATATAGTATAAAATGAGTAGTGCTGGAAATTGCAGCAGTCACTCCTCACACTGTGCAATGGATGCACACAAGTGTTTGAGTTTAGAGAAGCAGAAGCACTGGATTATGCCCTTAATTGAATACAATTGTGTTATTAGATAACATTAAATTAGGGAAGGAAATGAAGCTGGATTTCCCCATGTTGCTGCATTCTTTTGCGTCTTACTCTAGGCAGTTTGAGCAAAAATAGAAGTAAAGTTTTCTCCATAACTGTCAGAAAATATTCAGAGTGAACTTGAGGACACTATCATTTTGACATGTACCAGTACATTTCAAGAGCCACTACCTTTCTTGACCCAGTTTCATCATTTAGCAGTGAATGTTAGTGCTTACTAGGACAGAGTGAGAAATCATCTCAAACTGGGAAGAAATGGATTGCTTTTCAGACATGTTATCATGATTTATCTGACACTATTGCAGATATAATAATGGACATATTTATTTCAAGAAATCAGTGTCAATAAATAGTAATTACTGTCAATTATTGTATTTATTTTTGGAAAACTTTTGCTGTGCACATATCACTTGAAATGGCAGAGCATATTTATAGTTGGATGTCAGCTTGCTCCTTGGAGTATAGTGTTGGTGAGCACCGAAAGACACATTTACTCTCTCTCTCTCTCACAAACACACACACACACACACACATTTCCCTAGCTTTTTGTTTCAAAGGATAGATTAGTGCAAAGGTCTGTTCACCAATATGCTGCTAGCCTGTTGTTTGAAGTGGCAGGCGTGTATGTACATTAATCCACAATCACATTAGTGAAAAATAAGCACCCCACTGTTCCATTTCATATAGCACCATGGTCTGCCAGCCTGAAAACAGGTCTACAAGATTGGTCCAAGATATTTTGCAATGAAAGAAAGCTGTTGTGCCCTCCCATGTAGTTCATGAAAGTGTAAGATTCAAGATGTGCTGACAGTGGAACCCCATCTTCCACTGAGCCTCAAGGTGGGCTGATTTAGACAGCACAGGAGAGGTCACCTGGCACACTGAGCTTTGTCCTCCAGCTGTTCTCTACTGATCACCTCTTCCCAGCTTCTACTGCCTGAGGTGGCCACATCACTCTGCCTAATGGTATGGCACCCTCTTCAGATCTACTACTGAGTAAAGCACCCTAATCCAACCTTCCCCAACATGGTATCTTCCCAATATTTTGGACTAAGTATTCCTGTTCCTAACTATTGGCCATACTGGCTGAAGCTGATGGGAGTTGAAGTCCAAAATTTCTGGGGGTTGGAAAAGGCTGCCCCTTCCTGACATTTTTTTCCCCTCACTGTGTCTGTGCCGTGGTAAACACCAGCCCTCTTTCAGCAGATTATGAAGGCTGGTTAAATTGGATATTTCCTTGGTGGGTGTTGGTCAAGAAGGATCATGTCATTGTGTGTGTGTGTGTGTGTGTGCATACACACACGCACATGCACACCTGGCATTTTGAAGTTAGAATGTGCTGACACTACTGCCCATCTAAACATCAAAAACAAAAACAAAAAAACAAAAAAACTTACAATTCTTTATATTTACTGAGTTTCTCCATTTATTTTAATGTATATTTTCTAACTTTTTAATTCAAATGTTCTGCATAATTTTAATGATGGGAAAATAAAATTAATAGATTAGGATTCTCTATACTCAAAGGAATACTCTTTGCTCTTGTCCTTTCTTTGTTACAGGAAGTGGCTGGTTTCTGGAAAAAGTAGAAATCACAGATGTGTTTGCAAAAGAACAGTACTGCTTCAGTTGCAACCGGTTTGTTAAACTTTTTAGATTAGATGTTCTTAATAAATCTTACTTATATTGTTATAATTTGAAACAAAAATATTATCTGTATACTAATACTTCTCAGACCAGGGAATATGAATGAAAACACATGCACATTGTTTAGGGAAAAACAATAGTTAGTTGATGATACTCGTGATATTCAACTTACCATGTTGAAAGAGAGGAGCACTCCAACCCTATCTCCTCTGTGGTCACATCTGTTTCCCTGTACATGTGTAGGGCAATGATACAAAGAGGAGCACCTCCTGTATTAATGCACCCTGAAAAACTAAGGTTCTTAATCACATGAAGCATTTTTGGAGATATAGTAAGCATCCCTCTTCTGCTCATCTCCCTACATGTGTAAAGGGTAACAGAAGCAACAAGAATGGAAAGTGGAGCTGAGGTTCTCTTCATTTCACATGCTCTTTCCACCTAGTAAACAGAATGCTTGAAGAGGCCTACTATCTTCTACTTCCCAGAGGAAAACAGTGCCAAAGAAAACAGAAGAACCAGCATGCCTAAGCTGGTTATAAGAAAACAGGGATATGCCTCATGGCCCCCATTCAGCTCAAATGAAGACCCATGGCAATCTCTGTCTCATGGACAAGAAGGGTCAGGTCAGCCTGGCTTAGTTAAGCACACAGGGAAACTAGTATGAAAACTGAATTATTTCCTTTTAGTCTTAATATACAGACCCAGGAGACAGAAACATAACTCTATTTGGCATGGACATTGCATCAGTAGACCTTGCTAGAACTTGTGCAGTTGTCTTTTATTTTGCCACACACAAAGACAAAACACAACAGCTGTAACAACTGCCTTCATCTTCTTTGGGAGGCTTGCCATGCCTCTGACAATCATAGGCTGTAGGAAATGGGGTTATTCCATCAATAGATCAAAATTTCCCTTTCTTCTCTATCCTCTGAATCTGGTTAAGGGGAGATTCTCCAGAGCAGATCTGAGAGGTTTACAGTGAGCTAATAGTGGGGAGTAGGGGAAGGGAAACTACTTGTGCAAACCAGTTCCCTCAAGTTCTTTGGATTTAGCCCATGGATGAAGAGTGATTTTACAAATGCAGGATAAGAGGTGAGTTTGGGAATATATGAAGTCACATTAGTGAAGTAAAGCAGAAACAAAACCTTAAGTGTCACAAAGCAGAGATGATACTCAAACCCCAGTGAATTTATATGAAAGAAATATTGCTTTCTCTCTCTATTGTTTCTTTTTGCTTGTTTGTTTGTTGAATGTTTTTGAAAGATTGGAAGTGTGTACTTCTCACTTTGCGCTTTTCTCATTGCATATTTTCAAAGTTCTCCTTGAAATCATTTTTGGGATCAGCTCTGTTTAGTGGGTAGTCCTGACTACATTCAGCAGTTCTGTCTACTTCAACACTCTCCCCCACTTTGGACTTTCCAAATAGTAAATGTCAGATACAGGTGATTTAAAACTGTGGTTGCCCACTGTCAGTGTAAGGCCTCCCAGGTCTGTCTTTATGCTCTTTTGTATATTTGTGAATACATGAGTGTGTGTCTATAGAGTGACTTCTCTTTCAAGAAAAAATATGTTTTCTTCATCAGGTGGCTGGCAAAAGATGACAATGATGGACGCACAGTAGTTCAGCTTTTCATGTAATTATGCCTTCTGAGAGTCCTATTTGAACATGCTCTCCCTTCGACTTCAAACTAGTCTGGTTTATTTGTATATCCTAATTGTGAAAAAACTGTAATTATCATACAGAAACAAAAAAATACTACAGCATACTATAATATCCAGTAGTAAGATTGTTATTGGGAAATTTTGAGTACCTTTATGTCATAGAATAAAATGGGTTTGTTGTCACAATATGACTTTGTGTCATCCAACTTTTACAAAATTTGAAATTTGTAGCATTTTTAGAAAGAGGAAATGGGATAGGGGGGAGAGTGAGAGAGGGAGATGATTCTAACAATCCTCCTGAAGAGTTGAGATTAGGTTCTAATGCTATAATGGAGGAAGAAGCATGTCCCCTATCTACTTTTTCCACACCATGTATGATTTTGTGCATATCGATCATTCCCCTTACCCCCACAATTACATACTGCTACACTAAATGAGAGAGACAGCAAAGGTTAAAACAATACTTGGAGTAAAAAATAAAAAGGGAAATAAAGACTTTCTGGTCACCCCCATGTGCATGACTTCTTTCAGTTTTAGTCTGCCTCATATTTTGAGTTATATTTCCCTTCCATCTATGACATTTGCATACATTTCCCCATAAAGTAAACATGCACGAGTGTTCCAGAGAGTTAACCGCTTGCCCCAACAGCAACAGCAACCCTTAGTGGTGGCAGAATAGGATCAAGCAAATGAGAAACACCATCAGCAGGACTTAACATATGCTCCCATTGTGACCCCATTCAGCTGGGAAGTTTGTTTAGAATGGTTAAAGAACTAAAACAACTGAAGTGGGAGTGCTCTGAAAAGGAACCACAAAAAGGGATGGAAGTCGATTTCTTCCCTTTCTCCAGAATCTGGAGACCTGGGAAGTAGCAACATGTAGAGGATGCTGAAAACTCTCAGTTCGACACTTGAAATCAAGAGGATTTGCATTCTTCAGGGGAAGAGTTTATCATCACCCCCAGTCAAAGCATCTATGGTTCTACCCTTTACTGGAAATCCAATTAACGTCTCAGCAACTGAGCACAAATCAGCCTATAGGCAGCCTCTCCTTTGTGGACCACTATCTACTGCTCTTCACCACTCCCTTTGACAACTGAAACAGATAAGGGCATTGATCAGGCAAGGTGCAGAGAGCCACACATGAGGACATATGAAAGACTGGAAAAAATGAACACAATACAAAATGTTCTGGAGTCAATTAAAAAATGCAGTCCCAGTTGCACAATTCTGAGCTTCTGAAAAACAACAGCAGCAGCAATGAGTGATAAGGGGTGGTGACTGGAGCAGAGAGAATAGGATTCCAGCAGAAGAACAAGGAGAGGAAGAACAACTTACCATTCACAGGCTGGTTTAACATGCCCTGCAGACAAGAACAATATCTTTTGACTGAGTGGGGGGAACAGGGTTAATGTAGTTCTAAAGGTTCTATTTCTGCTTGCATGCTTGGGTACAAACAGAAATTAATTTAAAATTGTATCCCCAGAATGCACAGATGAGTTCGGTTGGTATCAATATTCACTACAGAATCATTTTGCTGTGATCTATTATGTGATTTGTTTCATTTAGTGTGTCTTTCATTAATAGTTTGTAGTATTAATTCATCCTGATGATGTCATTTCTAGTTTATCAAGTGTAAATAATGCCTTCTTAATTTGTTTGCCTCTCCTAACACTGAATAGTGTATTGTCACAGCTTATTTGCTTATTTTGTTCCACTTGTGCTATTTAAAATAAGAAACCAAGTTCATTTCCATGAGGAATTCTGAGTGCAGTTTTGAATGACTGTACTGAAAGTTGCACAAAAGAAGTAGGCATTTGTAAAGCCCACAGGAGGAATTCCATCAACAGTTTCATTTTGCTGGCCTCAAGCAGTGAGCTTTCATAGAAAACCAGTTAACTGATATCTATTTTGATACATACTTCCATTTTGTTTTCTCAATTGTTCATTTTAATTCAGAGCCAATTTATGCACAGCAGCAATTGTTTGGTGGATGCTTTAAATTGCTCCTCATGGCAGTTCTCATCATATGTTGAGCTCTTTGTGAAGAAATGCTCACCACACAAAGTGGATAATTCTCTCTGAGTTATCTCAGGCTTGTTGTCACATGCATATATACTTGTGCAGATAAAATTGTCCTAATTGTTTGGTGAAGAATTCCACTGAACGGTTTAATATGTGACAATGGCCAGCACACTCAGTGATTTAAATCTGCCCCCTGTGTCATGGCCATAATCTGCAAGTTGGTCTATACATCAAAGATGCCATCATGCATATGATTTGCTCATCGTCCATCTGCTGTATGTTCTTCTGAATGTAATCTTTATTATAGATATGGAACAGTTAGTTCACAACAGTTAAGAGGATTCAGAATTTCCAAAACCACAATTTTAGATTAAATTTCATTTGTATCAGTGTTGGTATTAACTTTAACATTAAATTTATCGATTCCAGCCCATTGGTTGAACCAGATATTGTTAGAGCGCTTTTGTATCTATTCACAGGCGGAGGCAAACAGACCAGCCCTGCTTCTATCACACCACACTAGGTTCAATGTCACTACCTCCTGGCAAACTTCTTGTGTCATGCAGCACATTTGTTGTGAGAAAATGTATTTGCAATCAAACAAGCAACTCTACCTAAGTCCTAAATGAAACTATCTTCATTAGACAGCATCATGATTCCTTTCAGTCTTGCTAATTTGTGCAGGCTTTGAAGGCAGTTTGAAATTTCTGAATTTCTGAAACTGGAGCTTAGAACTGCATATGTAAATGAATGTTTCCTTATACATTTATTATGGATGTTGTAATATTTTGTTAAACAGGTGCTTCTGTTTATTGAATCTTGTATATAGTATGTACTCTCCACAGATACTAAACCTATGTATAGCGATCTAGGTTCCTATATACTGAATTTTTCTATCGCACCTCTCTTGTTTAATCAGCATATGTAAAATGAATATGTTACATCAGTTTAAATGAAAGAATGTGTGAATAAATTGTGGGTTCAATATAAAACAGCTTTACTTGGAAGTAAACTCATTTGACATTAATGGGACTTCCAGATAAATTTGTTTCAGCTTTCAATTAGTTGTTAATTTCATCAGAGATGAGAGAAATGAAAAGTCCTGTCATTGCTAAAATGCCAGCTAGCTGATCATGGTACAAATGTCTTTTTGGTTTGCTCAAGTATGAGAGAGGAAAATAGCAGATTTCCTGTTCTTCAGCCAGTTTCTATAGAGACAGTAGGTTTTTTAAAATGTTTATTTCTAGCCATAAATAACTTTAGACAATGCTAAAGTATAAAAATGGTACTTAGCTACTGCTTCCAGGGGACATTATTTTTGAGCTGCTGATCTGGTAAAACAAGAATTCATCAAGCAATCAAGTAATCTTTTAGAGAAGTAACACCAACAAAAGCAGTGTGCGCTCACTATAAAACCATCACAACTCTGTTCTACACTTGGCAGTTTGTAACAACGTATTTCATGGAACAGAGTGGTTTCTTCTATCCTTTGGCAAATGTTTTAATAGATTTTGTATTGTATTAAATTGAATTTAATTATATGTTGATAGTTCTTTGGGTAGAGACAATACTAAGAGGAGAAAGAGATAAAGGGATTCTTTGGCATCAACTCCTGAAACAAAGCCAATTATTGCAGGAAATCATAGTGCAAATTAGGTACATAAAAGTTGTATATTCACATTGTGCCATTGTGAACAAAATATACAAATATACAGATATGAACCTGCTTGGTGACTCAAATGAATAAAAGATAGAGGTTCTTGTTCTGAGCATCCCAATTGTTCAGATCATAAATGTGTTTGAAATATTACATGGGAACATATAACATGTACTTTCACTGTTATCCTGGCTGTAAGACACCAAAGGCTAATTAAATATTCCATTACAGTTGAATAATTCTTTTAACTTTAAGTAGAAGCCACTGGAAAGTTATCAGGAGTGGGGTCATAGTGTTAGGAATGGTTTTAAAAATTCTTTCTCTCTGTAAACCACCTGAAAATCTCCTTGTTAACCTAGAAGATAAGCTGCCATTACTCTCAATGACAGATTATCTTCTGAGTAAAAGAGTGTATGTGTGAGTAAGTGTGTGTGTGTGTGTGTGTGTGTGTGTGTGTGTGTGTG
>NW_025335438.1:17267378-17284546 GCF_004798865.1 Varanus komodoensis | reverse complement strand
TGTGTGTGTGTGTGTGTGTGTGAGAGAGAGAGAGAGAGAGAGAGAGAGAGAGAGAGAGAGAGAGAGAGAATGATTTTCATTTGGAACAAGAAGACAGGATCCTCTTCTGGAACATCACAGCTGCATTTCTGATTTACCCCACCTTCTCCCTGCAACACCATCCCATCACAAGGACTGCCAACAGAATCATAATGCAGTTTGGTTCTGAAACAGAGTTTTTCACCCCCACTCAAAACCTCACTCACACTATGCAAGGGATGAGTTATAACTTTATCAACAAACAACTCTTTAAGGACTATACACGCCTACACAGCTCAGCTCAGTGCAGATAGCTCTGTCAAAGGGGAAAGGCTAAGTCTGCTTTCTGCTATCCACTGTTGGAGAGGTTTGTTCCTGGCTAGAAGCTTTAGTCCTTGTACCTTACAGCCAACACATAGATGCAGAGGAAAACTTCATTATTGTTAGGTCCCTGAGGTCAAGGAGTCAACGGGAGGCATTCCTTTCAGGTTCCTTTGCACTAGTAAATACCAGCAGACTGGTCTGGAAGTTATATGCATAATCCCCTTTTATCTTCTACTTTCACAGCACTTGCCAGTTGTGAGAAAGTTAAAGCCTGATTACTGTTATGCCTGTTTAACTCACCACGGCCCCAGTGGTATAAGGTAGCTTGAGCAGCAAACAACAATTTTGGAATTTTGCCAATTCATCAGAGATGCCCAGCAGCAGCAGCATCTGATGCGGTTTCTGCAAAGCTGACTGGCTGTTTCTACACTGTGGGTAGCTGCTCTGAACTGCACTGGTGCAGCTTAACAGCTGCTCCCACTGGTCAGAAAGTCAGCCATAGACGTTGCCACAGGTTCTGATAAGGAAGTCTCTCTCTTTCTTCACAAGGGATGGGGCAAAGCAGTTCTATTCTCTCCATTACTTACATGCAGACTATGAGTTACTCAGTTTGTATCTGAATGTGTAAATCTGTGCACACTATATGGATCTCTTGTGTATGGTAGACTTCCCATGTGTGAATAGCCATGTGTGAGTTGAGACCAAAGACCCATCAGGTTTCCTATCCTGCCTTTGGTATGACTTCTAAACAGGAAGGTTCCATTTACTAGCTAAGGCTACCCAGTTTTTTCTTCATAAATTTGTCCCACACATGTTAAAAGCGAATTAGGCCAGTGGCCCTTGCCATGTCACTCAAATCCTCCAGGTTAATTGCATTGTGGGAAGAACATATCTTTACTGAATGAACAGCTGGTTTCATTAGGTGACCTTGTGAGAGCAGAGGACATTTTTCTGATGAACCATTTTCTACACACATAAATTTATAAACTCCTTTGTAGATGTTCACTGTTATTTTGTGGTAAAAGTGTAATCCTAAGGATTGATCAGAACCTTCTAGTTATCCTATGCTCTGCTAGACACCAATAGGAGTGGCAAAAATGTTTACAAGCTCTCATGTCTCCAGGGCTGGACAGACCTCTGAACGCACCACAGATTGAAACATATAGGAACAGGCTACAAAGAGCCTTGTGGATCTTGTGGCCCCATATTTCTCCAGCTCCTTCCCTACCCATTAGGATGTCCACTTCTAACCTTCCCCAACCTCTTCTGAGAATGTTGTGGCATCCTTAGGAAGTGCTTTCTTCAGCAGCTGATTTCTCTCCTAAGGCTACAGCTGTGTCTATGGTATCAGTAGAGAAAATTCATTATACCCAATGGTATCTGGGGCAGTCTCCTAGGAGACCACAAGATTGCTTTCAAAATGGTTTTAAGGAAAATATAGAATCCTCTTGCTTCTTCATTAACCTGAAACATCATTTTCCTCATCCCTGCATCCATGGAAAAAAATCATATGGAAATTACCCTTTCATATGAACAAGATGGGTATTAGTGAAAGAATCTTAAATGAGGAGGCCCCTCACAATTCCCCAGTCATGCTGAGATTGATTGATATTACAGAACAGGAAAAAAAAGAAAAAAAGAAAAGGGTAGACACAAAATTCAAACTGGATCCAAACTGATGAATGAGACACCTGTTACAAAATTGGATCAACATGGAGAATCTGAACTTGAATTGGTTAAAATCGACATTCACAGAAAAGCAGAGAAAAAAACAAATCCTTTCCAAATAAAGATAATTGGAAATGAAATGAAAAGAATTGCTAGAACTGAACAAAGCCAAAAACACAACAATATACAAAACAAAAACATGCTATTACCTGCTAACAGAAAAGTCTAAACAAAAAAATATGATTCCATCCCCTGCTGGTCTTATTTTTATACTACTTCTCAGCATCTTCTGTCATGTGAAACCTAATGCTTTATTAAGTCCCTGTGGCTGATACAGACCATGCTGATGTCTCACCATGCCTAGTGACTCCAAGTGCCAAATGGAGCTGTGCCCTTCTACAGAAACAAAGATGGCAAGCCAAAGGCACCCTGTAATATAAACCTGGACAGGACAGGGATGAGTTCAGATTTTCTTTATTTTTTATGAGATCATAGCACATAGTCACTGGAATCTTTTCTTTTAGTAATCATTTTTAAATGATCATTACTTTTAATAAACACTAAAATCAGCATATTTGGTACATAATCAGTACAAATATTTCATGTTTAAATTACTGTGAGTGCTGAATAAAGGATTAAAGATGGACAATTGCTAACTATTAGATTAAAATAAAAGAACCCCTGCCACATGGAGCAGCCATGTGCATGCACTGCAGTTCCTTCACCCAACCCCTCCTTCCAACATATACATACTAGATTGGGATATATCAGCGACTTTACAATTATTTCATTCTCCATCGAAAGTTACAATGTAACTTTGATAAGTGATTCTAAATGAAATTTGTTCCAGCTTATTTGCACAGCAAACCTCCATTGCCATGCTGGTTCCTACGGCGACAGAGAATCAGGAGGACAGGAGGCTAACATCTGCCATAAAATTAGTCTTACCTTTAACATCTCTGAACAGAGGACCAACAGAGCATGACTACACAGCACTATTTAGAGAAGTAGGGCAGAAACCAGCAAGGCCTGCGGGCTCTTGGGGTGGGATGGTGGTTGCGTTGGATGCCTCTGCCTTTATCAAAAAGGTTAGACCCAAGTGACAAGACCCAACTTTATGGTCACTTAAGGAAAACTGAACTAAAAGAAGAATGCTGGCCCTAAAGAATATATTTTAGCTATGAATGTTTTAAGAATGCTGTGCATGTTCAGGTATTTTTTGAAAGTCCTACAACAAGTCATACAGTGTTAGTGTCACTTGTGAAAATGCTCTTTGAGGTTTACCATTAAATAGAAAAGCAGAAAATACAAACAAATGTGGAAAGCATAGGGAGGGGACAACATTTAGGCATCCTTTGTGGCAATCACACTTGACTCCTCTGGCAGCCCCTACCACTAGTCAAAATGGTGGCTGCTCTAAGCAGCAAATTTGGAATAGTATGGAAGTGTTACATTGCCTGGGAAGCAAGAAGCACTTGTGGAGTTTTCTGCCTCAGCTACCAGAATAGTATGACCGGCCTTGAGCAAGTTCTTGTAGTCAGTCAGTGACTACATAAATATGCTCTTTTGTGTAATTGCTACATGGCTATGATAAAATATGAAAGAGATAAATTTCTTGAAAGGAAAGGAAAGGAAAGGAAAGGAAAGGAAAGGAAAGGAAAGGAAAGGAAAAAGGAGAGGTACTGAAACCAAACCTTTTCGCAAGTCACATCCAGAGCCTCATAGCTCTATTACCAAAACCCAAAAGTGTGTGGTAACAGTCCATGGTCTCCAGTTAGGTGAGAGAAATGTGCTCTGAACATGCGCAAAAGCAGTTTATTTCTCATCTTCTGGAAAGGAAATCTAGCACAGGTTCGAGGACCAAGTCTTAGAAATTAAACAGATCCTAGAATCTGCGTGGCAGCTCACTAGAAACAGACGGAAAAGTAGCATAACATCTGAGGGTACGAATAGCTGAACAAATTGCCTTGTTAAATGTGGCTTTCCTCGAGCACCCATCAAGCCTCAACTCCCAACCCAGCCCAGCGGGAGAATTGCTTCCCTACTACGAGTCTTTCATTCACCCATATCTGATCGCACAGGTGAAGGCATCTTTTGCGAGGGGGGAAATTCTAGGTTAGGCTTGGCTCGTTGCACGCTTTGCCTGCATGCCCAAGACTAAGCTGCCTCTCGGAGAGGAACTCGCGGGACTTCGGATCGTTATTCCTAGTTGGCTGTGCGTCTAGTCCGCCTCCTCCTAAGCGACATCACTGTGCCTGGCTGCGATCCCTGCTCAATGGCTTCAGGCCGGGGCCGCTCACTTGGCTTTGCGGCAACAGGGGAGAAAGGGGAGCCTATTGTTCGAAGGCATGTCCAGCTGCGGGCGGCAGCGCTCGGAGAGCCCCAGCAAGCCGACTCCCGCTCCAGAGGCCCCGCCCCAGCCCCGCCGCCCGGGTCCCCGCCACGGCAAGCGGGCGGCGGCTTACTGGGCCAGCCCCCTGCCCAACCCTCCCGCGGCGCACACGCAGGATGCACGCATGCAGTAGAACAGGTCTCCGCCGCACGGGAGCCGCCTCCCCGCCCCCCTCCCCCCTCCCGGCACCACCTGCTGCGAAAGGCGCTCCTCCGCCTTCCTCCGCGGCCACGCGGTCGGAGGTGACAAAGCGGGCTAAGGAGGCAGCCGCCGGCGCGTTCTCTCGCTCCCTGCCCGGCATTGAGGAGGCGGGCATTCAGCGCCAGAGGGCAGCGACTCTCGCCCCGGCCACCTGCTTCTTCTTTGGCGCTGGCGTCTCCAGAGGGAGCGGCAGCCGCTCCCTACTGGCGCCCCCGGGGAGTTCCCACCTTGCCCCAGTTCCCCGCGCTGGCCGCCCACCTCCCTGGCCCTTCCTCGTGCATCCCTTCGTGTATCTCCCAGCCCAGGGCGGCTTGCAGTCCTGGAAGACTCGACCGCTCTACCAGACCACCCGGCCCTGCAGAGCACTGGCCTGGAAGCTCACAAGACGTACTCGTCCCCCGAGGCCGATCCGCTGCAAGCGATGTTACAGCCCTCGCGGATAAATAATCTGCTGTCTCTTCCAGTGAAATAAATAAAGATTCTTCCCCGTCCCCCCGCGCCCTCTCAGTCAGCCCTCCTTGGAAGAAAAGATGGGCAGCAGCCGCCCGCGTGGCCTGCGCAGGTACCGTTTCCCATCCGCCGGACGAAGCCAAGGCCGGCACGCAGCCAGCCCTCCCTTGACAGCCTTCTGCAGACCCCCGCCCCTTCCCGGCATAGCCGCCTCGCTTCCCTTTTTCCCTTTAAATCCTCATCCTGTTGCATCTACCGCTCCACAATATCCCCTCCCCGGTGCCACCCCCTCCCTCTCCCCCCTCCGCTTATGGGCGCCACGGCTGGTATGTGTGCGCGCGCGCGCGCGTGTGTGTGTGCTGGGGAGTGGGGGGGAAGAGAGGGATGAGGTCATCCTCTTTCCCGGCGTCAGTCAGCTGGGTGGCGGCGGCAGAGGCGGCAAAGCGGTGGGGCGGGCCAGGCCGAGAGAAGGATGCGCTGGTTCGGAGACAGCTCCCCAGGCTGCTCCCGGCTGGGGCTGGGCGGGTGAGCGGGTCTCCCTGCAGGCAGGCGGCGCTCCTGCAGCGCCTGCAGGCACCGGTGGCCCAGTCCCGGCAGAGCCCAGAGAAGCAAAGCGAAGGGAGCGGATTGTCCGCGGCAGCGGCGCGGAGGAAGGGGGCGGGCTAAAGGGTGCTCCCGGACCGGGTCTCTCTCTCTCTGCCGCCGCCGCCGCCGCTCCTGCCGTCGCCGCCTTGCAGCCGCATCATGGCCGCGAAGTCGGACGGGGGGCGGCTGAAGATGAAGAAGGGCAGCGAGGTGGCGTTCACGCCGCTGCAGAACTCGGAGCACTCGGGCTCGGTGCAGGCGCTGGCCTCGGGCTTGCCCTCGTCGTCGGCGGGGCCCGGCGGCGGCGCGGAGGACGACGAAGCGCCTGGCGGCGGCTGTTGCAGCTCCGGTGACGGCAGCGGCGGCTGCTGCTGCTGCTGCTGCGGCGGCGGCGGCAGGGCGGCGGGCGGCTCGCGGGGCTCGGGCGGAGGCTCGTCGTCGCTGTGCCTGCGGCTGGGGCGGGAGCAGCGGCGCTACTCGCTGTGGGACGGTCTGTGGATCCTGGCTGCCGTGGCCGTGTACTTCGCGGACGTGGGCACGGACCTCTGGCTGGCGGTCGACTACTACCTGCGGGGCCAGCGCTGGTGGTTCGGGCTGACTCTCTTCTTCGTGCTGCTCGGCTCCCTGTCGGTGCAGGTCTTCAGCTTCCGCTGGTTCGTCCACGACTTCAGCACCGAGGACAGCGCCGCGGCCGCTCCCGCCTCCGCCGCCTCCTCTGCCGGCGCCGGGCACGGCGAGAGCAAGCTGCTGGTGAGCAGCGGCTCGGCCGCGGGGGACATGGACGCCGGAGCTCGGCCGGGCACGCCGCAGAGGCAGGCGTCCAACGCCAGCAAGGGCAACGCGAACAGCAGCAGCAACAGCAGCAGCACCAATGCGACCACCACCACGGCCAGCGGAGGAGGCGGTGGCGGCGGCGGCGGCGGCGGCGGCGTCAGGGCCCCCAAGAGCCGGTCCGCCTCCTGCTCCTTCTGCATCTGGCTCATGCAGTCCCTCATCCACATCCTGCAGCTGGGGCAGATTTGGAGGTAAGCTTTGGAGGCTCCGCCGGAGAGCGCAACGGGAGCAGGGAGCCTGGCTTTGCGATGCACGGGAAGTATCGCAAGTGGCGCAAACCTGCTACTTTCCAGCGTGGTGTAGGACTGAGGCCCGCTCTCCTCCATTCCTTGACAACCGAGGGCGTGCGCGCGCTCATGAGGCTCTCCGCTTCCCGCAAGGGCAACGCTCTTGTGGAATATGGCTTGAGTTATGTGCCTCTGCATGTGTGTTCAGCGTGAATGCACACACTTGACCTACCCAGGCAGCTGTTCCTTGCTTGTGCTGGAGCATGTGGCCAAATACATTGTGCACTGCTGATGGTGCCACTTTGAGCTTTCCAGGAGCAGCTGAGGCACACAATGTAGAGATGGCATCCACACCCCTTGCAAGATTGGCTGCCTGCCTGGTGCTGAGCCCCAGCCTGCTTTCCACCTTACCTTTTAAAGGTTAAACAGGCAGAGGTGTGCTTTCGTTAGTGGGTCAGGCCATCCAAAATTCTTAAGTGGTCATTGTGGTCACTAGGTGTGTGTTCAATTAGAAAGAATACACATCTGCTCAGTGTCACTTGGGAAAACCAAGTAGGAAGGAAGTAGACACATGAACAGCTGTTTAATGTTAAATGAGTGACATCTGGACAGAGTGTAACCTTGTAGCACAGCACATGCAACAATTTTAGAGAAGTGCTGTAAAGTTTCCAAAGCCTGAATATGTAGTGGAAGCTGAAAAGCTATGCATACTTACATCAGATTAGCTCCACTTAACATAGTGGCCCTTACTTCAGAGTAAGTATGCATAGGATGTGAAACGAATTGTTTATTTTTGTTCAGTTCTTTCCATAAAAGAACTGTGTGGTGTGTGTATAGTATGTGTGTGGTTCAAACACATGTTTGTCTATGTGCATTGACATATAAGCATTCACTAAAGAGTAAAATACCCTGAGCTAAATGTTAGGCTAAATTTTGCTCTAAACTATTTGACATTTCTGAATGCTTGATATAATCCACATAATAGATACATTTTTGTCTACTTCCAAGTGAGAACTGAGTTCAGAACTGAGAATTTCTGAACTGAGATATTTGAGTGAGTTGAGATATACAAGTGGATATCCTGGTCCAGTTGAAATGACTACTATTGGGATCGGGAATTTTGCTCCTGAGTAGCTATGAAGGACATTGCAAGTGACTGTATAGCTTCCTAAAATGTATATAAGACAGCCCTGAACATGTCTACCCAGAAGTTCCAGTTAGTTCCACTCCCTGGTCAATTGTCCTGACCTCAGCATTATAGCATGTCATAAGTAGAAGCAAACCCTGTTGAATTGAATGTGGTTATGGTCAGGTAAGTGTGTATAAGACTGCAGTTTATCTGTACAGAAAGTGCTAAGATATGTACACTGAGTGTATTCTGTTGGCCCTTGTCACTTGTTTCTTTCTGAAACGTTTGACCAGTTACTTACTAAATTCCGAAGTCAAGTGTCTTTAAGAACTGATTCCAAACTAAGCTGGAATGACTGTAGTGAATTCTAACTCTTTGCCAATACTTCTTTTTTATAGTATACCTAGACACAGAACTACATAGAAGAACAGATATACTATTGATGATATTACTAAAGTTCTAGTCATAGTGACTGCAGGGTGCATTTCAATATATTTTAGGGTTCTGGAAAGTTATATTATAATTCCTGATGAATTTATTTCTAAAACTCTGCTTTTGTACTAAATTTAATACACTTTTCTCACTATAAATGGACTTCATCTTTTTTTCTCATGGTTTCTCTCTATTTTGAGCAAAGATTTCTTTATTAAACTTGCCAAACCTTCAGTAACTTCAGTAAAACTATATTCCAGATAATTGATTTCAAAATGTTGTGGCATGACTTTGGGAAGGTGGTGGCTTTGGTGATATTTTCCCAGCAAGCTAAAAGAACTGAGGGCAAAATCCAGAGAGGGTGCTCTGGTGATGACACATACTGGAACATGAAAAAGATGAACTATTGCTTATATGCAAAAACACCAGGGACTCTGCGACTCCTATGTAAGTGGGATTCCTGATCCATCACAGCCTGGATTTTGAGTTAGGAGATAGGAGCTATCCATGGTGCTGAACTTAACCCCCATAGGCTTACACCAAGAAGTATCATGGATAGCTTCTATAAAGTTTGGAATACAAGCTGCAATAGGCAAAGAGCCCATTGACATAGGAATCACCAGCCTTCCCTGCTGAAATATAAAATAAAGTACCTGAACAGGAACCTACACTGGCCAATTGCCTGTTCAGTCCTGCTAGAATCTCTGCTTTTCTTTTAATCATATTCACCATTTATTTTCATCATTTGTTACCTTTTCCACAATGAACATTTATACTCTTTAAAATATGTATTGCACAGCAAATAAGGGAATGATGGAAGGAAACTTAACCACACCAGAATTCTGATACATGCATTTTTAAAATACTTTTTTCACTCATGGTGTGTATTCATAATTGCGTTTATTATGTAAATTAATATGAAAAGTAGCTTTAGAGTTGTTTCTAAAGATGAAGCAAGATTTCAGCTGTGTGACTAAAGTTTGAAAAAGCAGGCATTTTTTCCATTCTCAAATGTCATCATTTTAATAAATAAGTATTGCTGCATTGGTCCATAAGAGAGAGGAAAAATGGACTGCAATTTCTAAAAAATCCAAAATTAGTCATAGTTTCAACTTTTTGAATTCTGGGGAAGTCAAAAGCTCTCACACATGTAACATTTGGTTGGTCATAATAAAGGCATCTTCCAACTGTTGGTTTTGGGTCATTTTTGATCACATTCCATACTGGATGGACTGCAAGTTCCACAAAACTAACAGAATATGTTAACTGTATGTTAGCTAACACAAAACCCTACACAAGTTTTTACAGGAAAAAAGTCCTACAACTCCCAGCATGCCCCAGCCACTCTCAATAAGCAATGTCATAGCTGGCTGAGGCATACTGGGACTTGTAGGCTCATTTTCATCTAAACTTGCATGGGGATATGATCCATTTTAATTTTAGTAAAAAAAACACCTTGTGACTCATCAATAAGAATATTATTAAGAACTACAAAGTTGTGTTGGAATGTGAAGCTGAACTATTGTTAATTGCTGGAGCATGCAGACATTTTTAACAGATATATTTACTACATGTCCCACAGACATTTTATTTCTCCTGTGGTTGCTAAAATGATGTTTTGAAATTGCAGACATGGTTCCCACCCTCACCTCCTTTTTAACTATGCTTGGTGGACTTAACAGAATATTCCTAACAGTTTTCTTTATTTCACTTTTTAGATTAGCAGGGACAGTAACATATTTTCCCTACTATATTTTTCCTGACCTTAGTAATTATAGTGGGTTGAACTGTTTTTTTGAATAGTTCCATTGCTTCTTAAGAAAAAATGGAAAAGGTATAACAGCAACAAAGCTAGGGAAGGAATACAGCTATCTCCTACCAAACACTTTAGTCACCTGCCCTATTATCTTAACTTGCCTTTGGGTTGGGAATTGGTGCAAAGTGCCTTGCTCCTTTAACTGCTCTTACAATGCAGAAACCAGCAATGGCCAGTGAGGCAGAAGTGGATGCTTCTGTGGCTTGCAGCAGCCACTTCAGCTGTTGAACAATTAGGAGACAGCAGAAAGTCTACCTTCTCCAGTCACTGCCCAGAAAAAGGGACCAACTCAGTCAGCACCATGGAAATGCATGGGTTGCTCACTGACTAGTTGTGGTTATCATCTACCAACAGCAACAGTGCTGCTAGACATACAGCAAGCATGTGCTTGCAAGTTGCTGACTGTTATCAGGGAAGGCAGATTTTCCCTTCCCATGTCAATTTTTCAGGGTACCACAGTACATAAACTTATGGGCCAATTGTTGCTACTGTGAAGAGAGGGATAGATTTTCTCTTTTTTCCTCAGAGAGCCACACCTTGGTAGTTCTTTAGTTATTCTCCTCTCAAAATGTTCTCTATCTTTCCATAAGAATTTATTTGGCTTCTAATTATGACATTTGTGAAGACATAAAACTGCCAGAGCTTATTTATTCTTGGTAATATTAATAGGTTCAATTTTCCTTCTCAAATATAAACATGATTGTTGAGAACCATTATATATTATTTTAATTAAAGCATACTAATGAGAAATTAATGTTTTTAATGATGATTCATAGGGTGATGTTGTGCCAAAAGTGATTTAAAATTATTAAAATGGGTGTTTTACCAAAGAGCTTTGAAAGAAATATCTGCTAGTGATGATACACGAATTAACTGAAACTGCCTCTTTGAGCACTACCACCTATTTCTACAAACTTCTGAGGGTATAATTCTGCCACATAATGCACAAATAAGAAGTAGAGAAGGATCCTGGAGGTGACTAGGGGATTCATGCTTCTGTTACAGCCTGAATACAGAACATTGTTGACAGCTTTCTGTGCTTCATATAGGAGTCAGATTCTAGCACTGCAGGGATAGTGATTTTATTGTTTAGTCTCCTACTTTGCCACCTCTTTCCGTGGAATATTTCTCTATAAAGGCACAGGAATAAATATTTTTGCCATATATTTGCCTGAAGTGTTGAATGTATGTATAGAGAGGTAAAGAGCATTTTCTTTTAATTCATGTAATGCTGCCAGGCTTGCCTCAAATAATTCTTACTGGAAATGAGAATCTGGCCTATAAATGTGCCTTCAGCAAATGTACAAGAAGATGCAGTTATTTTGGTAAGGTTCTGTGAAGCACAGCATGAGTGATGATCTCATTTGGGAGAATACAGATAGTGAAGCCAGGTGGAAGATCTCCCTGTCTTATGGCAAGGTGCAGAGGTGGGGATTTCTGAACGAGCTGCCATCTGTTACAGAGTTCTATGTCTGAGTTAGAACCTACTTGACTTCTGCTCCTATTAGTTACAATTTTAAAAAATCCCTGCGTTATACTGCTAGAGAATTTAGTTTGATTTCCTAACTGAATCCTGATGTAAGAGTCCACTCTAAGTATGTTCTTTCAAGAAGTGAATTTAGAGAAATCTGGATCTCAAAGGAGCCTAATATAACTCTGAAGAAAGGGGTGAATAGGGGAAAGAGCATGACAAAGCCCAACTGAAGCTGGATCTTATTTTATTTTATTTCTTTCTTTATACATACTCCAATCTTCAGTACACTCAAAACAGCTTCTCTCTCTCTCTCTCTCTCTCTCTCTCTCTCTCTCTCTCTCTCTCTTTCACACACACACACACACACACACACACAAATGTGTTGCCCTTTTTTGCTCACTCTCTTCATCCCGTCCTCTCATCTCCTCTTGCTTGAAATAATACTACAGCAATGCTGTAGGTTTCACGGACGCAAAAAGTACTTACGTTCATGGACACAAAAACTTACGTTTTTAAGCATTCCAACCACAGCATTTCACATGCCAAGGGAAAAAGAAAAAGGGGCAAGAAAATTCCCCTTTCTGCTACTATCATCATCGCATCAGAAAAATAGGATGGTGGAGGAGTTCTCCAAGTTGGATTACAATTTGCCAGAAACAATTATATTGAGATGGTGATCCAATAGTAATCTTACTTCTGTGATTACACATGAACTGGGTTTACATGTCATAGCAAACAACCCTATGCAGTTTCTGCAGCTCACTGGGTCTACTGGTCAGTTCCATGGTTTCCACAGAAACAAAGTTTTCAACTCCATCCTTTCACTTTCATCATGCATCTCATCAGCCCCTGTGAGCAAAATCCCTTTCTGTACTGCATCATACCCTGTCAGATTCCGTTACTTCTTCCTGACTGGTCCACTGAGGTTTGCAGGCATCTTTTCTTCTTCCCATTCCAAGTATATCTCCATTTCTGTCATGCTTCCTAGCTACTCCAGCCCCTAAAGGTTTGTTTTTTTAAAACAAGTTAACACTTTTGCCACGATTCCCTCCTTCTCCCTCTATGCATTCACCTGCTTTCTTCATGGCAGAGAGTAAACAGAGTTATGGACACATCACCAAGCCAGCAGGAACCAAGTGAGTGGTGATGTGTGCATTACTAGAAAACTGTGGGAAATAGAGATTGGATACACGGAGCAGTCCCTTTGATTGTGCTCTTTCCATGAGACTCTATGGTGTTTCTTAACAACCAATGGTAAAATGGAGTTCCCAAGTTCAGATGTCATGAGAAGCTACAGTAAATATTGGAAACCTTACAACAAACCATTGCATCCCTCTGTGGTTTCAGGAAACCAAGTGTACTGTGCTGAACTCCATGATGGGGTTCTGATGACATGACAGACCAACAAGGGTAAGAAACAGCCATGGCTTCTCATGAAGTGTGTATAGAACCAGTGTATAGAGTAGATGGTCTCTGAGACATATCTAAGGTGTGACACTGCTTCTGGATCCAATACTCCTTAGCTTCTTCCTTACCATCAGCAACATAACAGAGTAAGGCTGGCTGAGGAATGCTGGGAGTTGTAGATCCCTTTTCTGTATCAATGTGCATATTCTAAGTAGGATCAGGGTGCGATGCAACTCACTGACACAATCACAGATGTTTAATTTCTGTTCTTTAATTTTTTAATTTAAAATTTCTATGCAAAATACTGGCATTGATTGAATGAATTAAGACTACTTTGGGTTTCTTAAATTTATTACCATTTTGAATCAGTCTTCCTGTTAAAAGAGCCATCATTTCAATGAAAAATTTCATTTCCTAGTTGCCTGCACAAGCACAATTCTTTACACGACACATACAGGCAATTATCCCTCCTTGTCCTCAGATACACTTCTGAAGTAAATAAGACTGTTTGTATTGAATAAGGTATTTAGATCATAGGCAAACATTATTAAAGTGAATGCTGCTGCTATCAACAGTGCTTCAGGGATTGCATCCTTATTTATTTTGGAGAGAGACCTATGGTCAGAGATACTAGTTCAGATATAACTCTGGAGTGATTGAGACTGAGATGGCAGCAGTGCAGGCTGTATCCAAACACTAGATGTAAACTACGTAAGTCAATGCAGCAATAGTTAAATTTGTTTTCAATGCCCACTGATTTACACTCTTGCTACTGGTTCTGGTTGTTTTACCCATGCTTGTTCACTGCTGTGTTGGATGGACAGCACAGTTCTAATCCTATCCATGGTCCTCTGGTCAAAACACATATTGTACACTTATTTGCAAATTCTATTCAGAATGAAGAGATTGCAGAATCTGGTGCTCTTTCACATTATACCAATGTAATAGCATCTGTAGGGAATTTCAGATTGTTTACAGGAAAGCAAAAGTAAAAGGAAGAAATAAAGTGGATGGGTATTCATGTTAAAGGGAATTCCTCAGATAATATTATACAAGGAGCTGGGAACCAGTAAAGGAGGAAATTAATAGCCTTGCAAGAAAGAAAGAAAATTATAAAATAATTAGGCATTTTACTAATCTATGCTTTATTAGCTATGACTGCATCCATTCTAATTGATAAGGCACAAACATTTTCATAGCCTTCTCAATGTAGCTTATTTCTTAGTTTTACCGTCCAAATTAGAAATATTAATGGCCAATGTAAAATATCAGGTTGAAATGAACCTTGAGTGAAGCTCTGACGCTATGCAAAAATTAAAATAAAAATAGTTGAATATTCAAGGATTAGTCCAGCAGTGGATAACTTCATGTCTGAGAGCCTACTCTAGGCTTCCTGAGGACTCACACTTCTGCTAGTCCCACACTTCTAAGTGCCAATTGTTTACTGTTTTTCTGGCTTTTGTTCACTTTTCCACATTCTGAAAGGTTGAAATGCTACTCCTAAGGCTTAGTCATTGACAGTAAGAGTTTTCAACTACACTATGCTGCTATTTTTTATATTTTGGCTGTACCCCTTTCACTTCTGACTCAGCTGCAATTTGCCTTCAGCCCTGACAGCCTCTGGAATGTGGGCACTAAGAAATTATCTGAAATGAAATTAGCTTCTGCAGCTGAAAGAGGTTCAAGAGGTTTAGACCAGTCCATCTCTTCTGTATACCATTAGGAACATGAAGCCTAGCACAAGTATTTATATCTGTGTACAGAGATGTTACTGATGAGAAATTTTACAGTGTGTGTTAGAAGGAGAAATATGTAGAGCAGGGCACAAAGCAGGAAAAGAAAAGGATGTGGTGGTAACCTGATTTCTTCTTAGTGATGTTTCTGAATTTGATTTTTAAGGAAGAGAGGAAGATCTTTAAAGCATAGAGAGTTTGTACTTAAGTGCCCGATTTTAAGAACAAAGTAGACACCAAGGAATGTGGAAATTATAAGGATGTTAAGTTAATGAACCATATAATGAAGTAATGGGAAAGGATCGTGGTACAGTGTCTTACGCAAGTAGATGAGGCCAGTGATAATTCTTGTTCAGAGAAGGGAAGGGCACAATCAAAGCCAGTTTGTGTCTAGGTTTTTACAAATCACATGCTGGGATATTGGGAATGGGAGTAGCACAGGGCTTGGAAGGCTATGTGAAACTGCCCCCAACTCTTTAATTGGCTATAATCATATTGCTTAAATGCAATGAGGAGGTTAAGAATAATTTAAAGTTATTTTTCTGATCAGAGCTGTAACTGAGAAAATAGAAAAAGATTCATATTTCATCCATAAGTTTGCAGCCTTATGGCTATCCAACTTCACCTGGGAGCCCATATGACTATTTGGATTCCCAGCTTTGAAATCCTACAATGTTGGAACTTGGACTCCAAAGTCTGAGCCTCACCCTGCCTCTCTTGCAGCCAATATAGAAACATGCTGCCTTTCTCCCAGGGTTGCAACTGGGCCTTGGAGGTGGAAAAAGGAGATGTGCCAAGGGATAAGAATTTGCCCTGGTTCAGATGGCAATTTGAGGTTTCTAAGGGCCCTATCCTTTTACCTGTATCCTCAGGTTTATAAGATTCTTATACCCTACAAAGCTGAAGCCAGCAAGGTCAGGGGAGCAGAGGAAAAAATCTTTGATTCCTCTTTTATTTACCTCCTATGTTCATACTAGGTGGCTTTTCAGCTTTTTTAGCAAGCACCCTTTGGAGGGGTGGGGGAAGGAAGGAGGCTGGGGGAGACTCAAGATAAATTGTATCTTGTCTCTCCAATCTCCTCCCTTTTGCAGCCACCAGAATTCTTTCTTGCCTTCCTTTTCAAGCTTGATCTTCTGACCTCAGAGGCAGGCAATGCAATCCTTTCTATGCTAGCTACAAGAGACTGGGGATTGGATCTCTCATTCCCCTTCTAAGGTTAAGGCACTGATCTTGGAAAGGGTCTACTGAGTTATCATGTGGCCCCTAGGCTACTTGGCCAAGGGTCATAGAATTAGTCTCTAAACCATAATGAACCAGGAGTTGCAAGCTCTCTCTCAGTTACCTTCCCTTGTGCATTAGAGGAGCTTCACATTTACTTTAGAACTGAAATTCTACATTACAGACAAATGCAGAAAATGGTGCTTTGCTCTAGCTAAAAGTAGCTAAAGGATATCAAGCTACTGTTTGATACTTGCTTACTTAGAACAAACCACCTTTTTGTTGTTCACTGAGTTTGTGAAAAACACAGTTTGTTCAAAAGTGGATGCTGTCATTCTCTGTGTGCTGGCTCATACAAAATGCTTGTGCTAGGCCAGGAAAATTTTTGATTATGATTATGAAGATGACAACTTGGAAATACTGGGAACTATAGGAATTTTTCTGTGCAAATATTCATAAGATTGTTCCCTAAATCTGCTTGGGGTTCCACATTTCTTCAGGTTCTTGGTCAATGAATATAGAGCTGGAACTGAAAATGCATTACATGAGGAAGGTTAAGTTTTGTATTGTCCTTTTCTTTTCTTTTCTCTCTGTGTAAAAATGTTGAAAGCTTTTAATTGGCACATGAAAGCAGTGAAATGACAAAGGCAACTCAAGCCCTATAGCTATTCTTACTGTATTCAGAGAGCAAGAGTTTGTGCTGAGAACCATGTGCATGCTGGGCTGTGGCCCTTTAGGCTGTGTCTGGATTGGACGCTATCCCGATGACATTTGAGTGCTTGCAGTCCATTTTCTTTTCAGTGTACGATCCTTTCCAGCACCTGTAGCTCCTTTTTGATCTGTTTCCTGTCAGAATCCCGGAATCTCAATTTGAGAAGAGGGAATAAAACTTGGGTTCGTGGGAAAGATCAAGTGTCCAGACCATCTAGGCTTTATCGTATTTACCCCAAGTTTCCCACGGTACTCACGATAATGCATGCATTACCGGGCAGGCAGAGGTAAACTCTGCCGCAAAGCTTCAACACCATTGCAGGGTATTTTATAGGTACATAGGTACAGGGCAATTGATGACAGAATGCAGAGATTACAATAAGATTCTGAGGTCATCACATACAGAACAGATAAAGGAATGTCAGTCAATCATACAGTAACAATGAGATTACAATATTTCTAATTGCCTGTAGTGACACTTTAGTTCAGTTGCTTGAATCCATCTCCAGGTCTGCTTAGACATGTAAATTCAAGCTACTGAACTAAAGT
>NW_025335438.1:17228491-17267278 GCF_004798865.1 Varanus komodoensis | reverse complement strand
ATTGATGACAGAATGCAGAGATTACAATAAGATTCTGAGGTCATCACATACAGAACAGATAAAGGAATGTCAGTCAATCATACAGTAACAATGAGATTACAATATTTCTAATTGCCTGTAGTGACACTTTAGTTCAGTTGCTTGAATCCATCTCCAGGTCTGCTTAGACATGTAAATTCAAGCTACTGAGAAACTATGCATGAGCTCAAGATTCTTATCTAGACTCTAAACATTCTGAATTGACCAGGGCACATGGAGCCTCTGGGCTAGGAAGATACTTCCTTGAATTCCAACAATGATTATTTAATCATTGTGAAGGTATACAATGTAAATTTGGACTAAATGGCCTTTGTACTGTAGCTGACAGCTAAAGGTGAGAGAAAGGAGTAGGGGAATGCTATTTTAAACAGTGACTGCTTGGTTTTGAGAAGGAAGACAGGATTTGATCCCACAATGCAAAGGTACACAGAAGTAATGCTTTTCAGACAGGATTTATCCAAATAGTCCCAACACTCCCCACACTCCACATCTTGCCCAGTGCTAGAAAAGCTGATGTGTGTGCCGTGTGTCTCTGTGTGTGTGTGTGTGTGTGGTCTCTCTACTTCAATGTCTTGTATGTTTTTTACTTTGTTAAAATCACACACAGAGACAGAAGTGTGTTCACATGCAGCAGCTAGGATAACTAAGTCTTGATGATAAATGCTACATTTTTGTCTGTTCATATTCAAGGTACCATAACTTGAAACACTATTGCTACCCCATTTTTTACTTTTGACTGAGAGCATTTTAGAGTAATAATTGGGAGCAACATTGGTTCCTACCTGAGCCTTATGTAGATGCTTAGGTGAGATGTGAAACAACATGGAAGGCCATAGATCATGCCCCAGTCTCTACTTTAAATCACACACTGCAAGTGAACTGGAATCCCTGCAGATTACATTCTGAACTGCAATTTACACATAAGTAATCCTATTGACTCATTCTTCTAGGGCACTGTCACAGTGCCTACTCTAAAATGTCCCCAAACTTCAGCTTCCAACCTTTTACTTTATAGATAATACATATTTAGATATTAAATTTAGGGTTTAAAACCAACATGCTCAGAGCACAAAAATATCCCCAAGTATCCATAGGAATAGCTGTATGGGGTACTTTGGTAGTGTCATGCAGATTCTTTTATTCTGCATAGCCTTAGGAAGGATCAAACCTTAAATTACAAGTACTGGCTGACAGCTGAAGGCCATTCTTATGTTGATTGCAAGCTCTTAGGGGAAAATTTCAGCCAGAACAAAGAATTTTCAGATGCAGCATTTTTCTTGCCTGAGGCACTTTCTGCTGGGGGCAAAAATGAACCCACAATGCCACTAGTGATATCTTTTGTTTTTCTTTGAAAGAATAAGTTGATGGAGGTCTCTTTATTTACTGATGTTGATGGTGATACCATGTGACACCCCCACCTCCCAAAAAAATCTGGACCCTTACTGGACCTCTTGTAATATATATTTTCCTCCCTGCTGGCAATGTTGTGGAGCAATCAGTCTCTCCTTCATTGCCTAGACAACCCCAAAAGGTCCACTGGCTATAAATTACTCTGCTGGAAATATACATGGCAGGTCAGGTGTGGGAGGAGGTGGCTATGAACTTCTAGATGAAGCAGAGTTGATGCAATTTGCCCTAGTTGTTGAATGTGTTCCTGGAAAGAAACTGTTAGCAACAGACACATGGTCATGTAGCCCAAAGCTGTATCAGGACAGTTCTGAATCTAAACAAAATGAAACATTCCATGTGGTGCTGAAGAAAGTCTATAGACTACTAGTGGCTTGCAAGAGGTAACTAAAGAGGCAATCCTAAGCCTCTAACACAAAGGATAGCATCTAACATCAATAACTTTGAATCAAGGTTTATTCACTCATTGCAGGACAGTATCTGAACTGCTGTAGGATGGTGCAGATTCCCACTCTCAAGGCCATAGACATCACAAGGATCATGGGGTAGGAATCCAAGTATGGATTCTTCTGCCCATTTCTTCTCTTTCAGCTAGTAAGGAAACTATACTGCTGTTTCTATTTGAGGATACAATAGCATTCTTTGGAGATGCTGGAAAAGGAGACAAGGGTACAGGGCAGTAGGAAGGTGTGAAAAGAGGAGGCAAAGCTAGTGCCCATTTGATCCAAGTACTACTTTGTTGCTTCCCCTGCTCACTGGAAGGCAAGTCAGCCATACGGACTGAAATTGAAGTCAAATGGTGGGTGAAAAGGCTAGAAAGGCTCCAACTTTCTCCCATCCTGCCTGGCTCTTGCTGGCAACCCTGTATAGAGAGAAGGCTCTGAGATCAGAGCGCTCCATCAATCAAACATCAGTCCTTGGGATCATGCTGTAAGGTTGTATTCTATTTGAATAAGAGATCTATCTGGTATCTCAGAGAACTGCTTTCAGGCCAGTTACTTCAAGAGCTCTCCTTCATGAACCACTGCCTTGCTGTGGCAAAGGGGCTTGTGTAGCGCAATGAAGCTATGAGCTATGCTGTGCAAGGGCATCCAAGAATATATATGAATATTCTTGGAAGCGGACTGACTGGCCATGCGACATGGCTCTGTTTGCCCACTGTAGAAAGCGTGCATAGGTTCATTACCACCTGAAGAATTTTATGTTCAGATAAAAAACAGATTTGCATTACTCAATTTAATTGACTATGAACTAGAAGAACTATGGACTGAAACCAGAGACATTGTTGGGGAGGAATGCCAAAAGAAAATTCCTGTAGTCAGATGTCCAAGCTAGATTCTGAAATGGAAGAAGCACTAGAAATCATATTGCAAATATACATTGGCTACTGGAGAGCACTATAGATTTTTTTAAAGATTATTCTGTGCTTTATAGTCCACAGAAAAGCCTTTGACTGTGTGAGCCACAAGAAGCTATAGATGAAAGAAATGGGTATGCCTCAGAACTTGATTGTCCTGATAAATAACCTGAAAAAATATGGAAAAATAGAATAGTTTTTATAGGCAAAGGTGTAATTTGTCTTCCCATCTGTTCAATCTGTATGCAGAACACATCATAAATAAAGTTGGATTAGAATCAGAGAAAGGACTGAAAATTGGTAGAAGACACATCAAGAAACATGAAAAAGCTGAGGCTGACATACTTTGGACACATCATAGGAAGCAAATCTCCTTGGAGTATTTATTATTATTTATTTATTTAAAACATTTCTATGCCGTCCCCATTGCAACAAAGGTTCGGGGCGGCTCACAGCATAATTAAAACATATAAACAACAATTAGTACAATTAAAGATTAAAAAGCCCGGTAACATCTCGGCTTAAAAATTTAAAATCCTATAAATACATAATAAGTTAACAATTAAAATAAGTTTTAAATAAAAAGGTCTTAGCCTGGCGCCAAAAAACAAATAACAATGGCACCAGGCGGACCTCTCTGGGGAGCACATCCATAGGTGGGGTGCCACCGTAGAGAAGGCCCTCTTCCAGGTACTCACCCTCCTAATATCATTCACGGAGGGTTCCCAGAGAAGGGCATCTGTTGCCGATCTCAAGGGGTTGGAGGGCATATATGGACGCAAGCGTTCCTCTAGATAACCAGGTCCCAAGCCATTGAGGGCTTTCTAGGTCATAACCAACACCTTGAATTGATTGGAGTAGACAATCATGCTAGTGAAAGTCAAAGACAGAAGAAGAAAAGGAAGACAAATATAAGATATATTGAATTCATAAAGGAAGCCGCAGCCTTGAATTTACAAGAACTGAGCACAGCTGTCATGGACAAGACATTTTGGAGACATTTCACTCATAGGCTTTCCATAATGTGGAGATTCCTTGACAGCGCATAGCAGCAGTAGTGTGCTAGGTTTGGGTCTGCCTTTCAAAAGTGTTTCGAAACTTCAAGTGGCCCGAAATTTTGTGACTAGACTGATGACTGGTGCAAGTTACTGTGAACACATGATGCTCTTGTTACAGTAGTTTCTCACTGGATACAGGTTTGTTTCCGGGTATAATTCAAAGTGATGCTTACAACTGCTAAACTTCTATACTGCTCAGAAACAGGATGCTTGAAAGGATGCTGTTATCAGAGCCTTGCTCCCATTGTAATCTCACCTAGTGTGAATATGAGACTAGGCTTTCTCAGCAGCTGTTCTGGAAGTCCAGGTTGGCTTCGTGTCCATTACCTTTCTACTGGCAGACAAATCCATTGCTTATTCTGTCAGGCCTTTGGTGCCAAGTGGGTTTTCTGCTGCAGGGGATTTTCATTGGTTGGGTTCTGTCTATTTGTTTTATCATTGTATTTTTGTGGAATTGTTTTAATGTTATAATTAAGATTTTACTTTAAATCTATATTTTATTATTGGTAGCTGCCATGAGCATAAAGCAGCAAGATGGGATATTGTAATAAAGTATTCAAAATGATTAATGCCTAAACTTTGTGAGGCAGAGTTTGTTGGGTGGGGGAAAGAAGGGAGTCAACAGCAATATTTTGTATAATAATGATGAAAATTTTAGTTAATATAACTGCATTATAAAAAAATAAAGCACTAAACATTTCATGTACAATCTATTAGGCAAAAAACAACAACAGCTCAGAGTGCAGCCAAAATACAGTAGACTACAGAAGATAATTAATAGGACTGGTACAGCTTAGTAATAACTATTTTGAACTCTAAACAATAGTGCACAACTGTTTGTGTCAGAAGGACTGGTTATAATTATTGTCAGCAACAATATGCTATGGGTTAATTAGGAACTTGTGATATTGATTATACCCATTACTAAATTAAGGGGTATGCTAGAATTTTAAGTATGGCATTTACTCTTCCTATCTGTGTAGTTATATGGGAGGGCACTCTAAAAATAAACACAAAATGGGTTTCTTGACTAAACAGATGGAACAAAAGCTCCTATAGTAAGCAATTTCATTTCAGTTTATACAGAAAGACCCAGTAGAGCACTTGAGTGATCTAGCTTGGGCCACATGTAGTAGCTATGATAACAGAGACTGCATTTGAACCATGGAAATGTACTTTTGGCACACCCATGCTGATTCACAGTTGCTGTCCATAGAGACATTGAGTGCATTGGGTGCATGGCCTGTGGTGACAATTCACTGATAATTTTTCCATTACTATCCCCTTGTACAAGTTCCATTCTTTTCTGTAAGATTTGTACAGGACAACATCACAGCAAAGTGTTGTGGCTTGGCAGAGCAGTGCATAATGTTGCCAACAATATAAAATGGCAATGAGAAGTATGACATTTCACTCACATAGTACATTTCTTTATTTCCATTTCTGTTTGTAACTTTTAAGTCCCGGGAATGTCAAATTAGGATGCATTTTACACAGAAAAGAAATAATGTTCCCTTCCAAAGCCACTTCCTTCTTCAATAATTCATTCAGGTTTGTAGATTGTCCATAAAGAAATATGAGTAAAATAATACTAATTTAATATGTGAAACTACTGTAGTAGCTTTTCTCTAATACATATGATTTAAATAGGGTGTGACAGTTTAGGGTCTCTGCTCGCCCCATGGCACATTAGGATAAAACTTGGCAAGTGACTGTAGTGCTCTTATATCTTCTGGAAGAGTGAATGAAAGATTCATTATTCAAAAATGGTATTAATCGACCTGTTTTTCATATGCTAAGTCTGTTTTTTCTGTTTACATTCTAACATAAATTACTGCTTTTACTAGAATAATCTGATTATTTTGCCTTTTGCTCATAAACTAGATTTTCAGTATAGTAGTTCAATCATGTCAAAGTAATAGCTTGACATCCAAACTAAAATGTGATCTTTTCTAAGAAATTTACATTAAGGATGGCAGTATCTTTTCTTTTTGCCAAGCTGTATTGAGTTGTATGTCTCAAGGAATAGCTCCACTACATGATATCTCTTTTGAATCTATTCTGACATATGCCAGCACCTATAGTTCAATAGTGTCCTCAGAAGAAACATCTTTAAGTCAAGCAAAACAATACATAAACAACAATGTGACTTATTGTAAAAGCATGCTGCTGCAATGATATACACAGGTACCATGAGTAAGTATGACTGATAGTCACAGTACCATTGTCTTTGTGGTGGTAATGGCTGCCATAGCTAAGGACTGTAGGACAAGTTGAAGTTGAGGGTTAAATTACTCGAAATCATGAACATAGATGCACAAACAGTATGCATACCATAAGTTAGGAAAAGTAGCATGAAGTCTGAGAGGTCACTAGCATGGTTAACTAGTAGATTCAAGGAAACCTTTTGAGAGAAGGTTTACTTCAAGAAATGGAAATCTTAACCAAATCAGGAAAGGAAAAAGAAAGCTTGTACAAGGGAAATGCAAGCAGACAATGTGAGAAGTAAATAAACGTTTTGAAGAGCATACTGCTAACAACATCAAAGCCAACAATAAAGAATTGTTTAAATATATCAGATAAGAGAAACCAGATGAAGGGACAGTTTGAACATTGGATGACAAGAATTAAAGCAGCACTAAGGGAGGATAAGGAAATTGCAGAAAAGCTGGGTGAGCTATTTTCACCTGTCTTCACTGCTGAGGACAGAGAATGGATACCTGTTCCTGGACAGATGTATTCAGGAAGGGAGTCAAAGGAATTAAGGCTAATATGATAATGGCTAAAGAGTGGCTAAAGATAAAATTCTCAACTTTATTGACAAGGTGAAAGTTAATAAATTACTGGACCCAGTTGATATCTATCCTAAAGTTGAGCTCAAATATGGAATGGCTGACCTTCTTACCAGAATATGTAACATGTGTCTAAGAACACCAGGATAATGGTGAACACCAGGATAATGGTGAATGGGCAGTGTAACACCATTTTTTAAAAGGAGATCCTGGAGGAAATTGGTTGAAAATGTTAATAAATATAGAATCAGTAAGCACATAGAGGGACAGATTGTGCTGAAAAAAATAATCAACATGGTTCCCATGAAAAGTGAGTCTTGTCTCACAAACCTATTAATTTTTTTTAGAGTGTCACTAACCAGCTGGACATGGGCAATTCAGTAAACACTGTTTACTTGGACTTCCAAAAGGCTTTTGACAAAGTCTCTCACCAAAGACTCCTGAGCAAACTAAGCAGTTATGCAATAAGATCAGACATTTTATGGATCAATAGCTGGTTAAAGAACAGAAAGCAGAAAGTGGAAATAAATGGTGACTTCTCCCAAAGGAGGGATGGAAAGAGTGGGATCACAAAAGGTTCTGCATTAGGACAAACCTATTCAAATACTGGAGGGACTGCAGGTGGCGCAGTGGTTTAAACCACTGTGGTACTGGCCTGGTTGATGGAAAGGTCGCCGGTTCGAATCTGCACAACAGGGTGAGTTCCTGTTGCTCTGTTCCAGCTCCTGCCAACCTTGCAGTTCGACAGCATGCAAATGCAAGTAGATAAAAAGGTACCACTTCGGTGGGAAGGTAACAGTGTTATGTGCACTTCAGTGTTTAGTCATGCTGGTCACATGACCACGGAGACTGTCTGTGGACAAACGCTGGCTCCCTCAGCCAGGAAACGGAGATGAGCATCGCCCCCAGGAGTCAGACCTGACTAAACTTAATGTCAAGGGGAAACCTTTACCTTTATTCCAATACTCTGGGATTAGCAGTAAGCAGTGAAGTGGCTCTATTTGATGATAACACCAATTTATGGTGGTTAAAACCAAAAGAGATTTTGAGGAACTCCAAGTTTGGAGAATGGGCATGAAAATGGCAAATGTGGCTCAATATAAGCAACTGTACTACAATGCATATTAAGGGAAAAAAATCCAACTTCAGCTATAGGTTGATGGGATCTGAGTTAGCAGTGACTGTACCACAGTATGAAACCATCCCCTCGATCTCCCAGCCCTGGTGATTAAAGAAGAAGAAGAAGAATGGAACCCAATGGTGGCTAGTATAACTTATAGTGACAACCTGTGAAGAATGGAAAATCTGAAACATTAAGATTTTTTCTATCTTCTTAACAATAGTTTCAACCTAGAATAAAATAGAATAGAATGCACTATAGATAATTCAAAGGGAAAAGAATGAGAAATAGAAAGAAAAGCAGACAATGTTGTTACCAAACAGGATTTTCATGTATATATTCTGGTCCAGTTCTGATGCAGTTTTGTTTATTCTCCAGGCATGATTTTGAACCGATAAGTAACTTGCTGGTAAAAATGTGGTCGAATTCAGAACTTCTACATTTTGATTTTGTCTCACAGAGATATATTGTCTCATACTATGAAATCAAGAATTTTAGACCACATACTGTATAATTTAAGCTTATATCTTGTTAAATAGAATTCAAGTTCCTGGGGAAAGATTTCTTGGCTTATGGTCTATGGTTAAATTAGAGTCTGTACTTAAATCAAGCTTGTTGGATAAAGACACTCAAATGAATTTATAATGCATTATTGGGGTAACAAACATGCACCCACCTTTGGAACAACACTAGTATAAATTAGTCACTAGCAAAACAATTCTATGCATGTCTACTCAGTAATAATTCCCAGTGAGTTTGATGAGGTTTATTTACCGTAGGCATATAGGATTTCAGCCTTAATTGATTTGACTATGAGAAGTTAAGCACCTAACCCTCCCACCTTTTAATTATTACAAGAGTTAATGCTGCCTCCTCCACACCATTACCTACTATTTCAAACTCAGAAGCATGAATGTTCTACTCAATTTGGTTATGTGCAAAAGGGCCCTATCCACAATTCCCTGTTTTTAATAAGCAGGCCTGTAAGCAGGCTTTCTGATCTTGTGGCTCCAAAAACTGGAGAACTTACAAACCAAACACATTAAGAAGCTACTGCTGCTGTGAAAGTAATGAAAAAGCCTGAAATATTTGTGAATGTTTGGATGTGACTAGTGTGATTCTTTGGACTGTGAGCTCAAAATTGAGGAATTTGTGGATTCATTTTATCACATATGTACCTTGGATTTTACCATTGAATTGACCAAAAAAAATCCTCAACGTGACTTTCATGCTTTCTTAATAATAATAAAAAGAACAAACACCACAAAAATAAACATTCCCAAAAGATTGTGAGACAACATAAATTCTCTGTAAAGCATCATTCTCTACAGAGTCATTAAAAGGCATCAACTTGACAAGTCAGACACCTACTGAAAAAGAAAGGCATTCATTGGACAATTGAAATCCAATCATTTCAGGCAAGGTTGGTCTTCCTATGCAGAGTTCTAGTGCCTAGTTGTAACCATACTAGCCACAAGAGGACTTCTTTGTAAATTTACAAAGAATTGCACCCTAAAACAAGTATATATAAATCCTACTTTTCATGGTAATCCTAAATTTGTTCTCATTATCTTCATTAATAAGCCCTCAAGCTTACCCTTCGGGAGTAAGTTAAAGGTATGTGTTGCCAAAATACAGGTATAGGGCAGCAGTCACTATTTTGACAGCTGAATTTTTTGATAGATGGGCCAACATATTAAGATGCAGTTGTCTGCAAAACAGAAAAATGTACAGGAATCTGGAAAGGAAGGAATCACTTTGTATAAGTGTATGTGCATATCAAGCATCCTTCTGTGCATGTGTATTCAGATGATTTACACCACAAACCTATATAGAATTTCCATGTTCTATCATGTCTTTCAAAATGGAATTGGTTGGTGATTTGAATTGCTAAATTTAGAATGGAGATGTAGATTGAAATCAATGTGACAAGTTAGTTGCTATTGATTTTTGCAGGGTTTCAATATAACTAAGGAACCTAGTATGGGTCACTAGGTAGCTCCTGCAACTACAGACTTTGGATCATTTTTATTTATGAACCTTAACAACTTTACAGTGAATAGAATCAGTCTACAAAAAATCTAAGCATTTGTGTCAGTGAATTTTAGGGTTACACTTTGCAGGAAGCCTCATGGAACTCAGATTCTGAATAGCTATGCAGAGGATTGCACTATTACTGTATCAGTGGAAACCTGGTTTTCAGAGTATGTGCAAAATGGCACCAAATGTTTAAATCAGGTTTGTCTTGAAAATGCTCCCTCACTGCCATGTTCTCAAGCTACAGAAGTCTGGGTGATTCTGGCATATTTTTCAGTGGAAGGCAGGAAAATTCTAGGAAAGTTTGTGGTAGAGGGCTTACTGAAAAACCATAGTGGCAGCAGTGTTTTTGAATTTTTGCTTTTTTTGCTTTTGTTTTATGATGCTATTTATTAAAATATTTGCTCCAGTTAAATCTTTTTCTGTTCCTCTCTGCAGTACCTCAGGAATGATGCTATATCATAACACAAGAGTTAGTAAGGCATGGAAAAGCAACAAATGATTTATTTGTTATTATATTATTATACTAAATAATGAATTAAGTATAATTGCTGAGATTATATATCACCATCATTTTGGTGCAACATGCAGCCTCCAGGTAGAGGTTATTCTATATTTTGCAAACCTAAGAATCATAGAATAACTGTGGGTTGTTTCAACTACTAATCCATAGTGTTTGGGTACACACGTCATAGAATAACCAGAGGTAGCATATCCAAAATGGTAGTGGTGCATGGGGAAAACATGGGTTAATTAACCCAAGACTGGCTGATGTTGGCAACGCGCCGACTCCGTGCCGCCACTCGGCAGCGACGCCCGCACCGGCAGCAACACCGTCCGACCGACCAACCCCGCCGGGCAGGCACCTGGCACCAGGACCCGCCCTGCACGCGTGAGAGGCGTGCGCCGGACGGGGGGGGCGGATCATCGGAGCGCCCCGCGGCCTCAAAGCACCGGCGGCGGCCAGGGCTGGCAGCCTCGGGCCAGCAGCCGAAGGGCGACGGCCAAAGGGCCGTCGCCACCATTTGGTGGGCTGTTTGGTGGGCCAAGCAGGGGGCTGGGCTGGCCAGGGAGCTTTGATTGGCCATTTCATAATTGGCCCTCTAACTGTTTTTAAAATATTTATTGTATTTTAAACTTTTTTATGGAGTTGTCCCTGGCCATGCCGCCGCTTGTGCTCCTGGGGAGCGCACGGGCGCCGCCATTGAGGTGGTTTTGGGCAATGGACTTAACAGCGGTGGGAGCTTAACATGTCTGCATAGAAGAAGGAGGGACAGATGGCTGACACCTGTCCCTACTCTTGGTTTTGCCCCCAACCAGAGGGTACCAGGGAGTCTTGTCAGCCACCCCTCAGGCTTGACAGTGCTGCTGCTTAAGGCCAGGTCGATCAATAACAAATCTCCCCTCATCCATGATTTGATTGTGGATGAGGGGGCCGACCTGGCCTGTATAATAGAGACCTGGGTGGGAGGGGGGGGGATGTTGCCCTCTCCCAATTGTGTCCGCCCGGGTATATGGTCCAGCACTGTTCACAGCCGGAGGGGAGGGGAGGGGGGGTCGCTTTGGTTTACCGAGCTTCCATCTGTCTCACGGGACTTCCTGTCCCTTCGAGACCAGGGCTGGAGTGTCTCTACTTGGTGTTGGGCGTCCGAGACAGATTGGGGATTCTGTTGGTGTACCGTGCACCCTTCTGCCCAACAGTCTCCCTGCCTGAGCTGACGGAGACTGTCTTGGACCTGGCGTTGAGGACCCCCAGGATGTTGGTCCTGGGGGACTTCAATCTCCATGCCGAGAATGGTCTGACTGGGGCGGCTCAGGACTTCATGGTCTCCATGAAGACCATGGGGCTGTCTCAACATGTCATCGGCCCGACCCATGAACGTGGACACACTCTGGACCTGGTTTTCTTGACGGGGCAGGGGGAGGGTGGTCTGAGGGTGAGGAATTTATGCTTGACTCCCCTGTCATGGTCAGATCACTTTCTGGTGAGGTTTGTGCTCGAGAGCGACCTCTCCCTCTGTAAGGGTGCAGACCCGATTGTGTGGGTCCGCCCCCGGAGCCGGATGGATCCAGAAGGATTCCTGAAGGCCCTGGGGGAGTTTCCGGCTGACAAGTCGGGTGCTCCTGTCGAGGCTCTGGTCGAACTATGGAATGGGGAGATGACCAGGGCTGTTGACACGATCGCTCCTAAGCGTCCTCTTCCACCGGGCAGAGCTCTTCCCCTTGGTACACTCCTGAATTGAGGGCGATGAAGCAGGTTGGGAGACAGCTAGAGCGTAGGTGGAGGAAATCACGAGATGAATCTGACCGAACACACTTGAGAGCCCACTATCGGGCCTATGCTGTGGCGGTGAGGGCAGCAAAAACGATTTTTTTCTGCTTCCATTGCCTCCTCACAATGCCATCCAGCAGAGCTTTTTCAAGTGGTGGACGGCCTGATTCGTCCAGGTCCTAAGGAAAACCTGGTTCCACCCTCAAAGGCCCGCTGTGACGACTTTGCCGGGCATTTCAGGGAGAAAATCGCTCAGATTCATCACGAGCTGGATTCCACTATTGATTCAGAGGTTTTTAGGGAGACACCAATGCTGCCGTCTGGTCCAGAATTATTGGATGAATTTCAGTTATTGCGGCCCGATGATGTGGACAAGGTGCTTGGACAAGTACGTCCTACCACTTGCCTATTGGACCCTTGCCCGTCTTGGTTAATAAATTATTCCAAGCACGGGATTGGGATCTGGATCTTGGAAGTGGTTAACGTTTCTCTGAGGGAGGGTTGGGTGCCTGCCCCTTTAAAGGAGGTGGTAGTCCGACCGGTCCTGAAGAAGGCGTCACTGGATCCAGAGATGTCCACTAATTATAGACCAGTGGCCACCATCCCGTTTCTGGGCAAGGTGTTAGAGCGGGTGGTGGCGGGACAACTCCAAGCACTGAAAATATGTAAAATGAGAATTGGGCCTTTGTCACAAGATCCTACAAAGCTGTTGTCTGAGTAGAAACATCCATTGTGGATTTTCTAAAATTTGAAGCTTCAGTAGCATCTCCAATCATACTCTTTCTTCCATCACAGTTTTGTTGGACACTGAGATAAAAAAAGCCTTTGAGACAGAAATATTCCTTTCAAGTATTTACATGAATAACTGTAGCTTGCATTGCATTACATTATACAACAACAACAACAACAACAACAACAACAACAACATATTACATAAATAATTGTTGGTGGTATCTATTATATTCTTTTTTATCATCATCAGAGCATAATTTCCATTCCTTTCAGTCTAAAAATCCAGAAAATGACACTTGCTTATTCATCATATTACATTATGATACCTAAAGTACGTTCTATTTTCTGTGGCATTTTGAGTTTTAGTTTTCCAGATGTATGTTGCAGTTATTCACAAGAAAATGATATACCATAAATACTTTATCTTCACTGTGAATTTCAGAGGAAGGACAGTGACTATCATTTGAAAGATAGAAGGTGGTTGTAATTGCATATGCACTTTAAAACAAAGCAAAACATGTCTACTTTCTATAAATTAGGCTGCCTAAAGAATGCTTCAAGAATTTCTCTGGAATCTGCCCTTCAAGCATCCATGGACTTCCTCTCATGCTTAGCCCTGGTTTAGAAAGTGAACTGAGCCAAGAGGAAAGTTGTGCAACTGGCAACCTTCTTCCATGCCACATGCAGCACAAACAAGGTACATGGAAATGGAACGTGCCTTGCACAGAGTTTGTACAAGGCTTAATTTCTCAAAGCAGATTGGAGCCCAGGGAGCTGAGCCCAGCAATCCAAGGATTCCCACCCCTGCAAGGGATTCCTCACCCATACCTATTTTAAGACTCCAAGGAATACTTTTCTCTAGCTCTGCAATGCTGCTATATACTGGACAGGCTTGGTTGTCCCATGACTGTTGCCTGCCAGTGTTGCTTAGATCCCTTCAGACTGGCTTAGTGCCACTTGAGAAGAAGTGAATGTTATATCAGGCAATAAATGTATCTGCCTGTATACATAGATAAATTGATTTATACTTTCTTAGTCTACAGCAGACTAGTTATGGTACAGCTACCACTGGATTCTATTTCCACAACTGGATTCTACATTTTGGATTAATTCCACAATTCAGCATCTTGATTTCCAAGTCTAAAAAGGTGTGATTTTTAAAAATGAAACTTTAAGGGTACAATTACAAACAATTTGAATAAAAACAAAAGATAGAAGAGAACAGTAAAGGTGGCACCACAAAAAGTTTCAATCTGACCTGAAAGCAAACAAGGACATGTAAATGAAGTGCAACTTTTCAGTGGCTATCACAGAGAAAGAAAAAAGGACTATTACAATGACTAGTGCAAAGAAATAGAAGAGAGTAACAAAAAAGGAAAAACAAGAGACTTCTTACACAAGATCTAAGTAATCAAAGGGAATTTCAAACCTAGATTAGGAATGCTAAAAGACAAACAGGGGAACATACTATCTGATCAGGAGAAAATGAAGAGAAGGTGGAAAGAATATACAGAATAGCTGAATGGAGTACAAATTTCTTTGAAGCAGAATCTTATGAAGAAGATCCTGCAATATTAGAAACTGAAATGAAGCTGCTCTAAAAGTACTTGCAAAGAATAAAGCACCTGGAGTAGATAGGAAACCAATGGAGATATTGGAAGCGGCAGAAAATGTATCAGTGCAATTTTTAATGAAAATTCATCAACAAATATGGAAAACAAAACAATGGCTCACATACTGGAAACATTCAATATACAGTACATTCCAATTCCTGAGTAAGGAGATGCTAAGGTGTGCAGCAACCATAGAACTATTGCATTAATCTCCTACAGAAGCAAAGTGATGCTCAAGGTATGGCAAAAAAGACTACTACTCTATATGGACCAAGAAATGTTCTGAAAAGGAGAGTGCACTAGATATCATGTTCCAAACATTTGTTGGTTACTTGGAGTGTACCAAGGAATTTCAGAAGAGATTAGTCTGTGCATTATAGACTACAGCAAAGACTTTGACTTTGTGGATCATGAGAAGCAATATATGGTCCTGAAAAAATGAGTGTAACCTCAGCACTGGATTGTCCTGATGCATAACATGTATCATGGGCAAGAAGCTACAGTTAGGAAAGAATACGGCGAAACAGAATGGTTTCCCACAGGCAAAGGTGTATTTTATCTCCCTATCAGTTCAATTTTTATGCAGAACATATCATACTGGATTAGAATCATTAGAAAACTGGATTAGAATCATAAGAAGGAGTGAAAATTGGCAGAAGAAACATCATACATTTAAGATAAGATGGTATCTGATGATTTAAGATCATCGGATACCATACTACTGGCAGAAAGCAGCAATGACTTGAAACAACTTCTGATAAAAGTGAAAGAAGAAAGTACAAAAGCAGAACTGCTGATGAATATTAAGAAAATAAAAGCATGACCACAGAAGAATTACAGAACTTTAATGTTAATTATGAAGAAAGTGAAGTAATGATAGTTATTGCATACCCTATCTCAGAATTTTGAAGAAGACTGAGACATGGAAGACAGCAATGAAGGAACTAGAAAAGATCAGCAAGTTTAAGGATGTTTAACTGGAGACCAAGATTAAGATCAAACTAATCACAATGTAAGGGTGTAAAAGCTTGACAGTGAACAAAATTTATAGGAAGAAAATGGATGCATTCTGAACATGGTGCTGGAGAAGAGCTTTGTGAATACCCTCAACTGACAGAATGACAAACTGGGGTCCTAGATCAAATCAGACCAGACATTTGTCCAGAGGCAAAAATTACAAAACCAAGTTTTTCATACTTAGAGCATGTTAAGAGAAGGCAAGACTCATTGGGAAAACAATCTTGTTAGGGAAAATCAAATGTAGAACACAACAGGGAAGACCAAATGTGAGATGGATCAAACCCCTAAAGCAGGCATGTCCAAAGTCTGGCCCAGGGGACAATTGCAGCCCGTTTTCAAATTTCGAGCAGCCCACAGCCTCTTCTTCCCGCTGGCACAGCCTGTCACTCATCCCCGCTGGCTGGCGTTTTTCCCTTCACCACAGAGCGGTTCCTGCAGCTGTCCCATGTTGCCTCCTGCTCCTTCAAGGCTGGTGGTTATATTTCACCAGAAGATGGCAGTAGACCTGAGTCAGCACTCTCGCCACATGACCCTTGTGACACAAGGCTTGTGTGCCCATTTCTAAAATGGCAACTGTAACTAAAAAAAGGAAAGTTGACAGCGAGGGCCGCTGCTTCCAGGACAAGTGGAAATTGGAGTATTTTTTCACTGAAATACAAAACTGTGTCTGCCTAATTTGCCAAGAGACTGTGGCTGTTTTCAAGGAATTCAATATCAAGAGGCACTACCAGACGAAACATGCTAACTACAACAAGCTAACTGGGAACGAAAGCAGCGAAAAATTGAAGGGACTGGAAGCTGCTTTAATGGCACAGCAGTGCTTTTTCACAAGTGCCCATGAGTCAAATGAAAATGCCACAAAGGCGAGCTACGAGGTGGCAACGCTGATTGCCAAGCACTGCAAACCTTTTACTGAGGGTGAATTTATTAAACATGCGTGATGAAAATGGTGGAGAAAATTTGTCCTGAGAAGAAGCAAGAGTTTGCCAATGTTTGCCTGGCTCGTAACACTGCGGTATGGAGAATTGAAGACGTTTCATCTGATAATAAGATACAGTCAGAGGCAAAAGGAATGGAGTTTGATATTTTTCGTTAGCCTGCGACGAAAGCACGGATGCATCTGACACCGCTCGTTATTGACTTTTTTGAGAGGAGTGGACAATGACAAGAACATGAGTGAAGAGCTACTTGACCTCCAGAGCCTTAAGGACCAAACAAGAGGAACAGATTTATTTGTTTCTGTTTGTTCCGCTGTAGATGACATGAAACTACCATGGAATAAAGTCACTGGGATTATTACAGATGGCGCACCTGCCATGGCTGGCGAGCGACGTAGATTATCAACCCTAGTCTGTAACAAAGTCAGTGAAGAAGGAGGCAAAGCTATAAAACTCCACTGTATTATTCACCAACAAGTTCTCTGTGCCAAACATCTGAAATATGATCATGTTATGAAACCGGTGATGAAGACTATTAATTATATTTGCTCCAAAGCCCTGTGCCACTGCCAGTTTCAACAGTTTCTACTTGACATCCAGCCTGAATACAGAGATGTTGTGTATCACAACAAGGTAAGATGGCTCAGTCGGGGGTCTGTACTGCAGCGCTTCTACTTTCTTAGGGAGGAAATCGGACAATTCTTGGCAAAACAGGGACAACCCATGCCAGAGCTATCTGATCCTGTTTGGTTGGCTGATTTTGGATTTTTAGTTGACATAACATGACATCTGAACATGCTGAACACGAGCCTTCAGGGGCAAAATGCAGCGGAAGGCCAACTGTATTCACGTATCAAAGCCTTTGGGACCAAGCTGCTACTTTTCCAAAGGCACCTGTCACAAACGCAGCCCAATACCACACATTTCCCATCGCTGCAGGAAATAATGACCAGTTTTCCACAGAACAATATGAGTGCGCAAATAAGGAGATATGAAGCAGACATCTCATCTCTGGCTGAGGAGTTTCAACAGCGCTTTCAGGATTTTGCAGCTATTGAAAAGGAGATCACGCTTTTTTCATCTCCTTTCTCTGTGGACCCTGATGACACTCCAGACCACCTGCAGCTGGAGCTCATTGAGCTGCAGTGTGACGCTGAGTGTCGCAGTCGGCACCAACAGCTCCCTCTTCTCAACTTTTACCGCCAGCTGGATAAAGACAGGTTCCAAGAGATTCGAACATTTGCTAAGAAAATGCTGAGCTTGTTTGGTTCGACGTACTTGTGCGAGAAGACATACTCGGTTATGAACATTATCAAGAACCGCGTGAGGACGAGACTAAGTGACTTTCACCTGCGTGACATCTTGCACATCAAAACCACTGTTTTTGAGCCAGACCTGGCCTATATAATGCAGTCGAGATCTCAGTATCACCCTTCACATTAGTGCAGTTAAGTTATTTGTTTAGTCTTTCATAAAATAGTTCATTTGCATTTAATGTTAATGGTTCAAAGAATGTCAGGCTGAATGGTCGGCCCCCACACATTTTCACCTCACCAAATCTGGCCCTCCTTGCAAAAAGTTGGGACATCCCTGCCCTAAAGGAAGCCACATCCATGAACTTGGAAAAAACTGAATGGAGCTTTCATGGGCAGGACATTTTGGAGGGCTTTCATTCATAGGGTTGCCATAAGTTGGAAATGACTTGACAGAACATAACGACATAGGAAGCATAATGAAGGCCATACTATAAGACATAAGTAAGACAAGTAGAATAGAAGTGCAGGATCAGGAAGGCTACAAGTGAAAATGGAATGTGTGAAAAGCAATAAAAAAGCTTTTTGCTAGCATGTGTACAGCAAAGGACAGCAAAAAGAAATGGTGGTTCAAATTCTCAATGAAGAGAACAAATTTATAACAGATGACAAAGAAAAGGCCAAAGTGCTCGATTCCTACTTTGGCTCAAACTTCAGACCCGAAAGTATGTCTATGATCACCACCACCACCCCTTCCCGCAGCAAAAATGAAGTTCAAACTAAAGAGGCAAGATGGCCACTTGAGATAATAAAGAAATTGTCGAGAAACATCTACATTTAAGTTCTTTAAATGAGTTTCAGTCTTCAGGGTCTGATGGGTTGCATCCTAGAGTATTAAAGTGTGGGTGGAGGGATTCTCTGAACCACTGCCTATTATCGGATGGATGGATCCGGTCGGATTCCTGAAGGCCCTGGGGGAGTTTCTGGCTGACAAGACTGGTGCTCCCGTCAAGGCTCTGGTCGAACTATGGAACGGGGAGATGACCAGGGCTGTTGACACGATCGCTCCTAAGCGTCCTTTCCGACCAGGCAGAGCCCACTCTTCCCCTTGGTATATATCTGAATTGCGGGCGATGAAGCAGGCTGGGAGATGGCTAGAGCGTAGGTGGAGGAGATCACAGGATGAATCTGACCGAACACACTTAAGAGCCCATTATCGGGCCTATGCTGTGGTGGTGAGGGCGACGAAAAAGAAATTCTTTTCCGTTTCCATTGCCTCCTCAAAATGCCGTCCGGTGGAGCTTTTTCGAGTGGTACAAGGCCTGGTCCACCCTGGCCCTAAGAAAGATCTGGTTCCACCCTTGAAGGCCCGCTGTGACGACTTTGCCAACCATTTCAGGGAGAGAATCGCTCAGATTTGTCACGAGCTAGACTCTACTAGTGATTCAGAGGTTTCTGGGGAGTTACCAATGTCACCGTCTGGTCCAAAATTAATGGATGAATTTCAGTTATTGCAGCCTGATGATGTGGACAAGGTGCTTGGACGAGTACGTCCCACCACTTGCCTATTGGACCCTTGCCCGTCTTGGTTAATAAACAACGCCAAGCACGGGATTGGGATCTGGAGCTTGGAAGTGGTTAATGCTTCTCTGAGGGAGGGTTGGGTACCTGCCCCTTTAAAGGAGGTGATAGTTCAACCGATCCTGAAGAAAGTGTCACTGGATCCAGAGATGGCCACTAACTATAGACCAGTGGCCAACGTCCCATTTCTGGGCAAGGTGTTGGAGCAGGTGGTGGCGGGACAACTCCAAGCACTCTTGGATGAAACTGATTATCTGGACCCATTTCAGTCCGGCTTCAGACCCGGGTACGGTACTGAATCTGCCTTGGTCGCCCTGTACAATGACCTGTGCAGGGAGGACAGAGGAAGTGCGTCCCTGTTGGTTCTTCTGGACCTCTCAGCGGCTTTCGATACCATCGACCATGGTATCCTTCTGGATAGGCTAGTGGGATTGGGGGTCGGCGGCACTGCTTTGCAGTGGTTCCACTCCTATCTCAATGACCGATTCCAGAAGGTGGTGCTGGGGGACTATGGCTCTGCACCATGGCAGCTATGCCATGGAGTACCGCAGGGGTCCATTTTGTCCCCTTTGCTGTTCAACATCTACATGAAACCGCTGGGAGAGGTCATCAGGAGGTGTGGGCTGCGGAATCATCAGTACGCTGATGATACGCAGCTCTACCTCTCGTTTTCCACCAATCCAGGTGAGGCAGTGGCTGAGCTGAACCGGTGCCTGGCCGAGGTAATGGTCTGGATGAGGGCCAATAAACTGAAGCTCAATCCAGACAAGACGGAGGTCCTGTTGGTTGGCGGATCGGGCTTCGGTGAGGGTGAATTGAACCTAGTCCTGAATGGGGTTGCACTCCCTCTTAGGGACAAGGTTCGCAGCTTGGGAGTGCTCCTCGACCCAGAGCTTTCACTGGAAGCTCAGGTGACAGCGGTGGTGAGGAGCGCTTTCTTTCAGCTTCGGCTGATCCATCAGCTGCACCCCTACCTGGAGTACGACTGCCTGGCGACAGTGACACACGCGTTGATGACTTCCTGCCTTGACTTCTGTAACACCCTCTACGTGGGGCTACCCTTGAAGACAGTCCAGATACTTCAGTTGGTTCAAAATAGAGCTGCCAGGCTGCTGACAGGGACTGGGCGTTATGTTCACATGACTCCAGTCCTCCGTCAGCTTCACTGGCTTCCCATTGAAGTCCAGGCCCAATTCAAGGTGTTGGTGATGACCTATAAAGCCCTAAACGGCTTGGGTCCTGGTTACCTGAAGGAGCGCTTATGTCCATATATGTCCGCCCCCTGAGATCTGCAGGAGAGGCCCTTCTCCGGGAACCCTCCGTGAAGGAAATTAGGAGGGTGAGTACTCGGAGGAGGACTTTCTCTGCGGTGGCGCCCAATCTATGGAATGTGCTCCCCAGAGAGGTCTGCCTGGCGCCGTCGTTATTTGTTTTTTGGCGCCAGGCGAGGACCTTTTTATCCAAATGTCATTTAACTGTTAATAGTATTTATTTATTTTATTCTTTGGCCAGGGCGACTTAATTTATACTGTTAATTTATATCATTTTAACGAAGTTTATTTATGTTTGTGAGCCGCCCCGAGGCTTCGGCGAATGGGGCGGCATAGAAATTTTCTAAATAAATAAATCTTTGAAGATGAATGAAGTGGCACATAAATGGATAACGGCTAATGTTGTCCTATTTGGGAACTACAGAGTGGTCAGTCTGACTAGTCCCTGGGAAAATTCTGGAACAGGTATAAGGCTCCTTGAAGACAATTCAGTAATTACTGGAACCCAGCATGGATTTATTGATAAAAAGCTTGCCAGACTAATCTGTTCCCAATCTTTTTGATTGGGTAACTTCCCCCATGGAATGTGGGGATGCTGTGAACATATCTTGAGTTCAGTAAAACAAAGACAAAGTGCTCCATGATATTCTGATCAGCAAGGTAGCCAAATTAGCCTAGATGAAGCCACAGCTGGATACAGAATTGGACTGAAGGGTGCTTCTCCATGGCACCCTCTAAAACTGGGATGAGGTAATGTGCAGGATAATATGGAGGTCAGTCCTGGGACCAGTGCTCTTTAATATTTTTATTAATAACTTGGGTGAGGATTTTGTAATTGTTATGGATCTCAAGCTGAACAAGAAAGTGATGTTACCAAAAAAAAAAAAAAAAAAGCCATTTTGGGCTCCATTAATAGAAGAATAGCTTCTAAGTGCTAGTTAGGCCGCATCTTATTCTGGGCACCACACTTGTAGAAGAATGTAAGTCAAGCTGGATATGGTTCAGAGCACGGCAACAAAGATGATCAAGGAAATGGAGATAAAGTCCCATGAGGAAGGATTGAAAGAACTAGACATGTTTAGCCTGGAGAATAGATATGAAAGTCAAACAGGGGAGAACCAGGATCCCTTCTCAACCATTCCAGCATGCAGGACACAAAGAAGTGGGGCTCAAGTTACAGGAAGCCAGATTCTGGCTGGACATCAGGAAAAGCTTCCTGACTGTTAGCTCAGTAAAGCAATGGAACCAGTTACCTGGGAAAGTCATGATCTCTCCTATATTGGAGGTATTCAGGAGGTAATTAGACAGGCATCTGCCTGAGATACTTTAATTTGGAGTCCTGCAGTGAGCAGTGGGGTGGACTCAATGGCCTTATAAGGCCCTTTCCAACTCTACTATTTTATGATTCTATGAATTCCACGCTCCAAAATTGTTCCAGTAGAAGTCCTAGATTCACAACAGAGGTGAACCATGCTCTACTTTTCCCAAGAGTATCTCATTTATCCATGACTCCTAAGCCCAGCAATTAGAAATAGTCTAATTGTTTCACATGTGGGGTTGTTCTGAAAACATATGGGGTTTTCATTGTAACATTTGGTGGGCCAAAGCTCCTCCCCTGTGAAGGAGTTTTTAATTAACCTAAGCAGGGGTTTGGAGACACCATATTCTTAAACCTATTTTGACTGAAAAAGAAAGAAAATCAGTGTTCACAGATCATACATGAGTTAACAGAAGACCAGCAGGAGAGAGATTTCCCATCACTATGCTTCAGTAACACAGTGCTAAGTAATAAAGCCACGTTATATCTATTACTTATAGATTAGCTAAGTAACCTCTTAAACTAGGCTGTTATATCTGCTGTACTTCATTTATTTTCCAATTAGGAAAGAATCACAGTCTCCTCATTCTTTTGGACAGATGTCCTACTCCACATTCACATCAAATGCTCATCACTGGCTGTGCAATTCCTTCTTCCATTTCATTCTTCGATCTATACTCTATTTTGCCCATTTGGAGAAAGATAACATTTTCCTGGGTGAATTTGCAGAATGCTACACACAATTTATGGAACCATATTGTTGTCTATAAAAAACATACCAAGAATTATTTTTCAGCATACTATGCCTTCACTGTTCTTCCTTTGTTTTAGCCCTCTTATTTATTTAAACATGACTTTCTCTTCCATAGAATATTCCTAACTATCATCAGTTTTAAATAAGAAAAAACCAGAAGTGTTTATCATTTGAACAATTGGTTACTCTGTTATCTTTTCAGATAGAATTATTCATATATTTCTGTTGTCCTCCCACTGCTGCCAACTGTTTTTCAGAGAGGCTAGATTAAGACACCCGTTCAAAAGGGAAGTAGGATCTTCCCCTGCATTCATACAACTAATCTGAATATGACCTATAATTTTAATTAAATTAATGGGTGTCTATGTAAGCAGCAAAATGAATCTTTAGTAATTAAAGAATAGCATAGTAGCCAGTATTCTAAAGACCACAAGTTATGATAACCGCAAGGCTGTCACTGAAAATAGCAACTGTATGCCAAGTTCTCCTTTCTTAATGTATAATAAAACTTACCTTTTCCCACTTCACAAGTCTACCTGCCTATCCAAAAACCACTAGCAGAATTGGGGAAATGCATAATATAATGTAATGTAGTGACATAGGCAAAGATTACTACAAGGGGAGAACTTAACATCAGTGCAGTATTTTCCACAGCAGTGTGATGTTGATTGCAAAGAAATAATTTTTTTTTCCTGGAAATTTAAACTGTTTTAATCCTTTTTTAAAAGAACTAAAACAGAGATTCAGGATAAAATAGAAAAATTAGCAATACTTAATTGTTTTAATGCTCTGTACTTCTCTAAACAGACTTGGTTGCTTTATGGCAGTCTTTTCCAATCTGGTGTCCTCCAGAAGTTTTGGACTCCATCTCCCATCAGCCTCAGAGAGCATGACCAATGGTCATGAATGCTGGGTGTTTAAAACTTTTGGAGAGCACCAGGTTTGGGAAGGATGCTTTAGGAACTTAAATTATATTATGTATAACTTGGTTTGTTCAAAAATTATTATTAAACTTAAAACTTTAAAAAGTAAAATTGCAATTATGATCTGAGGAAATTATGCTTTCAAATTTTATGCACGAATATAATACGGTTATAAGCAAACCAAGTTCTTTTATCTCTTGGAATTAGAAACTTCAGCAAGTAGCCCCCAAAACATCTGAATCATCCCGACAACCAGAAGAGAGAGGAAGTGCTGGAGGCAGAGGAAGACTGGTACTCAGCATTTATTTCCTTTTCTAAGAACATTTAGGGTTATTTGTTAGCCTGTTCCTGCGTCTGGGTCGGACTTTAGAAAAATCTGGTCTGAACAGAAAACTACTTAGATTTTCTTTAGCTGGGAAAGATTCAGTGTATGGATGTTAAAGCAATCATATTTAAATAATGTTTAAGAATCTGAAACTTTTATTTGAAGCGTGACATTTTATTCTCATTTGTACATATTAAGGTACATCTTATACTTGTTCATTTTGAAAGGTTGCCTTCAGTGATAGAGAGGTTGACTCTAATGCCTGCACTATAGGAACCAGGCTGCTCATCTCATATTTGGTCATTGTGATCTTCTCCCTTTGATCATTGTCTTCTCATGATGTACAACAGCTTCAGTTTTGTCATCTTTGCTTCCAGGGAATGTTCTGGCTTATTTTGATCTAGAATCCACTTGTTCATCTTTCAGTCCATGCTATTTGCTCTCCTCCAAAAACGCTTTTTTCACTTCAGTGCCAGGTCAAAACCTTATTATTTTCCCAGCATTTTAAAAGTTAGTATTGTTTTTAATGTTGATATTATATATTATTGTGATGCTGTGTCTTATTTACCTATGTTATCACTACCTTGCGACACTGTAAAGGGTGGGATACAAAAAATTTAAAAAGATATTTCAAAAACATCTGATTTCTTCTTGCTTTCTTTTTTTATCTTCCACACCCATACAGAGTGACTGGCAATACAGTTGTGTAAATTACCTTGGCCTTTGTCTCAGTGAGATATCCTGATCTTTTCTAGTTCCTTCATTGCTACCTTTCCAAATCTGTCTTCTTCACATGTCTTGGCTGCAATCTCCTTTTGAAATAGAATTTGAACCAAAGAATGCAAATTCTTTGCAAATTCTTTCACAATTTCAGTTTCTTCGTTGTATTGTAGATATTGATGTAGTTTGTATGTAGTCATGATTTAGTCCTGCTTTTGCACTTTCTTTTTTCACTTTCAACAGGAGTCATTTCATTTAATTGCTACTTTCTGCTAGTAATATAGGATCTGAAATATCCTGCATATCTGAAATCATCTTCCACCAATCTTCACTCCTTGCTTTGATCCTAATTCAGCTTTTCCTATGATATGGTCTGCATACAGACTGAACAGATAGTATGATAAAATGCATCCTTTTCTGATGCCTTTGCTCATAGATGACCATTCTGTTTCTCCATATTCTATCCTAATAGCTTCTTAACCATTATGCAAGTTATGCATCAGGACAGTCAATTGCTGAGGTAACATAACACTTATGTCTTTCAGCACCATCCATGGTTTCTTGTGATCCACATAGACAAAGGCTATGGGAGAGTAAAGGGAGGTTAACAATATAAACAGCTTATCGTATATATTTTATTCATCAGTCTAAAATAAAAAATCTCAAAATCCAACGGTTCAATTTTTTTGGTAAAAAGCAAGAATGGTCCTTGAAGAAAAATAAAAGAACAGAAAAAATGTCCCCCCCCCCCCCCCAGGTCTTCATTCCTCTAGCCAATTATAATATGAATTTCATCTTTTTTCAGTTCTTTTAAATGGGTCACTAACCTCTATTACATACTATGTGGACATGGCATTGTGTGGCCAAGTTTATAATAAATTACACTCCAAAGGAAGAAAATTTACCCGGCAAAATGAAATAATTTTGAACGTTTTTTATCATTTTCGATAATGTTTTGTTTTCATGTCAGAACACATACAGAAGGAGAACATAGGCATTTCATTAGTCCTGCAAATTCAGTTCCTAGAATAGCATGCAGTAAATTTACTTTTCAAAATCTGTTTTGTGAGTTTTGTGGATATCTTTGACACCAAGCAGTTCATTATCAGTATCACATAGTACCCCCCGCCACTGCATTTTGAGCTATAAATATTCTGGAAGTCTGCCAAACATTTCACAGGGATAACCTGGCTTCATTTGTCTGTGCTCTTGTAACCTCCAAGTGAGATTACTGCCATGCACGCTATATAGGGCTACTTTTGAAGATGGTTCAGAAGTTACAGCTTATGCAAAATGCAGCAACCAGTTTATAACTAGGAGAAGCAGATCAGAACCTATAATAACACTGCAGTACCAGTCCATGTACCAAGACTATTTAGATCAAAATCTGTGCCTTGAATCAGGCTCAGAAACATGCAGACAGGTGTCACAAGCAAGCTGGATTTTGAAAAATCCTTCCTTGAATAAGCATTTATGCACAGCTCAACAGTTCTGCCCATTCTAAATGCATACCAACCATCAAAACCATGCCAGGACACCTTATTTTTCTAACTCTAACCCAGTGATGGTGAACGTTTTAGAGACCAAATGACCAAACTGCAACCAAAACCCCACTTATTTATTGCAAAGTGCCAACACTACAATAAAACCTGAAAACTGAGGTTTTGGTTTAGAAAAAACAACTCACAGCCAGTCCAAGCAAATATATATATTTCCCTCTCTCTCTCTCCTTGGCAGCACACTGACCGGCCATGTGAAAGCTCGGACGAGTTGTGGCTAATGAGTCACAGCTTGGGACGTCATCTCCTTGCACCACTACTCCTTTCTGAGCATGCACATGGTCCCTATGTGCGCTGTTTTCCAATGCTTGGCTGCTGGGGCGATGCTGGGGCAGCTTGGCTCACATGCCGACAGAGAGGGCTCTGCATACCCGCTGTGGCACGCACGCCATAGGTTCGCCACCACTGATCTAGGGGTTGTGTCCTGAATGCATTGTTCCAAGACTTCTCCTCTAAGACCTTTTCTTCTTTCATTTTGGGGAAATAATCTTGCCATTGTTCTTCTCTGCCATTGAAATGCAAAACAAGTAGCTACAATTCAGTTAAATACTCAAAGGTTTGTAAAAGCACATCCAATTTTGCTTTTAATAATTTGATTCTACCACTCTCACACACCCAAATGCTTTTATTAACACAGAATATAAAACATTGACTGAAAAAAGGCAGATACAATTCAGGAATGTTGGTTGGTTGCACTTCACAAGGAAATCATGACAAAGATTTTTATAAAGCCAATAATGGGTGCAAAAAGCTTGAAACAAAGGTGAGAAGACATGTGGCACTGCAGTTCTGAAGTTCAGAATACTTAAAAGTGTCTTTAATTACTGTCTTTTTTGGTCTTGTCAATATTTATAATCCATGTTGACAACTCCAGCTGTACTTCATGTTCTGATATGGGCCCTCATTATCAGGTGATACGAAATGAAAATTACTAATAGTTGAAAGTGTGGACTATGAAGAGACTGCTGTTTTTACAAGTTAAGCTTGTCCTCTACACACAGCAGTGACTGATGTATTCATAAAACAGGAAATTCTAAATTCAAATGTGGAAGCCAAGGAAATAATCAGAAAATATCCATCTATATTTTTAAAGAAAGATCTGAAAATGAATCACACTTGCCTGTTATGTTAAATGAACTGAAATAAATGAGAACTACAGAAGAGTTCAGTTAAGTGGCACTTGGGCAGGAAAACTTCCTGGTGGATCTTGCTCATTTGGTTTCATATAGCTTTGATCTTCAGTATGAAGTTAATGTTTTTATATGGTGTGAAATTATATTCAGAATGGCTTTAAACAAAAATGGCTAAGTTTTAGGGCTAACCTTGCCTTAAAAATATATAGGATAATAAATTTTGCATAACAAAATTTGAGGAACAACACCTGGCAGAGAGCGCCGCGAGAGACCGCACCGCGCCCGCGCCCGAAGACCGCGCTGGAAGACTGCACCGAAAGACCGTGCCGCCGATTCCACCGCTACCTGACTGCCCTGCCACGCCCCTGCAAACGTGGCAGGCGTGCCCGGACGGGGCGGGGTGTCGGGCGGCTAGAAAGCGCTGGCAGCGGCCGGGGCCGGCGGCCGAAGGGCGTTGGCCAAAGGGCGGTCACCGCCATTTGGGGGGGCCGTTCGGGGGGCGAGGGGGGCTGGGCTGGCCAGGGGACTTGCACTTTTGTTGTGTTAGGCCCTCCTGTTGAGCGGCAAATTTTAAATGTTTTTATAATTTTAAAGCGTTTTAAATTGTTTTATGGAGTCGTCCCTGGCCATGTTGCCGCTTGAGTTTCCTGGGGAGCGCACTGGCGCCGCCATTGGTGTGGTGATGGGCAATGGATGTAACAGCGGTGGGAGCTTAACGTGTCCACATAGAAGAAGGAGGGACAGATGGCTGACACCTGTCCCTACTTCTGGTTTTGCTCCCAGCCAGAGGGTGCCAGGGAGTCTCGTCAGTCGCCCCTCGGGCCTGACGGTGCTGTTGTTTAATGCCAGGTCAGCCAATAACAAATCTGCCCTCATCCATGACTTGATTGTGGATGAGGGGGCCGACCTGGCCTGTATAATAGAGACCTGGGTGGGAGGGGGGGGGATGTTGCCCTCTCCCAATTGTGTCCGCCCGGGTATATGGTCCAGCACTGTTCACAGCCGGAGGGGAGGGGAGGGGGGGTCGCTTTGGTTTACCGAGCTTCCATCTGTCTCACGGGACTTCCTGTCCCTTCGAGACCAGGGCTGGAGTGTCTCTACTTGGTGTTGGGCGTCCGAGACAGATTGGGGATTCTGTTGGTGTACCGTGCACCCTTCTGCCCAACAGTCTCCCTGCCTGAGCTGACGGAGACTGTCTTGGACCTGGCGTTGAGGACCCCCAGGATGTTGGTCCTGGGGGACTTCAATCTCCATGCCGAGAATGGTCTGACTGGGGCGGCTCAGGACTTCATGGTCTCCATGAAGACCATGGGGCTGTCTCAACATGTCATCGGCCCGACCCATGAACGTGGACACACTCTGGACCTGGTTTTCTCGATGGGGCAGGAAGAGGGTGGTTTGAGGGTGAGGAATTTATGCTTGACTCCCCTGTCATGGTCAGATCACTTCCTAGTAAGGTTTGTGCTCGAGAGCGACATCTCCCTCTGTAAGGGTGTGGACCCGATTGTGTGGGTCCACCCCCTGGAGCCGGATGGATCCGGAAGGATTCCTGCAGGCCCTGGGGGAGTTTCCGGCTGACAAGACGGGTGCTCCTGTCGAGGCTCTGGTCGAACTGTGGAATGGGGAGATGACCAGGGCTGCAGACACGATCGCTCCTAAGCGTCCTCTTCCACCGGGCAGAGCCTGCTCTTCCCCTTGGTATACCCCAGAATTGAGGGCGATGAAGCAGATTGGGAGACAGCTAGAGCGTAGGTGCAGGAAATCACGGGATGAATCTGACCGAACACACTTAAGAGCCCACAATTGGGCCTATGCTGTGGCGGTGAGGGTGGCAAAAAAGAGATTTTTTCCCACTTCCATTGCCTCCTCACAATGCCGTCCGGTGGAGCTCTTTCGAGTGGTGCAAGGCCTGGTTCGTCCAGGTCCGAAAGAAGAGCTGATTCCACCCTCAAAGGCCCGCTGTGACGACTTTGACAGGCATTTCAGGGAGAAAATCGCTCAGATTAGTCACGAGCTGGATTCCACTATTGATTCAGAGGTTTTAAGGGAGACACCAACGCTACCGTCTAGTCCAGAATTATTAGATGAATTTCAGTTATTGTGGCCCGATGATGTGGACAAGGTGCTTGGATGAGTACGTCCTACCACTTGCCTTTTGGACCCTTGCCCGTCTTGGTTAATAAAGGATTCCAAGCACGGGATTGGAACCTGGATCTTGGAAGTGGTTAACGCTTCTCTGAGGGAGGGTCAGGTGCCTGCCCCTTTAAAGGAGGCGGTAGTCCGACCGGTCCTGAAGAAGGCGTCACTGGATCCAGGGATGGCCACTAATTATAGACCAGTGGCCAACATCCCGTTTCTGGGCAAGGTGTTAGAGCGAGTGGTGGTGGGACAACTCCAAGCACTCTTGGATGAAACTGATTATCTGGACCCATTTCAGTCCGGCTTCAGACCCGGGTATGGTACTGAATCTGCCTTGGTCGCCCTGTACGATGACCTGTGCAGGGAGAAGGACAGGGGGAGTGCGTCCCTGTTGGTTCTCCTGGACCTCTCAGCGGCTTTCGATACCATCGACCATGGTATCCCTCTAGATAGGCTTGCGGGATTGGGGGTCGGAGGCACCGCCTTGCGGTGGTTCCGCTCCTATCTCAATGGCCGGTTCCAGAAGGTGGTGCTGGGGGACTATGGCTCTGCGCCATGGCAGCTTTGCCATGGAGTACCGCAGGGGTCCATTTTGTCCCCTTTGCTGTTCAACATCTACATGAAACCGCTGGGAGAGGTCATCGGCAGGTGTGGGCTGCGGAACCATCAGTACGCTGATGATACCCAGCTCTACCTCTCGTTTTCCACCAATCCAGGTGAGGTAGTGGCTGTACTGAACCGGTGCCTGGCCGAGGTAATGGGCTGGATGAGGGCCAATAAACTGAAGCTCAATCCAGACAAGATGGAGGTCCTGTTGGTTGGCAGATCAGGCTTCGGAGAGGGTGAATTGAAGCTTGTCCTGAACGGGGTTGCACTCCCTCTTAGGGACAAGGTCCACAGCCTGGGAGTGCTCCTCGACCCGGAGCTTTCACTGGAAGCTCAGGTGACAACAGCGGCAAGGAGCGCTTTCCTCCAGCTTCGGCTGATTCATCAGCTGCGTCCCTACCTGGAGTACGACTGCCTTGCAACAGTGACTCATGCACTGGTGACTTCCCGTCTTGACTTCTGTAACGCGCTCTACGTGGGGCTACCCTTGAAGACGGTCCGGATACTTCAATTGGTTCAGAATAGAGCTGCCAGGCTGCTGATGGGGACTGGGCGTTATGTTCACATGACTCCAGTTCTCCGTCAGCTTCACTGGCTCCCCATTGAAGTCTGGGCCCAATTCAAGGTGTTGGTGATGACCTATAAAGCCTTAAACGGCTTGGGTCCTGGTTACCTGAAGGAGCGCTTACATCCATATATGCCCAGTCGCCCCCTGAGATCGGCGGGAGAGGCCCTTCTCCTGGAGCCCTCTGTGAGAGAAATTAGGAGGGTGGCTATTTGGAGGAGGGCTTTCTCAGCGGTGGCGCCTAAGTTATGGAATGCGCTCCCCAGAGAGGTCCTCCTGGTGCCGTCGTTATTTGTTTTTCGGCGCCAGGCAAAGACCTTTTTATTTAAGCAACATTTTAAATATTAATACTACTGAATTTTATCTGGCCAGGGCAGCTTATTTTATATTGTGTGTATATTGTATTTTAAATTATTATTGCTATTCTATATGTATATTTTAATTTATGTGGTTTTATTTATTGTTGTAAGCCGCCCCAAGGCTTCAGTGAATGGGGCGGCATAAAAATGTTTTAATAAATAATAATAAATAATAAACAATTCAGTTTCTCCCCATTGTTTTGTTTGGGTGGTAATTTTTGTAACATTCCTTTTAAGGGCATAATCCTATGCAAGCATTCACTGGCCATTTTTTTTCTGGCTAACATAAAAGCCTGAATTAAATGTTAAGAAAACAATAGTTGCACTGAATTTGAAGCATTTCAAAAGTACAGCTGCTTGGATTGCCTCCTCCTTAATTATACTTTTTTACAGGCTATATTTCATTAACTATTTTCTCTGGTAGCTGGGAACTCATTGGACTGCATAAGCATGCCGGTGTGCTGTGGAATTAGTCTGGTATAATAGGATGCTATTTGAGCCATCTCAGAGTTCTTAATTCCATTATTTGTACATCATGTTATTCCCATTAATGTTGCATTATCGTCAAATAACAAGTAGATTTAGTCTAATCATATTTTATTTTAACAAGTTTTTTTTTTTTTGTAAGTCTCTGACAGGAGTATTTTAATGGACCAAAAGAAATCTGTATCCCAAGCTTGAATAAAATATATTGTTCTGAAGGATACAGAAGACAAATTCATTCTTATTGAGTGAATTTACATGATAACTAAAAATAAAAATCTTAATACTATCACCAAAGGATTGTTTTATTCATCCCATAGGATTATTTCCTTACATGTATTTGGATGTGTGGTTATACTAGATTGTCTGTGTCACTTGACTGATATAAAAACAATCTAATTTCATTCACAGAAACAAATGTTTTGGATTCTTTCAACAACTAAGGTCAGTTGGTAGCAGAAAAGTAGAGGTTTAGCCACTTAATTATGGGGGAGAGAGTTTGAAACTTTATGCAAATTAACAGTATATTACAGTATGAAAATCTGCACATTACTCCAGATTAGGCCAACAAAAAGGGCCATCAGCCACAGACTGCTATGCAGTAGCAGGGGCCAGCAACATACAGCCAACCTGAATAAAACAGTCTTCATTTGCCAGTGAAAGGACAAGAGGGTGGGGGTGCATCCAATTTTTTTCAGCAGGGTGCCTCATATACTGGGAATAGACACCTAGAACGACCTGTTTAAATTGCCACCACATTCACTTCTTCAATATTTGCTCTATATGGGAGAAGGTGGTCTTTTGTCCCAAGTAATATGGAGCTTTATAGGTCATAACCAGCATTTTGATTGAACTTCAGTAGAGAATAGTAGGCTGTGAAGTGGTTGCAACAAGGAAGTTATGTGCCCCCTGTTGCTGGCCTCAGCCAAAAATGTGGTTGAGGCATTCCTTCAGTTTCCTAAGGTACATTTCTGGTTCTACATAGGAAAAAGCAGAATTTTTCAGGATTGTGACAACCATGATCTTACCACAAGCCTGTCTGCTTCCTGAAGCAGAAGTGCCCTTTCCTGAATGTTCACCTCATAACAAACTGCCTACTTGCCCCAAGGGACAGGAACTGGATCCACAAAACTGTGAGTCTCATGTGTTCTGGGGCAAGATAGACTAACGTCTGTTCCAGGGCAGAAAAATGTGCTTGTAATGATATGAAAGAGGCATTGGATTTGGTTTTAGCAGATTGTCATTCCTGGGAGAAGCCACAAAGTAATTGAGGACTTTACCCACTGGCCAATGCTGGCCTATTTGCCTAATTACCCTCATTAGCTTAATTGCCCTTAGAGTATCTTCTGAACCCTGCAGGACCTGGTTGCTCTTTCGGTTAAGAAAACCAAGACCAAAAACAGCACATGGCTTGATAACCATGTTGTCAGTTGTATAGACCTGCTCATTAAATGAGCCCTGTTCAGATTACCAAAATCCTGGTTTATATGTATGAAATGCACTCCCTTCCCCCTTCGGCTCACAAGCAGTATCATAGGTGGAGTAAGGAAAAATAAGGAGCAAAATGCATTTCTTTCAACTGATGACATGTTCCACAACAGGATAATACTTTGTATGCAATAGTATTATATTCAAGAACTTGTGTCATTAACAGTTGGTACTAGAGAAATTCAGGTGGGCAAAAAATTCTTGTTACACAGATATACCTGACTACTTACTATTTTGAGAAATTTATGAAAATTAAGCATGCTTGTTTCATATAGCAAACAAAATTCACATTGTTAATATTAGAAATGGTAGTCTTGTACTTTAAAACCAAGAGTTTAACCTGTTGCAAACAGTTCCTGGAACACTTTTATATAATCTGATGTTTTACTTTCCATTTCATGTGGTCCCATAATTACTGCTATTGTGCTAGCTAAAGAAGGCAAGAATTTCTCCATCCTATGGCAATGGAAGTGTACACATAGACAGGTATTGTCCCGTGTGAGTGAAAATACATTGAAAGAGTATTTACAAGATTGTATACATACACTCATATTCTTTGTGGGTCAAATAGTTTCTTTTTAAAGTGTAACACATCTCTGGTAATCCTCTTTTCAGTATGATGAATGTATAATCAGTGCAGATCATGTGGGAGTTGGAGTTCAATATGTCATTATAACTAGTTGGCTGCATGCCTGTAAAATATGAAAATGATTTATAAAACAGAGCAGAAACCATTTCATCTCCTGAATGTATTCCAAAATATAATTTGCCAGCAATTAAAATCCCAAGCAATGCAAACTGAATTACTTTCCCCCTCGGGGCTCCCAACACCATTTAATTTGTTCTTCTTTTATTCTTAAGCATTTTACTTTCTGATAAGTCTCTTAAGAGGAATGAAGTGCTAGCTTTTATTCTTCAAGTGAGTAGCAACTGCACTAGCAATTAGTAAATTCTGCTGGCCAAAATATCAGCCTCTTTGTCCTCTGTGTCAAACAATAAATGTTGTCTAGTACACCATGACACTATTTAATATTAAGTAGGAGTATTATCTGCACAATGGCTGCGGTGGGTCCCCTCCTCCCAGAAATATACATATTCAGACTAGTTATCTATTATGATAAAGTAGTAATTCTTGGAAGCATAAAATGCACAGCATTATCCTATGCTAATTTACAAATGTAATTGTATTCAGTAGTGTTCATTCCCCATTAAGAGTGCCAGCCTTTGAGTTCTTATACATAAGACCAGTAGAATGCAATAGGCCATTCTTCCAAGAAAATACAGAATTAGGATGCACAGTTTAAATGTATTATTTTGCCCACATATTTGAGGAAATATATTGATATTAGAAACTTTGAGATTACTGGAGATCTATATGGTCTGTAGGTATTGTAGTTCCAGATATGAAGCAAATAATATCTGGTTTTATTTATTAATGTTAATGCTATTGAAAAAAAATATAGCGCTCGGCCTCTTTTTACTATAGCAACACATTCTATTTTCTAGAAGTTACAAACAAAATCTGGCATCCTCAAAACTTCAGAGAGCAAGTAATTATTTGCGGGATCCTCCCTTTCAAGATGGCATTCTCTCTGCAAGACCACCATGTGCATGTGGCTTAGGAAGGGACAGATTAGGGCAAACATGTGGTGCCTGGTGTAGGTGTGATCTCACTCCTTCATACAGAGTACATACTCATTAGGGGGTGCTTTGCTTTGGACAAAGCTTGAATACAAAGCCAAAGTGGGCCCCCTAGAAATATTGAAGTAAAGCATGTCTTCTCTAAAGTGGTCCAAAGTAAAGTGGGGTGCTTCTAAAAGCCTGGACCCTTTTTGGAACAGTTGCTTCAGGGCTTTTTTCTTGCAAAGAGTGCGTGCCTGAACCTTCTGCAAACTTTCTATATAAAGAAAATGTCATGTGTGAGGTGGAAGCAGTGACAAGGAAAGGGGGTCTAGTTCTGTGATTGATAGTTGTAGCTTCTAGCAAGGGAATGGCTGGAAGCTTTTGAAATTCTGAAAACACAATGCTTTTAAAAGGGATGTTAGCTTACTACCTATCAGAAGCTGATATGTTGTTTCCATTGCTTTTCTGCAGTTGAACTTCCCAAGCAGCATCAACATTGTTAGGGAGTTGTTGGTTGAAATTTGCTTGGATGGACCTCCTGATTCAAGTTCAGACTCCCTTTTTCCCCTAATAGCCATTCATTTCATTCTAATTCTTATTTACTCTTGCTTTTGTTTGTGTCTTCATAGTTCCATTTACTTCCCATTCCATTTTTAGCTTTATTCAATTTAAAGAGTGTGTTTATTATGTATAGGATTGTGTGTCCTGGAGAATATGACTACTCCAAGTCTGTTTTCTTTGGTGTATGTATTGTACATAACACAATACATATTTTTACACCACAATATTATAGACTGCACAATATTATAGTGTACACATTAAAATTAAAATTTCAATAACTTTTCATCCATTATATCCAAGATAAAGGAGTGGTGTTGCAAAACCTGTGTAGCTTTGGATGGAATATGCAATGGCTGGAGTAGGTTTGCAGCTTTGGAGCAACTTTGCCTAAACCTTTCCTTCTCCTTGGAATTGAGGTCAGTCATATGCCATATACCAACACCCTATAAAGAATTTGTTCTGAAAGGAATTCTGTCCCTGAATATGTTTGGCTCAAACATTCAAAGGCACTCAAAGACACTCAAAGGCAGTGCCAGATCAGAAGAAAGAGCTATCAAATTCAGCATTCTGTTCCCATAGTGGTCAACTAGACACTTTTGGGAAGCCAAAAAGCAAGGCATGAATGCAGTGGCAGCCACCCACACATGTCATCCTGGAACTGGTACTCAGGGGCATTCTGCCTCTGATAATGGAGGTAAACTAACTGCCATGACTACAAGTCACTAATCACTTTACACTTCATAACTTTGCCTAATTCCCTTTGAACACAATAGCAGTTGGCAGCCACCACAAAATGTTGAGGTAACAAATGCTCAAGACTTTTTAGTGTATGAAGAGAATGTCATGAATCACCCACTGTTCAGCTTCATTGGACGGATTGGTTTTAGTATTATGAGAAGGAGAAATATCTACTTTTCCTTTTCATTTCTCCATACTTTGCCATCCAGTTATTCCACAGCTAAATTGTCATTGTAATCCAGTCCTCCCAGTCTGAGGTTAATTTTTGAAGTCCATGAGGTACCGTAATTGCTGCAAAAAAGATGGGCAAGCCCCATCAGTAGCAATTGGCAAATCGGTCTAATTCATGGAGTACTGGCATATTGCCTAAAATATCAGGGCCAATAGTCTTCAGAGTTAAGACCACTTCATCCATTATATATTTGATGTGTATGCAAAATGTGTAAATGACACCAATGCATGTTTTCAACCATATGTTATGCAGGTGTATTTGTTGGCTACCATGTGAAGTAAGAAGAATCTCACTGTATAAGAATATGCCATAATAGTACTGATTTTACAAATATACCACATGACTATATAAAACATGGTAGGACCATTAAATTTTAATCTGTGTTCAGACAACCATGTTACATCCCTATGCCACCAATACTACCCAACAATTTTGTGATCTTCACGGGGTCAATTTCCTGCAGAATTTACAACCTGAGAAGATCCAGTGCATCGTAGCCTCCTTGGCTGCTCTGACTTCAGTAAGCTAAATTTGTCCCAGCCATGATGTGCATGTGCTTTCTTTAATATTTCAAGGTCATCAACCTGTATGTCAACCTTCCCTTCCCTAAGGCATTCTGAAGTTATTGAATTGCAGTTCCCATCATCCCTACCTAGTGCATGCACTAGTCAGGATGGTGGTAGCTGCTGTTTACCAACTTCTGGGACCCTAAGCTCAAAAAGGATGCATATCACAATGAAAACTTTGGATGGAATAATCCTTTTAATTTCTTTCCCAATGAAGTTTGGTTCTGTTTCTTTTAAAAGATGTACATGCAACATATAGAGCTGAAGTAATTTTCAAGATACATTTAAGTGACATGACAAATTTTAATAATTACCAGTCTGCTTAGTTCTGTAGCATCAGAAGTTTTCAGATAGTAATTCACTTAATTTGGCAGATTCCTATATCACTTTAAATAGGGAGGGCTGGTGGTCTTCATACTTTACCCTGTAATTTAACAACAAGTACAGAAATAGCCACAAAATTCAGATTATAAGAATATGATAACTTTTGAAAGAGAATCTGCCACCCTCACCAAAAATAAGAGAAATTAGCTTTCCACTTATATATAGCCATCATATGTATACCACTGTGTTGTAGTAGCTAAGAGTGCAGGACTGGGACTCAGGAAATCTGGATTTTGGTCTCCATTCAGGCATGGAGCTCAGTGGGTGACTTTGGGTCAGGAGAATTATGTAAGTGATCTTAAGTTCCTGGAAAGGAAAACAAGTGGGATATAAATTGAAAGAAAGAAAGAAAGAAAGAAAGAAAGAAAGAAAGAAAGAAAGAAAGAATATAGTACTGTGGTGAGGGGAATACTATTAGTTGAAATTGGTACCATGCTGATAGGATTAAACAGCAGTTTCAGCACTAAATAGCTCCCAGCAATATGAAGTTATTTCAAGTGTTTTTCATAAAAGAGCAAATTCTCAATTTACTTTAGTATTTTTGCTTGGCTATTTTTATTTAGGCTGTTCTCAAAAAAGTCACCTCATAACTACCTCATTCAAGAACATTGTTGCATCTTGTGGGAACGTATGTCTCCAAAAGGCATTGAAAAGTGAACTGGAAATTAAAATGCAGGGAACCATGCCAGCAGAGAAAAGACATATATTGTGGAAAGCCATCGAAGCTCAATTCAGCAATTGCTGCCCCCAGGAAAAGAGTAAGAATGACAGTTTTTGTGCATGGATCCCATGTGATATTGCTGCCATTTATTCCATCTCTTCAGCTGAATGAAGATGAAAAGAAATATCTTTTTTATCTAACCTTCAGGGATTACGTTTTGCAGCATGCTTTAGACTAGAGAGGATTGCTAATGGGCACATGTTAAAGACATTGAAACCTGCAATACAGTGAATAATTCAACTGGCAAATGCACAACAACTTATTATTATATCCTGCTGAAGAAGTCATCTAGGGAAAACAGCAAGTAAAATTCCTTGGATTATTTGTTGTGAAGAACAAACAACAGATGTACAGCCCAATAAAACCAATAACAGGCACAAGAATCACAATACTTGTATAGTATTAGTATAGTACACAATACTTGTACAGAAAACTCCCCACCCTCAAGAACTTCTCCATGCATTTCAATGAAGAAAGCAGATCTGTGTTTACGTTTTTCCCCATGTAGAGATACAAGTACAGGCCACAGGTACTTTCCCCAAGCCTTGTTGGACACTCTCAGATCCCCAGCATCTGCCATAATGTTAAAGGGGAGAAAACAATCTAAGAGTGTGTCCTATGATTCCTGCATTTCTTCAGATGTGAATGACACACACATGTGCACATAATAAAGTTGATGTCTGGGTAAGAATCATCCTGCTACTCCCAAGTTTATATCAAATATACTTACCTAATTGTTCAGCTATTTACTTTGCACTTTTGACAGGACACATGCACTTTTGTACTGGCTGATTATGCCAGAGGGCACAAGAGTTTATGATGAATCAGCCCACTGGCAAAGGAAATAAGCAAATTCAACTGGATATAGGATTCCTGCCAAGAAACAAAAACAGAATGCATCTTGCTTTGCCTCTGCTCTCAACAGAACACAAGAGCTTAACACAAAACTGCCAAAGCATAAAATAATTACATTGAGCAGATATGGCATTCTGGAGCTTAAGTGATTCAATTGGCTTCTATACTAGGGAAATAATGAATTTGTCTAAAAAGAGAAAAGAAAGAAAGAAAGAAAGAAAGAAAGAAAGAAAGAAAGAAAGAAA
>NW_025335438.1:17160689-17210073 GCF_004798865.1 Varanus komodoensis | reverse complement strand
AGAAAGAAAGAAAGAAAGAAAGAAAGAAAGAAAGAAAGAAAGAAAGAGAAAGGCGAATGAGAAGACACTTCACTAAGGTTATGGCTACCAAGGGTGTGAGGGTTCAGCTATTACAGTAGAGATTAGCTAGTCTTTTCTAACAGATTTCATCTAGGTCACTTATGGCTTTTGGTTGCACCATTCCTCCCAGCTGGACCACAATCTCCTGTGCAAGATGTACAGGAGTCAGCAAGATACTTTCCACTCTGCTCCATAAAAAGCAGTTTTTAATATCTGATACCTTCAAAAGACGGTGCATTTCTGAATGGGCTGAAGGCTGATGATGTGTTCATGTAAGAGAGTCCTGTGAGAGTGGATGCATGGTGGCATATGGAAAGGAGCCCTCTGAAACTCAGTTCCAGGAAGGTGGAAGAAGTTCCAGGACTAATTGAGAGATCACAGAAAGCAACTTGCAATAAGTAAGTAAAAGTGCACTAGTATAAGTTTCAAAACTCCAGTGCTTAGATAAATGATAGCTATTGATCTAATAATTTGAAACCTAGTATCCATTATCTACATGATGAAGTACAATTGGGCACATGATCTCAAAAACATTGTCACAGGTACAGAAAGTTTAAAAGTAGTGATTTTTTTTCCTTTCTGTACTAAGCTGTGACTTGGTGCATATATATTTGTTTCAAATTTTGGTGATACTACTGATGTATATTATTTTTGTTTATCAAGATGTGCCTTTTATTGGTCTGGTGAAATTATGAGCAGTGGTTATGTTATTGCCTGTTTTCTGTCACATGAAATCTTTTATCAGGTACTGCTTCTGAAGTTATGTTGGCATGCTTAGAAGCTAAAACGTTCCTAGTATTTCAAGATTTTTGGACAAATTCTATTACAGGCAAACTTGTACGTGCAATGCTTCTTCCTTTAGTCATGGGATGTGACCTCGTAGGGTCTTGCTGGGTCCTAGAGTAATTCCAGGTACTGACCAATTGAAGAATGTGAAAAAGTATGTGATTCTTTCAGAAAGGCAATAGGTTATGAGGTGCTTCTTACCAAATGTCCAGGCAGGTTGTAAATGGTTGGTACATGCTGTAGATTTTATGCAGTGAGGTGGTTCTGGGGAGTTAATGTACAATTTGTGTCTTAATGGATGAGAAAGTAGGTAATACTTGTGCATGCAAGGTAATATTCTGCATCCATGTGCTAATCTAAGAATTAATAGTCAAAGTAAAATCCATTTACTTTCACATGCTCTATTCCAGAGACTTTTACATGCTCTTAAGATAATACATTCTGATCAGTCTAGTCAAAGCTACCACACTGACCTTGATAATTGGTGGAGAGATTAATGGCGGTATTAACAAAATACAAGCAGCCTTTTGCAATTGTGAGTTTATTTGTTCAAATGGCTGCATTAAAAGCAGCAAGGAAGTATTTCATAATGAATTTTGAAAACTGCTCATGAATCAGCATTTAAAAACCAGCATTAAGAGATGGCCTTGGCATTAATAAGCCATCTAGAATGCAGTGCAGTTGTCAATTAAGTCACAAAAGGAAAAATGGTTTTAGATGAGCCTTAGATTGTTTTGTTCTCATTTTGGTATTCTCTTGTCCTTAGGAAAAAGTATATAAGTCTTCTGATGGTAATAGTTCCAATGTTATACTAGGATAATTATCCCCACTGATTTGAGTAAGGCATAAAAGTGTATCTGTTATTTCTTTCTCTTCAGCATTTCTTCATGTCATTTAGAGGATCTTTAGGGAACCCACTCCCCAATTATTTATGCATCCATGGAATGGGTCATACCATGAGCCCTGGTTTATTTATTTATATTATTATATTTCTTTGCCATCCAATAGCCAAAGGAAGCCATGGAACTGAGACAAGATTTTGATTACTGCTGAAAGAATGGCAAACTTGCACCGTCCAGAAAGCATTTGGGCTTTTGAGCAGAATAAAATATATTCAATAAATAAATAAAATACATAATTATTTTAAATGTCTTGTTGGAAGAGATCTTTTGGATTTTATGCCTCAGTCACCAAAGCATTTTGGATCACCTTGACATGATCAGATCACAACTTTAGATGAACTAAGATTCTTTTGCCTTTATTTATTTAGAAAGTTTCTAGGCCACGCCATTCACCGAAGCCTCGGGGTGGCTTACAAATAAATAAATTAAAATACATAAATTAACAATATAAAACACATATAACAGTATAAAATAAGTCACCCTGGCCAAAGAATAAAAATAAAAACCATTAACAGTTAAAATGAGGCTTAAATAAAAAGGTCTTCACCTGGCGCCGAAAAACAAATAACGACGGCACCAGGAGGACTTCTCTGGAGAGCGCATTCCATAGATTGGCCGCCACCGCAGAGAAAGCCCTCCTCCGGGTACCTATCCTCCTAATTTCCTTCACAGAAGGTTCCCGGAGAAGGGCCTCTCCCGCTGATCTCAGGGGGCAGGCAGGCATATATGGACGTAAGCGCTCCTTCAGATAGCCAGGACCCAAGCCGTTTAGGGCTTTATAGGTCATCATCAACACCTTGAATTGGGCCCAGACTTCAATGGGAAGCCAGTGAAGCTGACGGAGGACTGGAGTCATGTGAACATAACGCCCAGTCCCCGTCAGCAGCCTGGCAGCTCTATTTTGAACCAATTGAAGTATCCGGACCGTCTTCAAGGGTAGCCCCACCTAGAGCGCGTTACAGAAGTCAAGGCAGAAAGTCACCAACGCATGTGTCACTGTCGCCAGGCAGTCGTACTCCAGGTAGGGGCACAGCTGATGGATCATCCGAAGCTGAAAGAAAGCGCTCCTCGCCACAGCTGTCACCTGAGCTTCCAGTGAAAGCTCTGGGTCTAGGAGCACTCCCAAGCTGCGGACCTTGTCCCTAAGAGGGAGTGCAACCCCATTCAGGACTAGGTTCAATTCACCCTCACCGAAGTCTGATCCACCGACCAACAGGACCTCCATCTTTTCTGGATTGAGCTTCAGTTTATTTATGGGATTGTTTGATTCTTCTAATCCTTTCAAAATGCTGCTTCCCAATTCAATCTGGAAAATAGACTTGGGTAGAACTCAACAGGAATTACTGTTCCAATATTTACAAAATGACTCAAGGTCTCATAAGTAATTACACTTATCACATAGCCAAATAATTTATTTCCACACAACACAAGATACCATGTTTCACTGACAAAAAGAACCTTAGCATGATGCAAACCAAAGTTGCCATAACTAATCTAATCTATATAACAGCATTTAAAAATTGACCCAGTGGGAAGAAAATGTTCTAAAACTATCACTTCATATTTTTACATGCAGTATTTGGGCAGAAAGCATGTTTTTAAACACCTGAGTAGCACATACATTGGATACAACAGAAGCTTCTTTTGTGTAAAAAAGGGTAAAAGGCAAATGCTTCCTTCTTCAGAGCAGAAACACTAAAAACTGCACTTCAAACTATGTTTCTAAACTCTGTCAGTATAGACACAGGACTGCATATTTCCCTGCCTTCAAGTATTCTACAACTATATGCTTCCAGCGTGTTCCGCATTCTCTTCTGGAAAAGTGGTACTCTATATTTTCTTGCAATGATAAAAGAAAATTTTCCAGCTTCAGTAAAGCTTTCAAACATTGTCAGGCATGGATGTCACTGTAAACTCTGTGTTGCTAGGCTCTCTGTGTAACTTATTGCTTTCCATCTACCCGAGCATCCTGCCCTTCTGCTCTGGTCAGTAGCTAGCACTGTGGACATAGCATTAGCATTTGCAAATTTAGAACACCAATAGTATATACTGACATGATAGGTTTTCTTGCAGCATTCAATACTGGCAGTTGCTCACATGTTGCCACTATTATTGAAACTTTTCCTGTCAGCATTTCTGAGGGCTTTAGAGCAGCTACTGATTTCAAGACAAGCACCACTCATAATGAAGAACACAAAAGTGCTAATGGACCTGTGTCGGACTAGAGATGGGATACAAGAAATAGTTTGACTTTAGGGAATGAAAGGGAACCACATGCAGGTTCCTTAGAACATAAAAAGAGTTGTACTGGATCAGGCCAAGGGTGAGGGTGAGGGTTAAGGGTGGCCAACGAGCTGCCTATAGGATCCCCCAAGCAGGACATGTTCATCAGCAGTTTGTGTAGATCAGCACACTGCCTCTGATACTGGAGTTACCATATAGCCATCAAGACAAATAGCCGTTTATAACTCTTTTCCCTTTCAAATTGTCTCTGACTTATGGTGACCCTATGAATAAATGACCTCCAGGATGTCAGTCCTTGACTGAGCCCTACTCAGTTCTTGTAACTCAGGTTTGTGGCTTCCTTTATGGAATCGATCCATCTCACAGTTGGTTTTGCTCGTCTTCTTCTTCTTCTTTCACTTTGCCTTGCATTAATGTATTCTTCAGTGAGCCGAATCTCATGATGTGTCTGAGGCACAACATTTTCAATTTTATCGTTTTTGCTTCGAGGTCCAGGACCCACAGGTGAGGCACAGTGATTTCTTTCAGAACCATCTGCTTCTCATGATCCCCACAGTCAAAGGCTTTACTGCAGTCCAGAAAGCATAGAAGAATCTTTTGAAATCCTTTCATATGATCCAATTCCCTATTAAGGCTGTCTACATTGGTAGAAATGAGTACATTTGTGGAAATGAACACCATAGTTTCTCTTTATGTTGTACAAACAAATATTTTATCTGTCCAGAATCACCCACCAGTCAGCTTCATAGGTTTACATGAATTCTACCTGTCCTGTCCTGTCTTCCTGTCCACTTTCTTCACAGCATGCACAGTTCTGTACACCTTATCATGCCTCTTGTGCTGTTTATGTTATATGCTGTCAAGTAATCTCTGACTTATGCTGACCCTATGAATAAATGCCCCTCTCTCCAAAATGACCTGCTTAGCTCTTGTAAATTCATGGCTGATATCCTTTCTTATTCACAGCTGTTATTCACAGTTACAATTACAGCTAATATAACCTTTCTTCATATAGGTCTGTTCTCCTTTATTTAGTGTGGGCATCATTTTGTTTTCCTCATTTAAGCAAGACTTCCATTTTCTGAAGGAACCCTTCTTCTCTCTAATAGCTTCCTTGACACTGTTCTTTGACCATGCCATTGACTTATTGGACTTGATGCTACCTTTCCTAAACTCTGGTATACATTCTAGCTGAGCTTCTATTATTACAGGTTTTGATTCAGCATAGCTTTCCTTGTGCTCTTATGCTCTTAACTACCTTCCATCTGCCACTCTTTTTCCTGTTGTTGACAGAAATCAAACTTCTTGCTCTTTCTCCCTTTCTCAAAACAAACTAACTGAAGCTACCACTTCCAGAATGGGAAAAATTAATGCAGCTTCATTCCACAAATTGCTGACTTATCCTTCCCTGGAAGTGGAGGTTTCTGGTTGCAAGCAATCGTTTCCTGTTACACTACTGGATAGTTCTGCTAATGTTTTCAGTGGCAACATTGGACATTACCATGTATCTTCTTCTGAGGTATATATGTTTTATAAAACCACTACATTGGCTGTGACCAAAATGATTGAAAGTGAGTTTTGCAGCATCCAAATTAAAGAGGAGAACTGCTCGACCCTCCATATCTTTATGCACCCCTTGCCAGAATACAGCTACGTTTCTCATATGTACAGTGGATGTAATAGGGTTGTTGTGTAGGGAAAAGCAATAAAAAAATTCAAAACACTTTACAGAAAAGAACAAGAATGCCCTGAATAAACAGTAAAATAACAAATGACCATACACAGATGATCACAGAATATAATAAATATATGTATTATAACTGCTTGGTAAGATTCAATAATCTTCATAAAGTCACTCACATTTCTCTTGCTACTTGTTTGCAGTGTTCAAGGGAGCTCTGTGATTATGATACTATAATATGAAAAGGGACAGTTCACATCTCTCAGGATAAAGTGGTGTCTCATCCATCTGCGCAAAAAAGTGTAGTGCTATCCAGTATGTTTGCTAGCCAGTCTTTATGGAAAGAGAACTATTCACCTGTGATAATTATGTGGCAGGTTTTCTTTGTTTAGAAGAACAGCCATGCAATGCATTCATGCAGTTATGGACTGCATTTTCAAAGTTGGCAAATATTAACAGTTCTTTCCAAATGGGTAATAATCCAATTTGCTAGTCCACTGGCAAATGCAGACTACACTTTACACATGGGAGCACAGACTTACTTGCAGACCAAAGAGCTCACTATTTATTGTTTCTTTGCTTCATTTCTATACTGCCCAATAGCGGAGGCTATCTTCCTTAGGGAGACAGAATTGGCTGGGCATAGGGAAATCAGAGAAATGCACAACGGATGCAGTTGAGCTATGATTACTGTAAGTCTGGCCTTTGCTTTTTTTTCAGAAAGCAGGTTTTTCTGGGTCATGCCTCCACCCATTTCCAGAACAATTTTTCACTTTGCATATGTTTTGCATTAATGTGCTAATTGGTAGAACAAAACTTACCAAAAAAAAAAAAAATGCATGATGGAATGAAAGACACCTGACACTCTGCAAAACACAGGTAGTAAAATCTGAAAATCCCTTCTACATGTAAGATTGAGTATTCAATGATATGCAGTGAGTGCTAGGGATGAATTAAGGGAACTTAGATGGTAGCTAAAATGAATCTAATAATTCAATCAACTATTTGGTAAGGAATTTGATTATATAGAATCTGTTAGGCAATTTCTAGGAGTAACGTTTGAATGTATGGAAGTTGAGGACAATTTAAAGAGACTATGATAAGAATTAAATGCTATTAATACAGAACACGTTACAATGCTTGATACCCAGTTCTATAGTCTGCTTATGTCCATGTGAATGGGATAGAATGACTTGAAAGCATTTTCCCTATTCCAACACAATGAAGTACAGTGTAAGCATGGTTGCATAGCTATTATGTTATAACAGAGTAAGGTAAAGTGGTACAAAGATAGAGATGGGTGTTATATAAGCTCTTGTGTAACTCACAAGGAAACAAAGAATGTCACCATTAATATATGATGCCAGCTTCTTCCTCTGGGGTGTGGGGGGAGGCAGGCCAGGGATGGAGGCACACCAGGAATGATAAGTTCTCCTCTAGCATATGTCCTTGAGTGGGATTAAGCATTGGATGGTAATGACATAAGTCTGGCATAGATCACCAATGCGACATCTGCCATAACATTAGCCACTTTGACTCAGCCTCCAAAGTAGAGTTCACAGCATCCATGTACAGGTAATGAACTAGGAAAGATATGGGGAAAGCTAGACTGAGAATGCTGGGCAGTGGGGAAGACTGTGCAAAGGAAAACCAAGTTACCATGTACTCCCTCGTGCTTTTGTCTCTGACTCTTTACTGACCAGCACAAGATCTGTATGTCTTAGTGGGCATGCATCCAAACACTGTGCTCATGTTTGTGAACTGGAGAATTTAAATCTATGCTTTTTTGGAAAGGAGCCCAAGAACATTTCATAGATCGTACAATTCCCTAAAGAATGCACACACTCATAGGTCTCTTTTAATTTGGATGCATCAGTGAACACAGCTGCCATAATTAGTCTCAAATTTCTAAGCTGCTCCAGTACAGGGTACCAGTGTGCAAGATGTATAAACATAGCTGGCAGTCTTGCAGGTTTCATTACATAATGAATCATATACTGCCTAAAGCAGTTCACAAAGATGCTGCTGACCCAGCTCTGAAACATTAGCAATCAAATTAAAATATAATAAAGTGCTTCATTTAATTTATGTGCTTTAAAATATCATTTCTATTGGGAAAAGGCCAATTGCATCTAACAATATGAGATAAAGACTGCAAATTCTTTCTCAGTGACCAGCTGATATACTGTTACTATCAAAAGTAACTTCTTTAAATTTGTGGGTGATTCATCCAGTCTCTCAACATGTTTTCTGCATTATTAGAAAACAATCGCTTACTGTGAAGACATGCAGCACTGCCAAGAAGAGTGTATTCTTAACCTGTTGCAGAATATTGTTACATAGAATTACGTCCATAAAATGCACCTCACAGACCATAACTGTTCTTGAACATCATGGAAGAAAAACTTCTTTGGAACACTTAAAAGCTTATGGATTTCATAACTAATGAGCACTTCCACATTAATGGACAGTCACAAAGCCTGTGGCCATATCACCCTCTGTGATGGAAAAAAGAGAGGGAAAAGCAAGAGTTTGCTAACTCTTTGTTAAATCTGCTTTACAGAGGGGAAACTGATCATGAGAGGAACCAGTGTGTCTAAGCCCTGTCAATGAATCCATGGTAGAACTCGGATTTCAAAGAAGGATTCTTAGCAATTAGACTTCAGAGTTGGGCTGCTGTTGCACCTGCTCAGAAGCTGCAGCTATTGCCGAATGGAGCACCTAAGAAACCAGGAGGAACAACAAACGATACACATATGTACAACTGTGTCAAACAGAACTTGCACCTGTTGCCTATGTGCTACCCAGTCACAGTCAAAGTTTTGTTGCTGACACACAGCTCAGGACCAGAATACCTAGATGACCATCCTCTGCTGTATAGATCTAGTTGACCATTAGATCTCCTGAGGAGACCTTATCGGGTGTCCCATGAGAAATAGAGTCTCTCTAGAAACAAGACATACATGAGCCTTCTCAGCAGTGGCACCCAACCTCTGGTAAGTTAGGCTTTCAGTGACTGGCCCAATATCATCCAATATGCTTCATAAGTGAGTTGATATTAAAATCCAGATATTCTGATTCCCAGTTCAGCCACAGTCCAGACCAGTCACTATAGCACACTGGCTGTTTATACTTACATTGTATCATACATGTGTTGTGAACCACTCAGAGTTTTTAAGAGGTGAAGTCGTATAAAAGTAACATCTATAAATAAGCAGCTAAAATGAATTGGAGCATATTACATCTGAGCTTTGAAAGCACATAGATGCTATCAACCAGCCAGCAGCCATTGGTGCAGGAAATCCAGGCATCTGATGTGTACACAAAACTCCCACTCCCCACTAAAAATACCCCTCTTCACTACAATAGAATATATGTGGGGGTATAATTTTTCCTTACATAAAGTTGTTGGTCTACCAAGTAAATAGTATTACCTTCATGTACAGAACAACAGGCAATATCCAATGCTGCAACTCCTTTCTTAGTTATTCTAGTTTCACTTAACAAAGGTTGACCATTGGTCCTTCACATGGGGGTTAGGGGAACAGGACCCCCATGAAAGTGGAAAAGCTACAAATATTTCTAGGGAAAAACTGTTAATATCTCTGGGGAACTATGTTTGGGGGTGCCATATTCTTTGTTTTGGTACTAGTCATGTGTTATTCATGTTTTGTCTTTCAGCAGTCATGAAGACTCTAGAAATATCCATTTTTTCCACTTTTTTGGGGTCCTGTACCCCTAACCCCCATGAATGTAGGGTTCACTATGCTCTGCAGTTTTAGACATACACTGGGGAGTTTGGAACCTATCCCCCAGATAAGGGTGGTCCAGCTGTATTATATACTGCCCATAGGCAGCACCAGGGAAATGTTGCAAGGGGATAGAATGGCAACAAGTTGCTATATATAACAGTTGAACTTCTGCTGTCCAGAAGGACCAGCTTTATTCTCAGATTACTTCACTGCTGTAGTCAGACAGAAGTAGCCTTTCAGCAGAACCATGAACCAATTCAGTTTGAACTGCAAGGTCATATGGAAAAGTATTCTTTCTAGTTCATCATTCATCATTATCTCAAGAAATTGCTTGTACTCTTTTTCATTCTATTATTCAGTGTTATATAGTTTTAATAGCCTTTTTTACTTCTTATAATAAAATTCATTTCCAGTGGGCTCTGCTAAGAATAATGTTCTCAGTCTTTTATTTATTACAGAGATGCCTACACCCAGTCATATACGTTTATAATATGACCTGGTATAATAATAGGAGCAGTAGTTGAACCATGGATTGGGGGAATGAGGTATATAGATATAAACTAACTTGATCATTCACAATCTCTTTCTGAAATTGCACTGAAGAAACTTAACTATCAACAATATCATTATGAGAAAATGGGTAGTTTAGGGTTTGCTATTCAGCTTAATTGCATATGTGTACATTTCCAGTTAAAATGTGTTTATAAGAATAAATTATAACCTTTCTGCTAAATGCTGATTACTTGTCAAGAGAGGACTTTGCCTTGAGTGTTCTACTTCTACCAGAAGTGTTGGAAGGAAAGGTGTGAAAAGGAAAAGACTTACTGGTTAAGAATTCTTAGCATCACAAATGCAGATTCTGCTTAAGTGGCTGTTGTACTACAATTATGCATTAAAAGAAGAGAAGGATGCATGGAAGAATCAGAATTGGGTTTTAGGGTTGACTTGTACAGGAATGGAGCAGTCCCTGTGTGGGGATCTATGCTAGGGATTTTTACCAGTGGTGTAACACCTGACTCACAGGTGCATCACATACACACACCCCAAACTGAACTTTTCACAACATTTATGTCATTACATCTTAGGCCACTTGTATCAGTTTTACGTGTTGCATTTTTAATAATGAATATATTTAACTGAGAGCCAGTGCAGTATACTTCTTCTACTGGACAGGGGACCCATGAACTCTAGGTTCTAGCACCCACTTGGCTCACTAAAGCTTTGGGCCAGTCATTCACTCTCAGCCTAACCTTAGAGCATTGCTGTTGTGAGGATACAATAGAGCTATGTAAGGCACAAGAAGAAGAAAAAAGTGGGATATAAATGTGATGTAATGTATGATTATGATGATGATGATATGCTAAACTCACACTGACTGTGTAATTGGAAGCAAAAGTTGAAGAAGCTGCATTCAAATCAAGACCAGGAGCAGATTACAATAGTGCCAATGAACTCTAAATATAAAAGCTTGGAGTCAAGCTAAAAAAGACCTCTAACAGAAACATAGTGCCAAACTACAACTTAAATAATATCCCTGAGGAATTGTAAGTCCATATAGACAATAGATCTGCACTATTCAACTTAACTGAGTGTTGCAAAAAGCAAAAGAAATAGGGCAAGAACCCCAAATGCAACTTTTCAGCAACTATCTCACAGAGACAAGAAGATCTGCTACAAAGACCACTGCAAATAAATAGAAGGGAAGAAAAGAAGAGGAAAACAAGAGACCTCTATCAGAAGATACAGGAAATCAAAGGGACATTCAAACCTAGATTAGGAAGGCTAAATGACCAAGAGGAGGACACACTATCTGATCAGGAAAAAATAAAGAGAAGGTGGAAAGAATATTCAGATGAAAGGATGACAGAGTCCTAAGAAGTGGCATCCTATGAGAAGAGACTGCAATATTAGAAAGTAAAATGAAAGCTGCCCTGAAAGCATTGTTGAAAACCAAAAAAGGTCCCCTTTGTTTGTTGTCTAACCATGATGAACAGGCAACACCAGTGAGTAATTTGTTATAAAAAGTCTTCTTATTGTAGGTGCACTTGTAGAAACAAAGCAAGCAAGCAGCCAGGAGATATAGGATATCAATAGAACAGAGACTGAATGTTCTCTGCAGAGACTTAATCAGTCCAAAACCTAACAAGAATGTGCCAATGAATTTGGATAACAAAACAATGAGCCACAGACTGGGAATACACATTCCAATCCCAAGAAAGGAGATAAAAAGAGTGCAGCAACCACTGGACCAGTGCAATAGGTTTGCATGCAAGCAAGTGATGCTCAAGCTGTGGCAGCAAAGAATACTACCCTGTATGGAATGATACGTGCCAGACATCCAAGCTGGATTATGAAAAGACACTGGAGATATATGCTGGCTACTGGAGTGCACCAACATTTTTGGAAGAAGACCAGTCTATGCTTTATAAGTTACAGTGAAGCCTTTGATTGTGTGGATCATGCAAAGCTATGGAGGGCCTTGAAAGTAATAGATATGCCTCAGCACTTGATTGTCCTTTTGTATAGGCTGTATCATAGACAAGAATCTACTGTTAGGAAAGATTATGGAGAAACACAAAGGTTTCCGAGAGGCAAAGGCATCAGGCAAGAGTCTCTTTTACTCATCCATTCAATCTGCACGCAGAACATATAATAAGGAAAGGTAGATTAGGGTCAGAAGAAGGAGGTAGAAGACACATCAGGAAGACAATCATGCTAGGAAAAGTTGAAGGCAGAAGAAAAGGAAGATCAAATGCAAGATGGATTGTCTCTTAAAAGAATCCACAGACTTGAATTTAGAACTGCTGAGCTGAGCAGGGCTGTCATATACAGGACATTTTGGAGGGCTTTCATTCCTAGGGTTGCCATAAGTTGGAGATGACTTGGTGATACATAGCACCTACAATAAACTAATCCTTCTCCCACCGTTCTTGTGGAAGGATGATTAGATTCAGTGGCTGCAAGAAATAGCTAGCTGAAAGTGCTCCATGTACAAATCTGCTTAGAAGTAAATCATATTTCCTTCAATAATGCTTCTGCAAAAGTCAGCAAATGGGAGAAGAGAGTTTACTTTGGCTTTTGGGAAGCAGCTGTGAATTACATGCTGGCTGGGGGAAAATGAAAGCTGTAGGACTTACTTCTCTTTGAATGTATGTAGGATTTAACTAGTGTCTGGATAAAATTTGATTACGTTAAGTCCTATTAATTTCAATGAGTCTCCTTGAAGTAGAATGAACACTGGATTCACCCTAAATCTAAAACCAACCCAATAGGCTTTTTCTTTTCATAAATTAGTGACTAAACTGTGAATTACTTAGCATCTGAATCTTGGATTTGATGTAGCATTCTTTAGGTTTCTAGGTTTTGTATTATTGGTTGATTATCACTGCAAACTAGTTTGACTGTTATTTTATGAAGAACATGGGTTGGATCCAGTCTCAATTATACGTACACTTAGGGGTTGTCCTGTGCAGGTCTCTCCCTCCTTCTTTTCCTTTCCAGTAGACCCAGACAAGACTTAAGGAACACAGTACTTATATTAGATCTTATCAGGTTGCAAAACAGTATAAATCAAAGTAATGCTCTCTTTGAAATGTGGAAGTAGCATCTGCCTGTGTGAAGAGTTGAATCCAGATTGAAACATTCCCACCTTCCTTCTTTTTCAGAAAAGATTCTATCTCCATCCTTTGAGTGCTCCTGCTGCTTGAGGGCTAAACAGTGGGCACATTGGATGCTTCTTAATTGGTCTGCTCACTTAGCCTGGCATCTCCATACAGGATCAAGGAACTTTCCCTAAGTATTCCTCCCCCCACTCACCCCACACCCACTATTTCCAAAATCTCTCTGTCTTTTCCCAGGTGGGATGGTTCTTTTTCTCTGTCTGGGTATCTTTACCAGATAGCCTTGAAACCACAAAGGCATCTGCCCGTCTGCCACTCCACTCCCCTTCAGAACTGGAAGATTCTATCAGAGCAGATAGATTTAACATGCAAGAGCTGAACTCCTTCCCTACAGGGATATCAAAGAAATCTGCAATGAATTCAGTGAAGGCTGGGTTTCTCTGATTCCACAGCAGGATAGCTTTGATTGAGTCAGACAGATCTCATAGGCTTGTGGATCTCCTTTTATTTACTTTCTTAATTTTGCACAAATTTATTCATAGAAAAATCTTATTTGTTTTTAGAATGTACTTATAACTTCCCTAGGCCCAAGGAGAAAAATACATATTTGGGAGAAATTTGAGTATTCTGGGGGGATTTGTATATTTTTCAGGTGCAAATGTTTGCGCATGAATATGAACATATTTGTGCAAAATCCAATTTGCCAATGAGCAGATGATGGAACCAATCCTGACAAGCTGCAAAATGCAGATGGAACAAATTAAATGAAGAGAATATATCCCAACTTACAGGGGAGCCACAATGGGACATGAGTTAGTCCTGCAATCAATGAGATTTAAGTTAGCACTGTGCCTGACCTGCGGCTTTATTCAAGCTTTGTAAGCAGTTACAAAACAGCATCCATATCATCTCGAAGAAAGGAAAAATTCCGTACTTGCTAAATTCTAAGTGCATCCTTGTATTTTAGCTGAGAGTGCCATTATTGTCTCCTCCGATGCAAAGAGACAGCATTCCAGCTGTGCCACTTTGCTGTGAGTTCAATTAAAACTCCATGTAAATGGTTTGACCCTGTAGCCTGTAATATGCCTGCTCAAGCTGTGATTTTCAGTGCAGGAGAGCAGCTAGTACAAAACCAGCATTTCTTCATGTTTTATGGAATCAGTCTGTCTTCGATGATTTAAATGATTGCAATATGTGCCATGTGAAAAAGACTTCAAGGTTGCTTCAAGTGTCCATGTGTGTATCCACTGATGCAGAACTGGAAAGCTGCCAATTGAGATATGTCATAACAGTCAAAAGTCATGTAGCTGCACTAGGTTGAAATTCACACAGTAAGGATGAAAAGTCAATGTTTTGTATTATATCTTTATTATCATAACAAGCCAATACGTTTCCTTGGGGAAATTTTCTTTGCACAGTTAAGGACAGTGCTACTTCCTGCTTTATGTATGTCTTCTATTTCCTAATAAACATTGCTTAAAATGTATCTAAATATATACATAGCTTCACATTTGCTATGTTTTCTTTTCTTTGCTCTGCAGAGTCTGATTTGCAGTGATGTCATTTTCTGTTATTTTGTGGCAAGCCTGATATTTTTCCCCTTGAAAATCTCAATCCCTTTGCATGACAATGTGGGCTGGCTTATGTCAGTTTCCCCCTTTAGAAGTGTTCCAGGATAATTGGCAAAGCCTCAATAATTGGCTGTTCAGATAGGAAACTCCATCAAATTCTAGCTCGAGATTCCTTATATTCTCCATATATGTTTGGGGCAGAAGGAACAACATTTGAATGAATTTCTACAGGGAGCACAAAACCCTGTTGCTTAGTTTCCTTACTGAGAGACCCATTCCCAAAGTTCACAAATCTTCCCTCCCCACAACACTCTCTTGCAATAGACTGGGCTAGTCTTATTTATTTATTTATTTATTTATTTATTTATTTATTTATTTATTTATTAAAACATTTCTATGCCGCCCCTTGCCAAGGCCTCGGGGCGGCTTACAACATTGAATACAAAATACATTAAAACAATGACAATTAAAATATATACAGTAAAATAAAATAAGCCACCCTGGCCGAATAAAATTCAATAATATTAACATTTAAAATGCTGCTTAAATAAAAAGGTCTTCGCCTGGCGCCGAAAAACAAATAACGACGGCGCCAGGCGGACCTCTCTGGGAAGCGCATTCCATAACTTAGGCGCCACCGCTGAGAAAGCCCTCCTCCGAGTAGCCACCCTCCTAATTTCCTTCACTGAGGGCTCCCGGAGGAGGGCCTCTCCTGCTGATCTCAAGGGGCGGCTGGGCATATATGGACGTAAGCGCTCCTTCAGGTAACCAGGACCCAAGCCGTTTAGGGCTTTATAGGTCATCACCAACACCTTGAATTGGGCCCGGACTTCAATGGGAAGCCAGTGAAGCTGACGGAGAACTGGAGTCATGTGAGCATAACGTCCAGTTCCCGTCAGCAGCCTGGCAGCTCTATTTTGAACCAATTGAAGTATCCGGACTGTCTTCAAGGGCAGCCCCACGTAGAGCGCGTTACAGAAGTCAAGACGGGAAGTCACCAGTGCATGAGTCACTGTTGCGAGGCTGTCGTACTCCAGATAGGGGCACAGCTGATGAATCAGCCGAAGCTGGAGGAAAGCGCTCCTTGCCGCTGCTGTTACCTGAGCTTCCAGTGAAAGCTCCGGGTCAAGGAGCACTACCAAGCTGCGGACCTTATCCCTAGGAGGGAGTGCAACCCCGTTCAGGACAAGGTTCAATTCACCTTCTCCGAAGCCTGAACCGCCTACCAACAGGACCTCCGTCTTGTCTGGATTGAGCTTCAGTTTATTGGCCCTCATCCAGCCCATTACCTCGGCCAGGCACCGGTTCAGTACAGCCACTGCCTCACCTGGATTGGTGGAAAACGAGAGGTAGAGCTGGGTATCATCAGCGTACTGGTGATTCCGCAGCCCACACCTCCTGATGACCTCTCCCAGCGGTTTCATGTAGATGTTAAACAGCAAGGGGGACAAAATGGACCCCTGTGGTACTCCATGGCATAGCTGCCATGGTGCAGAGCCATAGTCCCCCAGCACCACCTTCTGGAATCAGCCATTGAGATAGGAGCGGAACCACTGCAAAGCAGTGCCTCCGACCCCCAATCCCTCAAGCCTATCCAGAAGGATACCATGGTCGATGGTATCGAAAGCCGCCGAGAGGTCCAGGAGAACCAACAGGGACGCACTCCCCCTGTCCTTCTCCCTGCACAGGTCATCGTACAGGGCGACCAAGGCAGATTCAGTACCGTACCCGGGTATGAAGCCGGACTGAAATGGGTCCAGATAATCAGTTTCATCCAAGAGTGCTTGGAGTTGTCCCGCCACCACTCGCTCTAACACCTTGCCCAGAAACGGGATGTTGGCCACTGGTCTATAATTAGTGGCCATCTCTGGATCCAGTGACGCCTTCTTCAGGACCGGTCGGACTACCGCCTCCTTTAAAGGGGCAGGCACCCGACCCTCCCTCAGAGAAGCGTTAACCACTTCCAAGATCCAGGTTCCAATCCCGTGCTTGGAATCCTTTATTAACCAAGACGGGCAAGGGTCCAAAAGGCAAGTGGTGGGACGTACTCGTCCAAGCACCTTGTCCACATCATCAGGCCGCAGTAACTGAAATTCATCCAATAATTCTGGACCAGACGGTAGCATCGGTGTCTCCCTTAAGACCTCTGACTCAATAGTGGAATCCAGCTCGTGACGAATCTGAGCGATTTTCTCCCTGAAATGCCTGGCAAAGTCGTCACAGCGGGCCTTTGAGGGTGGAATCAGATCTTCTTTCGGACCTGGACGGACCAGGCCTTGCACCACTCGAAAGAGCTCCGCCGGACGGCATTGTGAGGAGGCAATGGAAGCGGAAAAAAAATCTCTTTTTCGCCGCCCTCACCGCCACAGCATAGGCCCGATAGTGGGCTCTTAAGTGTGTTCGGTCAGATTCATCCCGTGATTTCCTCCACCTACGCTCTAGCCGTCTCCCAACCTGCTTCATCGCCCTCAGTTCAGGAGTATACCAAGGGGAAGAGCGGGCTCTGCCCTGTGGGAGAGGGCGCTTAGGAGCAATCGTGTCTACAGCCCTGGTCATCTCCCCGTTCCACAGTTCGACCAGAGCCTCGACAGGAGCACCCGTCTTGTCAGCCGGAAACTCCCCCAGAGCCTTCAGGAATCCTTCCGGATCCATCCGGCTCCGGGGGCGGACCCACACAATCGGGTCTGCACCCTTACAGAGGGAGAGGTCACTCTCGAGCACAAACCTCACCAGGAAGTGATCTGACCATGACAGGGGAGTCAAGCATAAATTTGCCACCCTCAGACCACCCTCTTCCTGCCCCGTCGAGAAAACCAGGTCCAGAGTGTGTCCACGTTCATGGGTCGGGCCGGTGACATGTTGAGACAGCCCCATGGCCGTCATGGAGGCCATGAAGTCCTGAGCCGCCCCAGTCAGACCATTCTCGGCATGGAGATTGAATTCCCCCAGGACCAACATCCTGGGGGTCCTCAACACCTGGTCCGAGACCGTCTCCGTCAGCTCAGGTAGGGAGACTGTTGGGCAGAAGGGTGCACGGTACACCAACAGAATCCCCAATCTGTCTCGATCGCCCAACACCAAGTAGAGACACTCCAGCCCCGGTCTCGAAGGGACAGGAAGTCCTGTGAGGGAGATGGAGGCTCGGTAAACTAAAGCAACCCCCCCTCCCCTCCCCTCCGGCCGTGAACGGTGCTGAAACAGATACCCGGGCGGGCACATTTGAGAGAGGGTGACATCCCCCCCCCTCCCGCCCAGGTCTCCGTTATGCAGGCCAGGTCGGCCCCCTCATCCACAATCAAGTCATGGATGAGGGCAGATTTGTTATTGACCGACCTGGCATTAAGCAACAGCACCGTCAGGCCCGAGGGGTGACTGACAAGACTCCCTGGCACCCTCTGGCTGGGAGCAAAACCAGAAGTAGGGACAGGTGTCAGCCATCTGTCCCTCCTTCTTCTATGCGGACACGTTAAGCTCCCACCGCTGTTACGTCCTCTGCCCATCACCACCCCAATGGCCGCGCCGGTGTGCTCCCCAGGAAATGCAAGCGGCAGCATGGCCAGGGACGACTCCATAAAACAATATAAACACTATAAAATTATAAAAACATTTAAAAAGATTCAGCGCTCAGCAGGAGGGCCTAACGCAACGAGAGTGAGAGCCCCCTGACCAGCCCAGCCGAGCCCAGCCCAGCCCCCCGAATGGCCCCCCCAAACGGTGGCAACCGTCCTTTGGCCGACGCCCTTCGGCGGCCGGCCCCGGCCGCCGCCGCCGCTTTCAAGGCCCTGGGCTCCCGACGTCCCACCTCGGCCGGCACGCCTCAAACGCGTGCAGGGGCGTGGCAGAACAGCCAGGTGGGTGGTGGAACAACTAGTCTTAACTTAGTTGTTCCAAGGTCTCCCTAAAGTAGGTTAAAAGGCTTGTTTTTTAACACTGGGACTCTGGTTTGGAATATGACAGGAAAATATTCAGCTTCCTGCCTCCACACACATGCTTAGGCAGGATTTTCAGGAGAAGGTTTGCAATCACAACATTTTGATTCTGCAAAATCGTCATTATTGTAATGAATTCCAAAGTTTTTCTTTCTGCCTTTTGTTTTTTCATCCTAAATCCCAAGCTCTGCTTTTTGTGTTCTCTTTTTTCCAAAGCAATTGTACTTTTCCTTCATAACATTATTATTTATGTTTTATCAATAAACAAAGAAAGCAGGTAGAAACCAGAAAGAATCTCTCTCTCAAACCTTTTTATGGTTTTATGTCCATGTTCTGTCCATTTCTTTGTTTAAGCGACCAATCTTGTGTGACCAATGATTACACTTTGTTGCAATCAAAGTGCATTCAAAGACAGGTGCCAATTTGATGCTATGTTATGTGTAATGTTTATCCTGAGCTGTAGCTGCCTTTATTATGTGCAGTGAGTCTAGATTCAATAGGATGTACACCCAAGTGACCAGGGAAGTTTGGACTGGAAGCACCATCTAAGCGCATAGTGCAAAATTCCTTCTGATTTCCCACATAGGGAAGGGCCTCAATGCACTGGCTGAGCACACAGCTGTCTTCACTCCTCTCTTGCCTTCCCAGTGCCAATAGAATGTACTGCCTGCTGTCTGTGTTCCTCAGGAAGGGCCTCATGCTGATAGTTTGGCAAGAATCCCAACAAGGAATAAGTGTGAAAAAATCTGTTATCAGTAATTTAACATAGACAACTTTGTAACATATAAATCTGCTTTGTTTGCAAGTGTGGATTTGAAAATCCGGCAGAGATTTGCATAACACAGCCTAATAATATAGCAAAGCACAGCCTGTCTGAACAAACACTATTTTCCCCTTTTATTGTTGCTGGACCTATGGTGGTTGATCTTAAAATATAACTGTGCATATATTATTTGACCATGACTTCTAAGGCAAGCCGTAATTTGTAAATTAAAACACACACATACATACACACACTAAATAACTATGGAAAATTAGACTAGCACAATTTGTACAGATTGGAAGAAAAAAATTGCATTGTTCTAGCATGATTTGTGCAAATCATACTAAATGAGATAGTTTTCAGCTTATAATATAGGTAAATTGTGTGAATTGTACAAATTTTCCTAGGGTATCCCCCGTTCCACCACCACCACACATAGCCTGCATTAGAGACTGCCGTGGGTTAGAGTCAGCATAGGGCTGGCAAACCATGGTCTGGGAGGTCACATCAAGAAAATCCATCAGATCTTCAACACTCTCTGACTGGATTCAGCACATATCTGAATGGAATGTGCTCCTCAGAGAGGTTCACCTGGTGGCGTCGTTATTTGTTTTTCGGCGCCAGGTTAAGACCTTTTTATTCCAACAATATTTTAATAACTTTAAATATTGGATTATATATGTTTTTAATCTGCAGCCAGAGTGGATCTTAAATTGATTTGAATTATGTTTTATATTCTTATTTATTTGTGTAAGCTGTCCTGAGGCCTTCGCGACAGGACGGCATATAAATATTCTAAATAAATAAATAAATATATCTATTTACACCAAACCATCTTTTCCTCAGATGCACTGATTCTATCAAGTTGTTGTCCAGGCTTAAAAAAAAACTTTCCATGATTATTTGGCATTTCCTTTATTGAAAACTAAGGAAACAAAGACAAAAATGTGGAAACATATGTTTAACTTTCTCTATATTCCTTTTTCCTCCCATTCCCAGATCAAATTACATAAAATAAAGTCTACAGTCCTTCAGGATGCATGCTGATTATACAGAATACAACAGTTGATTCACTTTTGGAAGTGAATGTTTGTACAAATGTCAGTGAATACATTTGCACAAAATCTAAAAATTTGAAAATCTGCAAAACACAGACAGCACAAATTTACCTAACTGCAAAATAAAAAATAAAAAACACACAATGCACTTGAATACTAAAGTTGTGTCCATCCACTCTGGGAGAAACAAAATTGTGGTATATGGGCTACTCAGAAAGGTTCATCCTGTTGCCACCGCTGCTACCTCAGAAGCGATGTTTGTTTAAATCATGTGAAGGTTTATAAAAGTGAACACTTCTCTCTGAAATTTGCCACCTCATCACAAGGATTATCACAGTTATTTTAGGGCCCAATCCTATGTGAGTACAAAAAAAAAAAAAAAAAAAGGCTTCCAACTCTCAGCTTTCCTCAACTAGCATCAAACTTTCTTTCCATCTAAACAGCCATTCATTCATTCATTCATTCATTCATTCATTCATGTATTTATTTATACAACCACTCAAGAGCTGAAGCTTTCTGGGAAGTTTGCACCCTCAGTGATATTTGTCTTTGTCCAAAACACATCCTCCTAGTCAAATTACTTTCAATCAATCTGTCACAAACTGGGTTTTCTCCTTCCAACTTCTGAAACAACAAACCATTCTTTATTCTCCAATGCATTTCCAGTAAGGACAAGAAACAAGGAATGAGCATGCACAGAGCAATTTGTTGAACCCAACAGAGCAGCTACTTCCAAGCATCTTCCTTTTGGATACCCCTGGGGCTCCTCCCTCTGGGATATCCTTTCTGCAGACAGGCAAGCCTTTCCCCTCTAATTGATTGACCCTTCTCTCCTGACATTGTGTCATGGAGTCAAGAATTGGACCAGGCTCAGCTGGCTATAGGAGTTTTTCTTCCATGCCACCTCCCTGCATTTGTAAATCCTAGCCATTCTTGATGTCCTTCTTAACTTAGGAAGGGTACACTTTTGATAAGCCCCATTTCTGTTTCTTCCATTTCAAGAATTCTTGTTCTCAGGGCCACTCTTTGTCTGATGAATCCAAAACTGTTTGATCTTGGAAAGTATACCAAGAATAACTGTTCCTTTCATTCCTAAAGCATCCTTCCTGGCTCCTGAAAAGGTTATCAAGTTCTATGAGGCTGGTAGGGCAAGGATGCATTATTGGAAGTTAAAACTAATTTAAGCTCAGAAATAATGCAGAATTAAGTAGGTCCTATAAATAACCCTTTAAAGGGGATATTAAATTTCATTTTGAAAATAAGCAGCAGCTGGATTTTACATAGGGGTTGCATTAAGTCAGGCTTATTTTTGCACAAATATTTTGCTTCTAATACATTTTTTGTGTCCATTATTGAAAAGTTCTTTTTAAAGAGAGCATTTAATGAGTACATTGAAGCAGCTAAGATATGGCATGATGAAACTTTGGGTGTTTTGTATATATGAAAAGGAACTTCATTCTTATAAAATTATGTGAAACTTTCCCTTAGGAAACCACCCACCCAACATGTGCAGCTGCATTACTGAGAATTCTTCACTAAACTTTAGTGCTTCTCCCATGAATCCATTAGAGCAGGGTGCAGAACTGTAGGCTAGAGTCCAAATGCAGCCCCTTGGCGTCTCAATCTGGCCTTTGGGGGCTTGCATATGGTCCCATCCCTTCTCCTGGCTGTACCCCTTTACCTCAGCCTCCCATCATTGAGTGGTGCCCCAGCTTTTGTGCAGTCATTCCTCACCAATTCTAAAAAGTTGAAATTGCTCTCATAAGGCTTAACCATTGGTAATAAATGCTCCCAATGAAAGAATACTGGTATTTTTGGCCCTGCCTACCACTAGGCAGGCTTTAGGAGTGTCTCCAGAACAGATTTTGCAGCTTGAGCAGAATATAGTTCAACAATACTACTGCATTAGAGATAAGGCATGGGAGCTCATATAATGCATACCAGGTGCATCAGGTTCTTCTCGAAATGAAAAGGGCTCTTTTTGAGTTAGCTGTTCATTTGAACACACTGCCAGTTAGTTTATGGGCAATAAACTCATGTGCAACAAGACCCCCAAATTAAATGGATATAGCCATGCTAAAGTGTTTGTGGAAAAGGCTCTAACTTCTCAATACTGCTTTTTTTTTTTTTTTTTTTTTTACAAATCAGGGAGACTCAGAAAGTTTCTAAGAATTACACTGACCATGAGCAAACTCCATCTTCTGATTTATACCCATAAGCCACAAACAGATAATAGATAGATGAGAGAGAGAAAGTGATAAGAGATTTCCTATCAGCAAAGCTTGTGAAGTCTATTTCTATTATGCTGAAATCAATGTATAACGTGTAGGAATATCAAACATTGGCCAGTACACTCAATTTCATTTCTATGGTCTATTCCACTTTAGCTGGCACAGACTGCAAAAGAGATTCATTGTACAAATACAAATCCCCTGCCCATCACATGAATGTAGTCTGATTTTAGCAAAACTTGGAGAACAGGGCAGAGAAGTCATACTGTACCTTTAGGACCAGTTTGCTGTTGTTATGTGCCATCAGGTTTTCTCTGATCTTTTGTAACCCTGTGAAGGAGTGCCCTTCAAAATGTCCCTCCTATATCCCCTTTAACGTAGAGGGCAGCACCTCTTTCAGAATGACATTTCCTTTCCCAGCTTCTGATGGCTTTCCCCCAGGGTTCTATTTAAATGCTACTCTGCCATTCTTTTATGTTATGCCATAGGCCTCTGTGGGAATCTGATGTCATTGGTTTTGAGCCACCCCTGAAAAAGTCCTGCCCTCCCTTGTATCCTTAAGTCTAACTGCCTTTAGAAGTGGACAAGTAAGAAGGGCATCTACTGATGAAATCAGAGTGTGGATAGAATAGCATGGAAGAAGGTGGTTCTTCAAGTAATGGGTCTAAACTATTTGAGTATTTAAAGCCAGCACTTTAAATTGGGCTCAGAAACACACTGGTAACTTCTGTAGCTGTTCACAGTATTGGTGCTTCATGAGCAGATCACCCAGCTCCCAGCAAATCTCTGAGCAGTTGCATTGGGCACTAGCTGAAATTTCCAGATCACCTTTCAAACAGTGCCATGGGGAACACACTGCAGTAGTCCAACCTTGATGTCACCAGTGCATCAATAAGTGGAACAAGATCCTTCTTCTCTAGATTAGATCATAATTAATGTACCAGCCTATGCAATGAAAAAGTGCCCCTGACTATCAGTACCTCCTGTTCCACCAGGTTAGTGCCAAATCCAAGTGTACGCCCAGACTCTGCACTTGGCCCTTGTGGGAGAATGCAACCCCATTGAAGGCAAGATATATTCTTCTATGTGGATCAGTTGGTTTTCTTTCTCACAGAAAACTTACTCCTTTCCTATAAAAAGTCTCAGCTTGTTTGCTCTGATCAAATCTAATGTGTTCTAAGGAAATGTTGGAAACATGCAATCCATATCACCTACCCAATTCACCCTTAAACACCTTTCCTAGTGCCTGCTGAGGTGCTCTCATCTTACTTTTTATTTGTGTTTCAATAAGAAAAATTCTTACTTGCAGATGAGATTGCTTCAAAGCCAAGTGAGGGCCTCTAGTTTCCCCCACTTACAGTTCTGGGACACACATTGGACTCAGAGACTTCTTAGGAAATGAAGATGCACAGCATGCTCCTGTTGCACCATTTTCTTCTGTTGAATGCCATTTGTATTGTGTGCCCAGGACAGTTTCTTAAATTGTCAAATGTGCCCACTGCACTCCTGTTCTAACGTTTAAAAGCAGCACCTTAGAGCAGAAGGGGAAAAAGGAGGGGGAAAACTAAGAGAAAGAAGGGATAAGGAAAGTATTGAAAACTAAGGACAAGGAGAAGCAAACTGGAGATGGAGAGTCTGAAAGGAAAATGAGGTCAGCTACTTGGTTAGTAAGAACCAGGAGCCAAGAAAAGAAAGGGGTAGGAAGACAAGGATTATATTTCATTTGTATTTCAAATTTGGATTCACTTTCTACATTTAGAGTTTGCATACTCCCTTCTTGTCATAGCATGACACTTTTAAAAATACATCCATATGTTTATCTTGGAAAATCCAGGGAGCAACCTGCTTCATTCTTTCTTTCAAGCAATGCCAATAAGCAAAATGGCTCTTGTAATAAAGACTGGAATGGTTCTGATTATGATGAATACACAAAGTAAAAATTAACAAATCAAATACATCTGCATAATAAAGTGAACATAATTACAATCTCCTTGCAGATATTTTGTGATCAGAAAAAGCAGATAAATTATTCACTGAAAATTATTCGCTCAGCTATAATCACAGGCACAGAGGAACTGCTCCAGGGGAATCAGTTCAGTAACAAAAGGCCATGGGGTAAATAAGCCACTGAATCCTGGATCCTGAGAACTGGAACAAATAGGTACAGGAGAAAGGCGCCTTCGTTACTTTGGCAAACATGTCATTTGCACAGCCAGCTAGATTTTTGTTATTCTCCCTTTGCGGAGCTGGGGGGCAGGGGATGGACCAATTAAAATTTCTTATGTTTCAGTTTGGCAAGTTTGATGTGATTTATTCTTTGCTCTGTTTGCCAGTCAGCTGCTTGGCAGGGAAAAAGTGTGAGAAATGAATCTAGCCTTCTCCTTCTCCTGAACAGCTGGTGGGCGGGACTTTGGAGTGTAGATTTAGCTGGAGAACAGTTATGCAGCTGTTTATACATATATACCAGTCCAGCAGGGGATTTACACAAACACCATGTTATGTGCATATACATGGCTTCTGAACACTCTGAGGTGATTCTATTTCAAACCTGCTTTACTATCTTTGGATAACTAACTACCAAGTGATACTCTTTAGCAGCTAAGTAGTATTTGCAGCAGGAAATTCTATAGCCCTGATGTGTAAAGTTAGAGGACAATAGAATTATTTGACATGAATGCCCTAACAGCGGTTGCCTTGTACATCAACAGGTTTCATGGAAATCTGTATTCATGCCATATTTAAGTGCATGCTTATAGGCATAGACACAGTTAAAATGCACTGTGCATTTTGATGCCAATAAGAATCAGGAAGCTTAATCAAGGGAAGAATATGCATCAGGCTTGTATTAGAATAATTGCTGATGTGTACTCCTCTTCTTCTGGCATGATACAAAGTAAATAGTTCTTGTCCCATGTTGAGAGCCAAATTAAGTGATGTGAATGAATTTATTTGTATAATAAATTATTTATATACAACTTTCTCTCTAGTCCAAAGAAGTTTATAAATGTTTTAAAAATGACAGGATCATTATATCATAAATGCACCAACACAATATTTAAACATCTATAGCAAGCATAACTCTTCAGTCAAAACCCTCCAAAAAGACAGCACAGCAGTAGTTCTTGGTCACCTAACCTCTTTAGGGGGGAGGTTCCACCCACTTTGATAGTAAACACCTGATGAATGGCTATCAGTATCCAACTTGTTGCAAGTTCAAAACAGAGAGTAAGGCCTGCTTGCTAAACCAGAACTGGTGAGCGAACATATGGGTGGCAGTGGTCCCTAAGGCATTAGGTTCCAGGCAATGCTAGACTTTACAGCTGGCAATAAACTTCCTGAATTAAGAGACTGCAAAAAAACAAACCCTCTTCATGGATCACTGCCTTGTCATGATGAAGGGGCTTGCGTAGCTCAATGAAGCTATGATTTATGCCTGCAGGGCCACCCAAGATGGACAGGTAAGAGCAGAGAGCTCTGACAAAACGTGATCCACTGGAGAAGGAAATGGCAACCCACTCCAGTATCTTTGCCATGAAAACCCCATGGACAGTACCAAAAGGCAAAAATATATGATGCCAGAAGATGAGCCCCTCAGGTCGGAAGGTGTCCAATATGCTACTGGGGAAGAGCAGAGGGCTAGTACTAGTAGCGCCAGAAAGAATGAAGCGACTGGATCAAAGCCAAAAGGACTCTCAGTTGCTGATGTATCTGGAGGTGAAAGGAAAGTCCAATGCTGCAAAGATCTATACTCCATAGGAACCTGGAATATAAGATCTATGAATCAAGGCAAGCTGGATGTGGTCAAACAAGAGATGACAAGACTGAACATCAACATCTTAGGAATCAGTGAACTAAAATGGACAGGAATGGGTGAATTTAATTCAGATGACCATCAGGTATACTACTGCGGGCAAGAATCCCTCAGAAGAAATGGAGTAACTTTCATAGTCAATAAAAGAGTAGGAAAAGCAGTACTGGGATACAACCTCCAAAATGACAGAATGATCTCAGTTTGAATCCAAGGCAAACCATTCAACATCAAGTAGTCCAAGTGTATGCCCCAACCACTGGTGCTGAAGAGGCTGAGTTGACCGTTTCTATGAAGGCCTACAAAGCCTTCTAGAATTAACTGCAAAAAATGATGTCCTTATCATCATTGGGATTGGAATGCTAAAGTAGGAAGCCAAAAGATAACTGGAATAACAGGCAAGTTTGGCCTTGGTGTACAAAATGAAGCAGGGCACAGGCTGGTAGAATTTTGTCAAGAAAATACGATGGTCATAGCAAACACTCTTTTCCAACAACCCAAGAGACGACTCTACACATGGACATCACCAGACGGTCAACACAGAAATCAGATTGACTATGTGCTCTGCAGCCAAAGATGGAGAAGCTCTATACAGTCAGTAAAAACTAGACCAGGAGCTGACTGTGGCTCAGATCATGAGCTTCTTGTTGCAAAATTTAGGCTTCAATTGAAGAAAGTAGGGAAAAGCACTAGGCCACTCAGGTATGACCTAAATCATGTCCCTGATGAATATACAGTAGAGGTGACAAATAGATTTAAAGAATTAGATCTGATAGACAGAGTGCCTGAAGAACTATGGAGGGAAGTTAGCAACATTGTACAAGAGGTAGCAACTAAAGCCATCCCAAATAAAAAGAAATGCAATAAAGCAAAATGGCTGTCTGAGGAAGCTTTACTAATAGCTGAGGAAAGAAGGGAAGTGAAAGGCAAGGGAGAAAGAGAAAAATACACCCAATTGAATGCAGAATTCCAGAGAATAGCTGGAAGAGATAAGAATGCCTTCTTAAATGAACAGTGCAAAGAAATAGAAGAAAACAATAGAATAGGGAGGACCAGAGATCTCTTCAAGAAAATTGGAGACTTGAAGGGAACATTTCATGCAAAGATGGGCGTGATAAAGGACCAAAATGGCAGGGACCTAACAGAGGCAGATTATATTAAGAAGAGGTGGCAAGATTACACAGAGGAACTATACAAGAAAGAGCTTTACGTCCCTGATAACCACAATGGGGTGGTCACTGACCTCGAGCCAGACATCATGGAATGTGAAGTCAAATGGACCTTAGGAAGTCTGAGCAGCAACAAAGCTAGTGGAGCTGACAGTATTTCAGCTGAGCTATTCAAAATCTTAAAAGACAATGCAGTAAAAGCGCTACACTCAATATGCCAGCAAATTTGGAAAACTCAACAGTGGCCACAGAATTGGAAAAGGTCAGTTTACATTTCAATCCCAAAGAAGGGCAATGCCAAAGAATGTTCAAACTACCGCACCATTGCACTCATTTCACACGCTAGCAAAGTTATTCTCAAAATCCTACAAGCTAGGCTCCAGCAGTATGTGGACCGAGAACTACCAGAAGTACAGGCAGGATTTCGAAGAGGGAGAGGAACTAGAGATCAAATTGGCAACATACGCCAGATCATGGAGAAAGCTAGGGAGTCCCAGAAAACATCTACTTCTGCTTCATTGACTATGCTAAAGCCTTTGATTGTGTGGATCACAACAAATTGTGGCAAGTTCTTAAAGAGATGGGAATACCAGACCATCTTATTTGTCTCTTGAGAAACCGATATGCAGGTCAAGAAGCAACCGTGAGAACTGGACACGGAATCACTAATTGGTTCAAAATTGAGAAAGGAGTTCGGCAAGGCTGTGTACTGTTGCCCTGCCAATTTAACTTATATGCAGAGCACATCATGAGAAAGGCGGGGCTGGATGAATCACCAGTTGGAATTAAGATTGCCTGGAGAAATATCAACAACCTCAGATATGCAGATGATACCACTCTCATGGCAGAAAGTGAAGAGGAACTAAAGAGCCTCTAGATGTGGGTGAAGGAGGAGAGTGCAAAAGTTGGCTTGAAACTCAACATTAAGAAAACTAAGATCATGGCACCTGGTCCTCTCATTTCCTGGCAAATAGATGGGGAAGAAATGGAGGTAGTGACAGATTTCATTTTCCTGGGCTCCAAGATCACCACAGACGGGGACTGCAGCGAAGAAATTAAAAGATGCTTGCTCCTGGGCAGGAAAGCTATGGCAAATCTAGACAGCATACTAAAAAGCAGAGACATCACCCTGCCAACAAAAGTGTGTATAGCCAAGGCTATGGTTTTCCCAGTTGCAATGTATGGCTGTAAAAGCTGGACCGTAAGGAAGGCTGAGCGCCAAAGAATTGAGGCTTTTGAATTGTGGTGCTGGAGGAGACTCCTGCAAGTCCCTTGGACCGCAAGGCGATCAAACCGGTCAGTCATAGAGGAGATCGACCCTGACTGCTCTTTAGAAGGCCAGATACTGAAGATGAAACTCAAATACTTTGGCCACCTAATGAGAAGGAAGGACTCCCTGGAGAAGAGGCTAATATTGGGAACAATAGATGGCAAAAGAAAAAGGGGACGGAAGCGGATGAGGTGGCTAGATGGAGTCACTGAAGCAGTTGGTGTGAGCTTAAGTGGACTCCGGGGAATGGTGGAGGACAGGAAGGCCTGGAGGAATTTTGTCCATGGGGTCGCGATGGGTTGGACATGACTTCGCGACTAACAACAACAAACAAACGAACGAACAAACGAACTGGCAACCAATGTAACTGCATCCAGCCAGGGTAACTATGTGCAGTTAGGAACAATGCAGAAAGATTCTCTACCAGAAAGATTTTCTACCAACAGGAAATCCTGAAAGAGTTGGTCACTTGCCCAGGATTAGGAAAATTATGGAAGTATGTTGCAAGATCCACTGATATTATTAAATGGCATATTATTAAAACATACCATTAGAAATATATGCTCCTACTTAGAGATAGCTAACTCAGCCTTTGATAGAGAAAATCCCACCTGATTTTTGGTAATTTTAAAAAGGGACAAAATAAGCATGAACACTTTACATTTCTTGTTGCTTCCCAACCCCTCTTCATTTCTGTGAGTTCTGTTGGCTCTGGTGAGAGGTATGTTGCAATATTTGACATACTAGAATGTATAGTCCGGGGGGAGAGGGTGTTCTCCTGTTTTCTATTCCACATTAGATGGCATGGATTGCAGAAGAAATCCAAATGTTCAAGTGAAAAATCATCTGCTATCATTTGAGTGATCACACAATGTAATCAGACTGGTGAATAAAAGAGAATATGGAGAGGGTGTGTAGAAGTCAGACTATTCCTTTAGGACCTGTTTCAATATTAATAGGTAAATTTATTTCTGATGAGTCAAAGTCATATGAATCACTACTAAGCAAACAAGAATCTGCCCAGCTAAGCAAACAAGAATCTGCCTATCCATCTGGCTATGTAACATTTATGTGTTTTCAGGTTCTATATGAGGACTGGGCCACTAGTGTATCAGTCCTGGGCAGAAAGTAGATCTCCAGATGCTGGACCTGTAACATCAGCATTCTGGCTATTGGCCATGCTGGCAGGTGCTTCAGGGAGCTGAAGTCTAAATCACTGACTCACCTTTTGGGGTCAGAGCAGCATTTACAAAGGAGTTTTCTGAGCCATCTTCTGGTCCCTGAGAAGCCCTCCAAGATACTATAAAAGCCCTGTTTTGCTTGCTGGAGCCACCTGTGCAATAGAAGTCCAAGTGCCACATCAGCCACACTGAATACTACCTCCTGGCCTAGAGTGGGTGTTGACTTCCCACATGCATCAAACTATTTGGCAAAGATAGCAACTGGATTACCAAGATAGTTAAAGAAAGCTGTTAAAAAGGTTCTATTGACATTCCTCTATGGTGGGCTAAGAAAAATTAAAAACACAAATTATAACGGCAGCATAATCTCTAGGTCCTCATATCTGTGGCATATAAACAGGATGTGTCAGTACCATAGTGTCAATAATAGGCAACCTAGATATATGAAATTTGTCATGCATTCTGAGGAGATCATAGGGGTGTGCAGTGCAGGAGAATTTGGTTCCTTAATGCAATAATTACTTGTAAATCCATTGAAATGTTCCCACGTATTTGAAGTCTGCAATTACAATTTCTTTCACTAGATGGTGTTCAAGGATGGGCTGGACGTCCACATGGTGGGCATGTCATGAGCGAAGCCGGCTGGTGCCAGAGGTCAGACTAGATGGCCCGGGAGACCCCTTCTGACTCGCTCTGTTTCTATGTTTCTATGAAAATTTTCCCTAATCAGCAATACAGAGTTATATGGCTTCTTTCTCCCTTCCTTATGTGGGGCAAACCTATTTAGGCAACCACCTCCCTCAGGGGCTCACACGGGTATTTCAGTCCAGGGCAGATACCTAAGGATGCCAGCAGGAATTACTCGGCTAAAAGAAATGCATAAGCAATTATAACTGACTTAAATACTAAAAACAGCTTCAATGAACCTAATCATCGCAGTCACTGTCTTCACAGGCCACTGTCAAATCATTGCTGTATCTATTAGAGTTTGTGGCTGCACAGCTTGCATGCTATTCTGGCCAACTGAACCAAATATTTTTGGAGGTATCCTTTCCTACAAAAGCTTGTTTTACAGTGATATCATCAGAGTGGAATATATATCCTTAAACTTGTTAGCTGAGATTACATGTTGATTGGAATTACTTATGCTGTCTCAGTTACATGTCTCTTCTTTAGCCTGAGGTCACATGGTTTGGAATTTTTATAAAAATCTTGCTGATATGATCGGGTCTTGCTTTTAATCAGATTTACTGCTTTCACCAGACAGTCTCCTATCATGTCTTCTATGGTAAATCATCCCCTTCAAGGAAGGAACTCATCAGTGATGTGTTTTGCAACTGTCAGCTGTACTTCATCATAAGCGTCCAAGTCATGGCATGTGCTACATGCTGATTTTCTTACCCCGCATTCAGCTCTTTGGTCATGTGCTCATTACTTGCACAGAGTTGTAGGATGTCTTCCCATTGTGCAAATTTACACCACAGGCTGGATGCAGTGTGAAGGTCGAAATATGAAAGATAAGATATAATGGCAAAAGTAAACAAACAAATAAATAAATAATCCTCACACATCTCCAGATCCTGAATGACCTTATTGATTGTAACTGCCTAACAATGTGTTCTGTGGATGGCATTGTTCAATGACTTTTGGTAGCCACCAAGTCAGCAAGGTCAAGGATTTGATACTTGGAGCATATGGTTATAGTCATCTATAACTAGGCATGATTATAGTCTCTTATATCATGATAGTTACAGTCACTAGAACTGCTTTTCCTGGAAGAAGTTTCATTATTTAAATTAGTTATATTCATTCATTATCATTATTAGTGAATGGATTCAGCATGGCACATGTTGGAATAGCCCTTGGTTTGATGCTGCAAAGCCCTCAAAGAAGCAGTCCACATTGGACATATTGGGCTTGCCCCATCATACTGAAGCCATGCCCAATGGGACTCCTGCTTTGCTGCACATCCATAAACTCCATAGTGATGGGTTTATTCACTCTGTTCCCCTAATGCTGCACACTAGGTGGAAGGAGAATTCATATGACTTTTTCTTTCAGCCTAGTAATTTCTGTTGACTTCAAAGTGTATTAGCTGCAAAACTATGTGCTGATTAGGGAAATATGCCAAGTCATAATTGAGGATGTAACTGCAGGCTTCAAATATATATACATCTAAATTAAAAATAAGTAATGCCTTTTAAAATCCAAATAACCATGAAGAGCATACCTTTACAAACCCCTTAATATGCATGCAAAGATTCTAGGTTCCAATCTTGGTACTACTTTGGCACTGAAACAGGCACACATTGACTTTTATTATAACATGGCTATTATGTATAATAAATGCAATAGCATTTATGCTATTGTTGCTGAGTCTGTGTGTTTCTTAGACATTTACATCATTGAGACACTACAGACTTGAACAATAAAGGTTTAAGCAGAGATTACCCTTACCCACAGAGTAATCTATGAAGCTATTTTAGCAAGCAAGTTTGAGGGCATTCCTATGCTTTGATTTCCACAGATTTTTAGGTATATTAATCAGTTATCATTCTTCAGTAAAATCACATTCCAATATTCTCTTTCAATTTCTCCCATTTTCAGTTGTCCCATCCAGCTTTCTTAGGTTGATAATGGACACAACACATATATCTGCCTCTGATATATTTAAGATCCTATTTTGATGAAGAGCTTATATCTGGTGTTAATAGTTCTGAGGGACCAAATCTAGGTGTGGTGTTAAATGTGTGGATTTTTACTTAATACCATGCTGGGCAGAGGTTTGCCCCAGAAGAAATGCAGTGTGTAGAAAAGGGAAGTGTAACCCCTCTCCTGTCAGCCATGACCCCCACATAGCTATATTGCTATGGTAACTGGCATAGCAAACTAACAGTAGCATGGAGAAAAAACAATTTTCATTGTGAATATGTCAGAGGGAAATCTCACATTCCCATGTGCCCCTATTAATATTTGGTCATCTGGTTTTAACTAAACATAGAAACAGAGCGAGTCAGAAGGGGTCTCCCAGGCCAGCTAGTCTGACCTCTGGCACCAGCCGGCTCCGCTCACGACATGCCCGCCATGTGCATGTCCAGCCTATCTTTGAACACCCTCACCAGGATAGAACTGCTCGCACCTTTTCAGGGTCCATCTGCAGCCCGTCTGGGGAAATGCGGTAGCCCAGGTAGCCCAGGTACAGGAGGGAAGTGGTGTGGAATTCGCATTTTTCCAGTTTAGCAGAGAGGTGATGCTCTCGCATGCATTGCAGGACGGCTTGCATGTGGTGTATCATGTCCAGGGCGGATGCACAACAAATTGTAGGCGTTGTGGAGATCCAGTTTGGTAAAAATGCGCGCTTGGCCCAGGTGTTCCAAAATCTCCGAGATCAGTGGCATGGAGTGCCTGTTGGGAACGGTGATTGCGTTCAAGTGGCAGTAGTTGATACAAACTCTAGGTTCCTCAGAATTTTTCTGAGGTACGATGATGGGCGTCGCTGAAGTGGGTGATGAGGACAGATGGATGAAGCCCTTTTTTAAATTGGTTGATATGAAGTCTTTGAGGACTTGGAGTTCTTTAGGTGACATGGGTCGCAGCTTGCCGACTGGGAGGGTTGCTCCTGGTTGTATGTGAATCTCCATGTCACATGGGCGGTGAGGTGGCAGCTTGTCTGCCTCCTGTGGGTCAAAAACGTCCCAGAAGTCTTGGTATTGCGGCGGGAGGGCGGTGGTGGAAGGCGGGGGGGGAGGTAAGAGGAGTGTGGGTCATAGGGTCGCTGCAGTGCTACGAACAAAATGTGGAATTGAAATGTAATTGCACCAAGTCCCAAGATATCTGGGTCCTGTGTCTGATTAACCAGTCCATGCCATGTACCACGGGGTACTGTAGGTCTTTCACTAATAAAAAAGCTGTTTGTTCGCAGTGTTTGCCAATTTGTAGAGTGAGAGGTGAGGACTGGCGGGAGGAGGGGCCCCCTTGCAGGGGACGTTTCTGGATAGAGTCCACCTGGAGCGGGGTTGATAGTATTGACGTAGGAAAGCAGTGTTTCTAAGCAAATTCTTCATCCATGAAGGAAGCAGTAGCACCAGTATCAATCAGTGCTGTGGCTTGAATTGCAGGCTGTGGGTGTGCTTGCAAAGTGGTGTCGACCAGCAGGTGTTGGGCCATAGTTTTTCCCGGGGAGGGGAATGCTTGTGATTTATTGACAGGTCCCAGTGCCGCGGTGCTTAACAACGCTGGAACTGGAAGCTTCCCGCCTGCTTTTTTAAAGGACACGACCGGGCCAGATGGCCGTTATGTCCACAGACAAAACACGGTCCAGTCAGGCGGCGGTACGCCCTATTTCCCCTCGAAATGCAAGGCCCGGCAGCTCCCAGCTGCATTGGCTCAGGTTCCGACTCCGGCTGAGGTGTCACCAAGGCAACGTAGTTATCAGGTGGGAATTGTGGCCTGGCTTCCGTGCGCGGGAACCATCTTTCTTTAGTTGGCGGCAGGCCAGTGCGGCATTCCTGCTTAGCGCGGGCTCTCTCATTAAGCCGTTCATCAATCTGTATTGTCCGAAGCATCAACTGCTGCAAAGTTGTTGGCATTGACGTGCGTGCTAAATCATTCAACACCTCCTCCCTCAAGCCTTCTCGATATTGCACCATTAAGGCCTCCTCATTCCACTCATTCCAAGTCATTCATAAGGAGCTGGAATTTAGTAGTGTATTCAGTAGCTGAGGCATGCCCCTGTTTAAGATGCTTTATCTCGCGGATGACCATTTCCTTGCAAGATTCTATGCCAAGAAACTTCCCCAGGGCATCCATAAACATGTTTGCATCATTTAATAAGGGGTCTCGAGCGATCAGCATTGCTGTTGCCCAGTGGGCTGGGGCCCCCGTGAGTTGATTTATCAAAAAGCCTACCTTCATCTTTTTGTTGGTGAAGTCATTAAGGCGTAGACTAATGTAGAGTTCACATTGTGCTTTAAAAGTTGTAAATGCTTCTTTTTTCCCCATTGTATTTGTGGGGGGGCTCCACCGGGCATCGTTTTAAAGTCAGCTCCTGGCTTTGTGTGGCGGCTGCTGCTGTTTGCTGCTTAGCATGGAAATTATTCAGCTCAATTTGCATAGAATCCATCCACTGTGTAGCCTCTGTGTATTTCTTTCGCAGAAGGGCGTTTTCATCTCTTAGATTTTGAAGTTCAGGAGGAACTTGTACAGTTGGGTCCATTGATGTGATTTCTCGAAGGTGAAAGAAGAAAAATAGTGGATGCAGAGACAGAAAAAAAATCTTTGCCTGGTTGTGTGGTTTAAAACGCTCTTGTTTTTGGGAGACTGTTTGGCCGAGGAGTTAGCATGCTGTTGTGAATAACAGATCTCTATGTAAACAACCCACACGTTTGCGAGCAATAAAACTAAAGTCTTTTATTGCTACTTATCTACAAGATTTACAACACTACTGATAAGCTCTACTGCAAAGGTCTTTACAAGGCAGATGCTAACTCCTTAGTGACGTCTCTCAGGGAGCCCACGTGGGACGAGCTATCTTGGCTCCACCTTTCCCCCCTGAGGCGGGACAGCTTCCTTTTGCTCCAATCTGTGCAAAAAACGTCTAAGGGTCATGCGGGAAAGATCTGCTCCGCCTCCTGTGTCTCCTGTGTCATGCTCAGGAGGTTCAGTGTCAGGAGGGAGAGGGGCAGTCTGTTCAGGCTCTCCATGAGCAGAACTCATCGTGTCTTTTCCCTTGGAGCTCTCTTGGTCTGACGTAGGCTCGGCTGTTTGATCAATGGGTAAAGGGTCAGGGGTGAGGTATGGCTATCTGTTCAGCCATTCCTGAACCAGGTTGTGGGAGGGACGTTTGGCTACAGGGTCTCAAGCATAAATCCTCCTCGTGGGGTGCTGCCTCTGTCGGGGTGTCAGGCACGACACTATCATTTATTAAAGATTATTCTAATTCATGGATCAGAATGCTCTTAAAAATTGGTTTAAGTGCTTCATCAAAAGTGGCTGTTTCTCTGACAAGAATTTCAGTGGTTTATACATCCAAAAAACTTTGTTCGTTTGTTCACTTGCTTGTTTTTGTCTCTTCCATCTATCATGTGCCAAATTTTGCCCATCTATCTGTCAGTGTTTTCCCTCCCATATGACAAATTAAAATCAGACAGAATAGGACACAGTGAGGGTCCAAGATACTTGTCCTTTACAACAGAACTACAGTGTCAAATTGAATCTGACTGATTACAGCAGCTTCCTCATATCTGGCTGTATTTTGAATATGGTTCTTGCATGCTACAGAGATTTTTTTAGCTGACTATGCTTAACAGTTTCTAAGTAACTAGAACAATGTTATATTTTTAATAATGATTCTAATTAATGGGCCAAAACCTTTTAGTGATTATTTTTCTCATTTAGCATTTCTGATGTGCTTTCTCTCACCAAAGGATTTTATTAAATAATAACAACTCTAATTGATAAGAGTGAGGGACAACTAGTGCTGCATTATGGGTGATGCAATAAGTAATCTCACTCATTCCATTTAATTGGACTGATTGTAAACTGAAGTATTGCTCAATCCTAGTCACAGACAAAACTGAGGCCAGATTGTAGTACGATTATAAAATAGCACCATTCTTGTCTAAATCTAAGTAATGAAGCTGCAAAATAAAACACCTATGCTTTTCATTTAGAGCAATATTTTGCATATTGCTGTTGAATGATTGTTCTGCTAAGGGTTAATCAAGCTTATTTCCTCTGAGTTCTTCAAGGAACAACCCTTCTGATTATTCAGTGGGGGAAGACACTTTTATTAAAAAAAAAAAAAAAAAGCCTGCATAAAGGTGAGCCCGTACGATCATTTTGTTTCCTTTACACTTTTGGGATGGTTGAAAATCTCTGCTACTTCTCAGTGTGCTTTCGACTGGTGATATTTGATATGAAACTTCAAATCATTGTCTGCAAACTTATACCTATTTATTTGGGAACACAATACACTAAACTCAGTAGGACTTGTTTAAGGGCATGTATGTAGAGAGGTGTTGCTGTTCGTGCTGAAGTCTTAGACACCAGGACAAAACACGCAAAAGCTGAGTTGCGAATGTTATCAAGGACTTGGATGAAACAGGCAAGTACCTTTGTTTTCAGTCTGCAAAGGTATTCAAGGAAAGTTTATCATCAAATTTGCACATTTCAATGTAAATATTGAAGCACATATGCAAAATGTGACTCAACTTTACTGCTGAGTAATAAACCTGTGTGCTCTGACATTTCGGAATGTGGATGGTGAGATGATAGAACTTAGTAAAGAGGCTATTACAGGATAATGAGCCCTTTAAAATAAGGGTGCCATTCACATACCATCTTAGTGGAATTTATTCTGTCTAGGATAAATATACCCAATAAATGTTTTTTCCCTATACTATTGGAAAATGAAAGACAACTTCATGTCTCATATTAGTAAATAAATCTTTATTGTAAATGCCTTTCAGTATTGAATATACTTCAGGCAAGTACCTTGCAGTAGTTGAAATGCTGATAAACCTCAGACTACTGAGCTGGTAGCCTTTCTCTATGAAAATGGGTCAACTTAAAAAGGAATATATCCTATCTTGTCTGCACCAATTATTATGGTCTGTGCCTTGCAGGTATTTCCACTATCTACAAATCTATTGCATCTCTTCTATTAAGCAAATCATTCAACCAAGAACATGGTTATAGCACTTTTTTCTTTAAATTCTCTTGTCTAGTTTTAAACATTGACCAAATGGAAAGTTTATTACAATTAATGAAATGAATATGACTTTTGGATGTGTGTGTCCTCTTGCAAATATTACAGATTCCACCCCAGGTATCAGTGTCTTCAAGTGACAGTGAATGACTCATCATTACTTCTGTGCTAGCTCAGATTGTAAATTATTTCACTGTTCAGCACTATTCAGCACAAGATATGCAAAGGTTTTTTTATGATTCCTAATTATGTCAGATTAAAAATGAAATTATGCTATTTTTGTTTCTTGGTTCCATATGGTTTACTCATTAATTGTAGTAAACATAGACATCCCTACGGTTCTTTGACAGTGGTTTCGGTCCAGAGTACCTCATGCAGGATAGGCCTCATGAAGTTGCAATAATTTCATTTGCCATTTAAGATAAAAATTTATGGAACACTTCCAGGACTTGATTGACATCTTTTCCATGAAGGATCCTTTCTGCCACTAATCCTACTGGGAAAGGTTTGAGTGGCTTCTTACTCCCAGTTCACATGTTTTATTGTGGCTCTTGGATATAAAATGATGCACTGAAGTGATCTGTGGAAGAAGAAATGTGGATAGAGCAGCAATCCAGTGAGCGAATTTCTAGGTATTTAGACTACATGTTGAGATGCTTTTTCTTATAATTTATTTTGCAGATATGCCCATGTCTTGGGGCTAAGCTATGCAGAAATGCAGAGACTATGTTTACAGGGCAAGTTGAGAAAAAATGTGGCAGACCAGGAGTAAACTAAGTGGGAAAATGGTAGTATACATCTTTAAAGTTTTATTTTTCTTTACATCAGTAATTAAGAAAACAATCCAGTTATGCTAATATTTGAAGAATACAATTTTGCTTGCAACCAGGCCGGGATCACTCATGAACAGCAGTGAGACTATTTAAGATGGTGGACTGGGAAAGGCATTTATCTGTAGCCTCTCCCTAGCCCCCTGTCCTCCTGCCGCTTTCACCACTGTTGCTGCCTCCCTGCATGCCAGGTGTTGCTGCCACTGATGCCATCGTGTGGCTTCTTTGCCCAGCTGCACACCACCAGGAAGCAGGATGCCTTCCATACCTGGCCATGGAGGGACTGCTTGCAGGCTTAGTTTTTCTGACTGTTGGCAGCATAGCCCCTTCTTAAAAGGATATCCAATTATGTCAAAGAGTAAATAGCTGTAGTTAAAAAAGCAAATAGTAAAAAAAGAATGGGTAGAGAGTTCAGGTTCATGGGAAATCAACCTGCCTCTAAGCTGCATAACAAAGATTTCACAAGCATGTTGGCTTCCCAGCACCAAAGCTATCATTATCATAACAAGGGTATTGTCCACAACAAAACCTGGATTTCCATACCAACTGTTGTAGTTGGGTTCAATTTTCCAGTCCGTCACAGCAGACTCCTGCTAAGGGATCAAATCTAGTTTGACTTGATGCACAGTCCTCAGCATGTTTGGCCACAGAAAAGCTCTGCAGCTCCCAACATTCTTGAGCCAGGTTTTCTGTACAAGCATAAATAGATTGTGCCCTGAGCCCAGTATTTATCAGATCACACCCTATGTGCTTTGAATTATTTCCTATGATCCACTTCTTTTCTCTATGTACCAATATATTGTTAAGGGTGTTTGAAGTGGATGACAACACTGACAAATGTTCCAGAAAAAGGAGGAGCTTTGAGTCAACCTGTGAAGCCATTAGTGCAGGGAACCCCAATGAAACACCCACAGGTGCCATGGCACTTGCAAAGTAGTCCCCAACATGGTGCTCATGCCCCCAGTATTTAGCAATTACACATTAATTTCACCAAAGCAGACCAAACATGCAAATAAGTATCCAACTGACATCAGGATCTATTTGCCACCTGTAAGATCCTTATTTCATTGCGTTATAGGAAGTCAGTGTTTATCCTTCCAATTTTGTTGCCTTTTAGCTGGCATGGGGGCACAGAGAATTGGTTTCTCTTTCATTCATTCATTTCCATGAAGCAGATGAATAATTTAAAAGAGCATGTACATTAGTGAATATTAATGACTTGTCCAATACAAAATTTATCTTATACAAATTTGTGTAATAGCCTCCTCCCCAAAGAAGCAACTACTAGGTTTAAAAGAAACATTACTTGTATTGTGCCAGCAGCAATTACATGGCTTAGAGAATCCCATATTCGAAGAAAGTCTGAGATAGAGATCTTGTGGTCCATGATCAGTTGAGATCTGCACCACCATATAGAAACAGTCAGAGCATTCCACCTTGTTCCATAAAACAGGTGCCTTTTTAGTGGAAGGTTCACACCTTTTAAACCTCCCAGAATAATATGTTTTCTTTGGAATGCATACGTATTAAACAATTACTAACTTTCATGTCTTTTTTTTTAAAATCAACATAAAATGATGCCTTCATGTTTAAATGTATGCATCATTCTTTGAGGACTAACTCTATCATGCTGGAAGTTGTAGGAGCCCCCCTCTATCTAAAAATGCATAGGGTTTGTCCTTAGACACTTCTCAAAAATGTATATGTTTACTTAGGATTTTCTTGACTAGTAACTACTTGTAATTGTTCCACTCTTCTGGTAGCATATTTATTATTTTAGATATTGATTTTTATTTTGTATTTTCTGTATTTATGTCACCTGCTTAAAGATCTTAGGGTATGAAATATTATGTAAGTAATGTAAATAAATTATAAATGCATTATGGGCGAGATTGCTTTCTTTTGAAGATTAAGGGTCATTCAGAGATCAATTTATTTAATCCTTGGACTAACTTTGAACCTGCTCAAGCGGGGAAAATCATGCCATAGCACAAACAAACTGGTTGAGTTGGCTTTAGACCATCCAGAGGACAATAAGAAAAGTGGGTTTCAGACTGAGCCTTACAGATTGCCTGGGTTTTTCTTTAATGTTGATTTTATTGGGAAGAAGCCAAAGTTGTTTGCAGTAGCCAAGGGCTATAGTAGTTTTGGCAGAATGGACCGGAGTAATGCATAAAGAGACCCTTTTATAATTTGCAACTAATTTATTTCTCTGGTGCAAATTCAATACTGAGTGCAGATTACAGCTTGAATGGTTCTTAGGGGATTTCAGAATAATATCAAATCTTAAGTAGGAAGCTAATTTAAAGAAACAAGTAACAGGGGTATGTTTAATAAGTATTCAATATATATGCAATAAATGAGAGGAATGAACAGAGAAACCACGCAAATGAAAAACTTAAACGCTGATGTATTGCACAACCACCATTTACTAGGAATTGATTCAATTTTCAAGGACTAGATTAAGTTTTGAAAGCAGGGCTTAATTGGCACAATAACTAGAGATGTGAAGATCAGGCTGGAATCTATCTCTCTTCCACTCACTAGACTTCTGACTCATCTTTGGCCCTGACCAGGAAGCAAGCTGAGTCAAGAAAAGTTCATGAATGCTCAGGATACTAGCAGCTTCCTTGAACAAAGCATGCACAGGACATAATTCTTTGTGAGCTTTCTGTACTTTGTGCAATCTGCATGTGAGGAAGCAGAATTCTGCTTGCACAATGGGTGTGTAGGTCATGTGTGTGCAAGCAGAGTTCCTGCCAGATGCCCATGTGAGTACTTGGTGCAAGGCAAACTTAGTGCAGACAGAAAAGCAGCCAGAGTCAGGTGAACCCTGCTGAGGAAATCCAACAGATTCCTACCCTGCAAACTTCACACACTGCTAAGCATAACCCTCCAAATCACTGTTCCAACCTCATCATGAATATCAAGAATAATTCCTAGTATATGTGAAATAATAGGATGTCAGAACCATCGTAGATGTTGTTGTTGTCATCGCTGCCATCATCATTATCATCACCACCACCACCACCACCATCACCACCACTTTCTGAGTAATTACAACTTTTATCTGCATATTTGGGATTAGAGAAAGAGTGTAATTTCCAAGATGTTTACATTCCCAGCACTACTGCCTTTCTCTCTCTTTCTCTCTTAATGAAACATTGTTGTCATGTGTCGTTATTCTATTCAGCATGCTCCATCAGGTACCATTTAACTGGGCTGAGATGGTGAAGGCAAGAGCAAAGTAGACACCAATTTAACTGGGATAATAAATTGACCACAGATTTGTTGAATTGCACAGCTTGGTGGTGGTACAGTGTGTGGATCCTGTTATTGACTACCCTGCTTTGCCGGCCAGTTTCTTCCTCTAAAAGAGGGTGGTGGGGCCAGGGGCTTGCCATGTGAACCCCTTTCCACCTCCTTGTATGAGGCCTGCTTACCACTCCCGCTCTGGCTGGTCTTGGTTCACACCCCTGAGAATCTTATGGGAATCCACAGTAGTGGTAGAGGAGTAAGGAGTGCGATCACATCCTCCCGCCCCCCACCATGGATCCAGGGCACTGCTTATCACACCTATGTAATTGTGACATATTATAGAATTAAGACGCCACAAAGAATTCACTGACAGTCCTGATCAACTTATTTTCAATGGAAAGGCAAAAAGCCCTGTACCGCCTTTGCCAATTGGTATGCAGGTAAAATCCCTTCTCAGTCCCATTAACCAGCAACTACTTCTGACACTGCAAGATGTATTGCTAGTTGGGGAGGACAGCTGTGGAAGTCAGCAACTTGAATGCTACACTCTCATTAGAGACTCACATTTAAGGGGTTGAACTTAGGTGGGAATGAAGGAGACTGATCTTTCTCCACTTGGTCCACTCCTTTAAGCCCATACCTTTCAAGCCTTTCTGAGTGCGGACTGGTTCAGCAGGCCTCTATTTGCAAAGATGGCAGCATTGCAGCACAGGAGCTAGTCCTTGCCAGCCTTTCCTTTCTTCACTGCTGGCTTGCATACTCACACAAAGCATGGTAAGCAGAGAACTTGGCTTCTTATAACAGGGACAGGTATTCTCAAATAATTTCCAATCAACAGAGCAAAATAACAGAGATTTCTATCCTTGCTGAAAAGATGGCTTTCTGTTGTTGTCAAGTAAATTAGAAAACAGCCACTCCAAGCATATATATCATTGGCAGCGACTGACCAGCCATGCGAAAGCTCGGACGAGTCACGACTAATGTGTTGCAGCTTATGACATCATCACCTGGCATCACTATTCCTTTCTGAACATGCGCATGGCCTCTATCTCTGCTGTTGTCCAATGCTCGGCTGCTGGGGCAATGCTGGGGTGACTTGGCTTGCGTGCTGACAGAGAGGGCTATGCATGCCCACTGTGGCATGTGCGCCATAGGTTTGCCACCACTTGTCTATAGGCTTGCTAAGTGGGTCTGCTTGGCCCTGAGAGAACCTTAGCTGGTGCATCTGTGTTGCAATGCCAGCATCCAGATGACCTTAAGCATTGGCAGAGACCTGCAGCTGATTGAAAGAAGGAATTTTCTTTCTCTTGGATATGGATCAGATAGAGTCAGTATGGTCTGCTGAATGGGCTGCTCCAGACCACCCATAACATATTGTGAAATTAACCACTAAATTCATTGGAAATAGCTTCTCCAGGTAAGCATATTGTGGATCCTGCTATTTTATGGAGCACAGAGTATTTCCACTAGTGAAATTCTGCCTAGATCATTCTGTGCGTATTAAGGAAATTACAACAGATGCCACTAAAACTTGGTTAGGATTTGGAGAAAGTCTTAGCAAAGAATATATTCTTTATTCAGTGACCTTTTTGTGCCTAATTTTTCACAAGGTTGTAATAAGTTTACCTTGTCCTGTATATTCAAAAATTTAGGGCTTGAAAAGCCTTCCAGATGAAATCCTGAGCTGAGCATAGTAAATGTGAAAATAAATTAATAAATTTTCAGATAAAATATTTGCTCCACATTGTGTGATTCAGTGGTATGCTTTTCACACCCATAATCATAAGAACACTTTGTATTATTGACACCATGGCAGGCTGGCCCTGCCATTCCATGGACAAGAAAATTAAGCCTTACTGCTATTTGACAATGCCTAATGCTTTTACAATGCTTTCACAGTGCCTAATGTACTCAGATGAAATGAACTATGATGGCTGGTAACAGACATAGTCCCATTTTTTAGAACAGGTAGTATTTCGATATTAATATTCTGACTGTAACTCTATAAGGTACTTCAGAGGTTGGCAGAAGGCAGATTGGAATCTACCTGTAGCTATCCAGGTGTTTTCCAAATGCTAACCCCAGGTAGCTTCTAGTTTACAATGGGATGTGTACTGTAATTTACATCCCTATCCATATTCTGGCAAAATTATCTATATGTAAAATATATGTTTTAATAGGATTGGAGTTGGATAGAATAAAAAAGCTTGATGAGTACCTTAATGATTTAGCTGGAATGCTTCCAAACTTAAAATCTTTCTATACTTAAATAATTAGAATTCCTAATGCATAAAAGACCTTATCAGAAATAAGAAACAGAAAAGGGAATGTTGCAAGCACAAATGTTATTCAGGCTAACTATGTTGGATGACATTTTAAATGCAGAATATAAAAAGCTGGTAAAATAATGGTGACCTTTTAGTCTGCACAAATAAAAAACAATTTCCAACTCCAAATGGCTTATTTTGAATTCAAGGAATGTCCTGTGCATCCTTGGACACAAATACAGATTTTTTTAAATGTTACTCTTGGTAATTTCTTTCTTAAACATTTCCCTAAGGAGCAGAACTTAAATAAGTGAAAATTCTCAAACAATAAATCCTGATTGTAGGAGAAAGGAAGAACCTATGTATTGCAATGGACAGAAGTTTATACCAACTATTGTATGTGTATCTCATGGCTGAACATGAGTAGATTATCCTGGAAGATTTGTATCATGCAGAACTAGACACCTTTGGGCAAAATTATTCATGATTGTAATTATCTCTACTACACAGCACTGTAAACAGAGATCCAAACATGGTTGCAGCATAGGCACAATTTATTTCAGCATTACTTCATTTGCACACCAGTGATACTAAATAAATGTTAAGAACGAAGTAAAATTCTCATTGAAAAAAATGGATTATATTTAGCATCTGTGCCTAGTGAGTAGTATCATTTCAGAGACAAACATAATGAAAACAAGGAAAGACTGAAGAGCTGAATAGATATATTTAAACTGGGGACATGCCTTTTTAAATACCTACAAGAAAACACTTTATACCTTTTCAGCACCAAATATTATTTCAGTAGATGGAACAGAACTTCTCTGCAGAAGGATAACTTTCCCTGAAATGGAAAATATTTACACATACTTCCTGTTCATGGGATTGTAAGAGGCTCCTTGGTAGCAGCAGACTTCTAGATCAGGATGTTTACATTAATTGACCTGGTTCATATGACACAATAGCTCAATGTGGCAAAATTTACATCTATGGGCCTGGCTTGCAGTGGCCGCTTGTCATGCAAACCCATGTAGCAGGAGTTGTTAAGAGGGTTAGACAGCCCTCTGCTAACCCATAGCTTGTTTGTCTAACTCTCAAACAAACCCTTCCACCTGGGTTCACATAGCACAAGCTGTATCAAGCCAGGCATCTTGCAAAAATAGAGCCTGAGGCTACACGGGATGATGGGTCAACCTTATAGGCAAATTAGGCCCCAGTGGACTGTTGTGTCATGTGAACCAGGTCACTTTGAAACAGAAGAATTCTTATAAGAGGAAATACATAACTGAATACAATGTGTGTAAAATTTCAAGAACTTGTACAAAAGCATAACAAGAAACACTGTCTGTGTCTCATGCGATGATGTGAAGTACTGACATGAGAAAACTTAAAATTATCATTGGTATTGCCTTTAATTGTAAATATTGAGATACCTGAAATATATTTTCTTAAGAAAATCAGAAGAAAGAAGCATTGACTTCTTTTATGCATCTCCGGTATAAGTTGTTAGAAACTGTACTTACTTTTTTGCTAAAGTATCTGTATCCAGTGGGACCATTCTGTTAGTTTTGTTTTTCTTGCAGGGATGACCATTTGGGCAGTAGAGTCTTTGAACTGCTAAAGATTCAGTTCTGGATTGGGAAAGATCTATAGGGCTCTCTTCAGTGCAATGATCTGCCTCATTCTGGAAATGAACATTGTGGTTTATTTTTATAAGTGCAAAAACTCAGCTCTTGAAAGTGTGGGTTTAGCTGGATACAAGCTTCTCTATATGAGTTCCACATTGATTAATACCTGAATCTACTTGCAAATTTTGTGCAAATTGCTTTCCATATATTTCATTGTTTTGTTTAGTTTTGTGTGCAAAGTTCCAAAGAAAGAAAGTAGCTATGGCTGTGAAAAATGCTAGCTAAATATTATTTGAACGAACAGCAAAATCAAGTGGGAATAAAGCTCAATATGTGTGAGACTTTGCTTTGTGATTTCATGCATTTGTTTCTCAGAAATTAATAGGAGTCTGTGGTCCAAAGCAAATTACATGAGGACTTACCAACAATCTCCATGTCAACCTGACCTATAGTCTCAGAAGAACATCTGGAAATCCTGCAGGGCCCAACAAGAAGTGTAGTTTAAAGGAATCCACCCTGCATAAGAGAGTCCTGTGAGTAGTCTTCTCAGTGCTGGACTCTCCTTTTTTATTACATTTTTTATTTTATTTTTACTTTTACGTAGGCTTCTCGAGGAGTCTGTAAATCTGTAAACTGGGGAGTATTCAAATGTAATATAAAAACCTACAGTCTGACATTTTGCAGCTCAGAAGAGGAATCTTCTCTTGAAGAGGAATCTGATCATGCATTTGAGCTCTTAGACAGGATCCAACAAACCTCTAGGAGACTGGAACCAGTCGAGTTCATGCAGTCTATGGAATAAAGCCATTACAATAAATATTTCCGCACTTGGGTTTGTGTTGCTGTAGTAAAGCTGAGCAGCATAGAGAAGCCTTACATAGAGCCTTCCGGTATTCCCAGCTGCACTGCATGATCACACTGCAACTAATCCTTGCAAATATCTACAGGTCTCCTCCCGGACTCTGGGCTTTTGCAGGGTGAATCATCCTGCTTATCACAGGGGAAACTCTGGCTTGGCTTCAGATTACAACACACAAGACGCTAGTAATGTTCAAGAAATCCAGTTTTGGTGTGGGACTCTATCATAATGCCTTGGCTCGGCTCCCTGGACTCACTTTCTCTCAGCTACAGGTCAGTCTCATGTTAGACATCACAGGCATTCAGCAGGAGACAAGGCCTAGCAAGTTATCAAGACTGGCTTGCGCATATGCTGTCTACTGCCCCATGCACCTGCCATGCAAGCAGAGTTCTGCTTCCACATGTAAGACTTGCAGGATTTGCATACTTTGCACAAGGAATTGTGCAAAGAAGGGTTCCACTAGCATTACTGAACATTCAAGGAATTGATGTCAGCTCAGCTTGCTTCCCAGCCAGTGCCAAATGCAGGACAGAAGTCTAACAAGTACAAGAGAGACAGATTCCTGCCAGATCTTTGCAGCTCTACAAAATGTAGTGATAGCTTTAATTTGGATAACTTTAAAGAGAGCACTGGACAAATTCATGGAAGATAAGACTGTCAATGGATACTAGTCCAGGTTACTATATACCACCTCCAATATTGGAGCAGTGTGCCTATGTATGCCAGTTCCTGAGAAACAGGGGTGGAATTGTACAGTTGTACTCAATTCTGCTTGTAGGTTTTCCACAGGCAGCTGGTTGGCCACTGTATTAACTGTATGCTGAACCTGATGAACCCTTGGTTTGGCATGACTCTTGCATACTAATGTTTCTCAATCTGTCTTTCATGGTGAGTCCATAATCCATGGCCACCCTCACAATCTACTCCAGGATATTTCAGTAGTGTTTAAGAGCACATGGTCCTAAGCACACTGGGAGCTTTTTCTCTTATGTTTAAATACGCATTTAAAGAAATCAAATCATGATTGGCTTATATGTCTGCCATTGCAAAGGAACACTCAAAGTTTGTTAATGGTCATATTTATGGAACTCAAGAACAGCTTGCAATTTATACTGTCAAGCTGATATTCAAAATATTTCCTCAGTTCTATCTGCTGTGATTTTGTTTTGCTCTTCAAAACGACTACTGCTTGAACAGGTTTCCCATTACTTGGTACTCATAAACATGAAAAAGGATGGTATTAACGTTTCTGTGAGACAGACTGCACCAGGATAGCAGCAGAAGTTAGGTGGACTACATATGTCTGGCAGCCGCCACGTCCACGTGGCTTTTTGCTTTATGCACAACTGGGATGGAATCTTGACTCTCTACCAAGGTGCAACTAGCAGGTTGTATTACTTAGTGTTTTATTTAATAAATTAGCCATCAGACTTTTGGATACCAGTTTTTCCTAAGGTAACAAAAACTTAAGAACATAGATTTCTAATAAGATATTTTTTTAAAAAACTGCAAATAAAAAGTTTTTTTTTCCTTTTTTAAATCCTGAATACAACTTCCAACTAACATAGATTACATCTATTTCAAGTAATATTGATTGCATACTAGAATGTGTCACCTTCTGAGATTCCTCTACAATGTAGAGTCTACATAATGTAGTTACTCTGAAATAATTATTTAGAAAGGAACAGGTCAATGACAGGGCACTGTATTATCCAAGTATTACTTTTGAATGCATTTTTGTACATATTTCCCCCTAATACACAATTTTTAAAACCAATTTTCCCTAGTATATTCCTTTTATACATTATTTTCTGCTAAAGGGGACATGTTTCTATGTGTTTATTGATAGAATTATATTGCAAAATTGAGGTAAGTGCAAAAATCAAAGGATAATTGGGTTCTTGTTTATGTATTGCATCAAGAATGGTTGTCCATGCAATTAACTGCAATTAATTTATCTAATACCCCTAATACCTAATGCAGCAGTATCATTGACTTAAGGGTCATGGAGCAAACATTATTCCTGGGTTTTATTTCCCCTTTCAGTTGAGTACTGGTTTTGAATCTTTGTAAGTACATTAGGAAGAGACCAATGTACCTTCTAGTTTAGTGGGATAAGAGTTTTGAATTGTTGTGAACTGAGAACAAGACACTTGATGGTGGTTCAGGCCTTCCCATTCAACCATTGTTTTCATCATTTGTGTTGGTTCATTAATTCATGGCTTAATACATACAGCATGGATAGAATGACTGCTTAGCAAGCTACACATGTCTCTTTGCTATTCAGCTTCAGAAAATTCAGGTTGAAAGATTTTAATCTAAATAAGGATTATTTCAAGTGAGCCTTGAAAGAATCGAGTCTGAATCATGTTGCAGATTGACTGAAGGTTTACACAGGAGCACTGTGTGTTTTGCCAGCCCAAATAATCTCTTTTGCCAGCCCAAACTTTAGAAAGGTAAATTAGAATGTGAAAGCTTTTCTTAATCAGATTTGTGAATTTCTAGTTAGTTAGTTATTTTAAAAAATATAATTCTCTTAACTGCAGAAGAAAGTTTAGTTCTATGTTTATTAATTGTCAAGCAAATTTTCAATGAGATCTCTAGTCATTCAAATGTTGTGTGATTCTTTATTGCAGAATGCATTTATCAGCCAATTTCCTGCTTAAAAAACTAATGTTATCAGAAATAATAAGAGATAACTGTTTTGTTGTCTTAACATGCTAAACAGAATTGGTGCTCCAGTATAACTATGTTTGTGTGTGTGTTTCTGTATGACATATTTCTAATAAGAAAACAAAGTGATGCTCTC
>NW_025335438.1:17126115-17160589 GCF_004798865.1 Varanus komodoensis | reverse complement strand
ATACAGAAACAAAGTGTGATAATAAATCTTTATATAAACAGCCACTTCTGTTGAGCTAAAAATACAGTGAAGTTTTTTCTGGTAGCTAAGCAACAAGAAAAAAAACCCACTTACCTGAATTGCTGTTTATTCTACCTGTTATTTTTAAATCCCAGTTTTAGAAATTTTTATTCTCTGTACTTACAAGGTGGTAGACAGAGTGACTGTTTATGGTGTAACTAAATTGTTTAATGTACTCTTTGATACAGGAAGCAAATTAGATGTTGAAATAAATGTGTCCTATATCTGTAACCAGTCATTAGAAGTTTTCAGTCTTTTTTATGAATGTTTCAACATGTTATGTAATGCAGGCAAATGCCCTCTCTTGACTTGGGAAAATGCTGAACATATCAGAATATATGAGGCATGAAATCAGTACATTTCAGTTTTTTTCAAAGAATGCAAATATTGTTCCAGCAGTGTGCATCTTCATAGAAATTTCTGAAGAGACATGTTCACTGTAAGCCATTTCATAAGAATACAGGAAGAACAATGCTGGCTCAGACAAAAATCCTATCTAGTCCAGCTTTCTGTTCCCATAGTGGCCACACATATGCTTAAGAGAAACTGACATGAACACATTTTGTTTCTGCTCTGGTTCCCCAGCAACTGCTATTGAGAGGCATAATGACTCCAAACTTGGAGGTAGTATAGAGTTATCACTGATACTAGCTATATTTTCCTTGAAACATAATGAACACATAAGAAAAATAAGAAGTTTTCCTTCTGTCATTGTGCACATCACTATAGCATATCTTTAAATATATAAGCACCAAGTTCTAAAAATGCTGAGGAAACAGTCATAGGCATAGGGAGAACAAGAAGAATTTAATGGACAAATGAAAGGCAAACATCTGTCTTAACTTAGAGACTTCTCTGCAATGGCACCCAGACTTTCAAATACCATCCAGTGATAGGTACACCTGGTGTCAATTCTGTTCTCTTTTGAAGATTTTTAAACATTTGTCCTAGCATTTAAGAATGTAAGTTTCTAACATTTCAACTTTTTATGTATTAATGTTAGGATTGCATATTTTATTAATTTTAATATACCACCATATATTTCTTTTGGGGACTGGGGGGATGGTCCATCAAACTGAAAATAAACATCAAGGAAGTCTATGTTTTCATGAAGACTGAATACCAAATAATAGAGAATATTTCTTTCCATCCTCAGGAGATGATAAAGTCTTGATTATCTGGAATGCTATGATACATTTTTATTCTTTTTTGACAAATGGAAAAACACATTTTCCAAAATAATAGCAAGCTAACTAGGTGTGAAATGTGGTCACAAGGCAAAATTAAAGCACACAAGTTTCTGGATGCAAGGGCATGAGATAATAAGCCTCTTCAAAATATGAAACAGATGTGCTTTTTCTGGCTTTCACTCTGAGCCAAACCAAAATATTTGTATGTATGGATTGAATCATTCAGCTACTTTATTTCCCAATTTATCAACCAGGCAGCTTTAAATTGTTATGAACTAAACATAAATACATAAAATGTATACAATTTCAGACAAAAACAGACCCATACAATGAAACAAAGATAATTCTTTTAAAAGAAACAGTATTAACACAGATGTACATATTTTATCAATCACTATGTGTGAGTATGAAAGCTGAACACTAAAGAAAGCTGACTGGAAGAAAATTGATGTGTTCAAAACAGAGTGCTGTAGGAGAACTTTGTGAATATGCCAGAGTGAGAGAAAGATAAACAAGTGGGTTCTAGATCAAATCAAGCCAGAGCTTTCCCCAGAAGCGAAAGGGACAAAACTGAGGCTATCGTACTTTGGACACATCATGCTAGGGAAAGACAGAATAAGAAAAGGAAAACCAAGTATGAGATGGTTCAATTCATAAAGGAAGCCACAGACCTTAAACTATAAGAACTGAGCAAGGATGTCACAGAGGTCTTTCATTCATAGGGTCACCATGAGTGGGAAATGACAGCACAAAACAAACATATTTTGTAAGTTGGGATGGTATAGCCACATGCACACAAAGGCACACAGAGAAGCACACCAAATTTATCTTAGGGAAAATCTGCATGCAAAACTGGCATAGCATTCCAAAAGTGCAAGTCTACAGATTCCAAAGGCCATTTCTGAAACAAGAACACTTGTTATTATGCCCCATTAAGTCATTCCAACTTATGGGGACCCTCTTTGAATGAAAATTCTCCAAAATATCCTATTAATGATATCCCTGTTTAGCTGTTCTAAATTCAAGGCTGTGGCTTCCTGGATGGAGTCATAGAATAGAAGAATTGGAAAGAGCCTTTAAGGCCATTGAGTTCAACTCCTTGACCCTATTTGGTCTTATTTTCTTTCTTCTGCCTGATCCTAAATACATTAGGGCAGGAGTTGTAACCTCTAGTGGGAGAAATGAGGTGGTGGGAACAGAAAAGAGGGAAAAGGAGAGTGGGAGAAAGGAAATGGATAATACCTTTGTTAAAACATTCTGTAAAGTTACATTTTCCGAACACATGCTTTAGCATTTCCCTTCAGGAATATCAAACTTTTTTGAGCATTAAGAAAGAGTAATAGAAATGCCAAGTAGATGGAACTTTCTACCATCTGTGGTGGACTTGTGAAAAAATTAAAAGATTCTGGAAGCTGATACCTGTGGAAATACAAAAAAACCTTTTAAAATTAACTTTCCTATGAGTGCTAAGAATATGCTTTTGAATATTATGCAAGAGATTGTTGCAAAGAATATGTCAGAGATATTTAAATACATGACAACTGCAGCAAGAATTACAATTGCTTCTAAGGAGAAAAAAGCAGAATGTCCAACCATCAAAGACCGGAACAGTAGTTTGGCTGAGTATATGTAGCAGTGGCAAAACCACCTAAACGGAAGACTGATTGAAGAATTTAACGATAAATGGAAATTTTATTATATGCAGTCCAAATAATATGAAACAAAATGGTTCCCATAAAAATATTGTTATTTATATGTTAATATAAATCTTATGAAATCATGTATAATTGATTTTAAGTAACTGGGAAACTATAATTATCTTTTTTTACAAGTTTCAAGAAAGTAATGATTGACAAAATGGTAGAAAACTTTTGGGAATTTGCTAGGTTATTAAATTATATGTTATGTTTATGTAAGATGCTCTGTATTCTTATCTCTCTCACACATTTTTTCTTTCTTTGTATTTTATTTCTTTTAAGAAAGTGATTAAAAAATTGAAAAGAAAGCATAATAGAGCAAATATCTTGTATTGTTTTACAAATATTATATATCACATTAAATTTACATAACATTATAATATTTTAAGTGGTTTTGTTCAGTTTGATGTTAACACAATAACCAGCATTGTATAACAAAGAGAACAGTCTCTAAAATGGCACAATTGCTTAATCTTTTCCTGGCTGTGAATACCAACTAGTCTCCTCTTAGTCTGTGTTTAGGAAAATGTTTGTTTACTGATAACTTTTGATAGCTCTAATCAAAGGCTTTGCTAAACTACTATAATTTTTATCATGCGAGTTTTTATAATATATGAAATGGCTTCCCTATCCCACCCATGGCCTTCATGCAAATATTTGTAATCATGTAGAAAATTGGTGCTATATTAAGACAAAATACCTTTTAAATTACAGAGCAATTTTTAATTGCAATTTTTAAAAATCCTTCTAGGTATTTCCACACTATATATTTGGGAATCCGGAGTAGACGGAGTGGAGATAGTGACAGATGGCGCTTTTATTGGAAAATGGTGTATGAGTATGCGGATGTGAGTATGCTGCATTTGCTTGCTACATTTCTGGAAAGTGCCCCACAGCTGGTTCTGCAACTCTGCATTGTTGTACAGACCCGTACTCTTCAGGCCCTCCAAGGTAAGAATGGCCCCTCTTATTTTCAGCTATGTTATTATCATTATTATTCACTGCATTTGTGGACTGCCTTTAGGCTAGGTAATTTTATGTGTGTGCATAAAAGAATATGGGCTGGATCCAATGTTTAAATTCTGCTGGCAGTAGCATCCCCTCAGGGGATTTCAGCCTCAAACAGTCCTTCTGGCTGAAAGGGCTGAGTGTACAATTTTTGCCAATTTCTCCCTCTTCCTGTACATACAGGACCAACTTCCCTGTTTTTTTCAGAGGTTCCCCAAAGTCCTCAGAAAGAGATTTGGATGTGCACAGAAGACTGCAAGGGCAGGGTAACTTATAAACATCATCCACCTGTAGTAATAATGTGAATTCATAAGTCTTTCATAGACAGGAGACCTTCTGTCCATGAGAAGGAGATGCTGGATCTATATATGGAATCTAATACTCTCGTACACACAAAGACCAGGTTATAAAGATCAAATCCCAGACTAAAAGTGTAGTCTGGGCGATTTTTCTTGCCATCCAGAAACCATCTGTAAATTTTTTTTTCAAGATTATTTCTGGAATAAGTAGCAATGAAGGAGAATAATCATTTCTTTCCTAAATTATGTTGCTGCACTTCAGAACACACAGGCGCACACACATTGATCAAGTCTCTAAAACAAAGTGGAAAGAGCTGTTTGTATCAAGTTTTTTTTAATACCAGTTCCAAAAAGGTAAGCCTTTGTATGTGTAACAGAGAGGAAGAAAAGATGAGGTAAGCAGTAGTGTTTATAATGTTGTGATCTTGAGATGTGACCACATAATATTTTGCTTTGCTTCTGAATCATTGGAAAATAACATGACAAACTCAGGAAAGAGTGTTTCACTACACTGAAGAGTAAGATTGTCTCCATAGTACAGCAAGACAGTGCTCAGTGAACTGAGGAGGAAGTGAGGCAGTAGAGTTGGCCGGACTGGCCCAGCTAAACAGAGAAGTTGAGGATTGATCGGAGACATCATTCACCAACTAAGCAGAAACAAACCAGTGTCAGGATGCATTTTAAGAGATCATTTGCTATTATCTGCATATGAGATATACTAGCCAGGTCAGTAGCACATGATATTACCAAAGATTCTCTGCCAAGTCTGGGATGCACTTTGCACTCACCACATATCCTATGCTACTCTATGTACAGTGATATTACTCTTACTGCCACAATTAAATCATTATTATTAAATGTGGGGTTTCCAATAGCATAGACAGAGCCTACTATGCATACTTCCCTTTGTGCAGCAGTTCTATTCAGCCAGTCTAATGAATTATTTTGGGCAGAGGGAGGAGCCTGTTCCCCCTCCTGCTGGTTCATTCTTTGCATATAATAATGTCTGAATACAGTTATTCAATCTGAAACATTCTGATCTTGAGCAGCCATCTTCAAGTTTTTTCTTGAAGTATTCGTGTGTGTGTGTGTCTCTCTCTCTCTCTCTCTCTCTCTCTCTCTCTCTCTCTCTCTCTGTGTGTCTGTGTGTCCGTGTGTCCGTGTGTGCATGTGTGTGTGTGTTAATGCAAGTAAATCTGTATTTATTCCTAAATGTCACTTCCAAAGAACTTGATTTAATAACATCAGTGTACTTTTGTACATGTAACATTTTACGTGGCCATCAGAAAGGACATTCTTGTAGCCTGCTTGCAGTGAATGTCATTATCACAGACAATATATCCTTGTAGTCATGATGCCCTTGGCTATACTACAGTTGAGTTATGTTGCTTTTATACTGGGTATCATTTTATACTAGAATATCCTTAATAATATTTGTCCTATTTTTTCTTTTACTTTTTAATTTTTTTAAAGAATAGGTACAAAGAATAGACTTCAGCTGAATGCCAATATTACACAATATACTCTGCTTGTGTGCGTGTGTGCGCGCGCGCGCGTGTGTGTGTGAGAGAGAGTGAGAGTGAGAGTGAGAGAGAGAGAGAGAGAGAGAGAGAGCACTACTGCTGCAACCACCACGGTAGGCAGATGATGCTTTCCTCCTTCAGTCCATTTTCCATTTTCTCTTTTTTGTTCATCTTGCAGTGTAAGATGCATATCTACTTAGAAGTTAACCATCTTAAGTTCCATGGGACTTACTACCGGGTTAGAGTTGTAGCCTTGATTTGGTTTTTCCCATATTTTGTAATTTTGGTTGCTCAAGCATTTCTCCTCTTCTTTTTGTAGATAGGGAAAGGGGTATATGTGAGAGCTTGTGCCTTATTTAATACATGCATTTGTGTGGTTTCTTAGAGGCATGGAGAGGGGACTGTGGTGTAGGCAGATGATCATGTAAGGAAATTTATTTTTTGATGTTCAGAACTTGGTGGCTAATGCATTTTCATGCTTCCCTGTTTGGCCCTGAGGATATTATTACCATCGTCATCTTCATCATCTCATTGTCCCTTTCTGCCATAGGTCACTCCTGGGTTCCAAAGAAAACCTTTCTGTGTGGTTCTGTGTGTGTGTGCTTTGAGGTGAAATGAGAGTGCATATAGATTCACTGCATGTGAATCTATATGCACACACACAGATTTCTATTTTGCACTGTTTTCCTGCTGGCTTCTCAAGGGATCTAATAATAGTAATAGCAACATGCAAAAAATTGACTGTGGATATACACAGAACTTGACATGCTTTCTCCCAAGAAATCTAGTCTCTCTCGCTACTTACAAAATGTGCAGAATCTGTATTTTTGCACTGTACTTCTTCTGAATATAACTGATCCACATTTTTGTATGCTTTCAGATCTTGTTATTGTCTTCCAAAGCTTGCTTTTCTGATGGCTTTGAGAATATTACATCTTATTTACCTTGTTAGAATTATCTTCACTATTAACATGATCACTATTATAGTTTGTGGGGCGGGGTATGTGCGTGCATGCAAGGAGGGCTGTATTCTTTATAACTGGTTCCTGCTGAATTTCCAATCATTAGAATTATAATTACATGCAAATGGCTGTTCATATTTTCTCCTGAATAATCTAATCCTCCTTTCCTATGAGGTATGCATAGTCTGGAGTTTTACACTGTGCAGATTTTGGGCAGGTGTGTCCTGGTAGATGCTTCATGGTAGATATACAGAGATATGAATTTGGGGATGCTTTCAGAGCTTTTTCCTATATTCTAAAGGAAATTTTTCTGTGTGGCTCTGAAAATATTGTGATCTTAATTTAATTGTTGTGCTTATCATTTGTATAGCTGTGTAGGTTTTTATTTATTTATTATTTATTTTTTGATTTATATCCTGTCTTTATCCTACAAAGGGTTCAAGGCAGCTGACATCATTCTCCTCCTCCATCCTATCCCCACAACAACAACCCTGTGAGGTAGGTTGGGCTGAGAGTCTGTGACTGGCCCAAAGTCACCCAGTTGGCTCCATGGCTGAGCGGGGACTCGAACTCAGATCGCCTGAGTCCCAGTCCCATGCTCTTAACCACTACACCACACTGGTTTTCTCCTCCTACTCATCATGGTTTCTCTCTGGAATGGAATAGGAGAATGTACATCCAAAGGAGTAATTTTGTGTGGCTTTGCATATCTTGTGTCTCAGTTTTCTCTTTTCATGGTATGAGTTAGTGACTGTTGGGGATTCAGAGACTCCTCTGCTTCTTGTGAACCCTTGGTATCACCTCTCTTAACCCTTGGCCCTACCTCTGCTGACCTGCCCTCTGCTCCACCAGATTGACCACTAGCCTCTCCTGGATGGGGTTCTTCAATCATGCCTGTCCAGAGTTGACATAGGTAGCTAATTTCATATCCCTCTTGCTTTCAGTGGAGAGGTTCCAAGCTTTTCTTACTTCTCTGCCTCTTGTGGATCCATTTTAGGTGTCACATAAGAAAATGGCAAATACTACAGAAGGTTCCTGGATATACTTTTCAATTAAAAAAAATTCAATTCTCCTCAAGCACCATCTCAAGCGGACTGAAACTGAATACAGCTATCTCTACCCCTGTGCATCCCAAGTCAGCCAAACAGCCAGGCTGTCTGGGAGATGATGACAATTGCAGGGCAGCAGGTTGGGATAGTCTGCTGTAAAATATTGATGAATAAAAATAAAAATAATATGTGCTGTGAATGCTAGGGCAATGGAGCGCCAAAGATTTTTAAAATTAACATTATTTTCTTTATACAATGGCAAATTCTGCCCTTTAGAAAGGACATTCTTTAATTGAAGAATTGAACATAATGAAAATTTGGTGCAGTTCTTAAGATCTTGTCATATTTAGCAGACTGGCGCTAACACCACAGAGATGCATAAATGAAGCTTAATTTTTCACAGCTGTGTTCTGTTACAGCTAATATTATTTTTACATTCCCCGGCATAGCCTGTTCAGTTTTTTCTCAGCTAACTGCCAATTCAGAAAAAAGGGACTCACATAGCTATGCTTATTGTTTCAGTGATCAATATCCTTCTAATTTTTTCAGAGAATTGTGGCATGACAATAACTATTTAGCTTTTTAGCAATTTGTTCTCTGATGCTAAGAAGAGCACTTCAGTTTTTGTTTTTCTAATACCAGTTTAAAAGACCAGAGTTAAGGCTAGCTAATATTTACTCCAGCTCTGCAATGCCAAGAAACTGGAAGTTAAAGCTAATGACCTAACTGATGGGCCCAGTGATCAGTGATCACATTGCACAATGTCATAAACTGTTCCTGCTCACAACTTAGAGTTTCTCCACGCTACATACTGTTGTGTGGAGGCCCTTCCATTTTGATTGCAGGAGAAAAATGTATCCTCTTCACAGGACTGTTCTGGGGGCTGGGGGGGGGGGTGTCGTATGTCTTTGTATGTATTCAAAGTAGTTAACTAACTACAAGTTGATTCTGTTATATAACTGGCCCAGATTCAGATAGAGCAGATGCCCGGGACCAGAAAATGTGCCCCTCTCCCCACATTGAATTGGCCCTGTATTTCACGATGGGGCATCTGAAAAGCTTGAATTACATGAAAGCCCAAGTTTCTTATTCTGGAATTGGAAACTGCACCATCATGGCTGGGGGTAGTTTATCACAATAAATTTTCTGCTAGCATGTATGTTACAGCATCTATCTGAGGCTGCTTTTTGAATTTAAGATTGTACAGTGGGGATAAACCAGCTTTGGTATCCTGCTCTTGTTTTAAAAAGAAATGGTACATAAGTTCAGCACACTTTTCCAGTATACTACCTGCTGCTTCAAATAAATCATTATTATTTACATTTCTATTCACTCCAACAGCCAAAGCTCTCTTAACACAAAAAAGAGATGTGAGTTCAGATCTATGAGCTCTATTGTTACTTTCAGGGTTGATGTAGCTCCTTGTCGATACCATTTACAGGGGGAAAGACACTCGCATACAAAGGTTCTATGATATAAATAATTAGCCATCCTATTCCTGCTAAAATCAGGATGTTCCCTACTCCCAGAGTGCCAAGATGCATTTTTTCTTCTACTTCAAAGGAAGGAAGGAAGGAAGGAAGGAAGGAAGGAAGGAAGGAAGGAAGGGGTTTCAAAATTGGCATTTCCTATCATTCATGCAACATCCTCAGTCATGATGATGCTAAAAAATATAATTACAAGCCCACGCCACATGTTAGAAACAGGATTACTATTCTCAGCCTTGCTGCAGTAAAGGAGACCCCCATTTTCCCCTATTTATTCACCCAGAAAACATGTGGTTCCACCCATTGAATAAAGGCATTCGTCAACTCTATCTCAGATGCTTTGTAGGATCAGGACAATGTGGAGTAACTGTTGGTGCCGTGCACTCCAATCTCCCCCACCTAGATTTCGACATGACAGGAAAGATGTCTGTGGATGGAGGAAATGTTGTAAGCATGCACAATGTGTGACACTGCACACCATCGCAGATTACGGGGCATGGCAGTTCAGACATCACACAAGTTTCCAGTTCTTTAATTTTGGGGAGGAAGAGCTGCTGCTCTTCATTCTTTCATATAGAATGAAAAAGGCCCCTGCTGAAAATCTGATGGATCCAGGCAAAGGTTGTTGTCCTAAGTGTGAGAATGGATTTTGAATCCCACCCTGCAGCATTTTCATCACCACTCCATGGTATTGTGCAAAGTCTCCTCTGCTCCCTAGTCATCCAGTGCAGATTGCCAAGGCAATGGGACTGCCTGGGAAGGATGAGTTGACCAGAAAAGGGAGGAGGTCTTACACAAGCCCTGAAAGCTGCTTCAGTGCTGCTATAAATGGCTCTGAAGTGATGGCAAGCCCGGACTGAGCAGATACCTTCTCATAGAGATCCACCACCTGCTCCTTGCATCAGTGCAGCAGTTTTTTCTTCCTCCCCAACTTTATATTCCAAATCAGCTGAGACATGGAGGAAGATATGGAGTCCCTTGACGGTACAAAGTTCTTATCAAGTCTCAGTATAAGTGGAAAGGTTTTTCAAAAATACATATAATGGAAGATTGATGAGAAATAGTTTTTTGCTGATTCTAGTAAAAGAGAGAGATATAGCCAGCAAAGTTTTATGTAAGACTACTTTTTTCCAGAATTTATTATTAAAAATCAGTTACCTACATGTTTCAAAAATATTTTTGACAGAGGAAGTGGGTTTTTTTAATTTTTCTTACAATCTTCCTGAAATTTTCTCAGCATATAAAGTGAACACTTATATCTGGCACCTGAACATTTCAGAAAGACTGGTAAAAATATTATGATTTTATGAAAGTTAGTACACCCATTCATCCTCAGTCATGTAGAATAATGGTAGAATGCTCACTTTAGCTGCTTTAACTATGGAATCTCTACAATCAGGAAGACATTGTGTCAAGTTATTAAACATGATTATTTCTTTTTCATTTGTGATGGCAAATATCAGTGGAGATATTATCAATGAAGAAGAAACTAGTACATTAAATTTTACTGAACAATATATGTGTTATATATTTGACCTTGTTTCACACATCCTTACTTGACTGAAATCATGTTTGAATGAAGATATATAGACATTAATAAATACTTTCATATGTTCAAAACTCAAAAAGGCAAAGTAAACATAGCAGTAAACATAGAGGGGTTATGCTAGCTCATCCTTCTTATCTTAGAAAATTCAGGTAAAAATAACCTTTTTCTGAACCATAGTGTATATGCATGTACACACAAATTCTTTTAACTCTGGTGTCTTTTAACCATTTTTACCCTGGTTAAAGGAATTTTGTGCCCTGACATTTCAACAGATTGATACATTTTCTACCTATCCTGGTGCTTAGTAGGTTTTGCATTTGGGCATTAGAGTGGGGTGGGGTTGGCTGTCATATTCTGCATGTTGTAAAGATGGAGCTTTCAAGTCCAGATGTCATGTAGTTTAAATTTCAGATTATGGGAAGGCAGAGTGTGATATTTTAAAAGACAAATGGGGAGCTACATTCCAAGCTGGGTTTCAACATCTACTTCAACAATTTTAAGTTTAGAAAGGCTGGTTGAGCTGAAAATACTCATAACATGCACTTTCAAAAATATAAAGCATTCTGAAAATGATATTTTCCCATTGTGGCCATTGTATCCATTTTGATATCATTATCATTTTGATATCATTATAGGAGGGCCCTTTGCAGAGTAAAAGTCCTTTCTTTTCTGTAGAAAATGTGCAGATGTGCATCGTAAAGATTTGTGTCAGCTACTTACCAAGCAAATAGATCAATATGCAGATTGACTTCTGATTCAGTGCCCATCAATCAAGAAAGTAAGATTTCTCAAATACTTTTTTAATACAAACACACAATAACTGCCAGCTTGTGAATAAATACTGGACCTTGATGTGATCAGATTTTGTATCCTCTCGTGCTTAAAGAATGTTCATGAAGAACAGACATAATAAAACCTCTGTCTCTTATGTTTTAAATGACCGATCTGGATTGACAGGGTGTATGCAAATCTCTCAGTTTCACATATCAATCAGCAAGAAAAGAAAAGAAAAGAAAACTATATTCACACAACATTTGGAAATGTGGTAGCTTCATATACTTGCTTAAAAATGTTTTAAACTTGCTCCTGAGGTTGCTTTTCCTGGGATCCTGTTATTTCCTGTATCTTATCTTCTGACTGCCCCAATTGTCAGTGTTTATACACTCGTCATTGAGAAAGGGAGATAAGCACAATATGTAGCAACACAAGATATATTGTCAGTATTGATGATACTGAGCTAGATGGATCATTTGTCTAACTACCTATGCATCTTCCTATGTTTCTAATATTTGTTGTTAAACAGAACATAGTGGAACCTGCTTATGAAGGACCAATTGCAGGTAAAGTTCAGTGCTACCAAAGCAAATTTGGTAGTTATCACAGTAAATTTATCATCAAAGATACCTATATTTCAAGATAAATGCACTTTCAGGCAATAGCAATAAGATGGCACAAAAGGGTGAAAGGAACTGGAACCAGGTGGGCAAAACAACCCAGCAGGATAAAGTATTCTATCCACATAATAAATTAGAATTTTAGATTTGTTATCAGATGTTTTATTTTGCACATTCAGATATTATACTGCATTGTAGCATCTTCATTTGGCCAATTATAAAAGACACGTGTATCCTTCAATCATAGATTGACTAGAGCACTTACATAAATCTCTCCATTGGCTCCAATGGAAACTTTTAACTAAATGTTCTATTTGTGCAAAAGAAGATTCAGAATAATTATGTTGCAGAGAAAAGACATGCACCTCACCTTGCCACATGCTGCCTTTCAAGTGAGATCACCCACACCCTGTAATTAAGGGAAAACTACATAGCTATGTAGCTACATGCTATTAAGTTAAAATCTATTTTGGTCATCTATTGCTACTCAGAAAAAGGATTCTAGCAGTGTTGGATCTTATTGCTAGGAATATTGCATGTGTTCAAACACAGAGTTCTTCACAAACTTTGTTCAATCCAGGCTCAAAGAGAATATCAGGAACCAAAAGAGTAAGTCAACATAACTTCCAAATTCATTTCTAGATCTAGAAAGAAAATCTAACTCAGAAGAATGCCTCCTTCTCCAGCTTCATTCCACCCACCTCTCCCACCCCTGAAATACTTTCAGTTTAAGAGATGAGGAGAAGTGTCACTGCAGTTGAAGGCTGCTTCCATTACCACTGCCCAAAAACTTCAGCCCGAAGTGGCTACCTTATTTTACTCTGATTGTGAAGCCATCAAATAAATGCATAAATAAATAACATCCCTGAGCAGATGCATCTTTGTACACAGAATTTTAGAAATTAATTCACTTGCCCCTGTTCTAAACTTGACATTTCTGAAACTAATTCATTATTAGTTATTGTTTTGTTTACAATACATGAAAGAGAAACAAAATTGGAAATTCAGATTATTACCTTTGTCTCTTCTTTTACTGCCCAATGACCTTACCCGTCTTTAGCTTATCCAACTGGATATCAGAGACATTTTATTTTATGGTTTCTGCTTTATAGATACTAAAAATAACTGCTAGGGAAAGGTATCAGTAATTTTTATGGCCTCCTGTGCCAAGAAGAGGAAAGCAGACCAAATGACCTGCAGTTAATAGGGCACTGGGAATGGCCTGCTGCTGCAAAACATTCTCAGCTACAAGCAGGGGATCAGGGTTCCACTGGGACTGATGAGGTGGGGCAAGCAGCAGGAAGTAACTGCTGCTGGTGACCGACAGGGTGAGGAGCCTTGCTCACTTAAGGAACTGGTGTCTTGGGGGCAGCTGAGGCCACTCCCGCAGCCTTCGTGGCCTCCAACAAACCCCATCAACAAGGTCTGAAATGCTCTTCCTCCCCTACAGAATGGGCAGCCTAAGTAAGACTCAAGACATCCCTGTCCCATACTAGCCATGACTGAGCGGCTGTTCATCAGGAGCACCCTTGCATAGTGCTGCATAAGCTATCCCTGGGCTTGACTATCTCTCGTAGGCACACTGGGAATCATGCAGGGATCCCATTTGTTCCTTCTCAGCGGCAGTGCTTGACACCTCCTGCCCAACATTTCTGTGATCTTTCATTGAACCATCATCCTCCAAAGCATTTTCAGCTTTTATCTGCATTTCTCATAACCGAAAATACTTTATTTCCTATTCCTGTGTCTCTATTTCTTCTATACAGCAGAAATGAAGCTAATTTAAAATCAAATGAAACTAATTTCATTTTCTTTTTAATGAAATGTAGAGATTATTATCTCTCTGTATAACAAAGAATGGGAGAAATAACTTGACTATCCAAGAGTCCATTGAGATTTTAAAACAATGCTTTTAATTTTACTTTCACAAGGAATTTACACCACCATTTAGATTGTGTAATATAAAGAAATATAAAGAAAGATTCTGAACTATGATATAGCCATATTTTTTGTGCATTTTTGCACCTGGTAGCATGCACTATTTAATGCAGTGGCATTACCTCAGACTGACGATCACATAAGTGAAAAATGAACACTCTATTTAGGCACTTTATGCATTGGCTCCAGATGGGAGTTCAGAGGACACATAATGCAAAGAATTGAATTGATATTTAAACATTTGTTAGTTTAAAATCAAAGAGATTCACAGACACAAGCTTACAATGCAGAGCTGATTGCAGTACAATAGGCTCTGCTAAGTACTGCCAAAGATACAGTTTTGTCAGCATTTTAATTCCCAGAGGGTTTTCAATTACATCTCACATCTGTGATTTTTTTATTTTTTGTGGGACCGGGCAGGGCAAGGAAATAGATGGTTGAAATCTCTTCTAGGTGGAAATGAAGAAACATGTTTTGAACCATGCCTACCTTAAAAAGAACAACAAAAAATCCTAAAACACCTCTGTGTATACATAGGAAAAGGGAAAATAATAGCTTCTCTTTCCAGCAGCAGAAAGTAATCTCTGTTACAGTCTTCCTACAAAGAGAGCACCCTGCTGTATATCATTCATATGAAGATCAAATAATCCAAAGATGGAAGCTGAAGATGGCTAGGAAAACCCCAGTTACAAACTTGAAACTATTTATGATAGAGGAGATCAATAGGAAAGAACATAAGGCTACACAGATAACAAGAACTGATTTTTTTTCAAAAGAAAACAGACTCAGAATGTTTGTTCTCTTGTAAAGTATCCAAAAAGAAAAGGCCATTTGATGAAACCAAAAATCAGAAAGTTAAAAACTGATAAAAGGAAATATTTCCACTCCATACAACAACAAACCCACAGAGTTTTATCACATAAAAGTGTTCTGCCTTTTTGCCTTTGATATACTATTATTTTAGGGACAGACAACCATTATTGAACAAAGCAGAGTGCAACAATGGCACAAAAATCTGAGTTGTCATTTCATGAGGCTTCTGGCCAGTGTACCCCTATCCAGACTCTAGACTGACTCTTCTTGCAGCTTTGAGTATGGCATCATAGGGCTGAAGAGAATATTGAGCACAGTATAGGCCAGTGGTAGACAACTTCCAGCATCCTGGGTTTCTCCATGTGGCCTGCTGAAGTCCTGGGGTTTCTTCCCTGCCCTTTCTGAAGACCACCCTCTCAAACTTTTATCCCTCAAGATAGGATAAAAATGTAAACATTAAATAAATAACATGCATTCATCACATTGTTTGCCAAATCTCCAAAATGTGTTCATTTATGTATAAACAGATGATACAGCTAACAAATATGAGCCCGCATCCTCTATGATCTTTTAAATAGATTTCATTTAGAAACTATTTTCCAGAATGGACCTTTCAGAGTGGTAAACAACAAAAGATAAAAACCATATTAAAAACCAAGATTAGTAAAGCTGTATCATGATAAAAGGCAAATGGAAATAGATCACTGGCTTCTGTGCACATTGAAGTTTGGTATCTTCCAGGAAAATAGATACCCAAGTGTTTCAATAAAATGAGTCAAGTGACATATTACAACCTGTTCCACCAACCTGGTGTCCTCTTGACATTTTGGCAAAGAATTCCCATTATTCCTAGGCAGCAAGGCCAATGCTACAGGCAGCTGACCCTCTGGCAGAGGGCATGCCTGCCTTACTGCCTGTGCTACCAGGAACTGCTGGCCACCACAAGTTGAGAAGAGATTGTTTAAAACTACACTGAACTGTCAGTTGGCCAACTTCCTTGCCTCAAGGTCACCAACTCTGGCACAAGAGAAAGCAATATCCTAATGTTTACATTGATATGTATTAAGATATTTAGTATGGGGAAATACATCTTGCCTCATTTCCTTATATATTCTTTCAAACTCCAAACACAACCAGTCAGAATCTGTTTGCAGGAAACAAACTCCACTAACTCCATCCCTCCAAAAAGAAGCATGTTAAGTGTATCTGTCTATAGAAAGGAAAACACTGTGGTAGGAAGAGAAAAATGCTTTTCCTTACACCTGTGTCACAACTGGGGACCTGCCTACCTTTCCTCTTCCTTTGATGCATGGTCACCAGTTTGTGCACTATGTTTCCAGTGCCTACAATTTCCTTTCCCCTCAGCATGGGCAGCTACTAACAACCAGGTGATCAGCCAAGGTCACGGTCTCTTTTAGTGCTTTGCCAGTGCCAGCAGATGGACCCACAGCATCTGCAGATCCATCTGTATATCATCCTTAACAATGAACAGCAACTTGATTAAGTTTAAATATGAAGCAAAGAACTAATGGCTTATTTTATGCATCCTAATCTAAGAAAAGCAGCTGGGTGACTCATTGCATAAGGAATGGTTAGCATTTAAAATTTCACTTTTCAGCATGCAGAGGTGAATCTTGCAAAAAGACAATTCCAGAAAATATGTGTATTTTTTTAAAAATATCATTTGATGTGTGTTCATCATCCTTGTACAAAGCTAGGTGTATTCATCTGGTTTGAATAACAGACTAACTCATCCCATAAGACATTTTAGACATGCAGAATTCATTTCAGAATGAAAATCTAGAACCAGAGCTGGTATCAATGGTGGGCATGCTTGTGGGCACTGATGGTGCACACAACCAGGGGCCCCTCGACCTGGCCTTCCTGAAGTTGCTGCTCTTCACCATTGCAGCCAGCTTCTTCCCTTGGTTCTTACCCAGATCCCTTGGCTCTTACCCTGATCCAGATCTAGTGGTGTGGAGAAACAACAGTAAATGCAATGGCCTACTTGCTCACAAGCTCCACACTTGTCAAGTTAGAAAGCAAGTGCCAGCAATGAGGAGAAAGGGATGAGAAGCAATAGCAGCTGGTGATAGCAAGAAGGTAGGCTTGGTGAGTGAGGGGGCCCTTCAACAGTGTCTTGCCTACAGGCCCTCAAAACCCCGGAGCTGGCACTGCATGGAACAGAAGACTGGAGGGCTTTTCTACAAGGGGCTGCTAACTGAGCTGTCCCATCACTGCTTTTGGGTCTTGAGCTCCATACAAGGCACTCTGGGTGAAGCTGTGATATATTGGAATACCTCAATTGCACAAGAGGAAGCAACACCATTTTCCTATTCTAAGAAGAGAAACTTGTTGATCATGACATTAAAGCCCATGATTAACCACAAGTGCACAATAAATGCCTCACCTAGAAGAAAGAGGAGAGAAGAAGCTAACAGAAATGTGCTGGATGCTGGAACACTTCACATCCATCTCATTCCCTGCCTGCCCACCCCCATATCTTGTACTGAACTGACACACTATTCTGAACAATCTGCTTCCTTCAAAAAACTAAAACATAACTGGAACAAAGGTTATGCATCTAAATATGCACAATCATCTCCCAATATGTTGATTTTTAAATTACTGTTTAATTTCACTTTGAAAAATGTGTTGAATATCAATGCACGGATCATTATCTCCTTCCCTGTGTCTTACTGTGATACCTTAATATTGGCCAAGATTAATTTGTTAATTTATGCCAACTGTAGCACGTCATTATGGTAAAGAACTTTCACTTTCTGGAAATATACAAAATTGAGAGTATTTTAGAGTACCTTCACTTTAAAATATCATTCTTTAAAAAATGAACAGGCTTTCTTTTAAAAAGTAGTTTCATATTATAGAAGTAAACATCATCCTTGTGGCTGACTGCCAGGATGTAGTTTTGTTGTAACTTTAGTCCTACAGAGCATGACACTTCTCAGAAATATGGGGATAATTGACTCATCAGTGCTTCTGCTCTTTCATTCCTCTCTGTGACCTGCATACATTCTCATTAGCACATACCCAAAATTTTACCGTGTAAATTCGGTCCTGGTTCTAAGTTATAAATTGAGACTCAGTTCGAGTTTCAGAATACAACCTACACTAAGTGTTAGCATTCTATAGTATGTTATCGCTGTTACAAGTGTATCAGATCGAACAAATAATGTATTCCTTGGGCTTATCATATGTTGTTTGGTGTGCAAGATTCTGTTCATTTACAGTACTGCACTATGTAGTCATGCAATCCATAGCAGGTGAGGACAGCAGATAGGAATAGATAACACATCTCTGCGGTGGTTGCTGCACTGCTGTTCTTCCATTTGAATTAAAATAGTGCCTGGGTTCCAATAACAGAGCCAGAATCAACGTCTTAAATAACAAAATGGGGGAGACCTTTGTGCAAGAGAAGGAAGTATTTTTTTTTTAAGTGAGTACATTCAGCCTCTAAAATATGGGCATTCCCTGAGTTACGTCCTAATTATGAACAACTTGTACTTATGAACAAACTGCCATAAAGCCTATTAAAAATACTTTGGGAAATTGTCATCACCATAGAGAGAAGGAAAGTGAAATGAGAGAGGGTGGGGGGTCTCCAAAGCAGGCCTTCCTGCACTGCCCACTTGGAAAGAGAAATCTTTTTGACATTACCTGAATGCAAAGAGGAGGCACTGGTGAGTGGGGAGTAGAGGTAGGGATATTTGCAGTTTTTCCACTTTCATGGGTGTCCCATAACCCTAAACCTCTGAATGTGGAGGGCCAACTATACGTGATCTGACTTACATACAAATTTGACCTAAAGGAATGCAACTCTTTTGTATCCCAAATCTTCTCTATCTGTATTTTTAATAATGTCACAAGATAGCATAGGAGGTGTGTTACTTGTTGCCATTCTGTCACCTGCCATGTCCAGTGGTGCCTTTGACACTCATGGAACTACACTGTAATAGCCATGGATGTGGTTCTCCAGTGATGAGAAATGGATATTCCTGTGATAGAAATGTAACCTTGTGAGGAATCTCTATATATTAAGACGTAACACCTTTCCAGTTGACGGGCCTTCATTTAATCCTTCACCATCTCTGATGCCAAATCTTTTTGTCACACTGGAAGCACATAGTTTCCGTCTATCACATGTAGAAAACCCATAATTTAAAAGTGGATTCAATAAAGGTACCCTGCAGAAGAGGACAAGATGATACCAGTTCATATATTGCTAGTGTATTGAGCTCTTTTAGCTGTAGCATGTTAGGAAATAAGAACAGTTTAAGAAATCTGTCTCTCAGTAGCTACAAACATTCACAAAACTATATTCTGCCTTTCTTGAGCAGAGCAGACAGCCTCTTGCCAAATCTCAGACTGTTTTGCTCATTGTTGTCATATGTTTTTTGGCCTTCCTGCAGATATTAAGCCTTTGACTTGGCATTTTGTAGCCCATTTGGACATACATATCTTGGCATAAGGAATGGAGAAGTGACCAGTTTGTGGGTGCCTACTATGCCTCTTCCCCTCATGTACCACAAAACAATCAGGAAGTCTTAAATTAGTAATAGTTCCCCATTATGTGTATCATGGGGAAATATGATACAACCAGTATTGGAAAAGCCAGGATCTTGTTCTGAACCTGGTGGTGACCATCATTTCCTGGTTGGAATGGAATAGGAAACTGGTTAATGGAAGACTACCAGGATCCAGTATAGAATGCACTGCAAGGGCAAGGACAGCATGTGCAGGAGCAAAGCACAGTTGATTATTCTGATTTATTAAACTGAGATAACTAGATGTGAAACTCCGACCACATAAAAACACTACCTTAAATATTATTTTTCCTAAAGATTCTTTAATACATTACGCCTTTATTAAAGTGCCTTAAAAAACCCCTCCCTGTACATAGTGTTAAGTCATACCTCTTTATTGTTCTAAGCAGCATTTTCCACTGTTACCGTGAGGTTAAGGATTTCATTCAGGAGTATAAATTAAAACTGACTGAAACTCTTGAATCTCAGTCTTGGTTCCATGGAGCAGAATTAATTTCTTTGGTTCAAGGTTTTCATTGCTTTCCTGCTGAAGCAAGAAAGCATCAAGAGGATGTAAATAGACACTGAAATGCAAAGAACACAAGCTATAATAAAATATGCTTTAGTGTCTTTTCTTGCTAATATTATAAAGTTACAAAAACCACTTTGTATAGCTAATTTTGACTTGAAGAGACCAGTATTTTGAACTATGTAAACAGAACTGATGAGTGGCTGACAGTCAAACTACATATTACATTAAATATCTTTTTTTGTTGCTCTAGTGTAAGCAAATAGGAGATGAGTCAGTGCAAAGGTATGCTCTGTAGAGCAAGAGTTGTATGAATCATGGAGGGGAAAAAATTCCTTTTCTTTCTTGAGCTGGCATACCTCATCCTATTTTAATGTTACATTAAAATAATTATTTAAACAGAACTGTCTTATAATAAGACAAAAATAAATTCCTTCCTAAAATCATTCAAACTTATAATTTCATGTTAATAAAAAAGAGAGACAAACATTGTTTCAGAATTATCATTTTAGAATGCAACAAATAATCCCCATTTTTTAAAAAAGACTTGTTTTCAATGCAGTGATATTTTTCTTACATAAATGTAATGTCAGTTTCATCATCATAGCAATATTCCAGATTCTAAGAAATCCATCTGCTAAGAGAGGAAGCCCTGCATTTCTCCTACCAGCCTTAAATATATTAACCACTTCTGTAACATAATCTTGCATGCTACCTCTAAAAAAATAACAAAATCTAACCAATATATAAGTAATATTATATTTCTTCTAATTTGCTCAGCAATTAATAAAATGGTACGCTGGTATGTCTTGATTTTTTTTCACAGTGCCAAAAGATATATAAAGAATCTGATCTTAGTTGTCCACATCTCAAGCATCTGTCATGTTCTAATCTGTTTGTTTATATTATTTTAAAGGAGTCAATACCATTTAAGCAATGTTTTAAACATTTTGCTATTAAGTCTTTTCTGGAGTTATCCTTTTTCTGTTGCCAGTTCTAGGCTGGCAGAACCATAGCAGAAGCATCTGACATCCTGGTGACTCCCTAATGTATGTGCAGGGGTGTAAACACATCCTTTATGATTGACATATTTTTTATCCCCAAACCTTGACCAGATAGGACTGTTTGAAGTATTCCATACTGCAATGATTTCCTAAGTTAAGTCTCTTTAAAAATATTTTGATCCCATCTCTTAACTGCAAATACTGGTACCACAATTTTTGGCCTGGGCAAGCCATTGTGACACTTCTCTAGCATTACATATTTCATATATCAGAAAACACTGGCCCATCTTTTAAGAAGTAACACAGGATATCTTGCAAAACTTGTTTATTGTGTTATCTATTTTATTCACCAAAACTTCCTTCTGTGCTGCTTATGCAGCAATCTGAAGTGATTTTCCTTTGTTTTGTTGCAGTTAATGGCAATTGTTGGTTTGTTTTATAACTGTTTTACTTCTGCCTTATCATTTTTTCCCACTCCCATGTTTTATCTTTTGCCTAGTTTAACAAAAATCTTTCAGAAGTAATATGAGTTATTTACTAATGTGCTTTGTGTGCTGGCAGGTACACATATAGATGAAATGAATTATGATGTTTGAACTGTTTCTTTTCTGGTAAAGGAACTCAACATCTACCTTTATAACTAGGCCAAAGATTGCAGATAGGAAGCACTCTGGAATCCTGAACAGAAAACCAGGGTTTTGTGCTGCTAACTTCTGGTGATTATATTCTAACACACTTGGAGAGGATATTGCACTTTATAGTTAAATAAACATTTTGATTTAATATAATAGTAAACCTATTTTCATTCAAGTTGATAGAAAAGATATTCAAAGAAGAAAATTTTGAAGACATTCTGATAGTCAAAATTTATGGTTCTTTTGCTTACCTTTTTGATGAGGTGGTGAGGTGTGCTCAAATGACATGTCTTTCATTATACAATTATGAAAGGCAGCAGTTGGAGAGCTTTTCTGGTTTCTTGAGCAGCGGAGGAAGATATAAGGCAATGCCATCCACAAAACTTTTTCAGATCAGGAAGTGCAAAAAGTCTGGAAACCTGTGGAGCAGCAGAGAGGTGGTAGTGGAAACTAAACAAAAATGCGGCATCCTCAGTCACCTTGCACTGATGATGCAAGCTCAAAAACAGCTCCAAAAGAAATTCAAAATAAATTATGTAGCACTCTAGGAACAAAACCAAAAAATGGATACCTCTTTTATAGGAGAAAAAAACTTCCAGGAAATCAGAGGACAGGTTTTGGCACAACACTAAAGCTACCCTTCCCGTGATGCCAGACACAGAGAGTTTCAGCTATAATTGGCCCTCTCACAGGAATGCTGTGGTGTTATAAGCATTTGTATTGGGCACAGTGGTCCTATCAGAGCATTCTCTGAACGTGGTAACCATGTGAGGGCAGGAATCGCTCCTTTCATTCCATGTTGATGTCTTTTATACTCCCGTGTTATGAAACACATGGAAAGCCCCTGTGAGTAGGAGATAACTTGCTGAACACTGTTCAATGTACCTGTTCAATGTATGACAGTGAAATTTTGTAAATTATCCAATTCATCGTTGTGTAAACCACCCAGACTACTGGGCACAGTAGAAATGTAATAAATAAATGGAAATGATAGAACACAAAGAGGGAGACATGAGGAGCTCGGGTGCTCCCTTCTCTTGGTTGTTTATTTGGGTTTAGGATGCCAGAAAAGGACAAAGATTCTTATATGATCACCCTTTAGAAGTTGAACATTTCGAGGATCGTGAGGAAGCTATTGAACCCTAAACATGACAACCATAACTAAGCCAACATTTCTCAGAAGACATTTTATTGCAAAAGTTCTGAGATTTTTATTTCTCTACCTCTGATAAATAAAAGATATGTGTGTGTGGTGGCAGAAGTGGGGGGAGGGCAGAATGGAGTGGGGACAAGATCCACCACAAAAAAGATGAAGAAAATTTGGAGAAAGCACTGGAAAATATAGTCAAAACATTATGCCAGACAGAGAAAGTGTGCACAATTTTACGGAGCACACTATTTTGTAATTTTTAAATGATCTTATTTTTCCACTTCTTCTGCTCATAGTTTTCTGGAGCTATTAGTAAACAGTTTCATGAGTTCTTGCCTACAGACAGATTTTAAAAAGCAAACAAAAGGATGATATTAATGCCAAGTATAAAGCTGTGGGGCGAAACTGCCTGCTCCAGATTTGACTGCTAAAAATAGTCATGAATCAGTAGACTGAATGCAGCATGTTCCAAGATACTTGAAATAAATCTGGGTTAATTTTAAATAATTCTTTACCTGCTTAAAATTGGCATTGGTGGAGTGGTAAATGAATGAGAACAGAAGGATATTCACTTGCTGTGGTCACAGAAAGACCAAGTATTTTATAACTGGAGGGTAAGTGTTGTACAACTCAATAGACAATTAGAAGCATGGGTGGCAGAAAAAATATTTGGAGATCTTGCACACTTCAATACCCTTCACGTTACTATCCAGTTACCTACTGCTCAGCATCATTCAGGTTGTATTGTAGAAACAGGATTGTAAATACTTACTATGATATTTCAGTGGTGTATGTAGCATCACATCACATGGTTATTAGAACATTTCTGTACCATCCTATATCCAAAGTTCTCTGGACAGTTCATAACATTTGGAACTGTAAAAGACAGCAGCATGATAAAAATTAATAAAAAACTTAACAAATATTAAAACTATACTATTATCCCAAAAAATAGAAGGAAAGGAGGAGGCGGAATAAGATTAAAAAATACAGTAACACATTTTGAAGTAACAGTAACTGAGGGGCTAAAATTCCTAAGAGAGTTTAAAAAAAAACTCTTCTCCCCAAATGGAAGACACTGGACTTGACCCAAGCAGACATGAAGCTAGCCTCTGGAAAAGCCTTTCTCAATGGGAGTTCCCTGGAGGGTTCTGTGAAAGGTAGTTAGGACTTCTGTAAGAGATCATGATATTTATCATCCTATCATCTTTCTGTCTGTCTGTATATCGTGCTTTCACATTCACATTGTGTGTTTATAACATAAATGTTTATAATGCAAACATACATAAACACACTTTTATTGTTTCAGTTATCTTTAAGAAATGCTTACACTGACTGGAAACAGGTGCACCAAAATTGAAACATATAGTACATTGCAGTGGTCATTTTCATTTTTTATGATAACTTGGGGTGGAGTGATTGGAGACATGCATGAAGGGAAGACCAGCATTTGGGGCTTGGCAGTGCTGCCACAGAAAATGCTGCACACGCTCCCGAGTTGTATGATAGTCATATTATTTCAGCCTTGCAAGTGACTCACTGAATGACCTCTTCAAAGATTTTTGACAGTCTTGCTGCTGTTATAAATGTCACCGAAGGTAGATTCTGTAGGTTAGAAGCATTGTGAAGTGTTGTTTTGTGAAGTTTTCATTTTGTGATTTTCTCAGTTATCTATTCTGCCATTCCTTTAAATATTTCATAAACACTTGGATTAAAAAAATATTTGAGAAAACACATTGCAAAAGGAAATATGGAAATGTTTACACCAGTGCTGGGGCTTGAGAGTGAAGAAGCATATCAGAAGCTCTCAAGCCTTATTGAAAACCATCTTGAAGAACCGCAGGAAAAAAATGGACATTGTTTGTCTCCCTTTCAACACCTGACTGAGGGACTGTCCCTCTGAATCATCTGCTCAACTTCAGAACTTGATTTTAAAAGAACTTTGCAAACTACAGTCTGATCATGCGTTTCAGATGTGATTTACTGACCTATCACTTGACAGTTTCTGAATTTCTGTGAAAGAAGAGGATCCTGCCATTCAAAGGGCAGCAATAAGCACATTACTGCACTCTTCAACTTCTTATATTTGTGAGCAAGCTTCTTCTTGTTTAACAAGCATCAAGAGCAAAGACAAATTGTCTCATGTCAGTTGAAGATGAAATCCATGTGTGCTTATCTAAACTCTGACCCACAATTAAATTTTTTGTCATCAAATTAAAAAAGCAGCACAGATTTCATATTTAAGTAAAATTCATTCTTTATTTCAGTTTCCAAGGTAACACCATCTTAACCAATATTTTTGTTCATATTGCTTTGATTTATATTATGGTTTTCAATTTATCATGCTATTCAACTTTTTCAATACATTTTCATTTTGTAAAGAAAACTAATTAATACCACCTTTATTTACATTAAATCCAGTGCTTACCTTTATAGTAATTTTTCTGCAGGTGTTCCCTGAGACATGAAAATTATTTCAAGGGTTCTGTCAAGGCAAAAAAGTTGAGAAAGGCTGCTCTGGTGTAATACAACTAAAGAAAGTGAACCAAAGCAAACAAAAACGATTCTAACTACTGATGTAAACTGTTTATTTGGTATTTCTGATGCCATATGCCAGCAATGCAGAATCGGAATTGGGTGGGGGCACAAACAGTGTCCTTGGACTGGATGGTATCAGTAGTAATGTCCATTCTGTCTTGTGACTCAGCTGGTGTTGGGAGACTCAGTCCAGTCTTTGTCTCTGTATGTAGGGCATAGGTGTGGTTCACACTATACAAATTCACTCCGTGCTGTCTGAAGGTTTACCATCCACATCCTTATTGTTGTCAGATACATCATTTGTGTATTTGTTGATTTAATACATTTTTATACTGCCCAATAGCTCAAAGAATCTGAGCAGTTAACAAACAGAATACAATAAAATAGTAAAACCAATAAAATCACTAAAACAACCAGCAAAGTCACCATCACTAAAGTTAAAAACACTGGAACAGCCAAACAATCCAAGAAGGCTACCACCACTTTAATCAAGTTAAAAGTACCATCAAAGGAATGATATAAAATACAACATTAAAACTAAAGTTTAACTATTAAAATATCTGGAAAATAAAAATGGTATTCATCTGGTGCCAGAAAGAGAATAGGGTAGGTGCCAGGTGCACTTCCTTGGGGAACAGATTTCACAAGTGGGGTGGCACAGCTGAAAAGGACCTTCTTGCCATTGCCACCCTCCTTATTTTCCTTGGAGGGGACTGCTTAGGAAGGACTTCAGAAGATGATCTTAAGGAATGTGTAGATACATATGGGAAGAGGTGTTCCTTCAGATTATCTGGCCTGGAGCTGTTAAGGACTTTAAATGTTAGTACATGCATTTTGAATTGGGCTCAAACTTCAACTGGCAACCAGTGCAGCAGAAAGAGGACTGGCATAATGTGATCTTGTGGACCAGTCCCTATTACCACCCATGCCGCCCTGTTGAAGTTTCTGGTCTGCTCCACATAGTCCAAAGTTACCAGTGCATAGATTACTGTAATTAGACTCTGGCTGTCCAGAGAGGGTCAAAGTTGGTAACTCAGCCTAAGCTGATAAAAGGTGCTCCATGACACCAACTCCACATGTGAGTCAAGTGACAATTCTGGATCTAAGAACAATCCCAATCTATGAACTCTGACCTTTAGGGGAAGAGCAACCCTATCTAGGACAGATTTATTTATTTATTTATTTATTTATTTATTTATTTATTTATTTTGAATATTTCTAGGCCGTAAATCACTCTGCATCTCTGGATGGCTCACAACAAATTATTCCAAAGTGTACAGATGGTCCATGCACCAAGAGAATCTCTGTCTTGTCTGGACTGAGTCTCAGTTTGTTGGTCCTCATCCAGTCCATTACTGAGCAGCCATTTCTTCACTTGGGTTCAATGAAAAAGCATGATAGAGCTGAGTATCACCTGCTTATTGATGACACCTGTGCCTCCTGATGACCTCCCCCAGCACTTTCATGTAGATGTTGAAGAGCATGGAGGATAAGATAGAGCCCTACGGTAATCCATGACATAATTGCTGTGGCGCAAAGCTATAATTCTCCAGCACCACCTTCTGGGATCATTCAGGCACTGTTATTAGGGATAACAGTAAGGATTGCTCCAGGAAGTGGACCTTGGAAGTCCAATCCCATCCCTTTGCAGAACCTAAGGGGGCTTGCAAGCCATATATGGAACTTCATTATGTATCTGCCTACAATACAGCTGTTAAAGATACAGAGCCTGACTTCAAAAAGATACCCCAAATCTTCAGCTCCTCAAAGTTGATTGAATACAAAGAGACACAAACTCAGAATTTTAACAGCAAAATTCTCAGAGATCTGGGTATCAACAATTTGAAGTCACTTAGAATAGGAGAAATACAACTGTATTAAATCTAATGGTAACTAAATGTTGCCTTAAAGTGGCAGACAGAAGTTGCAAAAAAAAAAAAAAAAAAACCTCCAAAAAACTGGTGAACCTGTTGATTTGGCCATGATTGAAGAACTATATGGATTACTGGAAATGTAATGTTTGTGTTGTATCAGATCTGAACACATTTACACTAGAGCCACTAAAATTCATAGGATTTAGGTTAATTAGCAAAACACTCAGGATTGGGTCTAGATTTAATGTCTTGCTCTACTTCAGGTGACAATAAATCATTTGTCTATTTACAGAGAAGAAGAGCAGATGAATTTGAATATTGTAATTTCTTACATGTAATTTCCTATTCTCATGCTATGATTCTGTGATAAGTGTTTCTTCCCATTACTTAATTTATATTATATTGTATTTTTACTATTTTCACTGGAGATGCGTGTTAGCTGTTATGGACATATAATATATCCTTGCACTGACAAAATATAACTTCAGGGATTCTTAAGGTGCAATCCTATGTACATTTAGACAGAAAAAAATTACTTACATTCCACAGTCAGCAATTAGAATGCTATGAGTTATAGGACTTTTTTCTGCTGAAAATGCATAGGATTGTGCCCTATTGTTCCACTTGGCTAGGAGTAGGATGTTAACAAATTTCAAGGATAAATTGAAATTGTTTAATATAGTCAGAGACAAAATTCCGTTCCAAACTTGGATTAATTAAACTAGCAGTGCAACGCCATCTAGTGGAATATGGGTGTCCTTTTCCACTATTACTGAACTATAGTTACTAGAAGTGTAACCAAATGCTACATTTAGTAGGGCTAATTTAATGAGATTCAGGAGATATCAGAACTGAAGTGGGGCTCCTCTGAAGTGAGTCAAATATTCACGCTGCAGATTATCTCGGATTCAGACGCATTCAGACATATTCAATACCCTGTGTATCTAAAAATTGATACATTTCTTCCCAAGTTCTCCATAAAAGTAAAACATCTGTGGAGAGACAGGAAGAAAAGAAAGTGTTGTAGCATTGTGATTGGAAGATCTGGCTTCTAGTGCTCCTCTACATGAGGATTTTAACCTCACAATTTACCTAACATTCTGTTTAAGAATCATATGTGGGATTAAGAGCAGCATTCCACAGAAATGCTGTGCCTGTTCTGATATTTCATTCTTTAGCCTGACCACTCAGTGGAGGCTGGTGTCCCATTATAAGTATGCCACAGCTGCACTACATGGCTGTGTAAAGAAACATAAAGCAAGGCAGAGAAAGAATGGCACAGACACCTAAAGGAGCCTGTCTTTATTTAAGAAGGCAGAAATGGCAGGTGATGCAAAGAAGCCCTGAGTCTTGTTTACATACAATATAAGCACGACTGTCTTTCCATTCAAAATTTCCTCTGAACAGCAGATCTAATCTGTATCTACACTTACCCAAGATTAATCCTACTGTGAATTATTCTTGATTAAGCACACATAGGATAAACTTGTTCACCCCTTGTGAAATAAGATATCCCAAAAGATTTCCTGTCCTGTATGTGTGGTCCCAGACATTTTAGCCTACAATTCCCTTTAGCCCTAGCCAGCATGGCCAGTGAGGAGGGATGAAGGAAATTGCAGGACAAACCATCCACAGGACTACAAGATACCTTGCTCCTATTAGGATAGATTAATCATTTATTCATTTTCTACTTACTAGAAACAAGATAATGCAAGTGTGATATAACCAAATTGTACTATCTTCTGGAATGCTTGGAGATTCTATCTATATGTATCTGTTCTGCTAAAACTGCACTTGATTTGTCTAGTGGCAAAACCTTTCAGAACTGTGTTTTGAAAGCCTCTCTTCGACTAGATTCTTCAGCCAAAGATGATGGGGTGTTTTTCTTCACATAAAGTGGTATGCGAACCAATATTGGTCAAAACACTGACTTATAGCATAAATGTGTTCTCCCTGCATCCTAACCTACTTTAATAACAAACTCATTCTAACTTAAAATTCCTTACATTGAAATCAGGCTTTGCACATTACAACAGTCCATAATAGTAGTACCTGTAAAATTCCGATGCATGCAAGTTGGGGCCTATCCATGCAGGGTGTTAGGCCCATGGCAGGATTAGGTATCCGGCGCTGACCTTTCCTTCACTGCCTTGGGCTCAAACACTCATCGGAAACCTGCTAGATCTATGATACTATTTTACAGGGGTATAAACCCATCAAATATTAGCCACAGTCTCTTTACTAGTGTCTAAACTGTGGCATGGTATGACATATTTTGACTCTTCATTACTATAAAATAAGGATCACTGAAAATTATATAGGAAGTTATAAATTTGTGGGATATAGATTACATTTCTTTCCTTGTGATTTTCACTATAATCACAAAGAAAAATAGCCAGGGATGAAGGCTCCCTCCACAGGTTTTCTGCAGCATTGCATTCTGTTCTCATACTGAACTTCTAAACAGGAAAACAGCATAAACAAGTAGGAGATATTTAAATCGATGGTTCTTTTTATGGTTTATGGAAAGAATTTCACTAGCAAGTTGCACAGACTAAGTGAAGACATTCTAACTATTCTAAGTAGGCAGATGGATGCTAGGGAAATTATCATTGGAAATGAAGCATTAGATACAATAAGGATCCAACACATGTAATATTGTGGTTTATGCAGGAAACTAATCCACTGAAATGAAGATACCAGGGTGCTTCTTCCAGACGAAGGACTCCTAGTCACATTGTGCATCTATTCCTTTTATTTTTGCACTTCTTCTATGCAATTAGAAAATAGATGGGAGAAGCTGGGGGAGTGGGGAACCGCACATGAATGGGACTGCCCCATAAGATTCGGTCAATGTGATAGGGTGATGGGGCCATAATGTCTTATCTGGATGTAGTGTGGGATCGCTACAGGGGGAAAAGCTTCAAACCTGGGCAAAGTAAGTCTTCCCAAGAATTGGTACAAGTGAGTGATTTTTATTTTGTTTTGATTTGTATCATTTAAATATTTAGCATGTTCTATTTAATATTGAACACTTCCAGATAGATGGCTCCCAGCACTTCCATTCAAAAAACATTGTGAAGGTATTCCAACTTTCCTTACTTAATACAAACATAGAAACATAGAAACAGAGCGAGTCAGAAGGGATCTCCTGGGCCATCTAGTCTGACCTCCGGCACCAGCCGGCTCCGCTCACGACATGCCCACCATGTGGACGTCCAGCCTATCCTTGAACACATGCACCGATGGGGCCTCAACGACCTCTCATGGAAGCCCATTCCACACCCTCGGGGTCCTGACTGTCAGGAAGTGCTTGAGCTTTGCTCCATTGAGCTTTGCTTTGCTCCCTGACCTTTGCTCCATTTGGAGCGTGTCCTGCCTTCCTCTGCAGGGGAGAACAGGTCTCTGCCCATCTCCATGTGACATCCCCTCACATACCTGTATGTCACCAACATATCCCCTCTGAGTCTCCTCTTCTCCAGGCTGAAGAGAACCAGTTCCCTCAGTCTCGCCTCATATGGCATCCCCTGCAAACCGGCCACCAACCTTGTGGCCCTGCACTGCACTGACTCCAGATATAGGTATAGATATAGATATAGATAAAGGCTATATCCTTTCTGTAATGAGGGGCCCAAAACTGAACAAAATACTCCTCCTCCCAGTATACCCTTCTGTCTATTTCCCCCAGTACCCATTTCCTATGGAGGTTCCTCTTTTGTCTAATCCCTCTAACCACCTCCTTTCGCATCCATGGCAACACTCTCCTCTGCCTCCCCACCTTACTGACTAGAGGTATTGTCAAGGCTTGCGCCTTCAAAATAGATTGGGTTAATAGATTGGGTTGAGGAAAGAGAGAGAAAAGAAGAAGCTGTAGGAAAACACAGGAGGGTTGCAAATAGAAGACAATATAATCTGGACCATCCTGTCATACAAAACATTTACCTGCGTGAGGCAAGATGAGTTCACATTCAAGGTGTCATCTGGAAGCACCTGCTGCTCATGAGAGGTTCTGTGTAATGTTTATCATTAAGATGATTTGTTCCCCAGGCCTCTGTAGCAGAGAAGACATTGCAAACACTTGAAGATAAGGGACAGGCTTTGCATCTACAAACTGCTTCTCAGTTTCATATAGGCACTGGCAGAAATTGTATAATGAAAGCATTCCTTAGTAATACAGCTTTTCTTAACTTGCTGTTTATGGCAAGAGCTGCTTTTATTTGGAATGGATGAAAGAAATGTTCAGCCCTGTAAAGTGAAAGCATAAATTGCCATTTTTTTCTAACAATCAGTGTGGATCAAAATCCAAAAAGCACAGCAGAATGATATGAATAAATGCATGCCTTCTTCCAGTAGAATCATTTCCTCAGGCCCCATGAATGTTCAGGAAGCCCCTCTACTTGACCCTTTATTCACAGAAACATGGAAGCTGCCTTACACCAAGTTACAACATTGGCACAGCTAGTTCAGAATTGTTTACAATTTGGTGCTTCTTGGAGTTTGGACTTTCAAATCCATCTTCCTCAGCTGGCAGATGCAGCATTGAATCCTGAGAATTGCAGTCCAATACAACTGAGAGTTGCCAGGTTGAAGAAAGGTTCTCTTTGCTGATGGACAACAAATTCCAAATCAAATTCCAAAGATTCAGGTTCAAGCCTGAATCTTTGGACTGAACTCCATCATAGAGCTATAGTTTGAGTATCTCTAATCTGTTTTTAGTATCTTTTCTATATGACTAACAGCTTTCTTTTCTTTTTCTTTTTCATTTTCATTATTTTCATTTTCTTTTTTCTTTTTCTTTTTTGGTAACCTTAGACAAAAATGTATGACAAGAATTTTAATCTAGGAAAATAGAGCTCATCACAGACAATTAGGGAATAGGAGAGAGAAAAGGCTGTGCATCAGGGCCTGTGGAACCCAGTGAAAGGAGGAGGCCAGGCAGTTAGCATACTTGTGAGTCTCCAAGGCAGGTGCCCTGAGTGGGAAGAGCTGCAATTTCAACAAGGCATTTACAAAAAGGGCCAGCCTCAGCAGGTGACCTCATGTACTTTAGCAGCAGAGCAAGAACCTGGTTGACTGAATAGAGCAGATTTCAAGCCATTAGTGATTTCTTTCTTTTTAAATTTAGAGCCAAACTACATTTCTAATGGTACTAGTTTAGTAAAGTAATTTCTGTGTCTCAGTGTCCCTTTTGCATTGGTTTCTGAGTGGATTCCAAAAAATGGTTTTCTGTGTGACTCTGAGGAAATTATCACCATTTTATGACTAGGTATAGTAGAAATGCATGTTATTGTTGTTGTTATTGTTATTATTGTTGTTAAATTTCATTTGTAACCCACCCCCCAATAGTTGAAGCTCTCTGGGCAGTTTACAACAATGTATAAAACAAAGCAATAAAAGATAATGCAAATACCATAAAATGTTTAAATGAATTTAAGCATTTTATTATAAAAATTCAGCAAAAATACTCTGCAAAGAAGAATTAAGGCCTGGATAATCCCCTTAAGCCCCTGGTAACCAGGGAGATCTTTAAAGACCTGCACATAAAGGGCAATCTTGACTCTAGACCTGGTGCTGAAAAGATGGGAAGTGTGGTGCCAGCTGGGTCACAACAGAGGGGTTGTTCCAAAGATGGGGATCCACTACAGAAAAGTTCCAACCTGTTACCATCCTCCAAGCCTCCTATGGAGAAAGGCCTCTGATGTTGAGTATAGTATCCAACATAGTATTGTTGTTGGGGGAGAAACTCCAAAAGGTATTGTGGTTCTAAGTCATGTAAAGCTTCACAAGTAAAAACCAATTCCTTGAATTGGAACCAGAAGAATACAGACTGCCAACACAATTAGAGCAGAATTGGGCCTGCAGCTACCAGTTATTAATCTGGCTGTTGCATTCTACACCAATTACAGCTTCTAAACTATAAAGTGCATTGCAATAATCTAATTTAGATATTATCAGAGTGTAGATTACCAAAGGCAGGCTAACCCTGTCTAAATAAGGATGTAGCTGGGCCACCACCAAAGCTGGTAGAAGACATTCTGAGCCACTGGGCTACCTGAGCCTCAGGTGACAAGGATGAATCAAGGGACATCTCCAAGCTACAAACCTGCTCCATCACAGGGAGTGCCACTCCATCCAGAACAGGTTGAACCACTGCCATCCAATCAAGGGAACCATCCGCAAATTGTGTTTCGGCAGCCTCTCACTGAAGTTAATTCTGGATTGGAAATATGGTAACTTGTTTACCTCATTCAGGAACTGTGAATGAGGTATCACAATTTCCCAATAAATACCTTGTGAAGAGAAGCCCTGAACCAGATTAAGTAATGTTATAGCTCATTCTGTGTTCCAAAGTACTGTGTCAGGAAAAGTGGGTGAACTTGATTCTGGGGGTTAGTTAGCAACAATTTCATCCCTGTATTATTGAAATTCAGCTACTATTATGAAGTATAATACAAACACTGAGCCTTTAAGCACATGGTAGGTGAAAGCACATGGTATACTGAAATTTCTATGCATAGGTGCTGGCCTTAGACATACTTTTTTAAAGGAAGGTTAGCATGACACTGAAGCAGAAACAGTACCCTCAGCAGAAGAACACATGGTCTTGTTTCTGAAGTGCTTGTTTACCAGATTGTTATCAAACCAGAGTTCTTTCTATTTCTTCCCAGAGAACTCTTGTCAATTCCAAAGTAAGAGGCAAGAATCTCTTCAGAGAAAGAAAAGCAACTCTGAAGTATAGTTATATAACTCTCACAGAATGTAATTTCGGCTTGTGGGGAATATACTCTTGTACATAAGGTTGCATGAGCACACCATAACATAGAAGGAAGATACTAGCTCATGAATAATCTGTGGAGACCAGCTAGAGGCAACTTTGTATAGCATTCTTCACTTATACCATATGTGCTTTTAATGGAAGATTGCCAAACAAAATTGGGAGTAGCTAATGAGGGAAATGGCAACCTACTCCGGTATCTTTGCCATGAAAACCCCATGGACAGTACCAAAAGGCAAAAAGATACGACCCCGGAAGATGAGCCCCTCAGGTCGGAAGGTGTCCAATATGCTACTGGGGAAGAGCGGAGGGCTAGTACTAGTAGTGCGAGAAAGAATGCAGAGACTGGGTCAAAGCCGAAAGGACTCTCAGTTGCCGAAGTATCTGCTAGTGAAAGGAGAGTCCGATGCTGCAAAGATCTATACTCCATAGGAACCTGGAATGTAAGATCCATGA
>NW_025335438.1:17125626-17126015 GCF_004798865.1 Varanus komodoensis | reverse complement strand
TTCATAGTCAATAAAAGAGTAGGAAAAGCAGTACTGGGATACAACCTCCAAAATGACAGAATGATCTCAGTTTGAATCCAAGGCAAACCATTCAACATCAAGTAGTCCAAGTGTATGCCCCAACCACTGGTGCTGAAGAGGCTGAGTTGACCGTTTCTATGAAGGCCTACAAAGCCTTCTAGAATTAACTGCAAAAAATGATGTCCTTATCATCATTGGGATTGGAATGCTAAAGTAGGAAGCCAAAAGATAACTGGAATAACAGGCAAGTTTGGCCTTGGTGTACAAAATGAAGCAGGGCACAGGCTGGTAGAATTTTGTCAAGAAAATACGATGGTCATAGCAAACACTCTTTTCCAACAACCCAAGAGACGACTCTACACATGGAC
>NW_025335438.1:17093945-17125526 GCF_004798865.1 Varanus komodoensis | reverse complement strand
TATGTGCTCTGCAGCCAAAGATGGAGAAGCTCTATACAGTCAGTAAAAACTAGACCAGGAGCTGACTGTGGCTCAGATCATGAGCTTCTTGTTGCAAAATTTAGGCTTCAATTGAAGAAAGTAGAGAAAAGCACTAGGTCACTCAGATATGACCTAAATCATATCCCTGATGAGGTGACAAATAGATTTAAGGAATTAGATCTGATAGACAGAGTGCCTGAAGAACTATGGACAGAGGTTCACAACATTGTACAAGAGGCAGCAACTAAAACCATCCCAAACAAAATAAATGCAAGAAAGCAAAATGGCTGTCTGAGAAAGCTTTACAAATAGCTAAGGAAAGAAGGGAAGCGAAAGGCAAGGGGGAAAGAGAAAAATACAAACAAATGAATGCAGAATTCCAGAGAAAAGCTAGAAGAGATAAGAATGCCTTCTTAAGTGAACAGTGCAAAGAAATAGAAGAAAACAATAGAATAGGGAGGACCAGAGATCTCTTTAAGAAAATTGTAGATATGAAGGGAACATTTCAAGCAAAGATGGGCATGATAAAGGACCACAATGGCAGGGACCTAAAAGAGGCAGAAGAGATTAAGAAGAGGTGGCAAGATTACACAGAAGAACTATACAAGAAAGAGCTTAACGTCCCTGATAACCACAATGGGGTGGTCACTGACCTCAAGACAGACATCCTGGAAAGTGAAGTCAAATGGGCCTAAGGAGGTCTGAGCAACAACAAAGCCAATGGAGGTGACAGTATTCCTGCTGAGCTATTCAAAATCCTAAAAGACGATGCAGCAACAGTGCTACACTCAATATGCCAGCAAATTTGGAAAACTCAACAGTGGCCACAGGATTGGAAAAGGTCAGTTTACATTCCGATCCCAAAGAAGGGCAATGCCAAAGAATGTTCAAACTACCACACCATTGCACTCATTTCACATGCTAGCAAAGAGATGCTCAAAATCCTACAAGCTAGGCTCCAGCAGTATGTGGACCGAGAACTACCAGAAGTACAGGCAGGATTTCGAAGAGACAGAGGAACTAGAGATCAAATTGCCAACATACGCTGGATCATGGAGAAAGCTAGGGAGTTCCAGAAAAACATCTACATCTGCTTCATTGACTATGCTAAAGCCTTTGATTGTGTGGCTCACAACAAATTGTGGCAAGTTCTTAAAGAGATGGGAATACCAGACCATCTTATTTGTCTCTTGAGAAACCGATATGCAGGTCAAGAAGCAACAGTGAGAACTGGACAAGGAACCACTGATTGGTTCAAAATTGAGAAAAGAGTTTGGCAAGGCTGTATACTGTCACCCTGCCTATTTAACTTATATGCAGAGCACATCATGAGAAAGGCGGGGCTGAATGAATCACCAGTTGGAATTAAGATTGCTGGGTGAAATATCAACAACCTCAGATATGCAGATGATACCACTCTCATGGCAGAAAGTGAAGAGGAACTAAGGAGCCTCTTAATGCGGGTGAAGGAGGAGAGTGCAAAAGTTGGCTTGAAACTCAACATTAAGAAAACTAAGATCATGGCATCCGGTCCTCTCACTTCCTGGCAAATAGATGGGGAAGAAATGGAGGTAGTGACAGATTTCATTTTCCTGGGCTCCAAGATCACCACAGACAGGAACTGCAGCCAAGAAATTAAAAGACACTTGGTCCTTGGTAGGAAAGCTATGGCAAATCTAGACAGCATACCAAAAAGCAGAGACATCACCCTGCCAACAAAAGTGCGTACAGTCAAGGCTATGGTTTTCCCAGTTGCAATGTATGGCTGTGAAAGCTGGACCATAAGGAAGGCTGAGCTCAAAAGGACTGAGGCCTTTGAATTGTGATGCTGGAGAAGACTCCTGCGAGTCCCTTGGACCGCAAGGTGATCAAACCAGTCAGTCCTAGAGGAGATCAACCCTGACTGCTCCTTGGAAGGCCAGATAGTGAAGATGAAACTCAAATACTTTGGCCACATAATGAGGAGGAAGGACTCCCTGGAGAAGAGCCTAATGCTGGAAACAGTAGATGGCAAAAGAAGAAGGGGACGGCAGAGAATCTAGGTGGCTAGATGGAGTCACTGAGGCATTTGGTGTGAGCTTAAGTGGACTCCGGGGGATGGTGAAGGACAGGAAGGCCTGAAGGAATGTTATCCATGGGGTTACGATGGGTTAGACACGACTTGGTGACTAACAACAACAACGTTTGTGCTTGCATATCCTTCTCTGGTGCTGTTAAACAAACTGGGCAGGATTGCCTGGCATGCCGGTTCATCTCACTGATTTAACCCAAAGGGTTGGTAGAATCCCACAAGCTCCCATGATGAGCCTGAGAGAAGATGGGGCTCAAGATGGGGGCTTTGCTCTCTTTCCTCGGAGCACCCCAGAGATTGCACGGGAATGATTTTTGGCACAGAGGATTACTAGCAAGTCTTGGCTCACTGCAGCTGAGTGCCTGTTGTGCACATGGAGCTTGTGTCCTAAATGCAATGAGGTCAATGCCCAGCCCCAACTTGAGCAGTGTGTAGGGGGCTGGCCACTTGCCCATCACCCCAGCAGAGGCTTCAAGGCATAAGCCCTATTCACACAGTAGAGACAAATAATAATAACACAAACAGTATTTTGTTTTCCATATCCTTTGTACAAACAGGTCTCATGCCCTGAAGCTCAAGGAAGAGGATAAAGGAGGCCTTCCCAATCTCTGCTCCATACCCCTGCCCTATGGCTGCTGCTAGAAAGGAGGAATCTCAAGCTTCAGGTGGGAATCTGCTTCTTGCCACTTCCCCTTGCTCAGGGCGGCAGCACAGAGCAGATGAGATACCCTGTTGTGCTCAAGAGTAGAACTCTGGAGAAGGAAGAGGGATGACATCTCTGCTCTGCACCCTGTTCTAAGCATGTATTCGCAGTTCACAGCAGAGATTGGGAGAGTGTCTAGCAGTTGTCCCAAGTGCACTTTGTGGGCACCTGTCAACTGTGCTTTCTGGCTACCACTTGGCAAGGGCAATGTGCATTATTTATTTATGTCTGTACTACCCAGATCTCTCTTTCACTTGGGCTAGGGGTCTGACTCATAGCAGAGCATGTTATCTGGGTTCAGGTAGTACAGATCAAACAACCCCTACAATAAATGGTTGATTCTTAGCAGGGAGCCACATGGGGCACGGTGGTTAAAGTGTTGCATTAGACTCAAAAGATCTGGATTCTGGTCTCCACTTGACCATGAAGCTCACTGAGAGACTCTGGACCATTCACAGACTCAGCCTAGTATTCCTTACAGGGTTGTTATGAGAAGAACAAGAAGATTATGTAAATTGTCTTTGGTCCCTTTCAGGAAAAGGCAAGAAACAACAACAACAGGTTTCCAACCATATCAACTAATGGTTTCTGGGTAAGACTTGATTTGCAGGACATGGCAAGCAACCATTGCCAATTATCATTGGTTACTTATCAGGTGATATGAAACCAGTCACTATCCATGCAGGCACTGATGCATCTGTATAGGGGTGAGTTCCTTGGCAAGAGTCTTTGGCATAATGAAATATTAATACATGGTTTTCATAGTTTAGTGAGTTTTGAAGAAGAAAAAAGGCAAGCAAATTCATCACTTGTTTTTTTTTTAATAAAGCAGTTTGTTACATCACATTTTTGCTGTATTCTTTCAAGTTTCCTGGGATGTGGGATTACACACTTTACTGCTTACCAAGCAAATACCTTGTTAGTTTTATCTTAGAGTCCTAAAAAAAACCAAAAGCTGCAGCACATATGTAGCCCATGGAGGCTCAAATGTTTCTAGACAGAGAACTATTTTCAGCTAGAATCTGTCACTGCAGACTTTTGTCTTTTCAGGCAAGTGACAGAGAAAATAGGGCTTTCCAGTAGGCAGGTAACCAAAGAGAAAAGAGCAACTGGGATCTGCTAGATTCTGTAACCTCTTAAGTCCTGCCTCCACCAACAGCAGGAGACTCTAGCTTCAAACTCTGCCATCTAGAAGCTGTAGGCTGAAAATTAAAGGATTTGGAACCTGTATCAGAATTGGAGAAATCTGTTTGCCTGATGCACATTTCTAATGTTTGCATAACTTTATTTAAACATTTACAGTGCAATGTTCATAAAGATTAAAGGAGCTTTGGAACCACCTCTGTTTATGATTGCATCAAGAGTAGCTCTGAAGAAATCAGCTTATAATCCATTTCTGCCTCTTTGAATTGTCTTCCCTTTTCCTGATGAGATCAATGTGTATAATTCTGAGTAGGGCTAAGTTTGACCTTTCGGCACAAGAAGGTAGACAAGAGTAACTGCCAGATATTCCAAGGCTTCCCTGTGTGCCCATCAGCCTCTTTCCACCGAGCCTCACATCCAACCCTCCCCACAAGAAACAAAATGTGTTCAAAACGCTTTATTTCTGCAGGAAACTTGGCTTCAGGGAAAGGGGGGCTGTGCCAGAAGAAAAGCCTACCAGGTGTTAAAAATAGCAGTTTCTTCTGCTGGTGAGTGAGCTCTGCTGCCCTACAGTTTTGCCTGCTTCCTATCTCCCCATCCACCACCACCATTCACACTAGCATGCATCCAGCCACTGGGTGCAGGTGCCTTAATTCATCCATTCACTACGTCTGGCACTGTCTACTGCCTAAATGGACAGACATGCCTACACATCTAGGCACACAGCTAGCTTGCAGCAAGCAGGGGCTCTGAGAGCTGCTTGCAGGGCTGAGGGAAGGGACAAGCATCTGTGCCATGGCCCCATCCACCACCCCCACATCTCTCTGCAGAGTGGGCAGGAAGCACTCTAACATGGCCACTACTGGAAGATAGGTTGACATCCATGCTGGGATGAAGGCTCTACTGGTGGAACCTCCTCAGGTAGAGAAATCATGGCATGGATCTCTCATGCCTCACACCTGGCAGAGGTGAGTGTCAGCAGGTTCAGAGGGTTGGGGGAGGCAACAGAGGGGCCTGTGGACAGTTCTATGGAGTGCCAGGGTCAATATAGGAGCAGAGGAGAGAATGGGAGCCCACATCAGGGACATGGACTTTGGGGTACAAGTGTCCTATTGCTAATGTCCCGCACATTGCCTGTGTGATCCTCTTGTGTAGGGGCAATTTTGCAGTGAGCCTGCTTTGGAAGGGGCAGAAGTGTTTTCAGGAGGGGGCAGGGAGCCAATATGAGAGCCAGTCCTTGACCCTTTAAGAAGAGGTTGGAAGAAATGACTGCTCAGCTGGGGGGACTTCAGTGTTCCCATGGTCTTGCAAAGTCACACTGATGGTGGAGTCAAAATCTTTAGCAAAGGGAAGCTACAATGGGGAAGTTTCTGGTTTGAATTTAACTCTTTACATGGGCAGGTGCTTTTTCTTCAACTTCAGTAGAAGGCTATTTAGAGTTCCTATGTTAGGTTTCAAGGAAAAGAGCTGCAACTCAAAGGACTGTCTTGAGCTTGATAACCAGAAGTAAAGAGGGAAGGGACCAGCTCATGGCAGTGGCAGAGGAGTGCATGTCCTTTCTTTCCTTGTGCAATTGTCTGGCTGGCAGCCCACAGCCTCAGCTTCCCATGCTTTAATTCAAGTATCTGCTTGAGTAACATTATTATTACATTTCCATACCACCTGTACCTGAAGCTATCTGCGTGGTTCACAGCATTTTGGTCACCCATTCAGATTCCAACCAGTCCTGACCCTCCTCAGCTTCTAAGATTAGGCGGGATCAGGGACTTCAGGCTATATGGAAGCTGTAACACTGAGTTATAGCACAACAAAAAGTCACTAAAGGTGGATGGGATGTCCTGAAACCATACAGCAGGACTGTGCCCTTTTTCTCAGGGATGCAGGAGATGGAAGGTTGAGCATATTACCCCGGATGTGCCTAAAATAAAGGTAGTTTTCAAATGTTTCAACATCTATCTGGTTTGGATTTTCCTAGATGATGCCTTCTGTCACCATGGCACACCAAGGCTGGGTTGTGCACACTGGCCTATAAGAGAGCTAATGTGATGATGGTTCTGCTTGGCAATAGAGGGCTGGGTTAGATGCTCTTGTCAACATCTTTTGCCAAGTCACTCAGTTAGTGACTAGGGAATATCTGCTTCAGTGCAAATATAAAGTACATTGCACTAGTATAAGGGACCTCTAGCATGGGCCACTAATGTCAGTTGACAAGAGAAATTTTCTAGGAAATCCTGTTGTGCCATCTAACTCTTGACATTGCAGCAGAGGACAAAGTAATGTATATCAGCGGCACTGTTCGACTGTATGTTGCCCAATATGCTATTGTTTTATGTTTATATTTATTCTAGATTTCTCTCTGCATGTGTTTCAATGTACTTAAGGAATGCCAGGGCAATATAGAGAGCTGTTTATCTCTCATATTGTGATAACCAGTGTGATCTGTGGTTAAGGGCACAGACTGGGACTCAGGAGATCTGGGTTCTAGTCCCTTCTCAGCCATGGAGCCAACTGGATGACGTTGGGCCAGTCGCAGACTCTCAGCCCAAGCTACCTCACAAGGCTGTTGTTGTGGGGATAAGATTGAGAAGAGCAGGATGGGATTTAGGTAAGCTGCTTTATTTATTTATTTATTTAGCAGACTTATATGCCGCCCCATTCGCCTCAGCCTCTGTGTGGCTTACAACATAAATAAATATCATCAATACAATAAAATACAGTTGGAGACATCCTGGCCAAAGCTGTTAAAATCAATAAATAAAATCAACAATTAAAATGACATTTAAATAAAAAGGTCTTGGCCTGGTGCCGAAAAGCAAATAACGACGGCGCCAGGCAGACCTCTCTGGGAAGCGCATTCCATAGGTTGGGCGCCACCACAGAGAAAACCCTCCTCCAGGTACTCACCCTCCTAATGTCCTTCACAGAGAGCTCCCAGAGAAGGGCCTCTGCTACCGATCTCAAGGGGCAGGAGGGCACGTATGGACATAAGCACTCCCTTACGTATCCAGGTCCCAAGCCATTAAGGGCTTTCTAGGTGATAACCAACACCTTGAATTGGGCCCGGACTTCAATGGGAAGCCACTGAAGCTGACGGAGGACTGGAGTTATGTGAGCACAACGCCCAGTCCCCATCAGCAACCTGCCAGCTCTGTTTTGCACCAATTGAAGTAACTGGACCGTCTTCAAGGGCAGCCCCACGGAGAGCGCGTTACAGAAGTCTAGTCAGGAAGTTACCAATGCGTGTGTCGCTGTCGCCAGGCAGTGTTTGTTGTGAGGGAAAGGAGGATATACATCTGCTATATAAACAAACTAACAAACAAAGGCACTTTAAGACAGGTTCTTTTACAAGTGGGAAGCAAAGTTTAAATGTTAATGAACATTATTTATTTATTATTTATTTATTAAAACATTTTTATGCCGCCCCATTCGCCGAAGCCTCGGGGTGGCTTACAACAATAAATAAAACCAATAAGTTAAAATATACATATAAAATAATCATAATAATTTAAAACACACATTATAAAATAAGCCGCCCTGGCCAGATAAAATTCAGTGGTATTAACATTTAACATGTTGCTTAAATAAAAAGGTCTTTGCCTGGCGCCGAAAAACAAATAACGACGGCGCCAGGCGGACCTCTCTGGGGAGCGCATTCCATAACTTAGGCGCCACCGCTGAGAAAGCCCTCCTCCGAGTAGCCACCCTCCTCATTTCTCTCACGGAGGGCTCCCGGAGAAGGGCCTCTCCCGCCGATCTCATGGGGGGACTGGGCATATATGTATGTAAGCGCTCCTTCAGGTAACCAAGACCCAAGCCGTTTAGGGCTTTATAAGTCATTACCAACACTATTATAATGATAGTAAGGAGTGTCTCCTGGATTCAGTTCCAGAAAGCAGAAGTGCTGTGTGCTTCTAATGATGCATAGAAATTTCTCAACTGACATTTCTCTGGTAATTAAACATGTATCATACAAATTCTTCCATTATTTCAGTACTTCTGAGATTTGAGCACTAAAACAGTTGTTTTTGCCCACCATGTATTACATTGGTTTAGGATCATCTTAGAAACCAATGGGCTTGCCTGAACGAATATCTTGAAAATGATCCAGTAGAAATATGCAAATATCTTTATGGATGCAGTGATGCCTCTTTTCCTCCTTGCAAAATGTCTTCCTCTTTCTCACTACATTAGTAGGCTCTGTTCAGTTGGCTCTTTTCATATAATCTTTGGCAGAAGCTACTTTTTATTTCTATTAGTTTCACTAACACCAAAGTGTGTTATACATTCATTTAAAATATTTCTGGTCTGCCTTTGCATGTAAAATGTTCAGAACTGCTGAGGACAGTAATATAAGAAAAGTTGCAATACTCCAATAACAAAAGTACCATATTAGTGCTTAAAAGAGTGACATCCTGTTTTCTCTCTGGTCTGGATACAAAGTTATACCAGTGATCTAGAGTGATCTACACTAGGAATTTTATGGACATTATAATGCTTGATTCAGTGAAATGTTTCATGATGTTCACCCATCCTATTCAACTTGTGCTATTTCTGATGAAAATGTCAACCCCAGTATTTGGCTGCTATGAAAGAGGCAAAGTCTGTGTTAGACATAATGATGAACAGCATTGAAAATAAAATTGCAGGTATTATATCAACCTTATACAAATCTAAAGTGTGGTCACACTTAGAATATTGTGTACAATTCTAGTTATTACATTTAAAATAGGATATTACAGAGTTGAAAAAATAAGGACAGGCAACTAGAATGGTTAAGGAACAACTATTCTGTGAGAAAAGTTTATAACATGTTAGATTAGGAAAAAAAGCCAGTTAAGGGAGACATGTCAGATGTGGAAATAAAGTGAATGATATTTTTTTTTCTCCTTTAGCTTATAATATTAGAAGCTGGGGTCATCCCTTACAGTTGATTGGTAAGAGATTCAGGGCATATGAAAAGGAATTTTTTTACACAGAACACAGTCAGATCATGGAATTCACTACCACATGATACAGTGATGGCCACCAATTTGAATGGCTTTAAAGGGGAATTAGATGGAATTAATGGAAGAGAAGGTTATTAATGGCTGTTAGTCCTGTGGGTTATATGCTATGACCAGTACCAGGGACAGAATACCCTGACTGTGTCAGGGCCAGAATACCTATGGACACCAGTTTCTGTGGAACATAAATGCAAGGGTACTATTGCACTCATGTCCTGCCTTTGGGTTTCCTATGGGCAGCTGGATGGCCACTGTGTGAACAGAATTCTGAAGTGGGTGGACACCTGGTCTTATTCAGCTTGGCTCTTGTTCCTATAAGTCCTTCCCACAGTTGGTACTGCTTTCCTTTAAAAAAAATGCTGCGTGTTACATGCAAAGGCATATTTAATAATACATCTGACTTTCAACAAACTCTGGAACCATCAACTGTAGGTTGTCAGATTTACTTCTAGTAGTCCTATCTGGTGTAATACTGCCCTAGATATTGAGGTAAGTTAAAAAAAGAAAATATTTAAGAGAATAAGACATAAAAGAGTAGGGTTTAGGACTGAAGGAGGGAGAAGAATGAAAAACAGGCAGATGAAATGTTGAAGAATTTCTTAAGGTTATCATATTAATCTAGAAAATAACATTTCTAGAATTCTGAATCTTCCCACTGTTAGACAGAAGGTGAAATATGTGGTCTGAATTTTTACCTTGTAAAATTGACATGTTGATCCAACCTGTGATAGAAATGTAAAGTTCAATTACTGTAATAGGAAAGTGGAACACATGTTTAAAACTTTTTCTACTGAGATTTAATGAGATTTAAAACTGCTCAAATTTAGCTGAACCATGTCCTAAGATAATATCCCCTTCAATTCTGTAAGAAAACTGAAACTAGACAGTTTAAGAGCTGGATATTTCCCTGTAGTCTCAGCATATGCTCCCTCCCAGCAGATATGATCTCTGAAGTTGACTTCTGAGAATGCTTATAGAGTAGCCTGGATTCTGGACACTTCAGGTATTACTTGTTTTGTTGGAGTAGTTCCAGTGACTACTGATATGAAACCTGCATGCTATGTACCCTATATTTGAGAAACAGCTCTACTGAACCCAATGGTATTTGTTTCTGAATATGCTTTCATAGCATTTTTTAATCCCCCAGGTCACTTCGAAAAAGAGAAAAATTGGAATTTCTAGCTACTCTGCATGCAAGTGCCCAGGAGGATAGGAAAGTTGAATATAATCAACCCACTAGGTCCAGAAAACTTGCTAGTCGCATTACTGACAGCCAAGTGGTCTGTGGTTCAGATATACAATCAGTGTGGAAGGCCAGAGATTGGAACATTTGTTGCCAATTTTTAAATGGGTATGCATGGTTTGGCTCAGTTTCTCTCCTTCTCTTTGTATTGCAGATAAGGATGGCTTCTACTGCAAGTATTTATCTGTTACTCATACTACCATTCTTGTAGGATATTTTCAGTATTGCACATGACAAGTAAATGATTTTGATGGCGTGATTTTTATGGCAAGTGTATTAGTTTTCTCTATGACAAAACTAATACAATTGTATTTGGGGAAAAATACAAAAATACAAATGGAAAAAATATATAATATCCCTACAACAAAAGTGCTTCCTTGAAGGAAATGATCTATTTCCCTGTACATGAGTGACTGCGGTACATTGATTTTATATACAGTATGTGGGAAGCCACAAAATCTTTATTTTGTAATGTTTTTAACCGAATAATTATATTCCCTGGGTATTACAAGCAGAGCGTTCTCTAAGAAAAGCAAAGTATGGGTAGCCCACAAATGGGTCCTTCCCTTGAACTGCGAACACTCTAGTTCAAAGGGAGGCTGTCTGAGGGTCTCGGCAGATGCATCGCTCGCTGTCTAATACTTTGTTTATCTCTTAATTAAAGAGTCAGCATTCCCCAACCTAAATACCTTCCAAATCGATTGGATGGCAACCCTATTTCAGGAATGGTGAGAGTTGTAGTTAAACATATCTGGACAGTACCAGGTTGGGCAAAGGTGAGTTGGGGGTAGTGAAGCAATTCATGTCCTTAGCTGCTTCAAGGCCCTCTAGATTGCTGTAGTTCAATACTTTAAAATGTTAGCCTTGTTTTGTTTTGTTTTTGTACATTTCTTTGAGACTGACCTGTAACATATGCTCTATGAGTGTTAGAGATAAATAAATATGACTTGAAGGCAGTTACAACATCACACTTCAGGTTTATTTATTTTTACTGGGCACCCACTTCTGTCAAGAAATATGCAAGGTGGCTACCGATAAAGCATGATTTTATGACCATGATTCATATGCTTCTTAATTCAACTAAGTATGGGAGAAAAATGATTTCACTTCACATTTTAATGTGAACTTATCTGATTTCCCATTATTGAACCACTATGCAAACTGAAACATTTATCCTTCAACATTCGCCTTTTTCCAAATTTTACAACCAACTCCCAGTATGTACATCAGGGGAAAAATAACACTAAAAGGTAATCATGTTAGGGAAATTGTTTGCAAATCATGTACATTAGCCAATAATGCATTAGAAGAAATTTGCACAAATATATGCATTAGGAAAAATGTATGCATTAGGAGAAATGTATGCATTAGGAGAAATTTGCACAAAAATGTGTATGAATGCAGACTTGTTAAAAAATTGAAACCAAAACTGAAACCAAAATTTAAATTGCAAAAATTAGAAATCAAAATCAGCAGTGTTGGTCATTTCTAATTTCAACAAGGCTTCTGGAACCAAGGGATAACACAAATACTTTCTTGACATGAATATATTACAAACCCCCAGAGATCATTTTCTCAGCCATTCAGAATGCTGGAAGAGCCTTTCCAAACACTGGGGGCCAGAGATAGGGAACTTGTGGCGCACCAGATGTTGTAGGACTGCAGTGCCCATTGACTCTGGCCAATAAGAGCACCAGATTGGAGAGGGCCTATCTAGTGAATTCCTTTAGAAATATATTCAAAGGCTGACTTCCAATGCACTAATTTTTATTTGGGGAAAAAACCCTCTGCTTTGGGCATCTTTACATCACAGAATACAGGTACTCCGATGTACAAGACTAGACATACATGTGTTGTTTTTTCATACTAAAAGTTTTCTCTGTCTCATGTCAATGCTATAAATGAATCCTCGTCAAAATCTCCTGTTCTGAACAGACCTGCTTAGCTCTTGTAAACTCAAGAGTGTAGCTTCCTTCATGAAACTGATGCATCTCATATTTGATCTTCCTCTTCTTGTGCCTTCAACTTTCCCTAACATTATTGTCTTCTTCAGTGACTCTTGCCTGCTCATGATGTTCCTGAACTGTGGTGTCATTTTTGCTTCTAGGAAAGTTCTGGATTTGATCTAGTCTTCTATTGGTCACACAAGCCCTCCATTAGTACCATATTTTGCATGCATCTATTTTCTCCTTTGCAGTTTCTTCATGATCCAGCTTTCACACCCATTCATAGTGCTCAGAATGCAAGAGTGTGGATGATCTTGCCAGTGAAACATCCTTATGGTCTTTTTTTTTTAGTTCCTTCATTGCTACTCTTCTAAATTGCAATCTTCTTCCTAATTTCTTGGCTGCAATCTCCATTTGAATGGACAACAGACCCAAGGTATGTGAGATCTTTCAGTTTCTTGATTGTTTATGGTAAACTTGTGTAATTCTTCTGTAATCATGATTTTTGTTTTGTTAATATTTAGCTGCAGTTCTGCTTTTGCACTTTGTTTTTTCACTTTCATCAGAAGTCACTTCAGGTCATGATGCTTTCTTCCAGTAATAAGTTGTCAATACATATAATTTATTGATGTTTCTTCTGTCAGTTTTCACTCTCTGATCCTATTCCGGCATTCCTTATTATATGTTCTGCATACAGATTGAAAAGACAGGAAGATACACCCACTGGCACCTTTTCCCTATAGAAAAACATTCTGTTCCACCATATATTGTCCACATCAGGACAATCAAGTGCTGAGGCACACCCCTTTTTTCCAGACCATTCATAGCTTCTTGTGAAACAGACAGTCAAAAACCTTCTGTCGTCTCTACAGCGTAGACAGATCTTTTTCTGAATTTTTGTGTTGTGCTCCAGCAATCAATGTATATTTGTGACTTGATCCTGAGTGCCTTTCCCTTTTCAGAGTCCAGCCTGGCTATCTGACATTTATCACTCCATATAGGGTAGTATTCTTTGTTGCCATGCCTTGAGCATTACTTCGCTTGCATGCAAAACTAATGAACTAGTTCTATGGTTGCTGCACTCTTTTCATCTCCTTCCTTGGGGGTTGGAATGTATACTGAATGTTTCCAGCCTGTGAATCATAGCTTTGTTTTTCATATATATAGGCATAATCTTGTTACAGTATGGACTGATTCAGTCTCTGCGGCTTGGAATAGCTTTATTCATTCTGCTCCAGGTCCTTTCCTAGCACTTGCAGAACAATCAATACACTTTCTAACATTTCTGATTCTTCCTCAGACAGTTCCTCTTCAAAGGAGTATCTCACAATTTGTATCTTCTTTATTTCTTTATTCATTTATTGCTTCCTTACTTCCTTTTTTCTTAGCTAAACAGTTACAGTTGTTGTGTTCATGCCTCATTGGGTATCTGCTCCAGTCCACTGATCATTTTCATTGCCCTTATCTGTACTTTTTTTCAAGTCAATAATGTCCTTTTTTCAGATAAGACAACCAGAACTGAACACAAGTGTGGTGGTAGCAAATGCTTGTATAAGGGGTGTAAGGTCCTGGCAGTTCTATTTTCCAGCCCTCTTGTAAAAAAGGCTGATTTTAGGGACAAAATAAATATTTTGATAAGAAGGTCAGCAATTTTGTGTTTAAGTTCTTTGAGAAAGTTAGGATAGATACCATTTGGGCTGACTTATTTGCTGACTTTGAGTTTGCCAGTAAGGTTGAGAATTTCATATTTTGTCACAACTATCTACTATTTTAATTCATCCAATTCCCTTCTGGAATACGTAAGCTCAGGAGCAGATATCTGCTCTGCATCCTTTATTGTGAAGACTGATGAAAAAATTAATTCAACAGTCTACAATCTCCTTATGCTCCCTTTAATTTCATTAACATCCAACATTTCCTTAGCTTCTTTCTTTCTTCTGATGTATTTATTTTATACTTTATTGACAGCCTTGATGTTGTTAGCAATGTGCTCCTCTTATTCTTTCCTTGCTTCTCTGATTTTCTGCTTGCATCTCCCATGTGCAAGTTTGTGGTCCCTTCTATTTTGTTTTTTCCACTTTTACTGATTTTTGTCACTACCACAAACTGCTCCTGGTCTTATTTTGGCAGTGAGAATACAGATTCTCCATTTTCTGCTTCCAAGTACATAGTCTATTTGCTTTCTGTGTTGGTTGTCCAGTGCTATCTATGTGTACAGTCTGATCAGTTGCCTGAAGTATATATTTCCAGTATACAGACGGTTGGCTCCACATTCATTCTCCTTCATCATGCCTTACCTCCATGTCAAAGTCTCCTACAAAATTTAACTTGTGGATTCCAGTCATTTATGATAATCAGTAGGTTTTGTTTTGGTGTGTTAACAGTTTTCTGTACTATGTGGGAATTAGCTCTAAATGCTTCATAATTTGACATATTAGACACTTCTGAAAACATTTCCTGTGAATGTCCCTATGAAGTTCATTGGTAATAATAGCCTTATGCAGGCATTTACCAGCACATGGGTAGGGATAAACTCTGTAAGGCAAATGGGTGAGCACACTTGGCTGACATTTAGATTATTTATACATTTATACATTTATTGCATTTATTGCAAATCTGAAAAGTGCTACGTAATTGTATTTGGCTGAATGTGCTGCGAGAAACTCTTTGACTGGAAACCCTGACAAGGAAGAGTTTTTGATCCTAGAATTGACATAAGGGCATGATTACAGAACTCAGTTCAGAACGTCATGATAATGTGTACATTATGGTGTACAGATAGGGATCGGGCTTGTTTCACTTATGCATTTTATTCCTAGTTGTATTGCACATATACATATACATCTACATAGGGCTTAAGTTGCTTCTTAGAATTCACAATATACTCATTCAGTTCATTACTGTTTGTGTGTGCAGCTGATTAAATGTGGGGGCTGTTAAAAAGGATTAAGTGAATGCATGCAATGATGTGTTTTCTAAATACCTGACAGACTGGAAATTACTACATCTTGTTCTAGTTGTTATTTTCTTACTCATCACAACGTTCCAGGTTCCTCTTCCATATATACATTGATACACACCTTGTCATGGGCACAGTTCAGTCAGACACAGCATGTTACTGAACCCAAGATCCAATTAAAGTAGAATGTTATTATTACGGGAATAGTTCATATGCTTAACATGAAATAACAATATTTGACAGTGAAATAAAATGAAAGATAGGAAGGGAATGTTTTTCAACTTTTCAGTGTGCAACAAACTTTCTGCAGTGATTAATATGAACTGCTAAAGTAACATGAGGAGAACTTTAACTGGAACAAATAATTTTAAGAATTTGGTTTTGAGGAGGTTTTCTCCTTAGGATCCAAAGAGTTGCCAAGGGGTATCTAGGGTACTAGTGGACTTTGCTTTGGAGATGAGGGCAAAAGTGCTGGGTGCAAAGGGGTCTCTAACCATAACAAATGCTAGTTAAGTGAGTATTGATGTGCTTACTGATGGCAATAGTAGTTTCACCTAGCTTTCCTCTGTTTAGGACTCTAGCTCACCAAACAGAAATATGCTTGGATTTGCTTTCAGATGGGGCAGGAAGAGGGTCCCTGAATATTTCAGAGGCTGCATGCCTGTTACATTGCATAGCAGTGGAAAACCCACATCTGGTTTACTAGAAACCACAACAAATGTTCATGACAAGGCCTTTCCTTGACATGCCTTACCCAGGCAATATTAAAATTTCTCAAATTAAGGGATGCACAGTATATTTTAAACAAAAGTGGGGCTCCCCAGCACACCCTTTCATTCCTCTTAGAGGCCATGGTGGTGGGCAGTTGTCATGGCTCTTTCTGCAATGATGGTGGGCAGTTGTCATGGCTCTTTCTGCAACACTTGTGAGTGGGGCAGAAAGGGATTAGACTTCAGAGTTCCAGCACCAAGGTCACAAAACATTTGAACTGGGACTCTGAATACGCCTATCCCCTCCACCCCCAGTGGTATAAGGAAGCCACAGCATTGCATGTTAAGTCTTCTTTGTTATAATCCTATTTGGTACATCTTCTTCATTTACTGACCTTGTGAGTCAAGATAAAGAATATCAGTTCTGTTTTCTTGATTAATTTTCCATGAGAGACCTGCCACTGTTCACAAATTAATTTATGAGCTTATTATTAACTTATTAACTTCCAAGTCCCTCTGATCTGTTAGCTGAAGACCTGGAAGTTTGGTAAGTCTGACATGCACTGTGAAAGAAGGCTGAGAGACTATGAAGTTCTGAAATATCAAAGTGGGAGTGACTGCTGTTGTTGCAGCCAGGAAAGTAGTAACTTCTTAGTTCCTGTGCTGGTTGCAACACCCTGAAGCTTCCATGGTAAGCTAACTGCAAAGGCTGACAAAACTCTGGGGATTCCACCTATTTTTGAGGGTATCCCTTTAAAAGGCTAGGAAAAGCAGACAAAAATTAAGCAGTTCCTTACAGGAAGGGTGGAAGACAAGGAGGATGAAGACTGGACCTTGGAGTGCCAAAGCCAGAAAAATTTGCTGAAGGATCCAACTTTTGTTAGCCTGGCAACAGTATTGTATCATGCCAAAGTGTCTGAATGTCTAAAGCTCACACAATCAGCAGCTTACTTTGCTTGGGCAATTACACCACTGCACAAACTGAGCCACACCTTTATGGGACAAATATATCTTCAGGATTTCCACAATCCTCAGAAAAATGCAACATCCTAAATAAGTTGATACTAAATCAGGTCTCTGAGTTTGTTCATAGTGCATCAAATGAAATAGTACATGAGGACAGATGCTCCTGTTACAGAGAAGTAATTAAAGGAGACAGTCTTATAATTAATGGGTGGCTATCTGTGAAAACAAAGGCATTGCACATATTAAATCTTATTTGTCTCTATATAATGATTTGCTGACTATACCTGTGGAGCCATGCAAATAAACTGGTCCAGGTACTGATGTCAGCTCAGCAAACAACATCCTCCAAAGAATAGCACAACCTTTCAGTCTAATGGTAATGGACAGAAAAAAGAAGGACACATAGTATAGTAGCAAGGAAAATGAAGGGCTACAAACTAAAGGCTAGGAACATGAAAAAATGTAAAGGTTTATTGCTATAAAGAAATGAAATTTAAAAAACGTTTCAAACTACTTGACAATTACTCTAAACAGAAAGTAGACAGGAAGCGCAGATAAAACAAAAATGGACAATGTTAGAAGTTACCCAACTGAATATACAGAAGGCCTGTGCTGTCCTCATCTGTGAAGGGTCATGAGCACTCCTGGCATTCAGCAGTGCAAGACATGTGGTCATCTGCTCCCCTGATGGCAGAACCATTTCTGAGAAAGGCCATGGTAAGTAATAGTTGGAATTTAGTGCTGAACCACCAAAAGTCAGTCCTTCCCATTTACCCCAAACTAAGAGGGCTTCTCATGCAGAATGAGTGCAAATCACAACTTTTACATATTTTTAATATGGTATATCCAAGTTGCCTTATTTCAGATTATATATATAATATATAACTAGAACAACCAGGATGTAGGAAAGGTAGATCCACTATAGATAATTGCTTCATCCTGCATTATCTAATAACTAAACTCTCTCTCTCTCTCTCTCTCTCTCTCTCTCTCTCTCTCTCTCTCTCTCTCTCTCTCTCACACACACACACACACACACACACACACACAATTGACAGCTTTTTGCAGCTTTTATCAACCTTCGTGCAGCTTTTGATGCCATAAATAGGAGATGACTATGGGAGAGAATATCAAGTTCAAACAGATATCAGAGGCTTCTGCATTTAATTAAAATGTTATATTCAGAAACCTACTCGAGGGTCTGGACAGTCTCCAGCAATCCCAACATATAAAGGCATTTGCTAAGGATGTATATTATTCTCTTTTCTCTTTTTATATGAATGATATAGTTGATTTTTTGTTTAATCAGAACTATCATATGTCCAAAAAATCAATAGATCTATATACACTTGGGGATGCAGGTGGCACAGTGGTTTAAACTGCTGTGCTGCTGGGCTGGTTGATCGAAAGGTTGATGGTTTGAATCTGCACAATGGGGTGAGTTCCTGTTGCTCCATTCCAGCTCCTGCCAGCCTTGCAGTTCGAAAGCATGCAAATGCAAGTAGATAAAAAGGTACCACATCGGTGAGAAGGTAACAGCGTTCCGTGCACCTCGGTGTTTAATCATGCTGGCCACATGACCACAGAGACTGTCTGCGGACAAACACTGGCTCCCTTGGCTAGACGGAACACTCCCTTCTAGAGTCAGACATGTCTGGACTTTAATGTCAAGGGGAAACCTTTACCTTTTTATGTTAGAGTGGTAAATTACTGCTGCATAGCCAATCAATCCAAAGATCTCCCTAGAAAAAGAGAAGGACATAGGAATAGTTCTGGCTCCAAATTGACCCATTACATGCTATATTGGCAGTTATATCGAACCTTTCCTAAAGAAAATGATGTACTGGCAAGAGAAAATAAAGTTGGGTTTCCTGCTTCAAGGGTTAGAAAAAATGTATTGTTTGCAGTGGAGGCAGCCAGATGCAGGGAGACGTTTGTGGAATATATCACAGCAAATCCTCACAAATGTTCAGAAAGCATGATTGTAGCCTGAATCGCCTTACAATTGTCACTGGAATTGGCCCATTTTTGAGATATTAATTTTAATCAATTCTATGTATTATGACACACTTTAACCAATTTTATATGTTTATTTTAATTATTCCATGGTCTAAGCAGTTGTACAATATACAGTGAATAAATATTGACCATGTACTGTATTTATTTCCCTCTTCCCTTCTAGGTCTTACTGCTGCTGCATCTCTTGTGTCTTTGGCATGGGCATTGGCTTCATATCAAAAAGCACTTCGTGATTCCCGTGATGACAAGAAACCCATCAGCTATATGGCTGTAATAATCCAGTTTTGCTGGCATTTTTTCACAATTGCAGCCAGGGTGATTACTTTTGCTCTCTTTGCCTCTGTTTTCCAACTATACTTTGGGATCTTCATAGTCCTCCACTGGTGCATCATGACCTTCTGGATTGTCCATTGTGAAACAGAGTTCTGCATCACTAAGTGGGAAGAAATTGTCTTTGACATGGTTGTTGGGATAATTTATATCTTTAGTTGGTTCAACGTTAAGGAGGGAAGGACACGCTGTAGGCTTTTCATTTACTATTTTGTGATCCTTTTGGAAAACACTGCCTTGAGTGCCCTTTGGTACTTGTACAAAGTTCCTATGATTTCTGATGCATTTGCCATTCCGGCACTATGTGTGGTGTTCAGCAGCTTTTTAACCGGCATTGTTTTTATGCTGATGTACTATGCCTTCTTTCATCCCAATGGACCAAGGTTTGGGCAGACACCAAGCTGTGCTTGTGAGGACTCTGTAGCTGCCTTTACTCTTCCTCCAGAAGTAGCATCAAGTACTTTAAGGTCTATTTCAAATAATCGGAGTGTCACAAGTGAACGAGATCAGAAATTTGCAGAAAGAGATGGGTGTGTGCCTGTCTTTCAGGTGAGACCTACTGCACCTTCTACCCCTTCATCCCGGCCACCAAGGATTGAAGAATCTGTCATTAAAATTGATCTGTTCAGGAACAGGTATCCAGCATGGGAGAGACATGTATTGGACAGGAGCCTAAGGAAGGCCATTTTAGCTTTTGAATGTTCTCCTGCTCCTCCACGGCTACAATATAAAGATGATGCCCTTATACAAGAGCGGTTGGAATATGAGACAACACTATAAATCCAATTTTTAAGGGAAACTCAATCCAGTGGCTATAATGCCTCCAAATCAGAGGGTGGCAATAGGGCCGTGGCAATAACTTTATTCCACAACAGAGCAGCAAGCTATAGCCATGTCCTTAGTCTGGCTACCATCATGATTATCATTTGATCCACTGTCTACAGTCTGTCTGCAATACATCTATAAAGCAGCAGCATCCCAAAGCCTCAAGGAATCAGTTATTTCTACTAATAAATGGACCTAGTCCAATGACCTCCTGTTTCTTTCAATGTGCATTGCACAGTATTTAAGCATAAAACAGGAAGGTTTGACTGTGTGGCATCAACCAACCAGATTTTTTAATTAGTATTTTCAAGAAACTCCAACTGTTGATGTTTGCATAGTCATTTACAAAATGAAGGATTTACAAAATGAAGAATTTGGAAAAACATGTCAAAACAGCTTATTTTATAAATGGCAATGTTACTGTTATGTGAACTTTAGTTTCTATAAAAGAAATTATACAAATATAAATATAGTTCTCTAGTCTTGAATAGGTAAATCTTAAAACATTTGCAAAGGAGTTATCCTTGAAAAAGACTTTAAGGTTTTTTCCCTTAGTCTAGAACCAAAATAAATTCTAATTCAGTCAATTACATGTCTTGTAATAAAATGAGCTATTCGGGTTTTTTGCTCTTGTGTTTTTACACAAACCAACATTATATATACAGCTTCAGGGGTTTGTTCTAACAGAAATTCTATGCAGATGAATCCATCCTGCAGCTTTCCACAAGGACTAAAAGTGCTGGTATTTAGCAAAGTAAATTAAATGATAATCATGATACAAATTTTCAGTTGCAAAAAAAAGAAAAAAAAATGAAAAAGAAAGAGAAGAAAGACAAGATGGAGTGAGAGAGAGAGAATAAAACAAGAAGGTGTACATCCTCTATTCTGAACCTTTTGAGGACCATGTTGAAAACAACATTAACAGATGAATAGTCTTTTACTTAATTTTGTTTCAGGATCTGGGATATATGTTTTGATGTGTGAACATACTCAGAAGGTGTGATAATATCACAGTATGTCATACCCTTCTAGTGCCAAACATTGTGTAACTGTAAAACTGATATTGTTGTTTGAGGGAAAGAAAATCAGTCCTAATGAAGAAGAAGCTGGGAAGAGCAATCGTATTTTCCACATTTACAGACAACTCTGTTTGGTCCAGCCTAAGGTAGAAATCAACCACTTGTCTGTAAGTATAAAAGATGAAGATACAAAAAACTAAGCTGTGAGCAAGGATGTCTTGAAGTAGCCAAAACCTGTTTTTCTGTGTTTGGAAATAATACTAAGCAATGATTTATCATTTCAAGAACATGCTTTAGTAAGTCTTGGCTTTATGCACTTCCTCCAAAGTGGCCTCAGATGACATTTTCACTTTCATTTTAGATTAAGCTCAGTTTACATGTTGTCTGCTCAACTACAGCTTAATTTGACTAATGTGTCTTGGTTTAGATGAAATGGCAAGCTAAGGTTAATCTGAAATGTAAGGAAAACCTTCTGAACATCCCACAGCCATCTAGGAGGAGGAGGAAGGACAGAACAACTCCAAGACTCACTGCAGCTCATTCTTGTAGCACTAAACTGTGGTTTAGTGTTATGTCTGAACTAACCGTCTATCAAAAGTTATTTGTACAAGAGTGGTTACACTAAAAAAATGAAATACCTCCCTTGGTCAAGCTAATTGTATCTTTTCTTATGTTAAAAAGTATCCTTTGATGGTGCTTTCAGTTGCATTAGAGGTGTAAGTCAAAATTTGATAGTATTTTTTTAAACAAAACCTGGTGCAAACTGATAACTCATGGAGTATGTCAATATTTTTGTAAAGCAAAAACACAGTACACAAAGGTGTTACCTTTTTATAGACTTTGACTCTTTTCTCACATATCTCATTCTCTTTACTAAGTTAAAGTTTAAGCATTGGTCTGTGGTTATATCACCTGATTCTTTAGACATTACTATGGTGGCATAGTCTTGATGCCACATTAATTTGTTTTGCAGTGTAATGCCATATGAAAGCCTCCATGGGTACTTTTATAATATTCTAAAACCAATGAAACCTTCAGATGAGTGTTTTGAGTTCCATGCAAAGAGTATACTGCATTCAGTGGTGAAACCTTATTTTTCCAGTGCTGCATGAGGGAAGGGCAAAGAAGCCTAGAGTGAATTCAAATGGACAAATGGTAAACAAACCAGGGACACAATGATCTACTGTTTAACTAGCCTAATAGTTAGGCTCACTTGTGAGATCACCATTTGCTAGCTTCCATTGTTTTCCAGGCAGCAACCAGCCACAATTTCATCCTGCATCTGCAGTGTGTCAGAACATTCAAATGGTTGTTTGTTACACAGAAATAATCACCCCAAGGTGGCTTTATAATGCTGTTCACCAGCACAAGTCTCTTTCTTAATGCACTCCTAGTAATTACTGCTTATAAATGTGTACCACTTGCTGTGAAATATAAGCAGCTGTAGAAAACAATCCTTGAGATTTATACTGAATCAATTGCACTGATGAAAGTGGGCTTCCTTGCCTGCTCCTTCTCATGGCTGCCATCCCAGCCTCCTGAAAAGGCTACACAGAGTTAGGAGACTGTGCTGAAAAGACTGAGCTGACCAGGGACAAGGGAACACACCAAACATGGAGTGAAGGTACTTTCTGCCAGCAGAGCCCTCCTGCAAATGGAAGATCCCTTCCTCTCAAGTAATACAGAGCCTGAATCCAACTTGGTGTCAGCAAATGAACCTTTTGAAGTAAGGTTCTAGTGGTGTTCCAGCTGGTTACAATAGTTTAGAATGAGAATAACATAGGTAGCCACCTAGTAAGAGTACAGAAATGATTGTGGTTCAGGGCAATAGGGTTGGATTCAGACTTAGCCATACTTTAGCCGATTCAGATCACTCGGACAAATTGGTCTTGACTACGCAAAGTTCCACATATTTCAGTAAGAATATAGTCATGATCATATACCTACTTAGATGGGAGAAAACCACAATAAATTTGACCAGACTTACTTCTGAGTGGGCACATATATGATCATGCTATTAAGCACAACTCATTCAATCTAAATCTGGAGCTAGGTGAAAAAAATGTTCAGTTTGTATTCCAATGTAACTTACCAGATTCAGAGGTTTGCCACCAAAATTCATACCTTTTCAAAGTTTATGATATAATTTGGGGAAAAGGTATACAAAAATGACTATTTTTATATAAATGGCATAAAATATGTCTCTTTGCAACTATGAACACAAAAATGTATTATTCAATGGGGAGAAATGTGTACATTTTCAGAAACAGATAAAAATCCATACATTTGCAAAAAATGTGTACAAAAATTGGACTTTTAAAAATGTATGCAGAATGCACACAAATTAATATTATTCTTTCATTCATTCATTCATTCATTCATTGCAAACCAATGAAGAATCAGAACAGAATAAACTTACCACCAAGAAATAAGAACTTGAACAAAATTGAGCCTGACATATTTGTCTACCTGTTCTCCATCAGGGACATAAATATAGGCCTAATTCTCCCTAAGGTGTCAAACCTGTGTATGGGTTGTACCACTGAAGGTGCAGATGAGTGCTCAAATAAACAAGTGCTTCTCTCAATATATGTATAGTATATATTATGGGCAAGTATGGGTATATATTATGGGCCATAGTATATATTATGGAATGTCACCATGTGAGTTGCCACTTGGAGATAAAATGTTACAATACAGACACAGGTTCAAACATCTCAGGGAAACATGCTTTGGTGAATAAATTCAGTCTTACCTGCTAAAATAGTTGCAACACAAAAGGAGAGGTTACTTGGCATATTTTCTCATAAACAGTTATGGGTAATATTTTTACTCACTGAAAGATCAACATAGTTTGTTCTACCAAGTCTTCATTTTTCTTAGCAAATTGAAAAAGTGGTAAATTATGAGTGACTAGTCAATACTTAGTGCATTCACAAATTAGCCTATAAATGTGCAGTGTACTAGAACAAAATAAGCAACTATATTGAGCATGTGCAATGCAAATAAAATAGAAATTTCACTTGCAGCACATGAAATCTTTCAGGAAACAGCTGCTCCCCTTCCAGATCCAATTCAGCAGATTACTATTCATTACCAGCACATTTTATTTTGCCTAGTTCAGACTCAGCTAGACTAAAGTAATAAGCTGCTATATTCCCAGTTGAATCTAATGGATATAACAGAGATTAGATATTGTGCCAAGAAAGCTCTCCCTGACATCTGTGTCAGTGTGATCTGGTGGCACTCTGCTATTGTTACTAATAGTTTCTTCTGTGGCTTCCAGGAAGTAAGGGGACAGGTGCAGAGAACTAGAGATACGTGTATTAGTGAATGGATGCTACCAGATGGGAGAGGTGGCAAAGATGCCTCCAGCCCCATAGGAACAAGACATGTTTTCTCCCATTCTTTTTAGCTGCCCTAGAGCAGTAATATAAGGAGCAGAGAATTTAGCTTATATTGCACAGGAATAACTGTACTCTAGCAAAATGCCAGTAGTGTTAGCTGATATGCCAGTTTCCCAGGGAGGTTTGCACACCAGCTAGTGCCATTGGTGTTGTGCTAGCATAATTTACACTAGTGCAACATAGTGCAACGTTGTTATTGGTTGTTCTTTGTTAAATACTGCCCAGGGCATGCTGCACAGTGACAAGGGGAGGAGGCAGATGGTAAGATGGGGTGGGGTAATGGGAAGCAGTGGCTCAGGTTTTGAAGTGCCCATGGCCTTGACACCTGTGGGGCCCCCTCCCTCATGCAGTCTACCTTCTCTTGGCCATTGTCACCAGCTCTTCCTCTCCTTCATCCCCATAACTACCACCAGGCAGAGAGCCAGGGAACAAAAAGGCAATGCATTTACTGCTTCTTCTTCTCACAACCAGAGCAAGAAGCAAGTGGCAATGGAGAAGAAGAGACAGATCCAGGAGCAGGCTGCTTTCAGTGGACCTTGAAGAGTTCAAGGTCCTCAACAAGTGCCCAAACATGTCAGCTTCTGATGCTGACTTAGGGTAAGCCACATTTACACACATGCACGTATTATAAATACAGGCCCATATTTTAAAAATATTTATGTAGTATCATTTATTAATACAACAAAGGATTTAAAGGTTACGTAACCTAGAAATTCTATGAAGCAAATTGTTATAAACCCAAGAATATTCTTCTAATCATCTTGATACATAAAGGTCCATACACATAGGTATAGACACATGTTCAAAATTAAGGCTGATATACATTTTCTGAAGAGTACCTTTCACTGAGCTACTCCCCTAAAGCACTGGCATTCTGTTTTGAAGATGAAGTTGTAGAATTTATTCAGCACTTGTATCCTGTTAAACATGTTCCTTAGTGCTACTATGGAATTTGCCATAGTGAAATGGTCATAGTGTATTCTGAATGAATCATTGATTAATAACAAAGCATTAGGGTTGAAACTTTTAATTGCAAAATGATATTTTTCACTTTCCTATTTCCATTTTAAAACATTTTGACCCATGATTGTTTTGCAGGATGTTTTTCCCTTCTTCTGATCCCTTTCCTCCTCTCTCTCTTCTGTCTCACACACACACACACACACACAAACACACACATATACAAGTACACAAACAAATCAGAGGAGATCTGATCCAACTTTCGTACATTCTGATGCAGAATTCTTCTCTGGACCTTTTAAATTTGTAATGTAGTAAGCAATATTCATGCTCCTTTTCTCTTTTAGACAATATTTCATTGTTCTTTTTCCTGGATTCACTAGAAAAAGAAATATTTGGGTGCAAATACCAATAGTGCTGAAGCTAGTTATTATTGCACAATATATTATACAATATATTCTAGGAATTTTATCAGCATCTGTTTAATCATTCATCTGAATTTATGTTGATAACATCTTCTTAGCTTGCTACATCCTCCCATACCAACCAGTATTTCTGTTGAAACCAAACTTTATTTTAGCAGAATGTGCTGGTTAAAGTGGTTCATAGTAGCTGCAATAGTATTGTTTTTTTTTCCTGTGCTTCTCCATTCCACAATGTCCAGGAACTGACCTCAGTATACTGGTAGAGTTCTACCACACAGAGGTGCAGCAAAGTAATTTTAGACCCTCGAATTAATAGTTTTAAAGAGGCCTTTATACTGCATTACTTCAGGTATGAAGTGCACAACTGACTGTTCCCCTCTCTAACTGCTCTTCAATACTTTAAAACCACTTCTACCTTCGTGATTTTAGGATAACAAAAACTTTTCATCCAATGGCTACTTACATGAATAGTGTCACACTTAAGTTGGAACAATGTTCATGAATGATTATATAGCTTGATATCCTAACATTCCTGAACATCAAAAATACATGTATTATAGTATGTGTAATAAGTACATTACAAGGACAAAAGCAAAATACAGCAGCATTATTGCTGATTACAATGTGGAGAAAGCCTGAAAAACCAGATGTGTTTATTTAAAGCACACCAAATTTTTCACCTCTTGATTATGGGAGGGTGTTCTAGAAGGTTGATGCCACTACCAAGAATGCCTGATAAAACAGTGTTGTTCATGGAGGGTCTCATAAGAACTCCTTTGAATATTCAGGGGTTGCTTTGATGTATCCAGGGCAAGGCTAGGTGTCAGTTATTGCTGATAATTCGAGCAAAAGGTGGTAAAGTCTACCAGAAAACTTGCTTACACTGTATGACCAAAGTCTTAAAAAAATCAATCTGGTCTTTATGTATTTGGTCTGCAATCCTATAACTGGGAATAAGTTCCTTTCCATTCACTGGGAATTATTTCTTAGTGTACAGGAAAGCACTGTGTGTGTGTGCATGTGTACACGTACACACCATCTGTGCAGCCTATCTGGGAGTATACAACCATAAAATTACAGTTTTATAAGTATTGTCTAGCCTTCCTGAGGAAATACCTTCTCTTAAAACCACCACCCTATTCAATGAAACCACAGATCAGGGCCTTCTGGTGTCTGAGCAAGTGCATCTTTTGTGGTGTTTACCCACTAATAGTATGTAGGTATCTGTTGAAAATGTATCTGTACGCACAGGTATTTGATGATTTTAATCATCAGGCATTTGATGATTTAATACATTTGATGATTTTAAATGTATTTGTACACACAGACATTTGATTTGGTAGCTACTTCTGTGATGTTACCTTTATATTTATACTTATTTTAATCTATTTTTAATCTATGTAATATGATAATGAAGGGTAGTGTGCAAATAATAATGTGTTTGAAGATTTACTGGATCAGGCCCAAATATATTTTCACAGCCTAGTCTTATTTATAATATTATGTTTCAGTTAGGTGTACTATGAAAATTACCAGCATTATGGCATAAATATGGGGAGAGAGATGGGAGAGAGAGAAGTAGAGCAAGGATGCCCAGAAGAAAGTAACAAGTTCAAATCTGAGGGTAGCATCAAAGCATACATGTTCCCACTCATATATTATCTTCTGTCCCACTGTTTGTATAGTGGGACAGAAGAGAATACATTCGATGGCAATTGTTCAATGGAAATTTAGCCTTTACGGAGGCAACCCAAAATAAGCAGATAAGTTTGTTCCTGGAAAGATCATAAATGAGGTCAATCTACAGAAATAAGTATTTCTGCTCATTTCAGGGTTTCCCCTAGGAAGTGCTAACTCTCCTTTGCATGACTGGAGGGCCCTGCTTTGGAAAGGAATCAAAGGGATGGAAAGAATCACCCCCTTGGATTCTGCTCTCAGTAATGATTACTTCAGATGACAAGTTCTGAAGAAGCAGGATAAAGTTGATTAGAATCTAAGATATATTTGTTTAGGGTTCTTGTTAAAGCTCTAACTTTTCAGAAAAGTAGTTATTTATGAAGTGTTCTTTTTAAGACGGTAATCTGAACTATCTTCACACAGAAGTTTTAAGCCGTCCTCCCACAAAGAAATGAGGTTTTAAATAAACATGTGATGATTTAAACCCAGTAACAGTAAACAGGTACTGGTGATACCCTGATTTCCTTCAGGCAGGGGTGGGCAGCTTGTGGTCTTCTAAAGCTTTCTGTCTACACTTTGCCCCAGTCAGCAGAGGCAGTAGTGAGTGAGGACAAGAGTTCCAGGCTAAAACATCCTCAAGTTGCCCATCCTGGCCTTAACAAACCTGATGGCTAATAATTATGTTCCATTTCTTCATAATTGGTTCTGAATGGTGGACAGGTAATCCTATGCTTATGTTGGGTGCTCTGAGGTAAGAGCGCTTTGAACTGGTCAAAGCTGCTACCAGTAAGGTTGAAATGGGGAATGACCTTGGGAACCAGACCCTGCCTGTCCCACTCACATCATGCCCACAATCATCTCTCTTTTTTCTCACACAACATCAGAATAGGGAACAAATCACTTCCCACATCAGTGAGGAGGGGGGCCTAATAGGATCTCATGCCCCAGGTTTGGAGCTTGGTCTACAGTCTGGGAACGGGGGCAATCCCAGGAGCCATTGGAATGCAACTTTAGGAACATAAACATACTGTTTTCTTGCAAAGCATTCCAGTTTCATACAACTCACTTTTCAGCATGCACACTTAAAATAATAGAACATAGTTCCAAGTAGGTGATAAGGACTGACATGACATGCTGAAAAAGGATTTGTGAACAAATGGAACTACTTGGCTTATTTCTTACATTAATCTAAAAATTTTCACACTCAGGGTCTCTGTTTACCTCTGTTTAATTCAGATGATTTCACACATTTTCCCATGCTTCAAAATGTGGATGCCAAATTTTGCTTTTTGGATGTAATTTCTGCCTTGAAAGCTTCATAAAGTGTTCTTGAAAGACAGGAATGAAGCCACTGTGTTCATGATTCTGTTTAGTTCTGAACACATAAATATGATCTTAAGTGGTATCTTCTTCACCTATGCAAATACAAGTAACATGGTGGATTCCTGAGAAGTTTCATTTAATATAGAAAATATTCCTGGGTTTATTATTGTATTTTATTTGCCATTAAATGGCTCGTAGCAAAGGGCTATTTTCTTTAGAATACTGACTATATCCAGAGTCTTATAGTTTCATGTTTTATTATCACGGCACTATTTTCTTTCCAAATTAAGGTGGTCATGTATCTTAATTTACAGAGGACAGTCGTCTATTTAGAAAGCTATCAAAGGACAATCCTCTGCTTGAAGCTGTCTTATATTTGAAGGGCTGACCACTTGAAGTCTGATTTATAGAAAAACAACCGTCAAAGATAAGAGTAAGGGCTTGAAGTTGTCCATCTACATTTAACATCTGGATTATAGACAGAGCTGCAGGTTTACAGCTTAACTGATCACAATCTCCCCCACTTATGATTTAAATAAAAGTGAATGGAGAGATGTATTCCTAACCGTAATTATTTCTAAATGTACATCTGTTTAAATGGGATTGTATGCATACTTGCATCTAGTGGAATTCTGATCACACTGAAGAAATCAGCTGGGAAAACCATCTTCTCCATTTCTTCTTCCCCCTGGAGCTTTTGGCCCAATTGAAAAGCTCTGGTTGACTGGTGAAGCCCAGTAGGAAAGGCCTCACAGAGAGTTGGTAGCAGAAGCAATTGCTCACTCCTTCTCCAGTGGATGGATTCCACTGTATCCTAATTCCTTCCTTGAATGGAAAAAGCCCTTCTGTTCCTGGAATGGCTATTCCGGATCCAATCCAGTAACTAGCATATGTTCATTTTATTCACATATCTATCATCTTTTTCAGTTATTATTTTTTGCAATGCATAAATGGCCAAAAAAATTTAACTGTTTCACCAAACTTGAAATATCCTTCTAATAAATCAATGAGACTTACTTCAATGGAATATTTTGTTGTATAGAATCAAAATGTTTGTGCTGCTTACAGGTCAATACTGCAGGACCCAATCATTCATTCATTCATTCATTCATTCATTCATTTATTTATTATTTTTCGATTTATATCCTGCCTTTTTCCGACAAAAGGCTCAAGGCAGCTTACATCTCCTCCTCCATCTTATCCCCACAACAACAACCCTGTGAGGTAGGCTGGACTGAGAGTCTGTGACTGGCCCAAAGTCACCCAGTTGGCTCCATGGCTGAGTGGGGACTAGAACCCAGATCGTCTGAGTCCCAGTCCCATGCTCTGAACCACTACACCACACTGGCTCTTACAATCATATTTCAGTCTGTGCCTATTTTCATGAAAGAATGGGGAATTCATTTTGAAAAGAAAAGGGCCTAGATTCTTTATTGTTACCATAATGGAATGAATGACACAAAACTGCAAAAAATATTTCTATCTGTTTTTAAAGAGCATCTTTGCTCTGGGATATCTGTCTCAGATAAATTGCTTTGTGTTTTTTGAAAATTCTTGTCACTGGTTTGTAAAGATCTTTTGGAAATATAGACTTTAGTTCTAGAAGGCACAATCCTATGCATGTTGGCTGGGCCATGCTGGGAATTGGAGGCATTTTCCCTCTAAACATGCTTGGAATATGCCCTTAATGTGAAAACATCTGCCACTGTGAGCAGATATTTTAATAATATACACTTACAATGTACACAGTTACTTAAATAGACAATTTGAGGCTGTGCATAGTGCCATACATAACCTGGTTGAGACAGGAAGTGGGAATATTCTGGGCTTTCCTGCATGCCACACATTGGATATTCCAAGTTCCTATAAGGATTCAAACACATGTAAGATGGATGAAAATGGTTTTCCTGGCTTATTTTATTTTATATTTGAAAAGCAGCTGGCCTTCCAATCTAGTTCAGAGCAGTAGTGTTAAGGGCTGCAGTAGTAGTGTTCTTAACCTTCTGTTTTAAAATCTAAATATCCCTGTACACCACAGTTGCTTTTACCCCAGGAGGGATGAAATACCAACCTGAATCGCATTTGCATAGGCTCTAACTGGAGTTTAAAACCTACAGCATTCCTGACCAGTAAGCATGTTGGCTGGGACTGATGTGAGTTGACATCCAAAACATTTGGAGGTTATCTGGTTCTAAAGGATGTGACGTTAATCCCCACACATATAAACATTTTATAATTACACCTGCTGTTCTGAATGTGACTCAGGTGTTAGGTGGAACAGGACAACTCCCAAATAAGCTGCTTTGCTGCTTTTACCATGTACTACCTAAAAACTATCTGAACAAACTTGCAATCCTATGTGTGTTTCATCAATTTCAACAGGCTTTACTCCTAAGTAGGTGCATAACATTGTTTCTTAATACTGTGGTGAAGGAAGGTTAAGCTGACATGCATTTGAAATAATCCATGTGGGTTTAAAAAGTTTTCAGCCATTCAGATTAAGTGCCAGGCAAGGGGGAGAGGAGGGATATGGACTGTCAGTAAGAGTCAGCATAAATGATTGCTCCCTGCCTTCTCGCCTCCCTGTCCCCCAGCACTTTTCTAATGAGTTCCATGCTTGGAGAGGCGACCAGTACAGTTCTTTCTGTGCCAGCTGCAAAGGGGGCTGGGGCTTGGCCTTCGGAGTTTTTACTCCATGGTTGCAGGGGCTGGGCTTCCATATAGTCCTATGCACTCCGCAGAAATAGGATTGTACCCTGAGTCAATGTTTGCCCAGGACTGTAATGTACCAACATAGTTTGAAACAGCACCACCAGTGTATTTGCATACAG
>NW_025335438.1:16987667-17093845 GCF_004798865.1 Varanus komodoensis | reverse complement strand
GTATATATGGTAGAAGCTCTGTGACATCACCTCACTCTTCCTCATGACTCCCAGGCTCTGTGATGCTAAAGACATGACAACTATGCTTGTCTGTGCCCTTTAGATTTCCCCTGTAATGGGATATGTGTGTTCTGCCTGTTCCTTTACTAGTAGGGTCAGAATCAGCCCTGCCATCCTCAGGCATTCTTGGCAGGCTGCACAGCTGAAAGGCATCACAAGCAGCTTGGAGATGTTATTTACATTTCCCATAATTCCCCGGAGCAATGCTGCATTGTGGAGTGTCAAGACATTGCAGAAAATTTAAGTAGTGAATGGGTTCAGAGATCCTGATAACCCACATTTGAGAGTTGAATCATGTTATTACTGAACTGCCAAAACATGGGTTTTTCTGTTGTCTGAATCCAGCTAATATAAACCATGGTGTTCACAAGCCACCAACAAAACATTATTGGTTATCAACCCACAATTTATTAGCACAGCTGAGTTCAAATAACATTACAACTCACATTTCAACAAGAACCAATGGTTCAACAACACTACACCCTCAACCTATGCTTTATGTTTGGGTGTGAGTTACTATGTTGTCTGGACCTAGTCAATGTTTTTGAAGGTGCAATTCTGTAGGCTCCTGACATCTGGAGGAAGGAGCATAGGATTATTTGGTTTTGCAGCTTTGAGGTCCTGCGACCTTGGCACTGGGACTTTGACAGCTGGAAAGAACCACACCAGGTGCCTCTCAAGGGTCACAGATAGCCTCACAGAATAAGAAATAGAGGGTGTTGAGGCAGGGCAGGGAGGAGTCCGGAGCAATGAGTTGGGCTGTATACAGACAGTGCTTCCCCTCCAAGACACTTCATCTAGATGTGTGCATATTATGTGTACTGAGAACAAGGCAATAGGATTGCGCCCAAAATTCTGTATATTCATGAGAAGTTTCTGCTGCTTCACACCACATAAGCTTTCCAAGGCACATGGAGGAAGCAGCAACAAAGGAAAAGTCCACAAAGGGCTCGGTGATGACGACCTCCTGCAGCTGGCCCTGTCTACTAATGTTGCCATCAACAATGGCACAGAATATGGGTGGGAATAATGGGGAGGATCATGTACAAAATCCAGAGAAAAATACTTGAAATATATGCTCTTTCTCTGGACTATTTCCTGAAACAGACGGCAGCAATGCTCATCCTTGGTGCAGTCTAATGCCCTGCACCCTTGGTTCATGTAAGTACACACATTCAGTGGCTCATGCCATGTATTTTATCTAGATTTTTTTTTTTTTTTTTTTGCAATCCAGATAAATCACTAGGGAAGAGAAGGGAACAAGGTTGGGAAGCTGATAGGAATTCACACAAGTCCACAGGCCCAGCAACTCCCCTTCCTACCCTCCAGCACCACCCCTTTATGCCATCTCCAAGTGACTATGGGAAGGCGGCTAATGTGGTTCTTTTCATGCTGGCTTTCAGGAGACCGGGTGGGTCTTGGCCTTCAGAATCCCAGCTTGCTTGACTGTAGAGCAGGAACTCCAAAAAAAATCCTATGGCCTCCCAGACTGTTTTGGGACTTTGATGGGCTAAATTGACTGAAGAACTTCAACAAACTTTTGCTGTTCACCTTAAAGTTATCAGAGGCTATTCATAAATGCATATTTTGAAAGAGGTGCTTTTGGGAAATCATGCTGTAATTCTGCTAAATGTGAACTTTTGACTTGATTTTGGTTCAAATGGGATTGCCACCAAGACATGGTTATTACAGTATCAGAGGGGCATTAAAGTTTTCATTGCATAGTAAAAGGAATACAACTGGTATAAACATAATTTTCTTAAATAAATGATTTAAAACTTGTAAAACATGCATGTATACAAAAACACATCAATACTTAAAAATTAAAAAAAAAAATTTCTCTATGGTTATATAGTTAAGCTACTTGGAGTTGGACTTGATTACCTATATTGCTACAGAACTGGTTGAGTAACTGGGATTATACTAAAGTAAGTGATCTAGCATTTCCTGTGCATGATCCAGGCAATGTTGAGAAATCCAGGTAGGCTGTTAAGAGCTTCACAGAATTGTTAAGAATTTTTAAATCCCTCCCCCACCTAAAACAAATTTTGTTGCTTGTTATGTGTGTTCTTTAATTTTCAGTGGATCATGCACATTTTACTTAATATCCTAAAGATGTATAATGACTTGCTGAGCAAGTAAATTCCAAATAACTTTAAAAATATACTGTCTCTCCAGTTATTTTGACAAACTGTTGTTTTGTTTTACATTGAACTACCTCAGCAACCATTTTTTCTTCTTTATAAACATGTTAAATCATGCACTTTGTATTAGACAGGTTTTCCTTTTCCTTTCCAGTCTGAAAAACAATACCCTGTGTACAAGCCATGCAAATTAGTTTGTAGAAGATTCTGGACAAAACGTAGTTGCAAAATATTGCACAGCACTATTGTTGCTCTGATCCAGTCTGAATGATGAACCACAGAGAGTGGCTTCTGCACATGTCTCCCATGCTGTACTGTGAAACAACAGGCTATGTGTTTGGACCTAGGCTGCATCTTATTTATGGGGCTGGATTGGAAACACGGAAACTCTGGTAAGACAACTGAGTATGATGTGAGGCATCATCCTGAAGTGGAACAGTCTGGACCTGATACTTTGACAGGGGATGCAACCTGAGAACCACGTGGAAGGTTCCTTGTGTCCCATGCTGGATGAAAGGTGGAATATAAATGTGATAAATGGAATGAATGACTGACAACAACAGCACCAACCACCTGTTTGGTGGCAGGATGTTGATCTCAGACCAATTTTCCTTTAAACAAATGGATGATGTGCTTAATATCAACCATCTTGATTAGTGATGTAGGATGTTTGCTAGGTGCATGCATAGCTGGATCAGGATCTTGGGTATGTGATAGGCAGTTTAAATATCCAAGAACAAACACACAAAACCACATAAGCCACTTGTATATGCTTAAGTTGCCTATTCATGTGTTTTTTCCTTTGGTTTATCCTGAATCAGAACTATAATTATATGACACTTTACCAAAAAGAAAAAAGAAAAAAATGACAAGTTACTGTTGGAAGCAGCCTAGAAAAAGGGATAGCGTGGACCAATACTTTCTCAGCTCCTCTTGTAAACTGTTGCATTATACCCTGATTGTGCTAACTAATTGTTACTGTGCTTTCCCTCAATAGTTATCATTATCAGAAACGAGTTCTGAAAGATCACCTTTGTGTTTATGGAAATGTGTAGATATATTTCCTTCAGTACAAGCACAGTGACTCGAGTTGAATGATATTCATGACAATTCTCATGCTATGACTTGTAAACATTGTACAAATATATTTGGTATTTCGTTCGAAATGCAGACTTAAAATAGTTAATGAAAAGAAATCCTTCCTGTAAATAGCTATATTCAGATTTCATGTATACAAACATTCCTTTAGAGTCCCAATTGTGAAGAGTGTCTTTATTGGCTAGAGACCACTGTCTTGCATGGCAGTGGTTACATGTGCTATAGTAAAGAACACAGTGTGTGAAGTATTTGATGTACTACAGTACCATAGTTCTTTTGGTCTGTTAAGTAAACTGCAATTTGTGATGAAATGAAGTTGAAAGTAGTGCTTCATACTTACAAATTTCTTTGGTTACAACTTGATTTTTTCTTGTAAAACTTCAAAGGAAAACTTGAAAATTTTATATATTTGGATTTTGTAGATTTTTTTTATTTTATTGCAACACAAAGTACCAAATCATTAAATAAAGTACACTGTGGTCATTTTACTGATGCTGTGGATTCTTTTTAGCAGGTTATTCTTTGCTTATAAATTTATTGTTTCCACAGATTGCCCAACAATACTTAATGGACCTTACTTAGTCATGGATGTGATCAACAGCAGTACAGTACATGTATCTGCATACTGAACTGCACTTTACCTGAGCGGCGTGTCCTGGCCTTTACTGCAAAGATTTATGAGTTGGTGGTGGAGGAGTTTCAAATTATTTCAGGGGGAAAGTTCTGTGCCCACAGCTCTGGATTAAAGTGTAGCATGGTGGATAAGGTGGGCTATAATCCTTAAAACTCCTATTATAGAAAATTCCCCTTTATGTCTGCAATTTGTAGTGTCAAAGAAAGTAGAATTGAAATGAATGACACCTTTTTGGCAACCTAAAATGCAGGCATGCACCCCTTATCCAAATTAGACAGTCGTGGGATGCAAGGTATAAAAACTGCATGGGAAAGCAGCTATTTCAACTTAAGTCAGCATGTCCATTCATTTTGGGATGGTTGAACTGCTGTGGTTTGAAATCACTGCAACAGAAGGGAAACTCAAAAGGACTTCCCCAGGACTTGAACTCTGTCTAACAATTCACTGTATCAACTGGGACTAGAGTTGACATCAAAGGTAAGCAGTGATGCTTACCTGCTGAGGCCCACACTGCAGCAGGGGCTCACTGACAAGACCACCTGGAGTTTCTCCTCATCACCATTGCAATATACTTGTCCATCTACTTCTTCCTCTGACCTAGACACTGATGGCAATGAGGAGGATCAGGAGATGCCAAAGCCTACTTGCTCACTGGGTCTCTGCCTCTCAAGCAAGCAAGCAAACAAAATTGTGAGGAAGAGGCTGAAAAGAAAAGAAACTGGTAACAAGGACAGTTAGAAGGTCAACTTACTGAGAATGGTTGCCTAAGGGCCCTCAAAGGGCCCTCAGAAAACTGAAGCCACACTGGTCGGGTCTAATGCTGCTGTGCTTAGGTGGCTCACTGACAGGGAGCAGTCCAGTTTTCTAACCTACACAACCAGAAATAATGATAAAAAAAGTTTGATAACCATGCCATGTCTGCCAACTGTTATGTTACTTTACAAAAGAGCCAAATGTTCTTCAAACTTGATTTCTAGAGAGTTCATTGCAGATTTAAACATCTGGTTTATTCTAGAGAATAGGCAGTCAGATCTAGTTATGAAAAATATAAATGAAACAAACTAAAATCATGGCCAATTACATTTGAAGTTGGGAAATAGGGAGCTGTTGGGGCATGGCCTGGAGGTCTACATTGACTAATGCCTTTTGTACAGTACATTCCATGCTGAAAGAAACATAGAATATAAATGTAATGCGTTAAACAAAACAAAAAAAGTTGACAACCAACCAATGTTAACTCTATACGGTTTTCAAAGAAGTTTAAAAAAGAGTGCAACCGTTAGCTAAGGATCACAAACATTATCGGCACATTCCTCCTAAGGAAGCAGAAAATAAAAATAAAATTCTCATTGTTCAGAAGAAGCAAAACCAGATGGATGGGATGAAAAATATATATGGAGAGGTTGGTGGGGTTGCAAAGAAACTGATGATGTACAATTTACGGCCACTTACTTCTTCCTTTTTAAGCCTTCCTTTACCTCTTATCTGCCAGATGAATTGGCCTGCAACTTCTATGATAGCTAGGAATGAAGGTAGTTGCAGTTCAGCATATCTGGGGACAACAGGTTGTGGAGTGCTGGTTTAGAACATCTTATTTTCTAGAATTAGTATGATAAAGTCTTCTGGCCTAACTTAACCTGGACACTGTGGTGAGACTAACCATCACTCTGATCTCAAAATACATTTGACTGCGTGAAATGGGATTTTCAGTACCAAATGGCTGCTTCACAATGCTTATTCTTTTGAGATTTGTTGCTGTCCTGAAACCATAATTTAAGGTATAATCCTATGTCTTCCTAATATTGTCTGTGGTGGCATAGGATTGTCTGGAATCCCTGCTCAGAGACCTTGTGACCGTGGAGCTGGGATTCTGTTTGCTGGGCCCCCAGCCTCATAGCTGGTGCAGAAAGAACTGTACAAACTGCTTCCCTGAGGTCACAAATGGGCCTCAGAGAGGATGAAAAGGGGCATGATGTAGGGCTGAGGGACAGGAAAGGCTGCCTCCTTGTGCCAATTCTTTCAGCACCCATCCTCCTTCCATCCTCTTCCTTGATGCTTAATCCAGATCTAAACAGCTGTTTAGAAGAAATGCATGACACAAAGGGTGACAGCAGTGGAGATAACTGCTGCCACACCTAGCTCTGTGCATCATATGCATGTAACCACAGAGAGTGTGATGATGGCTGAAAGGATGGAAGCCCTCCAGTTCAGAGGCTACATCCTTGCATAGAGGTCAAAGGATGTAAGATTCTGACCTTAATCATCTTGCTCAAAATCCAGAATTTGGTGTCATCCAAAAAGGCTAAATGGTTGGAAATTTGGGACAGGCAAAGGAATGTAATTAAAGTATGGAATTTACTTACACAGCTTTAAGCAATTTAAAAAGGGATTAGGCAAATGCTACTAGGTTGCATACCAAAGGCAGAAACTGAAAAACAAATATTTGCTGAAGAACACAAATGGAAAGGTGCTATTTGGTTTCCCAGAGGCACCTTGGCTCTGGATGCTGGATGACATAGTGTTCAAGTCTGATCCATCAGAGCTACTCCTATATCTTACATTTTAATAAATCCTGTTGAGACATTTCTTGTTTTTATATATGCCCACATGATACATATATTACCTTTAATCTACTATCATCATTTCCATAATACAGAAATCTTGATTAAGTTGTATGTCCATAGGGTATAAAATCCAAAGGACCTTTGTTTGAACATGGATCCAAGGTACTAGAACTTTCAAATTGCTTTGTTTCTGTTTTACTGTTATATCATCTAAACATTTGATAAACTCTGACCATTAACCCATCAAATCTACAGCCTTCTTTCCTCATATAAACAGCTGTGGACTACATTTCCACAATGTCTGCATTCATCAAAATGTATGGCCTTCCATTTACTAAAAGGAAATTTCTTCAAGAAATTTTATAATTATTTTTAAAATATATAATTATATAATTTATAATTACACAAATATTAATTCCCAAACTCTTTAAAGACCCTTCTGATTAACTCCAATATTCTCTGGAGCAAGAGTTCTCAACCTTTAGACCCCACAGGAACCCTTCAGAGTTTGAAGAAAAGCTGTGGGCACCACTGCTAATCCCTGATCAGTGGACCACCACATTGGGCTCAACCTGTTGAAACTATGGATCAGCAAAGACTTTTGCTTTATGTTTGTTGCACTGTCTACAAAAATTGCTTGCAGTGTTAAAAAAGATACTCTAAACAGAGAAGAAATCTAAAGTAATCACTGATAGGTAATTAATACCATGGGATATCCATTATGCTAGGGGTCTACAGTATATATCTTTTTTTTTTTTTCTGATTCCGGCTAGTGCCGATACACATTTCAATTTGTCTTCATTTGAAAATGCTTGCAAGTTCTTTTCACTCAGCAGTTTGTTATTTATAAAGCACCCAAGGGGACAATTCTATGCCCTCCCGAGACTGTCTGAGGGCCCACAGGTTTATGTGGAGTCCTGTGACCTTGAAACTCAGTATCTGAAGGCTGACTACCCACCCCCAGTAAAGAGAGCATAGAGGAAAAACATACTCCAAGCAAATTGGGAAAGGGGAATGCTATGGAGCAGCAGGGGGAGAGGCTGGGGCAAAGGCTTACACTAATCTGTATCAGTACCTCCACCTCTTTTTCTTTCGCTTAGTGCTTAATTTAGATGTCCAAAAACAGCTATCTGGATAAAATACAGTGCCATGTTTGCACTGTGCATTGGATGCATGCAGGAAGCCAATCTGCATGAAGGGCAGGGCCTTGGATTGTACCCTAAAATAATTTAGTTGTCCATGTTATTCATTGCAGAAGACAGTGGTAACCATTCGCAGCAATAAAATGCATACAGGATATTTTCTAGCTGACATTTTAACTTTATTCAGATGTTTTAATTATACAAAATGATACTGCGTTTTGATATGTAGGTTCAATAATTTAGAAAAACAAACCACTTAAAGTAATATCAAGTAAGCCTGGCCCCATCTTTCAAATTTGCAAGAGCCTGCAAAGCATTAATATCTGTGTGAAATTGGAACTTCAAAATTGCTTCATCCACCTGACCTCATCTCACTTTGTATTTGCGACACACACTTATTAACAGTTGAATAACAGAATTCAGTAGGGTAAACAGAATGTGAAACACCAATGTAATTCAAGTCAGCAATGTCATTTGGGAGTAAAAACAAAATGGTCACACGATGTTCTCTTCTAGCTTCACTTATTTCAGAGATGGAGTTCACAAGACATACATTTTTTCCCTTATCAGCTTCCACTAATCTAATGCTAACTTACAAGGAACTGGTCCTAATTTACAAACTTATGTATGTTTACTCAAAGGTACACTCTGTACTAAAGGGGTTTACTCCCTTAAGTGTGTGTATGATTGCACTCTGAAATGGCTATTACAGATAGTGCTACCTTTTAATACAGAGAAAGTGCTTTAACCCATATCCCTACTGAAGTGCCTCATTAAACACTTCAGCATTAAGAAGTTTGATTTTTAATAGGTAAAACATTGAACAAAAGGTTTAAATTTCCACAGAAAACTACATGATTTAATAATTACAGGCTACTTTGGAAATCAGTTTACAAAAGATAAAAGCAGCATGAAAGACCATAAAAAATTAAGGCTGATACAAATAAAATAAATTAGGAGCAGTGAGCCTGCGGCACAGCAGCAAAACTATACAAGCTAGCTATTACACTAAGCATATTTGGTGCAATCATACCACCCTTGTAGTAGATGAATTTAAGTCTCCAACCCTCTATGAGGCCAGGAATGACCTTGCATAAATAAATACTGGCACGGTTCTTTCCATTCTGGCTGATTCTGAGCACTATAATCAGAGGACGTCGCTGTAATCTGAGCATCCTATTGTTTCCAAGATGATATCAAAAGACCACCGGATTGTGTCCTTTCATTTGCTTCCTAAATTATAAGAACATCAACGTCTCCCACCCTAGTCAGGAAAAGAAACCACAAAGAGTAATATCCCTGAAAACACCCATGTAGCCTGCAATGATACACAACAGGGGTGCCAAAAGACTACTTGCTGAACAGTTTGCACACTAACAAAGATGCTATTTCAGGTCTTAATGGGAAAAAAAACTTCATGACGTTTTATTATACTGAGAATTAAAATAGAAGTGGTGTATTGTACTGATACCAATTCGAATCAGGAGAAGGGAAGGGGTAGACACTGGCTCCCTGGCTACGATTGTACAACCTTCAACTTACATATGATACAATACTATTACATTACACTGCTGTAGAAGAAGAGATGCTTTTCCTTGAAGGGTGAGACATTCTTACTGTTCACCATTGCCAACTACCTTATAGCTATGGCTACAGTTACAGTTTGGAAGGCATTACTTCAAAGAACATGTTTTGGTTGCTCTAATTATTTGGAATACTGTGTTAAATTTTGTACTGAAATGTTAAACAATTTTATTGTATTTAGGTTTTGCTTCTTTGCTCATTTGTTTTTGTTAGCTTACTATACTGCATAAATTATTAGGGTTAGCACTTTGGCTATTATGCAGTATGCAAATGAAATTAAACATAAACATTAAATTTATATACAACTTTTTTCCTTTTGCAAAGAACTTAGAGAGGCTTTCATAGTCCTCCTCCACTCTACAACAACCAACTCCGTTAGGTTAAGTGACCGGCCCAAGGTCACCCACAGAGCTTTATGGCCAAGTGGAAACTAGAACCAGGATCTCAGTTTCTAGATCCTGGGCCCCAGTCTAACACTCTAACCATGCCATCATGCTGGCTCTCAGTGTCATGAGACTATAATAAAATATGTAAAATTATGTTATTTATTCAGGAATTTAGGGGGGAAAGTTATACTGGAGATGTTATATGGGAAAGAAAACTTTTTTTCTTTTCTTTCCAAAGATTATTCCTAATCCAGATTCAACAGGACTGCTTCTACCAGTGAAGGGATATCTTACCCAGTTCAAATAGCTCTAGCTTGGATAAAGGTTTGGATAGGGCCCTATTTATACATTTTGAAACTTGAAAAATAAGAAAAAGCTACATTTCTGCTTTGCAAAAATGGTACTATCAGCATTTCTTTGTACATCACTTAAATTATGCTTTAAAAAGGTTTTAAAAAAACTTAGAGCTCAAAAGCTTACAATATACATGATGTTGAATGACTTTAATATTTAAGAGTAATATGTCTATTTCAGTATCATATTCAAATGTATGAATAACAAAACCCCCATTGCTAGAACATTATTGCTCCCAATAATTTAAAAAGTATCTTGTATTTAAACCAAAATGCAAGATAAATGTCTTTTTAGAAGGTTACTACATAAAATAAATAAATATTAATTTTAACAGGCATAATTATACATAATTTTAGAATATCTGAAGCAGACCAAAAGAGTACAGAGTGAATTAGTAAGCTGAGAAATAATTAATTATCCTTGTGCTGTTTTTATAAGAATTACTGCTATTACTCTGAAGGCAGGTCTAAAAAAAAGTCACATCCATGGATATTCACCATCTCCTGATTAGTTATAAAGGAAATCTGTTTGTTTCTTGTAAATTTGTCATCACATTTCAACAGGTATTTTCAGAGATTATAACAAAAGCCTGAAGGTTATTAGTTTTGGTACAGAAAGCTGAATTCCAATCCAAGGAGCATGATCTATCAGTTTGCACACAGGGCTACTTTACATGTTATGGCAGCCAAGATGAGACTGCAAGAAAATGATCCTGTGTGGTAGCAGTTACTTGTTAAAGCCCATAATTTTCCAGCAGTAGCTGGTGCTATCCTGGAGATTCCATGGTATAAGGCTGACCCACGAGAACAAGTTTCAAACTAGATGCATGGGTTTCTTGATGGGTTCCATGTAGGTATGTTCAAATTAGCAAAACCCAAGCTTGCCAAAGTTCTGCAAATTCCATCCTGAAGCTTGTTCTGACACATTCATATGAGATTACAAGCTTTTTCCCCCCTTTTGACACGAAAATCAGTCATGCACATTTTTCCAAATGTAGATACTTCTGTGCACTTCTTTTGGTCTATGACTCATATTGTAAGCTTGGAAATGACAGGACTTCAACCATGATCGCATACAAATTAATGTTCACTCTGAAAGGTACAAACTGGTTATCAAAACCAACAGAAACAAAATTCCTCATACTTCTCCACTTTCATGGTGCCAAAGCACAGGAACTATATTTATAACCATGCAATGTTGCTTCCAGGATATTTGGAAAACATATACTTCAGTCTTGTAAACAAATCCAAAAAGGTTACTAGATCGCCAAACTTTCCAAGACTGTCAAGGGAAGGCAAAAAGAGAAAATAACATCCTCCTGCAGCAGCCTGCTGAAATTTTTACACTGAGAACAAGTGTGTTCTATCCCTCTCTGTCAGTACACTATTCTATTTAATGCTTGGAATTCCTGGTGTTCAGCCGTATATAACTCTTTCCTACTATGGCTTCCAGGAAGTGCTGAAATGTAAGGCTGATCACAACAGTATATTTCTATACATAGTTTATCTTTCTGATACATCAAAGACAACCAGTGGATTCATGGATATGATTGTTTAAAAAGAAAATACCCTTTGTTACACTGTGCCATTATGGATGCCGCTTTTCTTATGGTACTGGGTAAAGACATGGAGGAAAAGTTCACAAAAGAACTGCTGTGCATAAAGAATGCAAAGAATTTTAACTGCACTCGTTTGAATCTCAGTAAAATGTAGTGCTTCTATACAGATAAAACATGTTAAATGTTTGTTATGTGCTTCAAATTTTTGCCTAACACATACTAAAGCCTTCTCACAGATCACAGAATTGCAGCTTTAGTCTTCTAGGGTGTATTTGTACAGTACAGAAACAACAGAAGCTTTCCCCTACTCTGTTTTTTTCACTCCATGGCATTTGAACTTGTCCAGATGAGTAGTATGTGGAACCTTTGGTTCAAGTAGATCTGTGGCCTCTCCCATCCTTTTTTCCCTTAATGGTACATCACCACACATAGTTTCCATCCTCATCCCAAGGACAGAGTTCCCAATTCAGGACAGAAGCTGCACCAGAACAGCAGGAAAATAGAAATATGACTGGCCATTTCTACCTTTGAAGACACAGGGGGCAGGGGGGGATCCCAGGGGGGCAGGGGGGATCCTCAGACACTGCCTGAAGGCCACAGAGTTGCTCTCTAAGGGTGGGAAGAAATTACAAATTCTATATATTTTCTATACAAACCAAAATATTATTTTTTCAAGTGAGTCCTAATTAAAGCTGTATGTGCTTTTAAATATCAAATTCTTGTATTAATATTGAAGTAGCAAAATGCCTAAACCCCAGAGTGAAGCAAGATCATTGGAAAAATATTCTAATTTGCATAATTGTAAATATTACAATCATAATATAAACATAACTCTAAAATATTTTACATTTAGCTACAATGCCACAGTAATATTAGTCTTCCTTTGTCTGTGTCTGAAATCTTTCCATTAGAGCCCTAAATACATTTCCTGGTATTTTCTGATGTTTGTCTATTAAACACTGTACTGCAATCTTTGCCTAGAAGAAAAAGAAAAGGGCAAAGGGGGTAGGAAAAAGGAAAAGAGAAAAAGAATAGTTCACTATTGCAACTTTCAATCAAAGTGAATAAGAAAAAACAAGCTTTAATACCTTTCAAACTATATTACAGACAGTCCCCAAGTTATAAACAGCCCATACTAATTAACAAACTGCCATAAAGGATATTAATTTCAAAAAATTACTGTGGAAAATCATCACCATGGAGAAAGAAGAAGAAAGAGGAGAGAGGGAAGGCCTCCAAAGCATCACCATAGAGAGAAAGGAAGTAAAAGGGTACAGAGGGAGGGTTCCAAAGCATGCCTTCCTGCTCCATGCATCTGGAGAGGGAAATCTTTCTGGCATGTCCTTGCTGCAAAGAAGAGACACTGGTGAGTTTGGGCAGGGGGAGTGGCAATACGCAATATGAAAAATGCAATATTTGCATTTTTCTCACTTCACAGGTGTCCTGTGCCCCTAATCCCCATGAATGTGGAAGGACAATGATATGTAATGCTATTACATACTAATTGGACTTAAAGATGAATTTCCTTTTTATCAGGAACAGAACTCATTCATAACTTGGGAACTGCCTGAATTCCCTATGATGAATATAGTCTATTTAAGCAGCATAATATACATAAAAATAGACTATGTTGAGAGTCCTCAACCTTTTGTACTTCATGAGGTGACTTCCTCTTTTGGATATGTGGACAACAACCAATACCTACAATGCAATAAAGCTGTTGGTCCCACTGATGTTTAATCTTTTGGTCAGCAATCTATTCTCTATGCTACACAGAAGAAACTTTTGAGGCACAAACCCTGCCAGGCAATGGCAAGCCCTAAAAGAGATTGGGCACAATTTTTGCTCACACTAATATAGTGTGTACACATATGTTTGCATACAACTTGAGAAAAACAAATTCTGTTTAAGCAGGAACAGCTGACCTTGGAATGTTTCCTTCAGTTGATATAATCAATGTATTAATGTATTTAAATACCGGAAATTACACAGTACAATGATTCAAGATGCCTTTTACCATTTAAACTTGCTGGGACTAATTCTCCTTTGAAGAGGCATTTACTGCCATCATTCACTTGGGCAGCTCATACCTGGTCGTTTCTAATCTGGCAGAAAGGGCAAAAGTCAAACATGTGGTCGACTCACCACTCCAATTCTCTCCTTCTAATGGAAAGGGTGGATTTGATGCCATTTTTTGTTCTAAAGGGAATGAAGGGTCATTGACTTGATGAAATTTTTGTCTCGTATATGGAAGGTCCCAACATTTCTACATAGACCCGGGAAAAACTACTTCCCAACATACTGGAAAGCTGCTGCCCTTCACTGTAGACAATAGGAAGCTACAGAAGTAAGTACAAGGCAGTTCCATAGAGCTTGAAGCAAGAAACCTCAGGGTGCTATTGGAAGTCTGCTGTGCCTCTCATGGATCTTCATTCTAGGACAGCATGACACTAAGCAAATGTTTAGGATGCAAGACTTTAACTCTGCTACTTCAACTTACTTTTTCTGCCAGTTCTTCAGCAGTTACATTTGGCTCATATGGAATAGGATCCCCAATATAAGTACGCATTTTGACAGGGAAGTTTCCATACAGTGGAACTAGTGGCAAACGGAGGTGCTCATATAGCCACCTAAATAGTTCTAAAAAGATGCATTAAAAGGATACCAGATAAGGTCATCTTGCTCAGTTATTTAATTTATTACAAATATATTGGCAGCAATATTTTCCAACTTTAACATATGTCTAGTTATACATGGCAATCCAGAACATTTGGATCTCAGTCCAGAGCTGCCCTGTACAATAAGCATTCTAAGCAAGAGTTCTTCAAACAGAGGAGTCAGGGTGCAAACCTATAGGTTGCAGGTCTATAAGACCATAAAGTAAGAGAGCACATTATGTAGAGTGAGGAATAGTAGGGGCAATCTCTACCTCCCTATAACTCACCCATTTTCATTAGGGTTAGGGTTAGTAGTCTAAATAATCTAGCAGACTAGGGAAAAATGTCTAAAACATACTTAACACTAAACATTATCCTCAGCTCTGGCATAATGGCTGTGTTCCTAAGTAACAGTTAGTAAACTATTTTGGTTTATGAAGCCACAAAGTGAATGAGCAGTCTGCTCATATACAGTGGTACCTTGGCTCATGAATGCCTCATTTCACAACCAAATCAGGTCACGAACAGAAATTTCACAAAAAGTTTGCCTCAGGTTGCGAACTCCACATCGGGTGATGATTGCCCATCTCCCCCCCTCCCCGAGCGCACCCATGATCACACCCATCTCCCCCTGAGCACACCCATGATGACTGCCCGTCTCTCCCCCCGAGCGCACCCATGATCGTACTCATCTCCCCCTGAGCACACCTGTGATGGCACCCGTCTCCCCACCGAGCACATCCGCAATCGCACCCATCTTCCCCCCAAGGGCACCTGCGATTGCGCCTGTCTATGGCCACGATCGTGGGTGCGCTCATGCAGGGAAGACAGGTTTGATCGCTGGGGGGGGAGATGGCCATGATCTTTGTTGTTCTCTGTCACTTTATTTCAAATTTTTGTGATTAAAAAAATGGTTACTGAACGGATTAGCCTTATTTACATTGAACCTTATGGGGAAATTTGACTTGGCTCACGACCAATTTGGGTCACAACCTGAGTCGTGGAACGGATTAAGTTCGTGAGCCAAGGTACCACTGTATAGAGACTTTTGGCTCTTATCTTCACTTAAGAAATTAAAGAAACCAGGCAGAGACATCATAGAATGGCACCCAAACCTGATTATTAATATTTGTTGTTATCAAACAAGCTAGAATTTCTAAGCCAACAAAAACCTTTGGCTAATAGTTTAAATTCTGGTATAAGAAATCCCAAAGTCTCCATGCATTCGTAAGTGCAAGTAACTACACTTTTTCCTTTGAAGATCACTACCATATGCATCAGACATAGGTAGACAAAGCCTCAAACAGGGAATTGATTAATGTACTAGCAAACAAAATATGAAAAACAAACTGAAGTAGCTTACTTGGTCCACCAAGTGATCGAACGTTTTCCCGAATATTTTGTGTGAACATAGGAATGATGGGCTGAAATAAAAAGGTAGAAGATATATACTAGGAATATCTTTTCAGTATTGAAAGTGACAGGTGTCTAACATTGATTTTACTAATCATCTACTGGCGATACTAAGATTATTATTACATTTACAGTTGTATCCTGCTCTTGATCAAAGAAGATGAAAAAGGGTCCTTCATCTCTCCCATCTTCACAACCAACTTGTAAAATAGATCATCCAAGAAACCTCAGAGATTAATTAAGATTTGAACTTGGACCATCTACTCCAACCAAGAGCTTTAGCTACAGAATCATAAAAATGCAAATTCTTCTTCATGATCTCTGTGTGTCTTATATAAAGGCTCTGGCTTTCACAAACAGAATCCTGGTATTGATTTAACACTTGCACAAGGATTAAAATTGGTACTGTCCTCAATACCTTATCTGTTGGCAATCCCTAGCATAACCTGTAAACTGTTTAAGCTTAAGGTTAAAATAACACTTTCAATGCAATTTTAAAAAGTAGACAGAGAAGATTCCTAAATCCTTGAATCCTTGAATACATAAGCATTTTCACAATGGCAAAATGAATTTTTGGTAGAGTGATACAAGGAAAGTTTGGTTGTACTTGGACAAACCAAAATAAAATGCCAATTCTGCTTTATCTTCCTTAATTCTCAGACTGTATGGACAGGACTCAAGCTGAAATACCTTTAAGCAATACACCCCAATAATAATCTTGTAATGTATAAACTGCATTTGGACTCAAATCAGTCCAAATCAGTTCAAATCAGTTATATATGCAAGAATAAAGACAGAGTGATAGTCATAGGAAAGTAAGGATTTTGTCTGCTACTTAAATAGTGTTAAATAAACCATGTTTAAGAGATTTTTTCTCAAAAGTCATTAATGATACAATCATATGCATGTTTACAAAGAAAAAGAACTCCAAAAATGGTTCTATTTTGCTTCATTAAAATCACTGTACAGGGACTTTATGCCCTGAAAACACTCACCACTTTTGCATCAATAGCCACCTGGGCAAATCCTTTACGATTTCCCCATATAAGGGTATAATTTTCATTACTGAAGAGTGCTTCCCGTAATCCTCCTGGCGCAATGGCTAATAAATTCCCCCTTTTTAAGGCTTTTCCACATTCCTCCTGTGATCCACGCAGAACACCAAATACATCAAGTAATAACTGAAAACCTGAAAATGTTAAGAAACTGGTAACATTAACACAGGATAAAAATTATAATTTACCAATTTATATTTAATTATAAAAATATGGTAAAAGCAAAAGACAAAGGAATAACTGTGAATACTGATAAAGACCATGAAAGAGTATACTATTCCAAGTACGAGGTTCACAATAAAATATCTATCTATCTGTTGCTTGTCTTCTTCCCCTCACACCTAAAATCTGGTACCTAATTAAATGTTTAGCTTCAAAACAAAAAAATATGCACAATTTTAAACAGGTAAGAACTCATATAACTGCTGATGACTAGCATCCATGATTGGATGAATACAATGTTTGGCTAGATCAGTTTCCAAGCTGTAACTGACATTTTACAGAAGATTATCCCTAGTATGTATGTGAGAGAATACACTTTTTTTACTACATATATGTCTCCGTGTGAAATGGAACTAATACCTAGTGACAGTGAAGATGAAGGTGCTCTTATAACCTCAGAAGAAGAGAAATGAACTCTGCTGAAATAGATGAGTGGTTCTCAGAATATCATGCAGAGCTTTTCTGGTTGCTAAAAGTACTTAGTGCAGCTGTTTATAACCTAATGGGAGTTGTACTCTAACTATTTGGAGAGGACTAAGTTGTAGAAACTTGATTTAGTGTCTCAACAGCTTGTAGTACTATTGTATCTTTCTTACTTTTAAACAGTAAATTTTAGAAGTATTCTAATAAAAGTGTCTCCATAATGTTATAACAATCAGATTAAGAAGCCAATCTAATCCAGATGCTGATAACTCTCAAAACTTAGAGAAGTGTGCTTCTTGCAAAAGATTTAGAAGGCTCATTTCACCTAAGTTTTTTGCTCTAGCATGGAATGAGGAAAGGCCTCTAGGATTCTTCCTACTGTGGCACCAGTCTCCTCTTTTACCCTACACCCTGGAATACCCACCCAACACCTTCTCTGAGGTAAGGCATCATGTATTACAAAAACAAAAACTTGTTAAGCATTTTGTAGATTTCAGTTCTTAAGGCTTCTGTGCATCTAAGGGTAGCATGCTGCAACCTCCAATACTGCTTCTGGGGTTCCACTGAATCCCCCCGTTGCACAAGCAATTTCACAAACCTTACTTTATATTTAACAAGTGAACTATGTTCATATTACATTATATTTTCCTTGCTTGCATCTTCCTATACACTAATCTCCTGGAGACATTTAAACAATTTTAAAACACACACTTTTAATCCTTTAAATTGCTACAACTAGAAAAGGCACAACTCTTCATTCTCTATATAAAAGTTAGTGATTTCACAAGTGAAGATAGAACCCCAAAATATTTAGTCAAATCACATCAAAACAAACCTAATTTCAGGTTTTCAGTCCTGAAGCCACTTTGCAGAATAGAAACCCACACACAGTGTAATTATTCACTGAATAAATAAATTAAATCCTATCCATATCTGCATGTTTTGAGAAAACTGAAGTTCTCTGCAATGCTTTGGCTGTGAGACAGAATCTAGACAGCCATAGGATAATTAAAGTCCCAGCTCTATCCTTGAAAATCTGTTCCTAGATTGAAACTGGGACTTCAGGCTAAGAATGTACTCCCCTGACCTTGCAACCAGTATAGAAAAAACCTCACTGGATGCAACTGAGGCCATATGAATGAACTTGGCTTTTGGGGAAGGAAGGAGACAGCCTCTATCAGCATACCCAGTATTTTGGTGGTGCATTGTGCATACTTAGCTGAAATTGTCCATCTCAGTGCTTTACATGGCTGAAGGAGCAGAGCTGATTTTGGCCTCCACACACCTCCTATCATGCATAGGAGGTCCATAACCTTCCAGGTTAGGTGATCAGCAGACTTATAGGATTGCAATCTTAATGGATCAAGAGACATCACAATTGTACTTGATGAATTTTACCTGGCAGTGAGAAGACAAAGTGATCAGCAACTATATGGAAGATTCTTTTCTTTCTAAGAACTATGGTGGCCATCAAATAGTAGAAGTCTACAGGAGTTGCTCCATGATAAAAAACAACCACAGCTGGTCCATCAGGTAATTTTTCTAGGCCATGTATCTCATACCCTGTTAAGAGCAGAAGATACTCAAGGTTAACAGATGATATGAAAGTTGCATTTCAAAGGCTTTTTCAAAAATATACAGCAATTTAAGCATAGCTAATGACCAAAATGCTAATTAACATGAATGAACTGGGGATGATTAGACACTTATTTCATTATCTTAATTCTCAATATACATATGCATTTTAAGTAATGCTGTAGTCATTAAATACTATCTCCAAAGAAAACATTTGTATTCTGTACAGAAGTTATGGTGCACCATCAAGATTACAATGGCAATATCTTATTAATGATACCATTTTATTACTGAATAATCTTATTCCATGTTTCCTTGAGACACTTTTATTTTCTGATAGCAGACAAACAAAAGTGTATTTGATCATTTTAGTGTAAGTGTTTCAATTCATGGAAGCAAGTTTATGCAAATATGTTTGCTCTAGTCTCTCAAAAAGAGTTACGAATCATTTTACCTTCAAAGAAATTATTCTTCTGATAAGCAACCTGCACCATCTGACTCAAAGATTTCACTGACTACTTAATGGATTCACCCTCCAAATGACAACTTCTGCAAAGTGGGGAGAATAGCTTGTGTATGAAACAGAGACAGAGATCAGAGATGGGTGATTCTGTAATTTTTAAGATGGGAACACAATTAGTTACATAACAGAACAGAGCAGAATGTTATTTTGTTCCTTTTGCAGTATCTTGCATTGTTATAGATTATGAAGTAGATTTAACAGTTCTCCATTTTGCCTAGGATTAGGTATTGTTTATTTGCCAAAGTGCTCAAAAGATTTCCACACATATTCTCAGTAACCCTTAGAACTATGTAAAATAGACCAGTAATTATCTCTGTATTTCAGAACCAAATATATTTGTTTAAAGCTGCCTAACCAGGGTGACATCAAAACTTTCTTACATAGAACCCAACAACATACAACTAGTTGTTCTATCTTCTAAATAAATTATGTTTCACATCACACTTATGCCCATTCCTGCCAATGTAAGACAAATAAATAGATATGTAAAAGGATGATCACACAGTCTGGGTGCAAAGAAAGCCATGGGATTAGCCACAACAGATTGCAGAATAAATTTTAAGAGGATCAGGCAGTTGTTGCAAGTGTGTGGCAATGCAACACTTGCACTTCCAGATCAAAACTGAAAGAATTTCAAAGGTAGTTGCTTCATGCCTAAATTGACTGCCAAGACTTGATTGCATTGTAGCTATTTTGTACTCTTGTAGGAAGCACACTTGACCCACTTCTTTGGATTGTAGTGCCCTTATAGGGTTGTCCTAAACAAGATGAGGTTTTGAGATCGCTCAAGATGGCTCTGTACAACATTTAGCTCCTATTTCTTTCCATCTTTATTTGTACAGGTTTTACTCGGTTTCTCAAACCACTATTTTGAGGTGGGGACAATATGCACCACAGAGCATTTTGAAACACTGCAAGATGAAGATCCACATGCAGATAAGTTAAATTGCCAAACAATCATACCTGAATGAAGAGAATGTGAATGTTCAGCAAATCCAATATGAGTCTTGTTGATTACACACCAGCCAGTGAGTCAAATAGACACTGGAAGATTTCTATACAAATACTCTGCCGGTTTTGGTATGATAAGGTTTAAGGAGATGGGGGGTGGGGAAGGAATCTAGATGTCTGGTTACAGAACCACCTCAAGTTTAATTTTGGTGACTGGCATTTTGATATCACTTCATACCATAATGCTGTCTCCTAAAAGCATGATTCTGGCCTGGAGAAATATAGCATGTTTTTGTTTTTCAGATATGCAAACAATTCTTATCAATTATATACCCTTTGGCTTTCAGTTACTTATCACTTTCTCTGAATGAAATTACTGAAAAATGTCCTGCTGATGTTTCCATTAATCAGTATGACTAAACTAAGATAGTATGGTATAATATGGTACAAAAAAGCAAGAAATCTGAAAGAAAAGGGGTAAATGGGAAAATACACTTTCATCCAAACCAGAGGTTACATTTTTTCTGCACAAATTAATTCAGAAACTATAGTTGGATACAGTAAGTGGCTTTCAGTATCTTTTCTTCTATGAAAAATACTTGGGGGAACTTAGAGAACAGAGAGACAAGTCCACTCTCAGGTTGAGAAATATGTGTTTCTGGTGCTATTTCAAACCAGAGAAGAGGAAATTGTGGTGCAATTTTAAAAACGTCTTTGAAAAAAGAATATCTGAAATGTTTGTAGTATTTTACTATCAACTGATGTGTGTATTTTGCCCCAGACGGTTAATAACAGCTATGAGGGAAGAGATATTTCAATCAGGGAAACTGCACTGGTTGTAGGAGGAGGGTGGAGAAGAGCTGCCACTGTTTTTAAGCTTATAAAGATGGAGTATATATGCACCTATTGCAAATGTGTTATACAAGGAAGCAGAACTCTAAAGAGCATCCCTTAAGAATTCTCAAGGATAGTTTCTTAATGTTTTATGAGGGAAAGCCTCAAAGAGGTATAACAAAACCAAAAAAGTGTAAACACCACTGCTAGTAAACTTCATGCTACCCAAAGCCAGTGATCACTGGGAGCAACAAAATACTGAATGTCCCTTGGAAAGAAAAGTAGAAGGTAAGGTAAAGATGGGGAAGAAAGGCAAGGAAGGTAAAGGTAAGGTAAAGATGGGGAAGAAAGGCAAGGACAGTGAATTAGCCCACTTGACACCTTATATTGCTTCCACTAACTTTGCTGACAGCTTTGTCAACTTTTATCATTTTATAAAAGCTGCAGTCTTTCTATTCAGCTAAATAACAAGTCTGGCAAATATTCATAACATTAATGTCATCAGGCTATATACAACCATCACCCTGAGGAAGCAATGCACCTTTTGTTCCTACAGATGTTTACTGTTGCTGAAATAAGCTATCAGTGTTGCACAGAATAAATCAGGGAATGCATGTGAATAGTTCCATAGTTTCACATATTAAAACATGCCAACATTTCTAAAGCAATTCTTCAAAAGATGTATTAGTATTAGCATGCACAGCCATTAAAATTACCTGCATTAGCTCTTTCATATTCTTGTTTATACCTCTCTATAGTGATTTAAGAAAATGAGCTGACAGCTTATTTTTCTTCATACATAGTTTTTACCATTTTTAGCAACCAGAATAATATACATTATCAAAAATCTCACTATAGTTTACATGCAATAGAAAGTAATCTGTTAAAAGATATTCACAGTTCCAACATGTGCTGCTGAGCATATACATATTTATTCAGCAGTAAAGTGTCCATAAAATCATTCCCTTAATGTTTCTCTAAGGCCTTAAATGGCTTTGCAAATATAGTTCTAGTACTTTTGAAACATGAATTTATCAATTGCTTTCCTAATTCTTTCTGTATTTTCACACTTACTCAACAGTTTCTTTACAATGCCACACATTTTTCACAGAGATATGCCATTATAGTTTCATTCAGTTTTGTGCCTTCACCATCAAGTTTCTGAATTAGTAATTATGCATTGCTACTTCTAAATAATGTCATAAATTTTCCAACCCTGAAGGACCACCTTCTCTTGTATAAGATTTACCCAACCAAGAGGTCCTTCTTAATGTACCATCCCTCAAGGAGGTGAAAGGAGTGGTAAATAGAAGGACCTTTCAGTGGCTGCCCCCCACTTGTGGAACAGGCTCCCCAAAGAAGTTTGCCTGCAGCCAACTCTGTTATCATTTTGGTGCCAGGCAATAACATATTTCTTCCCCCATTTTAATAATTTGAATAATTGATTTTAATAATGGGTTTTTAGATGCTTAAGCTTTATTGTATTTTAGTATTTGGTTGTCCATATCACCTGGACATGTTTCTTGAAACTGATCTTGCCTATATTATTATTAGTATTATTAGTATTATTATTCAATGATAGTTTTAATTGTTTGGTTGTAATTTATTTTTATTTTTTTATTTATATAAAGTTTTTATATGCTGTCCCAATACTAAAAGTCTCTGGATGGCTTACAAAATGGATGTATGTATGGATGGATGGATGGATGGTTGGGAACCTTAGGAAGAGCATGTTGTAGAATGTTATTGATGGCCAGCAGTTTAAGTAGTTACATGCATATTACTCTGATCATTTTATTTATGCATTCTTGTAAAACAATAAAAGGGCCAAAATACAGTTTTATATCACAGTTTCATATCACATTGTAGTCACAATGACCACTACTTAAAACAAATTCAACTCTTCGTGTATGTCATAATCCTATGACTCCAAGTTAGTGAACCAAGCTGGAGAGAGTGGGAACTGGAACTCCGACCCTGTCCCACATCCACACAGCAGAAAGAATCACTCCAGCTGTTTTCTGGGGTCAAGAATTCAACCATGATAAAGGGGGCATTTCGGTGGTTGGAGAGGACTCTAGAGATATGAGTTATCCTGAAGCTTTTAAAGCATCCTCCCCTTCCAGTCTTAGGCAGATAGTCAAAAAAGCCAGTCCAGTGAAGCATGCAGGGCAGAAGAATGGGGAAGCAATGATCACCTTTGCTTTCTCTCATGCCCTTCATACAATACTTATAAGCTTCTGATTCTGGGGACCTAATGACATCAAGGGTGAAACCCAACGGATTGTAGCCTAAATGCTATGCAGAATTCTTGAGTAATCATCCACAACTCTAGAAATCATCAATCATTAGCATGCTTGGATAAACTTTCCAGGTTCTTGCTAAAAACAACCAAGGTTTTGTGGGACCAACAAGTTTATGTAGTTGCTGGTGCATATGATAGTTATGTAGGCATTTGCCAAAATTTATTGCTAAAGTGCATTATTGTGATGACCATCAATGAATCCTCCAATTTTGGAAATGCTTTGTCTTTTTTTCATAAATTAAATAAAATATTGTTTACTTCTTTTGAAATTCATTAGATTCTATTAGTGGGCTAAGCTAGGAGACAAATATGTTTTGCAGTATGAAGCTGCTCATTACAGTGACATACAAGGGATTTTTTTTTCTGAGAATATGCTCCTAGAATATTTGGACGTGTTTGAGCTTCCAATAATTTATAGTTTCACAGGCAAACAATTTTTTCTTTTCTGTTCAAATATAAAGAGATCTATCATGCTGTTTTCTTTTTTTCCTTTCAAGAAGTGCTTTCATTAGCAAATACTACTGAAACAAGGAGGAACAGCATAATCTAGCCATTGTATCTGCACATACTGCACAACAGTAACACACGCATTGGTTACTTCCTGGTTGGATTTCTGTAATGCGCTTTACATGGGACTGCTGTTGAAGACAGTCCGGATACTTCAGATGGTTCAAAACAGATCTGCCAGGATGCTGTCGGGGACTGGGCATTATTCTCATATAACCCCAGTCCTCTATCAGCTCGATTGGCTTCCCATCAAAGTCCGGGCTCAATTCAAGGTTCTGGTAATTACCTATAAAGCCCTAAATGGCTTGGGACCAGGATACCTAAAGGAACGCCTTTTTCCCTATTTGCCCTCCCGCCCCGAGATCAGCAACAGAAGCCCTTTTCGGGCTCTGTGAAAGAAGTTAGGAGACAGAGTACCCGGAGGAGGGCCTTCTCTGAGGTGGCACCCTGACTATGGAATGTGCTCCTCAGAGAGGTCCGCCTGGCTTCGTCATTATATGTTTTTCGGTGTCAGGTTAAAACCTTTTTATTTAATCAATATTTTAATATGTTTTAATATTGAATTTTATTATTGTATTTTATTAATTTGCAGCCAGAGTGGGTCATCAATTTATTTATGCTGTTAGCCGTCCAGAGACGTTAGTAATTGGACGGCATACAAATTTTATAAATAAATACTTTATTGTTTCATTTGTGACCTTTTCCAATATTTTCATATTACTTATTGTAACAGAAAATATTACTTATTTTAGAAAGACCAACTTCACATCATCTGGTCAGACACAGGAGAAATGCATTTTCACTTAAACAAGTTACCTTTTTCAGAAACATGTGCTAATGCCAGCTTAATACAGTTACTGAAAAAGTCAGTGGGGCTCCAATACTGCTGCGCTGCCCTGTTCTGGGAAAGGGTGTTTCAGTTCAGTTCCATCCACTTTGGGAACTGCTGACTTCCTGTTGCACTACTTTTGTGGGGAAGCAGGTTGCTGCTTTATAGGGAGCAGAGGATAACTGTCCTGTGTGTCTGTAAATTACAGGAAGGTAAGAGGAGAGAAACATGTCCTACCAGGTTATATTTTATTTTATTATTTCTATACTGCCTAGGTAGTAGGCATGTCATGAGCAGAGCTGGCTGGAGCCAGGAATCAGACTAGATGGCCCGGGAGGCCCCTTCTGACTTGTTATGTTTCTATGTTTCTTGCTTATTTCCTAAGCAAGGTGTGCAAGCAGGTACTTATTAGCTATAACCACTCACTTTTTTAAAAAAATGGATATTCTAGATCTACTTCAAACAGGTCCTGTTCTGATTGCAAGTAGCTAGATATTCTGAATTGCTCTTATTGTTTTATTTGTTTTAGTGTGGCTTGTTTCATTTTGTTTATCCTAGGGCATTTATTGTTGCTGGTTTTTATGATTTTTAAATATCTATTCTTCAACTGCCTAAAGGGGTTTGTTAATTGGACGCATATAAATGATGTGAATAATTTGTAGCTGGGAAACAATTTGAAACAATGGAGTTTCTACAACAAACCTTCAACAAACCTTGCTGTACTCTGTCTCCTTCAAACCCCCAGAGGATACAAAACTGTATGTAGTCCTCATTTAATCCTACTTGATGTTTCTTTTTCAAATTATTTATTTATTTTTATTTACATATACTTATAGGCCACCTATAATTACCAAGTACTTCCTAGGGGGCTTAATAATGTTTAGTGACTCAATCTGAATCCAAGAATGTTGAAAGTTAGAAGCCAAAATAAATTCTAAAGTTGTACAAAAGATGCTCTTTAAAAATACAAGGGGAAAATTCCTCTATAACTAAGTGTCAAACATTGATTTCATGAATGTGCATACTTGTACCTGAAGATGAATTCATCCAGATAACTTACATATCAGAAGAGTGTTTCAGAGGATGCTTACCATTCCATATTCTTGCATGAACATACCACATAGTTGATACCACCTGTCTTGCACCATCCCAGAAATCATTCAAATAAGCCTCTTTAAAGTCTGTCCGTCTCTTGTAAATATGAAGAATTATAATTGAAATGTAAAGGAGCACAAAAGTGGCTACAGGAAGCATAAAAGCAATTATCAGAGGCATAAACAACCATATGAGGTAGGCCACGTAACTCAGATATTCCTCCAGGTGTTCTACACCTGTCCATCTTTCCAGTATGTAAAGCAGGCATGTTAAATAAGATGTGGGTATTTCTTCTGCACCACAGGATTCATTATGGCCTGTCATATTCTGTTAAAAGAGAAAACAAAACAAATAAAATCTCTAAAGAAAATAAATATTGTGTTGTCTATCTTATACAAATGTCAGTTTGAGTTGTTAGCTAGTTTTTCCTTTGGTGAAAAATGACTAAGATGCAATCCCTTGCATGTTTAGACAGAAAAAAAGGCCTACAGCTCCCAGCATTCAAATTGGATTGGTTTCCTATGGGAGCTCCAAATACTTGGAGCATAGACTGTAATAATTACCATATATTCATATTTACCAAGTTTTGGAGAACACCAAACCTGTCATACCTGCTTACCCTGTATTTTTTCAGGCATAAAGACCAATTTATGTTAATAGAGTCTAATCCTAAACAGGTTTTCCCAGATATCTCAGTAATCATCCTATATTTTGAAGGAGAAATGTATTAGGATATTTAGACTAGATTTGTGTATCTGACAGGGGACCAATCACTTTATTTGGATGACAGTAGAAATGCACCTAAAAAGATGCTCCATTGGCCAATTGCTTTTACTTGATTTCATTCTTCAACAGCAGAACACTATACAAGAAGCAGTGAAATTCATGTAAAAAAATAATCCTTCCAAAACCTACATTTGTACTACCCCTTTAAAAAATATGTATTTATTTATTTTTAAAAATTTATCCCATCTTTATCCAAAATGGACCTCAAGATAGGTTACAAAACCAAAAATGTTACAGCACATTTATAAATCCAATATATAAAATATGCAATAAAATAATTCCATTATGAGATTGAAAATATTCAAGCATTAAAATATTGGGTAAATAAAAAGGCTTTGGCCTGAAACTGAAATGAATAAAGCGTTGGCACAAGGTGCACCTCTTTGAAGAGCAAGTTCAATAGCTGGGGTGTCACCACAGAAAAGGCCCTTCCCTGGGTGGCCACTTTTCTAATCACTTTCAGAGAGAGCTCCCGAAGGAGGACCTCAAGTTGAAGATCTCAGAGTTGGACAGGTGTCTATGGAATGAGATGTGCCTTCAAATATCCAGCCCCTAAACCATTTAGGGCTTTATATGTTGAAGTTAACACCTTGAATTGTGTCTGGATTTCAATTGGTAGCCAATGAAGATGATATAGGACTTATGTTACATGGTCATTTCTGCCAGTCTTAGTAAGCAATCTTGCAGCTCTATTCTGTACCAACTGAAGAATTCAGACTATCTTCAAGGGTAGCCCGATGTAAAGCGTGTTACAATACTCTAATCCGGAGATTACCACAGTGTGGGATACTGTTGCTGGGCTCTGCTCATCTAAATAAGGACTTAGTTGATAGACCAGTCAAAGCTGATAGAAAGTACTCCTCACCACAGCAGTCACCTGGGATTCCAGAGATAATTCTGGGTCTAGAAACACTCCCAGAGTATGCAAGTTTATGCACAACTGCCTAGTGCACAAACAACAGCCCACAGAGTCACTTGAGAAAAATAAAGCTATAGTAAAACTAAATATAAAGTATAAAACTATACCATAAATCTGAATGTCTCCATTTCAAATCTTGCCTCTTCAATAAATTCCCTAGGGGTCTTATAGCAACCAGAAACACATTCAGCACCTTATCTGCAATATGAGTAAAGCAAGGATAGCGTTCTATATTTTAGGGTCATTGTACCGACAACAAATATAATGTGCCTGAAAAGTACTGAAGTATAAGCACGGGAAACACATTTATCATTATCAGACCATGAATCAGAGTCTGGTGGTTTCCAGGACCTGCTTCCCCAATTAATAAGTTGAAGTTAGAGCTGTGGAGGAAAAAGCTCCAGAACAAAATAAGAGGGGAAAGTCCCATGCTCAGCGAGGTCATAAAAAGGGCTGCCTAGGTAGTGCAACATAAGGTTGTGGATTAAAGATCTGAGAAACTACTCATAGGATCATAACCCTATGCATGTGGAGACAAAACATAAATCCTACAACTCTAAACTGCTCTGTCTAAGCATGCACAGAATTGCGCCCTGAGTCAGAATTAATTTTCTGCCTTCCAAGTTAGACAAACTGTCACTCAGGTGGGGCGCGGGGAGAGAAGCGCGAAGAAGAGATAAAAAGACCGACTCACCTCGCCTGTCCCGAAGAAGCTTGTCACCAGTCAGCCGCTGCGATGACACTTCCGTCGACCAGCGCTCCGGTGCTTTTCTTCTACTCCTACTGCCCTCAGAAGGGCGGTGTTAAGAACAGGTGCTTCCAGGAATGTTATAGCAACAGTTGGTATCACCTTGCTGCAAGAAAGGACACAAAGAGGGAAAGGTAATCTCTAAATCTTAAAACTGCAGCTCCACCCGGACCCATTTCGTTGTAGGACCGATTCCCCACAAAACTCTGAAGGGCGCTGCTTCCGGCTTTGTATGCCAATGTACCATAGGGATAAAGATAGAATGAACTACTGTAAGTAGAACATTTCCGGGTCCGCTGTAAGGCCTTTTTTTTTAATATAGCACCTAAACCCATCGATTTATTAGCTCTGGTGATGCTTTATACTACTGCGTACATGCGGGTCTCTAAGTCAGGGCTCTGTTTTTTTTTTAACCTCTTCTTCGTTCTGTTATTAATAATAGTGAGTATTGTATTTTTAAAAGATTAAAGTTCTGCCGCTGCAACTTACATAGTCTATCACCGTGTTGTAGATTAGGGAAGGGAGGGGGAAGTGTTGGTATAACAGTTATGAAATGCAATCCACTATTAATATTGTAAGTCACCTACAGTGAGATTGTGGGGCCAGTTTGCGACAGCCCTATAAATTAATCCAGTGTTCTTATGATGTTCTTGTAATATAATTGACTAGCTGCAACATTCTGGCAGCTGAAGGTTTCTTTTTCTGTCTAAACCTGTCTAGAATTGCGCACTAAGTGTAATATGCCCACCCTGCGTCTATCCATTATTAACATTGCATGCTAGCGGTGGAACTGAGGATAAACTTGGGATTCTAACCAAAACACCTCTAATTTATAGCAAAGTGTATTCAATAAATTTTACTTGCTTAGACCTCACCCAGCCTAGCTTAACTATACGCGGAAGTCGTACACTGTACTGAAAAGTAAGCAGGCACTGCCTTGTAAATATTTTAACCTAAACAGTACTCTTCGTGGTAGCAATGGTTTGAAGGAAGCGAGTGCCTCCTATCATCTATTTACACCTACAGCAAAATCCTTCATGCCTTCCAAACTTTTACAGGCGGGGACCTTAAAAGAAATTGCAGAATCTATCCTAGGATAACATCATTCGGTAGGTCAATTCAAAGGGCAGGAAATACTGCGCACCTTTCCAGTTTCCCAGAACTCCTTATTAGGTTTGATCTTAAAAGGAGGTACTAAGCTCGCTCGGTCCTCCTCGTGGGCTCTGTCGCGGTCTTTCCGTCGCCCTCAGAGGCTTTCCCTAAGTATTCTAATAGTTCTACAGAAATGTTTTGAACGGGGCTGTTCAGGGATTCTCGCTTCAGGTGAAGAGGTACGAAAAGAGGAAAATCAAGCAGCTTGTCCTCTCTCTCTCTTTCTCTCTCTCTCTCTCTCTCTCTCTCTTGCTGGAATTCAGAGATTAGAAATAAGAAAGCCGACTATCAAAGCAATGCGGTTGCACATGCCCATTGCGAATTGCTGAAACTTTCTCTCTTTAGCATGCCCTGAAAAGCAATCGTAGGTAAGTTTCCTGTTCGCCAAGTCTTCTCCTGTTTAATAAACTGCAATAAATGTCTTTGAATAAATGTCTTCTAGGATAACTGAGTTCCTGTAACTTCAAGGCTGTGGCTGCGTCGGAAGTCCAACAGCTTCAGTTTTATTGTTTTTGCTTCCAAAAAACAGGATTGCAATGTGCAATTGAACATTTCTTCCCTGTGGATTATTATTTTGTTTTTTATATTCTTGTTAGGATGTGGCCCGATTCACTCTCTGCAGCTTGGAATAGTTCATTTTTCTCTTGGTGCTTTATTCTGTCTGAGTGTTTTCAGGGCAGCATTCACTTTATAATATTGTAGATTCTTCATCACTGGGCTCCTCTTCAAAGGAGCCTGTCATCCTTGGATCTTTCTGTATCGTATACTGTTCTGTATGTTCTTTCCACCTTCTTTTTATTTTATCCTGGTTATCTAGTATGTTCCCCTGTTTCAGCTTTCCTAACCCATGTACGAATTATGTGCATTCTTGGATCTTCCATAAGACATCTGTTTCCCACCCATCCCTTTTTAGTTGTTTTCTTCCATTTCTTTGCACTGGATATTGTAATAGTTCCTTTTATTTCTATGTGATAGTCTCTGAAAAGTTTCATTCAGGTTCTGACCCTGTTTCTGTCACCTTTTTTCATTCTTTCCCAAAAATGTCACTGGTTTCAATCCATAGCTTTTCTGTTTGACAGTTTGTTTGTTTGTTTAGTAAACTTCTATGCCACCCCATTCACCGAAGCCTCAGGGCGGCTTGCAACAATTAAGCATATAAAAACAATATAATTGGAAACGTCCTGGCCAAAGATATGAAATCAGTAAATAAGCTAACAATTAAAATGATGTGTAAATTGATTTGAATTGATTTCAGTGATGCACATTTGCTATTAATGCAAACTTAAAATTTCTCAGGAATTTTGTTTAAATTGTATTTTGGCACTATGCTTCTGTTAGTGATCTTTTTAGCTTTACTGTGATTTTTTAATATTAGTAGCTCATGCTTGCTACCACAATCTGCTCCTAGTTTTGTTCTGGAAGTAAGAATACATGTTCTCTGTCTATAACTTCCATTTACATAGGCTAATTGATTTCTTTGTTGGCTGTCTGTCCACATGTCTGGTCTGACCAGTTGGCTGAAGTATGCATTTGCAATAAATAGACTGTAGGCTTCACAGAATTCTGTGAGTGTCTCTCCCAGGTCATTGCTGGGAGCTTCACTGCTGACCCTCCAGGTCAAATTCTCTCACAACATTTGATTCTGTTTTATTTATTAATTGTCTTGCAATCACTATGATTACTAGTATATGTTGATAATTGATTTCCTCTTGAACACCTGAATAATATTTTCAAATTCTTCTTCAGTATCTCTTGCTGGATGATAGACTTGAATGATGGTTATGTTGCTAAATTTTCTAAGAATTCTAACTGATATGGAACTTAGTATTACAGCCCCTTACTGCCTCTGCCATCTCTTGCCTCAGAATTAGAGCTACTGTGGTTCATCCGAGTTTGTCATCTCCTGAGTAAAGCACTTGGTTTTTGTCTGACTGAAAATGTCCCATTCCAGCCCATTTTAGTTTCCTCATACCAAGTACCGTGAAATTTCTCTGTTCTTTTTCTGACCTTACAATTTCCAGTTTACTGTTCCTCATGTTGCATGTTCCATTTCTATGTGTTGAACTGTACCAGACGTTTCTTTTGCCTCTGTGTGTGTCAGCCACTAGACTTCCACTTCCCTTTGGCTTTGATCTAGTTGTGTACTATCCATACTTATCTTTTCCTGTTCCTCAGTAACTCCTTGAAAGCATTCTGACCTAGCATCTTCTGGCACTATCCTTTGTTGCTTTTGGTTTATTTCATCATAGAGCTTTCAAGGTAAAACTATTCAGAAGTGGTTACCATTGCCTTTTTTCACAGAGTTGGACTGAGCATCACTGCTGTTGTCTGCAAAAGATTGTTGGCCAGTGTCACCTTTCATACTACTGCAGTCCAGTAGCTGTGCTTCTCCACTCCCATTTCTCTTCTGCTAATGTGACTATAACTCCTGAAGAGGATGGATGCATCTTAGTCTTTCAGGCTACTGAGGGAGTCTGGCTTCCTGGCAGCATTACTGTTCGCTTGTTTGATATGCTTAAACCCCTTCATCATCTTAACATGTGCATCCAAGAGGCAGTTTTCAACAAGAAAGAAATCCAATAATTCCTGGCATGCCACAGAAAGTGAATGAATGCTTGGAGTTGTGGCACTTTTCTCCTGTCTTAAAAGAACTCACCTTAAAAGATTTTAATTTGAGGTTAAGATACTGAAGAAATCTTGAGCATATGGAAGAATATGGAAAAAGTTTCTAGGTTTATGTTATGCATGTTTATGCCCCTGTGCTTTTGCATCACCGACATCATTGTTTTTATTTTAGTGTTCTTTTATTTCTGTAGCTATTTCATAAATTTAGCAATAATCCATTTTGTTAATCTCTTAAAGACTGAAATGTCTTTGGTGAATTATGTATATACCATTTCCATATAGAATGAGATGAGAATCCAAACTACTGAATTGGTAGACTTAACATAGTCCGAGGTAGGAGCAGCCCCTGCTCAAACTAGGACCTCCAAACTTCCTTCCTTCCTTCTAGCCCATCTAGCCAAAGACTGTGCAGTTTACAAGTGCCTGTGACATTGGGTCAAAAGACAATTGGGAAGTATTTGAGTTATCCCTGCTGCAACCAGAAGTGATCCACTTTTACTTGGAAATAAGTTTTGTTAATGGGGCTACTACAAGAAAATGTACTTAATACATGAGGCTGTCTTTTACTATCGCAAAAACAAGACATCCATACAAGAAACCTGGCTAGTGGAGGATGCTATCCTTATTTTAAATTATTTTTTATTCTGTTTTGCTGCAGTTTTTATGTTTTCTTTTCAGAGTGAATTAGACACCAATAAATCAAGTATACATAGATCCTATTATTTTTAGCATCACTTGGGTGTTTTATTAAGAATTCTAGAGTATTTTGAGTATTTATTTGCTGATGCAGCCAATTTTGGACTATACCTTTATAGTGCCTGGACATAGTTGGGTGTGGATATTGGCAAACTGATTTCAAGGAAATATTTTAGCATTTTATGAGTTTTCATGCTTGACATACAACATATTCCTTCCATACTGAAAAAAGGTCAATATCGTGGGGATAAGTCTGCGTTCTGGAGCCAAAATGTACTGGTTTTCCTAAGGCCAACAGCAAGTTAAGCGTTCAGCTAAGGATTTTATAGTTAAACCTCTTATAGCAGTGGTTCCCAAACTGTTTTCCACTGAACTCTAGGGTTCTGCAAAAGCCCCCTAGAGATTCTGCAAAAAAAATCTCGAAAAAGAATTTTAAAACGGATTTAAAAATAAAATCACACTAGGCCAACTATTTGATTGTCAGTTGGCATCCAGGCAGCAAACAAGGAGATGCATCACACCCTTTGTTTCCTAGGACTATTGCATAGTGTTGGGAATAATCAAAAGAATTCATTTGGCATATTTCCATATAATTGCTTTATTCATTCATTATATTTTTTTGTTTTTGTTTTTATATAATTTTACTGTACTTGTTACTGTTTTATTGTTTTAATTCTATGTTGTAAGCCGTCCCAAGATGCCGAGGCATGTGGTGACGGCATATAAAAGTTTTAAATAAATAAAAATAAATATTTAAAATGTTTTCTCTTTATTTCCAAACCTACTATGTTATGCAAAGTACTCAGGCAATAGGAGCAGATGAAAGAAGGAAAAAGGTTGTGGGTTCACAATGCTTACTAAAAATTGAGGATACAGTTGGGGTTCCATGGGGAAAAAATGGTCTTCAGAAAGGCTGCATGATTGAAAAAGTTTGGAACCTCTGGCATAGAGAGCAATCCTATGCTCTCTAGTGAACATCTACAGGGTTACTGGATTTTCAGAGCCCCAGATCCAAGGCCAGAAAAGAGCTTTGACCACAGATCAGGAATCCATACTTGCATCTGTGCCCTGCCCCCCCCCCCCCCCCCCCCCCCCATACACACATATACACACACACAGAGCTAGTGTAGATAGAAACATTCTGGCTGCCTCTGAGGTCTGAAGACCTTGGGAAAATGGAGGAGGCCAGCACTTCTAGTGTATAACATGGCAGCGCCTCAGTCTCTTTATCTCCCCACCTCCCCATAACATACCAAATTTAGACTGATGAAATTGACTGTATAGCTATTTTCCAAGTGAGTAGAGCAGAGACAAACTTTGCTGTTGCGCTCTTCTCACTCTGCACCTGATGCCCATAATCCTCCGAGTTCATAGTGTTATGAGCAGCAACTTGGATTGTGCCCTTAGTTGCAAATTCATGTGAAAAACTCATTCCATTTAATTCAGTTAGTTTATTTCTTTTCTGTACCTCCCATTAGCTCTCTGAGCCATTTACAAGGCAAAGCCTAAAGCCATTGAATACCGTAACATAGTAAAACATAGAAACATAAATTTAAAAGAATGAAACCAAAGTAGCAGCCAAAGTAAAAGCTAGCAGCAGTGTGAAGATCTTAAAACACACTAATACATTTACTTACAGAATGATTATTTATTTATTTATTTTATTAAAACATGATTAATTTGTGATCCAACCTAGGAATACAATACCATTTATTTTAGTAATACACCTGTGACATTTTACCTTATAAAGCACTCCTGTGCAGGAAATAATGTATATATCATGTATACGTTATCATATCATAATATATATAGATCATGTATACATTATTAGGTGCAGTAAGCACATGTATTTTGTTCATTGCATCTGCCAAAACCTATGTATACTGTTCTGCACCCAGAGGTTTCACTAGTTCTTACATGGAAATACTTTATTTCTTCCCTAGTGACATAGCTCCACAGTGCCCTCTAGAGGTCCAGTTTGGTTGGCTCCTTCTGGTCAACGTGAACAGCCTTTTCTCACTTTTTTTGGCCTCAAAAAAGCCACCAGAAATTTGATCCTTTAAATTTTTAATAGATTGACTATATCAAATCATCTGGGCTTTCAGGATGTAAATTTGTAGCATCAAAAGATAAGTAATTTTGATTTACTGGGTATATCACCAACATCAGAGATGAAGACTGTAGTCACATTACCGGAGAAAATAACCATCTCTGCACAGGGGCTGGCATTTCCATAAAAGGCCTAATGCAGCCCTTCTAGATTATTCCATACATTATCTAGCTAATGCTGTCTCAGACAGCCTGCTCTGCAGTATAATTTGCATATGCTGTGGAGTATCTAAGTCAATAACATGCTACTAGATTAAATTGACATTATTTTGGAATTGCATGTGTGGGCTCTAAGATCACTGCAGATGGGGACTGCAGCCAAGAAATTAAAAGACGTTTGCTCCTTGTGAGGAAAGTTATGGCAAATCTAGACAGCATACCAAAAAGCAGAGACATCACCCTGCCGACAAAAGTTCATATAGTCAAGGCTATGGTTTTCCCAGTTGCAATGTATGACTGTGAAAGCTGGACCATAAGGAAGGCTGAGTGCCGAAGGATTGAGGCCTTTGAATTGTGGTGCTGGAGGAGACTCCTGCGAATCCCTTGGACTGCAAGGAGATCAAACCAGTCAGTCTTGGAGGAGCTCAACCCTGACTGCTCTTTAGAAGGCCAAATACTGAAGTTGAAATTCAAATACTTTGTCCACCTAATGAGAAGGAAGGACTCACTGGAGAAGAGCCTAATGCTGGGAACAATTGATGGCAAAAGAAGACTGGAGGAATGAGGTGGCTAGATGGAGTCATTGAAGCAGTTGGTGTGAGCTTAAGTGGACTCCGGGGGATGGTGGAGGACAGGAAGGCCTGGCGGAATGTTGTCCATGGGGTCATGATGGGTCGGATACGACTTCATGACTAACAACATAACTGTTGCCTTCCCCTTTCTTTTTTCCCAAAGTAACCTCTTTTTTTATTTAGATGTGCTTCTCCTACTAAACTCGTCATCATGTGAAAGAGGTATGGTAGCCAAGTTACCACTAGTGATTTTTTTAAAGGTTTGTTAAGGTCTATGATTTGGACCTCTCAGAAAGAAAGAACCTTCTTTTTTCCTAGGTCTGAACTGCATATAGGGTCCTTTGTAAATGGGCTCAAAGACTCAAAGCAGCTGGAAAGGCTAGGGTCTGTCCTGACTAACAACCACGTATCAGAAATTGTTTTTGGGGAAGCCCTTGAAAAGAAGTGGCCTATCAGAAGGAAAATTGACCCTCCTCCCAGTCCCATAACATAAATCCGTCACACAAACTTGCCCTTCTGCTCCAATTTGTCAATAGCTGGCCTTCTGGGATCAAAGCTGCATGTAGAACCCATTGTAGCAGTTTTCCACCATTCCAGTTAATGTTTGTGTTACTGTTTTGTTATAGAATTATTTCTATATCTGGAGATAATAAAGGAGAAACTCCCTTTCAAAAATTATTGGATTATATTCTGCCTTTCTTCCTCTTTCAAGGAAGTCAAAGAGAAGGTTAGCCCTCTCTCCATTTTATTCTTACAATGACAACTATCTGCCAAAACCTATGCATACTGTTCTGCACCCAGAGGCTGCACTAGTTCTTACATTAGGCTTATATTAGTAATATAATGTATATTACATTAGGTAGGTTAGGATGAGAGGCAGTGACTAGACCAAAGTCACCCAGTGAGCTCTGGCAGAGTGGGGACTATAACAGAAGTCTCCTGAGTCCCAGTCCAGTGCTCTAACCACTACACCACTCTTGCTCTCAGTGTGCTCTCCAGTGCTTTATTAATCAATTACAAAATCTGAAACCTGACCCAGGAACAAATCTGCAGCTGTGTGGTTCCCTCACCAGAAGAGCTACATCTCCCAACAAGAGCTGAGCTGTTGTCTCTTGCACTAGCCACAGCTTCTGGACCAACCCAGAGTGCTTTAGTTATTGGGCAGGGTAGAAATGTAATAATATAAATAATTTAAGCATATCTCCATGTAGTTAAACTATCACTTAAGAACCAAGTTTGCCCAGTGACCTAACAACAATAATTTGTGCTATAATAACCTCAAGGAGTTTGCTCTCTAGAGCATTTTAGGAATCTATCACTGTACAATCATCCTGTTTGTGCTTGCTATATATAATTCCCTTTGCCATGGAAACTTATGAGGTAGACAGGACGTACATAGTATATGCATTTGTGTATAACATTTGTTGTTACATTAAAAATTAGGAATGAACAGTGAGGACAAATAAGAGAAACTAAGCCAAAGCAAAATTTCATGCAATTTCTAATAGATAGCTTCCAGCTCATCTAGTCCTGAATCTCAGGGCTACAGTGTAATTGCTGTATAACACTGACCTTGGAAGTTTTATACAGTCAGTCTAGGAAAATGATAATCTAAGCTTGTCTTCAAACCTGGTTGCCTCTAGATTTGTCAGACTACTGAACAATAAGAAAAAGGGAGAAGCAGGGGCCACAATGGAACAGGCCTACCAGCTGTGCATTGTTCACCTCTCCTCTGTAGGGAGTTTTACAGTCTTCCTATATCCCAGCCTAAGCAGAATTCTGATGTTTGCTGGATGTAAAGAAAAGCCTTTCCAGTAAACCTTAATTAGTAGGCAGGCTTAGATGGGAAAAAATATTTCTTTAGCTATCTTGTTCCTAAAGTTGAAAGATAATAAGCAGCACTTTGAACTGGGCCTGGAAACTAACAGAACACTAGTGAAGCTGTTGCTTCAGGGGCCAGTCCTGATAAATAGTGCCAGTGAAAAGCATGACTGCAAGATTCATGTCAACTATCATTCATGTCAATTTTCATGGACTGCTCCATGTAGCACAGAAAGCAGTCGACTAACTTTGATACAACTAAGGAATGTGCCCCTATAGTCAATTAATTCTTCTTTAGAAAAAAGAAAGTTTGCAGCCTGAAGCTGAGCAGCAAAAGACACCTCCCACACATCCAGTCAAGGTTTATAGTATCTGAGGCCAGTCAAGTTATTTTGCCAAATAAGCAAAATATAATCCCACAAGCTCCTCTCCCATTCCCCGGCAATATAAACAGTTTGCTGTCCTTCATCATACTCCACATCAGTTGCCTTTAGGAAGTTATCTCACACTGCCTGATGATAGTGCTGGCCCATTTTAGCCTTTCTTTTCCTTGTGAAATCTTTCCTTTAAAGCATCACAGATGTTTCCAGGAATTTGCTGGTGCTTTTGAATTAATGACCGGAGTGCAGCCTTGGTCTGAAAATGAAGAAAAAATGAGGATTAAAATAGAGCATTTCACTATTATGCTTCTATGGGTATTGAAAGTAGTGTACATTGAGGAAAAAATAACTGAACAGGCCATTTGCCAAAATGGCAAAAGCCATTTTTCTGGGGCTTTTCATTCCTGTATGAGCCCATCATATTACTGCTATTCATATGAAAAGTGCATGTGCTCTGATCTATCACCTGTATGTGTTTCAGTGTACATACGACACCGCTTTTTTGGTGGGGGGTGTTAATCCAGGAAATTTATGTGCCCATTTGCTGGTGCTCAAGAAAACAAATGTGCTACACCAGATCCAGAAACAAGCCTAAAATTATTTGTAAGGACCACTAAATATGTATCAAGGGGAGAAAGTATATGGCTGACTCTACTATCTGTCAGTGGGACTGTGGGAGCCTAGGAATGGAGCTACTTGCTTCACCTAACCAGGTGGCTCCACAACAGTGACTACTAAAAACAGAGATGAAACAATTGCCCAGTGCTTTACAATGCCTCAAAGAAACGGGAAAATGCCCTCCTCCCCCCTGCCCCAAAACCTCCCTAGATTTCTGAGTTTGTTTCCAAACTGAATGCTCTCATTGTGCTACACTTGGGTAGTATTACTAGGATTTTTAAACCTATTTTTGTGGAAGTATACTGCTTAGATTTTTGCTAAAATGTTCTTCCACATTTTGCTTAATTTTTGTCTTGCAGCAACCACAGTTATTTTGGTCTGCCTGCTTGTTTGTTGTTAATGCTCTGAAGTCCACAACTCTTCAGAAGGGAGAATAGTGTTATGAGTTGAGTGCTGACTTCAGTTTGTGTTACCTTCCTGGGATGCCTTACAACTCAGTGCCACTGATTACAAAGAGACTGAAGAGTCTCTCCCAATCAAATAATTCTTGAACTGGAAGGTTTTGTTTTACAAGGCGTAGGGAAGGAATTGAGTGAGCCCTGTGGCACAGAAATGGAGAAGATATATGACTTTGGATCCCTGCAGTAAATTCCTAGACAGCTGAGAGGAAGCAGAAATCTGTTGAATTAGTGATATTGTAGCTCCTCATCTTGACCTCAGTGTAAATAAACTTGTAATGAAACAAACATTGCATGTACTGCTGCTTAGGAAACTGAAGTCCAAGTAATCAGAAGCATTTCTATCTTCAATTCTTAGGGAATATTTAACTTGATTGCTTACATTTTGGAACTCCTAAAAGTTCTCACTTCTCAGAATCTAGTTGCCATAACATAATAATATCAAAGTTAAAAAAAATGAAAACTATAAAATATAAAAACAAAACAAAACCTATCAGCTGTGAAAATATTTAAAACAAAGTAACAGTTAAAACAGCAGAAATAATGAATAAAATGTTTAGGAAAATAAGGTCTTCTCCTGGCACCAAAAACAAATAGTTGGGTTGTTATTGTAATGATGTGTTGGTGCAGCTGATGTATTGATATGCATTCTTGCTTTTGTATTGCTGTAGTGTTGTGAGCAGCTTTGAATGCATTGTATGGAAATGTGACCTATAAAGTAAAAGTACTGATGATAAAAGAACATACATAAATAAAACATACATAAAGAGAACATAATACCTTTATGGCTAATTCCACAGCAGTTACATTTGGATCATATGGAATAGGCTCTCCAATGTAGGTACGAAATTTGACAGGAAATCCACCATATGGAGGAAGGACAGGCCATCTAACATATTCATATAGCCACCTACTTAGTACTATTTTGTTAAAAGGGGGAGAAAGAAACTGAATTACATCCAAAATATAAATTTTCATTCTATAGTTTACAAGTACGTTTAAAATATTTAAAAATTCATTCTCAGTTCTTGGAACTGAAAATTTTTCTTAACTGAAGTCAGGCTATATTTACCACCCCATAGCTGAAGCTCCCTGGGAGGATCACCCATGTTTACAGCTGTAATACATTGATTAATGTACCATACCCAGAATTCATTTCAGTAGTAGCAGGAAATTCACATGCATATCCTTTTGTGCCAACAAACAAACAAGCTTTCTGTTAAAGTTAATGGGAAAAGTTTTGTGAACTTGAAGTCAGTGGAATACCTGGATACAGAATGATCACTGCATGGGGAAAGGAAGGCTGGCCCTAGTCTATGCAGTTCCACAGCTTTCAATTCAGAGAAGGAAATTAAAACAACAACTCTGTTAATACATCTGCAGCACAGTGTAAATTCGAAGCATTTTGCTGAACTGTGGTCATGTTCTGAAATAATATTTTCAGCAGAACATATTTCTATGTTTGGTTTAGGATGGCTTTAACAGTTGCATGCCCATACATACATAAATTTTGTTATTTGGAATTTATTGCAAATTACCCCCAAAGACTGGGGGCGAGGGGGATGTGGATTTTCCATATGTTTACTTTTTGTGGCCTCTAAGAAACTATATTGTAGCTGGATAGGCCTGAGACCTTGTTTTGTTACTGTTGAATATCTGTGTAACAATTGCTTAGTGATGCTCTGAAAAAGAAAGTATCTCTTTGAATATCTATAGATGGGACCCTGATCAGGTAAGTTCAGTTTTGATTGCTTGAAAATTCCAGCCAGGTAGAAAAAGATAAGGATAAAAGTTAAGGAATGACATTTAAGGAGCTAACAGGAGTTCAGGACGACAGAGTGAGTGAGTAATAAGTGAGAAGGTCTCCTGGCTTGTAGAAGGACTAAGAAAAAACTGAGAAGAAATAGAATAGCTAAGGCCTGGATTATGAAGGAAGAGGTTTCAAAGGACACAGGATACACCATAACCTGTGGTCTATAGTCTCTTCCTCTCTCGGTACCCTAAAACAATCCCTTTAGCCCATCTCTGACACTGTGTACCAGACCTTGGAAATGCAGCTGGAGTAGCTTTTTCTGTACCAACTGAGAGGGGATTCAGGCTGCAGGTACCCTGTTATGGAGCTCTGTTGATCTGGGAATCTAAAATATCCTGTACCCTCCCCTAAGGTGATACTAGGGGCCTTTGGATTGTTACCTCCAAGGTGCATAGTAGCAACAGTGCACTGCATGATCAGTGCAGTGTATCACAACTGCAGCTCACCATGCCAGCAGCCTTCTTGAACATTCCAGCTCTGGCAGCCGGACATTGCCATGGTTTGCTGTCATCTGACTTTGGACATCATGGCCTGATGGAGGAGGAAACAATCTTACAATAACCATACAACAGGATGTAAATTGGGTTGGAGGGTTGTTTTCCCAACCAGCAAGCCATGCCATCCTGGTTCAGATGATATGCCAAACTATGGCCCAAGCTTGCATAAGCAACCTAGCATTTATTTAAAAATCTGCAGTGCATCACATGATAGTGCAAGCCAGATCAGTGTCTCTTAAATCCTTAAGAACTGTCAGCAAGTGATCTTTTTTAAACCCTGAATACATATTGGTATTTTGTTATGTATGAAGTATAAACTTAATAATATATTAACTCATTTAATAGTTCATCTAGTCTCTAGTGTTACTGGCCACCTCCTGCCTAAGCCTCTTATACCAGGCTACTAGAACCTTTTTAGGTATTCTAAAAGAAATAGTAGCAAAAAAATCATTTTGGGGAATTCGAGGTTAGATGAGTTCTTTAGATCCTGAACTATAAGCATGTACTGGAAATAAGAAACTGCACTGGTGGAAATGCCTAGAGGAGAAATAGTTTCTCCATAGGTGGTGGCAATACTGAAGAGGATAAATATCTTTTAGAGGGAAGCTTCCCAATCCAGAAATATCAATTCATTAAGTCACTTCTCTCAAGTTAGTTCCTAAAATGTGTCTGGGTTCTTTTTACCACTCGTGTCCAAGAATGAAGAAGGTGGGCAAGCAAGAAGGAAAATATATTTGTGCTTCAGTGTCTATGCCTTAATACTGGTATTTAGCTTTTCCAGTTTTGTATGTTACAAGAAGAATTGCTTACTCAGGAGGAGACTGAAAGCACTTGAATCTATCTCTTTCAGGTACTGAGGGGGGGAAGTAGTCAATCACATTTTGGTCACAGTTCTTGTACTAATTCTGAAATTTAAAAGTCAGAAAACAGGAGAGGCCACTTGTAACCCTTTCAGGGAATTGCCTACAACCTTTTCACTGCTGTTCAGGTATCCATGGCCACTAGTTGCTGTCAGATGAATTTTGACACTGGCCAGCCACCTACTTACTCAAATGTTCCTTCCCTGACAAGGACAATGGAGGTCAACGAGAACCTATGGTTACATCGTGCTGAAGTTGGCTTGTTTCTGCTATAGTTGGGTGATGGGTAATAAAGCCTTTTCAACACTTTGTTTGGGCCTCAAGAAAGCACCTTGCTCAGTCGCAAGGGAAGAGATGATGCCATGCAATACATTCTACTTCTTGCATCCTGTGAAGAATCTTTCTTTTGGACATCACCCCCTTGGAATTAAAGCAAAAGAGGATGAGAGTAAAAATTACCGACCAATATTTTCCTCTGCTCTTTTACCAGGAAGAGCTGCTTTGGAAACAGTGCTAGCTCCAGTTTCTGAAGGTACTTGGTAAACATATTTTCAATGGTTCCCTTCAATGACTACCTTCTCGCAATCATCATTCCTAGCTGATATTAACCCTCCTCTTCTTGATGGCTTCTGTCCAGCCAGGCAGAAATTGGAAGCAACAAGAAAGCAGGCAGTGCTATCTGATATGACTCCTTCTCACCACCCCCAGCACCACTATCTTAGCCAGAAACAGAGGCAGGTAAACAAGGAGGTTGCTTTGGTGAAGAGGAAAAGCAGCTCTGTGATGCTTTTGTCAGTGGAACCCTGCTGGAGTATAAACCTTTGGCAGGTTCTCAATCACGCCCATCTATGATACTGGACCTGCATAGAAAACCTAGTAGTTTTTGTCTGCCATCTTGGTGGCTTAGTCAAGGAGAAGTCCTATTCCAGATATGATGACTGCTCCCATACCACCATTTCCCAGCAACTGAGTAGAACTGGGTTTTTGTTTTGTTTTTTCGTAATTCCAGAACTAAAAGAATTGTCCAGATCTGGCTTGTATGCCTGGGAACTTCCTACACACTGATACTCACACAAAGCTGACACTCTCTGTTCAATGGACTGGATGACTTTGCACAGGGAATTGGATGCTATGGAAAGCATAGAACTGCAGCAGACTGGATATTTTTTTAAAAATCAAGCTACATTTTAAATTCATTTTTCAAATTAAAATTTAAATATAGATATAAATGTATATAGATATACCATGGAAATATGACTTACTTGTTCGTCCAAAAACTCTAAATCCTTCCCGTACATTTTGCGTATACATAGGAATGATGGGCTAAGGAAGGAGACAGAAAGTGAAAATTTAATATTGCATTGTTAAATTTCACAAAGCATACCTACATAAATTGCCTCCGACGGAGGTCTAAACACTATATAAAGATTTACCAGGGTTATATGGGCTGTATGAACAAGAACAAACATCCAGACCACAAAAGGAAAGTACAAGCAAATTTTATCAATAATAGACATGATGCATTGGCTCACAAAGCTACACTACAGTGCAGTGGTCATGTTTTCCCCCTGTATAATGTGTTTGGGTGGAAAGTCACATCTTGGCATCATGTCTATTTTCACCAGGGGCATGTGCAGGAATACTTTGACTATCTCATAATACGGTTTACATGGGGTTTTTAAAACAAGTATTTGCTTAATATTACAGAAACAGGATGCAATGGACTTACAGGTGACCACATGTGAAAAGGATGAACTTTAGAACTAGACTGCTAGATTTTTCCATCCATCCCTACCTGAAACTCCTGTGCTGTTCCCCACACAGCATCTTTCTCTCTCACACACACACAAGCCTACTTGGTGCTTCCAAAAGCAGGTTTTGCAACTTTCAATGCACACTGTCAAACTGCTTTGTGGATCCACCCATGAAGATGTCATACTCTCTTTCCCAACCCAAACCTACATCTAAGGAGCCTGTTATGAGCCAATATACTTAGCTGGGATTGTGAAAATATTTCTTAATTACAATTAAAAGGGGTGGAGATCTGTTTGTCAGCTTTCCAAACACATTTGGCTCACAACTTTGAAAAACAATATGTGAACAGGTGGAGATGACTGCTTTACTGAAAGCCAAATAATAGTGGTCTCTCAAATCCCAAGCCAGGGTTTTGCCTGTCTTGATATTTCTGTAATGATATGGTTTCTCATACCCTAATTGGCTAGCCTCTGCCTCTTTCATTTGCTATAAATGTAGTATTTATTTAATCATTTTAATTTTGGGAGCCATTATGCTAAGAGCAGATTAGTTTCATGTTACAATAAATACGTTTATTAATAATCATATTAATATATCCATAGTTCTCTATTTGAGATCCAGCAGGTGACGGCCTCTCTAAAAACTGTATCAGCTGCACACCAGATACTGGCTGCAGTACATTAGGATCCATGGAGGGGTTGTTTTGTTTTTAAGAGCTTATCATCCCCTCTTGTAGGCAAGATGGAATCACAATTTTCTGTAAAGAGGCTGACCACTACCCGTATCCACTCAGCCTATCCCCACCACCCCACAACCCACACTGCTTTTAAAAACCAGGAACAGCAGTGTCTCACACACAAGTGGTAGCCCTCACCTTTCCAAGTTAATGTCCTCATCCTTGGGCTGCACAAATTGAAATGTTTCAATTGTAACTGGACAAGCAGGGGCCACTAGACTATCTCAACTATAGCATTCAAGTGGGAATAGATATGACGGATTTTAACTGCAAAATGCCACACATTGGTGACAAAGGTCTATCAAGCATTTTCTTCTTGTGAGACAAAGTGCAATAGGCTTCTGTCCATGCAGAAACCTCTGCTGTGGAGATTCAGTGGTGACAGAAAAGCACAATTTTATCACTAGCCACATTAACACTGAATAGGCTTTATAGTGAAGTCTAGTCCATCTTCAACCAAACACATTCTCATTGTCCCACTCATTTCATTACCTACGGTCCCCTGGAAAGCTGGGGGCTCATTTGGCCCCAGTCTGTGGGAGAAGACATTCAGGAGTCATTGTGTTAATAGCCTGGGTCATTTCTCATTCCTGAGATCAACCAAGGTTTGCCTATTGAAGTATTTATTTATTTAAAACATGTCTATGCCGCCTCCATCGCAACAAAGCCTCGGGGTGGCTCACAGCATAAGCATATAAGCATAAGCCCACACCTCCTGATGACCTCTCCCAGTGGTTTCATATAGATGTTAAATATCAAGGGGGACAAAATGGAACCCTGCGGAACTCCATGGGATAACTGCCATGGTACTGAACCATAGTCCCCCAGCACCACCTTCTGGAATCAGCCTTTGAGATAGGAGCGGAACCACCGCAACGCGGTGCCTCCAACTCCCAATCCTGCTAGTCTATCCAGAAGGATACCATGGTCGATGGTATCGAAAGCTGCTGAGAGGTCCAGGAGAACTAACAGGGACGCACTCCCCCTGTCTCTCTCCCTGCACAGGTCATCATACAGGGCGACCAAGGCAGATTCAGAACTGTACTCGGGTCTGAAGCCAGACTGAAATGGGTCCAGATAATCAGTTTCATCCAAGAGTGCTTGGAGCTGTCCCGCCACCACCCGCTCTAGCACCTTGCCCAAGAACGGGATGTTGGCCACCGGTCTATAATTGGTGGCCACCTCTGGATCCAGGGAGGCCTTCTTTAGGAATGGCCGGACTACCACCTCCTTTAAAGGGGCTGGTACCCGGCCGTCTCTTAAAGAGGCGTTGACCACTTCCAGGATCCAGGTCCCATTCCCGTCCTTGGCTTTCTTGAGTAGCCAAGATGGGCAAGGGTCTAGTAAGCAGGTGGTAGGACGTACTTTTCCAAGCACCTTGTCCACATCATCAGGCCTCAACAACTGAAAGTCATCCATTAATTGTGGACTCAACGGCATCATTGGCACCTCCCCAGTAGAATCTGATTCAATAGTAGAGTCAAGCTCGTGACGAATCTGAGCGATTTTCTCCCTGATATGCTTGGCGAAGTCGTCACAGCGGGCCTTCTGTGTAACAGGAAAATTCTTAATAGCCATCAGAAGAACATCTGGGTCGTTCAAATATCTGGAACATACCATCTTAATTGGTCCCCCACACCTACAGAAGCTCTGAGTACCAACAGGTTTAAACCACATCAGGTTGTGGTTTGTTAATGACACCAAACCAATAGAAAGTTCTTTTAAGTCCAGGTCATCATTATTCCACCCTATACAGAAACCACTTAGAAACATAGAAACAGAGCGAGTCAGAAGGGTCCTTCCGGGCCATCTAGTCTGACCTCTGGCACCAGCCGGCTCCACTCACAACATGCCCACCATGCGGACATCCAGCCTATCCTTGAACACCCGCATCGATGGGGCCTCAACGACCTCTCGTGGAAGCCCATTCCACACGCTCGGGGTCCTGACTGTCAGGAAGTGCTTCCTGGCATCCAAATGGAACCTTCCTAAGTATATCTTGCCATATCGATGGGGCCAGCTACTACAGGGACAGACCCATGGTTACCATGCAGGCCTTGAATTCCTGAGCTACTTCTGATAAGGTGGCACTAGCTCAGGTAGGGAGGTAACCTCAGGTCAGCAAACCTTTTGCTATACCAGTCACCCTCATAATGATCTATTTGTCTCCTGTTGCTACATTTCCTTCTGCCTTCTTCTGTTTCAACGGTTGTTCCCTGTATCTCTCCACCTCTCTGTACTATTTTAAAACACATCTCTGGAATGCTAGTAGAGAACATCCCATGCCTTCAACCTGCAAGAAACTTGCAACCTGCAAGAAACTTGCAAACTTCCAGTCTTCCAGAAAACATTATAGTGAATAATTATCATAATTGTTGTGGTGTGAACAATACTTGGATAAATGTTTAGGCTGAAAACTAGCAGGGATGTGCATCATATCATTCAGAAAGGGTGTGAAAGAGCTGGTTTTAGGTACAAAACTGGAAAACTTTGTCAAGGCACATCTACATCTGACAACTTTTGAGTATTGATATTTCATGCTCAGTCATGCCTGCAAAGCTTGTGTAGCTTGTTTTATGTATCCATGAACTTTATATGCTGTCTCTCTCTCTTAAGGAAGTTTGAATGTCTCTGACAAATTATGCTGTTGAAGATCATTTATGATTCAAAACTTTCAAAAGACATTTGTAAAAATATTTCTAATTTATTGGCCCTAACTATTACATTTTGTCCACCCTGTGATGTTATATCTGATTCCATGTATTTGGCTTTAACATTTCAGAGATTTCTTTTACTCTTCTGCATAAAAAGCAGTGCTTTCCCTTTGATTTCTATTCCTCCTTTTCATTCTAGGCACAAAGATCAAGCTTATACGCCTGTAGAACGCCTCTCCACTGCGCTAAAACCAAGTGCATGGAATGACATTTCCCTTCCAGCCAATGAAGCAGACAAGAGAAAGGGAAACTTACAATGTGAGCAGGCATGCTTCAGGAGGGCTGCAAAGCTATTGCTACTGTTTTAGCTTTTGGCAGCAGGAATGGCAGCAGAGAACTGTGAAGGGCTGTGCCATCTTATGGCCAAATGGGCAACAGCTGTATTTATTAAAATTCATATTCTATTTGTTTCTGGGGTTAGCTGTCTTGCTGGGAGAATTCATTCCCAAGCTGCAATGGATCCATTGGTTTCTGGGGAGTTTAACAACTGAAGGGGAGAGAGCAAGCAGTTGTGAGAGTTGTGGTCCAGGAATTTACTTGAGTGCAAAACTGAGGGACAAAAAGGGCATTAGATATTTTTGCATGATCTACTTTTATTATTTAATTTGGCTTTGCAATAAAATGAACTGTGAAAGGGTTTCTCTACATGAGTCTTTTAACATACCTCTTTACTGAAGCTCATGCTTCCAGATTCTTTGCAGGAGTATGACTGGCTCCAGTACCCAGGCTTCCCCACCCACTTTCTTTGCCTATATGTTTCATTATACAAACACAAGCTGGCACTGAGATGTAGTTATGGGGCCCAGGAGGTTGTCAATTCCTTTTGAAGAAAGTGGGTGAGACTAAGTTCTATAAAGTAGGTAGTAATTAGGGCACTTTTGGAGAACTTTCAGCCTGGACCTAGAAGATGTTTATAACTATAGGCCAGTTCCCAGCCTCCCCTTTCCAGGCAAGCTTGAGTGAATATTTGATGGTCAACTCCAGACCCTCTTGAAAGGGACTGATTATTTGATTCAATTTCAATTGGGTTTCAAGTCTGTTTTTGGAGCAGAAACTGCTTTGGACACCCTGTAGGATGACCTTTGCTGAGAGGACAAGAAGAATGCAATTCTGTTTATTCTCCTGGACCTCTCATCAAATTTCAATCTCATCAATATCCTTTCAGATAAACTGTACTGTGTCACTATAAGAAACAGGTCTAAAAACACAGAAAATAATCCTTGCTTCATTTCTTTTGCCACTTACCTGTCTTTGGCAAATAGGGATCTCATTTACACTGAAGACTAGAAGCATGAAGATAATTGTCAAATGGCTGATACTAAGTAAATATTTTAAATATAAAAAGATGTCCTCTAACTATAGAGTTTCATATTTTGTGCAATAATTCAGTTATATTTGGATGTAATATTGCGTATGCAGAATGCTCACCACTTTAGCATCCACAGCCAATTGAGCAAAGCCCGTACGTTTATGCCAAACGAGTTTGTAGGATTCATCACTAAAGAGTGCTTCTCTAACGCCTCCTGGTGAAATTCCCAGTAGATGTCCCTTTTTTAGAACATTTAAGCCCCCTTCTTTTGTATTACGGATAATGTTCATCATAGCTGCTAATGCTCTAATACCTATAAGAAATTTTTTAAAAAGTAAATCGGTAAGAAATAAGTAACATGCAATGGCAATGCAGTAACATACAACTACTCTACATTTGCACTTAGATTGTAATCCTTATAACTACTTACCTGGAAGTCAAGTCATATTTAACTCAATGGGTTTTAGTTATGAGTATACTTATATAAGATTGAGCCCATAATGTTACATTTTCTTTTCTTAAGGCAAGCAAATAAAACTTTATTATAATTTAAGAGAAAGAAAATAGAAAAGTGTGTGTGGACTGAATTAGGGAAGAATCTTTTATTTACCTAGGATCATAAAAGAGGAATAATGGAAACCTTCAATAGGAAATCTCACTCTTGCTCCCCGCTTTACATATTTTTAAATGACCAGCAGCCAAGATGCCAGCTAAGTAAAGATTTAAGATACTTCTAGTACATTGTTTTTAGTAAATAAAATTCAAGTATACATTTTTTCAGAATTCTTTGTTGCTCAGTGTGCTGTGGCTATTCCAGAGAGATGTAATGAAGAAAAATTCACAGAATCTATTCTCAAGAGTCTGTGATCAGATTAATTTCTAACTGTGATTTATATATATGTCCTCTTATTCCAGAAATTGGAGACTGTTGCAAAATGATACTTTGGAACTCATGCTTAGTAACAGCATGGAATGGGAGTATTTTATCTCTTTGGCCATATAAAGTCATGCTCAGAAGGGTAGAATTTATTGGGGCTTAAATTATTTCTGGGGTAAGAAAATCTAGTTTTGGGGTATGTAGTATATTTGGAAAAGTGGCCCAAGTACAAGTAAAATACAAGAAATATAAGCATTGCAGGAATTAGATGGAAATCCCAGTGCTCCCTTTCTCTCTCTCCTTTCCAATATATACAATTTTGAATTATGGTCCTGCACAGTCTGAACTCTGATTTGAGTAAGGATCAAATGCACTTAAACATACACTTCACCCAATTAATAATCCCAACAATCCTAGTATAGTGCTTGTCAAGGAAGGGAATCATTAGAAATGAAAAATCCAGGTGCTCTCATGTAAAATGCAGATAATATGTAACTCATCTTCTAATGATTTAGACAAGAATCCCATCACATGTTACATAAAATAACAGAAATCTGTAAAAGTTATTAATTTTTACACATATCCATCAGAGGTGTGAAACAAGCAGCACAATCCTAGGTATTTCTACTCAGCTATAAGTCTTACTGAGTTCATTGTGATTTGTCACAAGAAAATATGTTTAAAATTGTAGCCTTAGAGAACATATATTAGCTCTTGTACCTTAAATTTTAAAGGCTAAGTATCAAAACTGCCATTCATGTACAACTGGAAACTGTACCAGCATTTGGAACTACTAAATGAGATCCAGTGTTTAGAAAATGAGCAGAAAATGGGCAGATAATTTAGTATTATTTATAATGCTTTAATATTAGCTAATATAGTAACATCTTTAAGAGTGCACTGCTATGGCCATTAGATAAAGTCTAGATGGCTGCAGAAAAATATGGATTTCCAGGTCTGATCTTAGAAACTTGCTCTGAAGTTGAAGCTGACACATGCATATTGGAGGCCCCTCCATCTGCCCTCACAGCTGGCATGGAAAGAAGCACCCTGGTTGTGGCTCCAAGGTTGTAATAGTGACCTTGAAGCTTCCATTTGGTAGGCATTTCCAAGGTTGGGCAGGGAGGGGAAGAGGACAGTGCCTCAGCCTGTCCTCTTCATCAACCACATCAAAACACTTAGAGAGCTGTAAGTGGGTCATCTTTATTGATGATTTTCATCTCCACATTCCTTCCACCCTTAACAGGATGCCAATCATCACTCAAGTTTTGAAGGTTAGGAGCAGTCACACTGGATTGTGCTTCCTGTGGGTCACATGAGAAATGCAGTATCATGACATAAACACAGGGTTATTAAAGTTAAATTAATAATAAAATGCAGGGGTAATAACATCCCTCACAGGATAGGGACAGCCTTTGTGAATGTGTGCTTTGAAGAGGCATTTGAAACTTGGCACAATTTCTGCCTTCGGAACCACATGTGGAAAACGGTCCCAAAAGATGGATGCTACCAATGAGAAATGGGTGCCATCTCCACTTCATTGCATGAGCATCATATCTAGAGGTATGAGTGTGGACCAAACTTTAATTCTAATACCTATTATAGATGGATGCATCAACTTGCTCCACTTGATGATAAACTCAATGGAACGCTCCCCAGAGAAGTCCGCCTGGCACCATCATTATTTGTTTCTCTGCACCAGGTTAAGGCCTTTTTATTCCAGTGATATTGTAATAAGTTTTAATACTGTCTTTTCTATGTTTTTAACTGCAACCAGTGTGGGTTGGGAATTTATTTATGTTATATTTTATGCTGTAAACCGTCCTGAGGCTTTTTGCGACAGGATGGCATATAAATATTTTAAATAAACAAACAAACTCAGGAAAGGACCCAAAAGATGGGAATAAGTTTCTTTGCATGCTTTTCACTGTAATGATGCATTTTGAATGGCCACAAAGGCTGTGTGATATTAAGAGACTCATTAAAAACATTTGGTGACTGGTTGCTACAACCTACTCCTTGATTCTCTGTCGTTCCTTCTTCACTAGGAAAAGGATTCTTTAAAGGGCTTCCCTGAGGTTGCAAACTTTGGGGAAACAAGAAGCATGAAAACATATTTTTTTATCACATGTATTAGCTGATATATGTGACCCTTTTATATTAACAAAATAGATCACCTGGAAACTTGAACAGGAAGTCATCAGCTAGTGAGTAACAAAATCGGCGTTTCAGAACAAAAAGTCTAGTTAAAAAGTACAGGTAGTCTATTGGTATTGCTCCATGGTAATAAATAATTAAACCTGGTCCATCTGGCAGATTTTCTGTGCCATGTAGTTCATATCCTGTTCGGAATGCAAAATATAAATGGATTATTTCAAGTTCGATTAATTGATACCCTGCTTGCACATTACTTTTTGCTGTCAGGTTAAGACTTTTCTCTAATCCCAGGCATCTAGAGATATATGGTAGGGCTTCTAATGTTAGGGGAGTAAGTTTTTCTTTGTTAAAGGCTTTATATTATATTTTTTATTAGGTTGCATTTTGAGGTTTGTTTTTTTTTTCCATCCTCCCAAACAGCTTATGCTACTGGCCAGTGTAGAAATGAAATTAATGAATAGAAATGAATTATGTAATATAGGTCCAATTGATACAATTATTTGAAAACACACAATAACCATATAACTTCCTATGCAAATAGTTCTACCTGAAAATCTCACATTTTGTGTCTGATTAACAAATAAGAATGGTAATAGGAAAGCTGCTGAAATGACTTGTAAAGTGAGAGGCAGTTTGGAAAGTTTACACAAAAAAAGTCCAATTTCCAGCACGTCCCAGCCAGCCAGGAAGTTGTAGGATTTTTCCTGCCTAAACAGACATAGGTTCACGCCTTAGAAATCAGTGTTGACAGAGACATTTAGCATGGCTGGCTGGCGCACACTAGGAGTTGCAACTTTTTTCTATGCCTACATGTATGTGGAAATCTGGAGGCTTATAGGCAAATTTGGAGGCTTGGAGGCATCTGCTACAGAGTGGGAGGAACAGCAGATGCAATCTTCACCTTCCCATTTTGCATCTTTGCTAGGTAATCTTTTTTTAAAAAAATCACATAGCAGGCCAATTTGGAGGAGGAAAGAAGGAGGCTGGAAAAGTTTTGGTATTCTCTGTGTCTTGGCTGCCCCCTCCCTCCCGGCCCAGTGTTCTTTAAACCTTCCCAATCTTGGAGCACAGCTGATGCACCAGCTATCAGATGGTGGGGAAGGGGGACTGGAGCTTCAGTTCCCAGCTCTAAGGTCAGGGTACTCTCACTCTCCTTGGAAATGGGAATCCAAACTGTCCTACTGCCTGCCAGAGAATGTCCAAGCATTCCTTCCATTTGTTGAAAACAAGAAGCATTAGAAGAGTTAAGACAGTAAGAAGTCAGAAGGGTGGGAGAAGAGTTAGAGGGGTGAGAGAAAGATATTTATTAAGTAAAAGGCTGGTGTTAAAGAGATGAGTTAAAGAAAGGAGTTTGGACAGTTTATTAGAACCATTATTCATTATGCAGTATCAATAACCATTTGTTTCGAATATTGCAATCTGTGAACATTTTTATTGCTTTCCATGTTCCATGGCATTTTAGTCATTTTTGGTTGAAGGGTTTGCAGGGAAATGCAGGGCATTTATAGGCAAGCACACATTTTCTCTCCACTTTAGGGGATTGCAGACAAGTGTCTTTGATGGACTTCTATCTCACTCTGCACGCTTGCTTTGAATTACATTGCCACATATATAAAGGGAAGAGTCCTCCTATTCTCTGAAATTCAGTAGGTAGCAGTGCTAGGTGACTTTGAAGAAAAGCTTGTACCGAAGTGGCCCTTGGAGGTCACTTTGGCTGATTGACTCACATCATATGCATCATTTGAAACAATCCTTAGCAATAAAAAACATTCTTTTCTATACTAATACATCCATACCTGTATGGTGAGTATCTATAGAAGGGAGATCTTTTGTCTTAGATGCTAGGGTTCACATATCCAAAGTTACTTACCATGCCAAAATCTTGCAAATCCATCCCATATGGTTGATAAAATTAATCGTACATCATTCCATGCATCACTGTAATAAGGTCCATTTAGTTTATGAGTCCTCTGATAGATCAGGAGGAATAAAGCAGAAAGGTAGATAAAAAGCATAATGCATAAAGGAACAATACTAGAAAATACTGCAATGCTACACCATAGAAGTATTATACAGATGATCATATATAGAAGATATTTCAGAACAATCCATTCTTCTAGCAGGTATGTCAGGCATTCAGAGTCAGTCACAAGTAGCTGTCCAGGTACATAGCATTTATTCACACTAATCACCTCCTGTTAAGAAAAAGTAGAAAAGTGAAATGAAATTCTTTCCATTGGAATTATAGTAGTTTCATCTCAGAAAAGCTAAAGTGTGCTGCCAAAGGTTTCACTCACAACAAGCAATAGAAGCCACTGAACTGTCCAAAGACATTCAGACATAAACTAGCCAATCTGTATTATTTACATGTTTAGAGACTACTACATAACAGCTCTCTGGGAGACAAAAGATGGTGTGGAGTGCAGTTTATTTTGGCAGAATGACAAAATGTATCTACATAGAAGTAAGTCTTACAGAGTTGAATGGGACTTACTTCCTAAGTGTAGCCATGATGGCTGCCTGACTTCTTGTACTAATTTAAAACTAAACAATAGGTTTTAATGCTTCCCATTAAGCAAATTTGGTAAGGAAAGAATTTACATGACAAATTAATCCACATCTAGTCTATCCCAAGTCAAGGCTAAAGCCTTTGAGCTATCCTTTGCTGTAAATTTTATCAAGCTTCAGAGAGTATTATTTGCTTACACTATCCCAAGTATTAGTCTACTCATATTACAGATGGTATAAATGACTTGACTAATCTCATGGGTCATCCAAGACTTGAACTGATGACTTTTCAATTCATAGCTCAGATTCTAGAGCAGAAAGGTGTAAGGAGCAAGAGATACTAGACCACAACAGGTGTAAGGAGCACTGCCTGCCAGAAGGTAACGGCAAGTCTGCATTTGCCAATGCAGAAACCACAGTGGTCAGCAGGAGGACCATGCTTGCCAACACATATTTGCTAATGGGATGCCTTCCAGTAATGTTCAGAAAGCACTGGCAATACAGAAGACATAGTGTTGAGACTCAGGCATAACACAAAACTACTGGTTAATGTCACAAGAGATTAGAACCTTTGGTAGAATCACACACTCTTCTCTTTCTGCTTTCCTCAACTATGCCTTCAAGGAGAAATTTGGAAGTGTTTGCTTACCGTCTTGCTCAAAAACAACTAATGTTAGCTAATGAATGGAAACAAGCTAACTTCAGCCCATATTTTAAAAAGCCAGTTTGTTTCAACCATATGGTTTTAACCATCGTTAAGAGTAACCACAGTTTATGATTTGGATGACACAACCAGTTGTGGCTCAACAAAAACAGAAGTAAAAGCTTTCGGACTTTTCCTAGGAGCCAGAACCCTTTTCTGCAGAAAGAGGGGAAAGGAGTTGTGCATGAGCCTATGCAACTCATTCTCATAATGCTAAACTACATTATTTGTAGTTATTTGTTTTTCGGCGCCAGGTGAAGACCTTTTTATTTAAACGTCATTTTAATTGTTAACAATATTTACTTATTTATCTGGCCAGGGCGACTTCTTTTCTTTTCTTTTCTTTTCTTTTCTTTTCTTTTCTTTTCTTTTATAACTTCTTTTATATCGTTTATATTTCTTATTTATTTATATTATTAATTTTAATTTTATATTGTTATTTTTGTATTGTATTGTGTTGTATTGTGTTGTAAGCTGCCCCGAGGCTTCGGCAAGGGACGGCATAGAAATGTTCTAATAATAATAATTATAATAATAATTATTATTATGATATTACAGTCAAATTTAGTTAATCTGTTCCTTAGTACTCTGTTCCTGTTTGCCTCCCTCCCCTTGTTGGCATCCTGCTTACCTTATTAGCTAGAAGTATCCTGTATTAAAGAGTGCTTCCAGACAACAGTTTATGTCACACTATCACCCTGCCTTATTCACAGAATTTAACTGGGGATCCAGATATCATCTAGTATTACCCATTAACCATCAGCATTTATCCACCACTTCTTCAATCTTTTTTCTTCCTGCAAAAAATCCATTCAGGTGAAAAGGGGGAAATAGCAGCATAATTATGCCCTCTGGCCCTTTCTTTCTTCCCCACACTCTACAGAAAGATGTATAGGAACAAATTTTATGCTGTTTATTATTACACTTATAGCCTGCCTTTTTTCCCTCCAAGAAACCCGAGAGGCTTGTATGATAAGACCTTTTTTCCCATTTTATCCTCACAACACCTTACAAGGTAGGTTAGGCTAAGAGTCAATGACTGGCCTCGGATCACCCAGTGTGTTTCATAGCTAAGTGGGGGCTAGAGACCAGATCGCTCCTGGTCAAACATTCTAACCATACTCATTACTAATTTTCATTGCAATGGTACCATTGCACTTTGGTCTTTTTGCATACCATCAAGTTACCTCTGGTAACCCTATGAATAAATGACCTCCAGAATGTCCTGTTCTTGGCAGCCCTGCTCAGCTCTTGTAAACCCAAGGCTTTGACTTCCTTTGTGGAATTGATTCATCTCATATTTGATCTTCCTCTGCTTCTTTCAATTTTCACCTGGCTTCTCCAGTTAGTCTCACCTCCTCCTGATATGCCCAAAGTACAACATTTTCATCATTGTTGCTTCCAGAGAAAGTTCCTGCTTAATTTCCTGTAGGACCCACTTGTTCCTCTTTCAGTTGGTCCATGGTATTCACAAAACTGTCCTCCAGTGCCATGTTTTGAATGCATCAGCTTGTCTTTCCTGTCAACTTTCTTCAGTGTCCTGCTTTTACACACAGACACTGTGGTGGAGAATACAATAGTTTGGATTATCTTGGCCTTCATTTCCAATGAAACAACTTCACTTGTTTCTTGATGGCTGCCCTTCTAAGTCTCAGTCTTCTTCAAATTTCTTGGCTACAGTCTGAACTGAACTGATGACTGACTCAAGGTATGGAAAATCCTTTATCATTTCAATTTCTTCATTACTGACATTAAAGTAATTCTTCTGCAGTCATGTTTTTGTTTTATTAATATTCAGCTGAAATCCTGCTTTTGCACTTCATTTCACTTTCATCAGGAGTCGAGTCATTGAACTGCTGCTTTCTGCCATTAATACGGGATTATCTGCATACCTTAAAATATTGATGTATCGTCTGTAGTTTTCACTCCTCCTTCCTAATCCAGCTTTCTTATATGTTCAGTGTACAGATTCAACAGATAAAAAAAAATAAAATGCACACTTGTCTAACACCTTTACCTGAAGGAAACCATTCTGTTTCTCCATATTCTGTCCTAAAAGTAGTTTCTTGTCCAGTGTACAGTTTATGTATCAGGAAAATCAAGCCAGAAGCACATCAATTTCTTTCAGGACCATTCATAGAGTCTCATGATTTACACTAACATCTTTCTTGAAGTCTATAAATTGTGGACTGATCTTCTGAAACTGGTGTGCTCCAGTAGCCGACATTTCCTTGTGACTTGATCTTGAGTATGTCTTCCTTTTCAGAACCTGTCTTGAATGTCAGACATTTTTCACTCTATACAGGATAAAATCCTTAGCTGCAAAACCTTCAGCATCCCTTTGCTTGCATGGGAAATTAATGCAATAGTCCTATAGCTGCTGAACACCTTAGCATCTCCTTTCTTGAGGAATAGAATGTATATTGAATATTTCCTGCCTGTGAATCATAGTTTTGTTTTTCACATATATTGGCATAGTATTGTTAGGATTTGGACTGATTCAATCTCTGCAGCTTGGAATGGTTTTATTCATTTTATTCTGAGTGCTTTATTCCTTCCAAGTGATTTCAAAGCAGCTTTCAGTTCACTTTCTGATATTGCAGGTTCTTCCTCATAGGACTCCTCTTCAAAAGAATCTGCCATCCTTTCATTTCTTCTGTATATTGCTTCCATCCTCTCTATATTTTATCCTTGTCAGATGGTATGATCTCATTTAGTTTTTCAGTATTCTTAATCTAGGTATGGATTCCTCTTTGATTTCTTGAATCTTCTACAAGAGGTCTCCTATTTTTCCTCTTTTATTGTTCTTTTGTACTTCTTTACACTAGCCTTTGTAATGGTTCTTTTTCTTTCAAATGATAGTCACTGAAAAGTTATGTTTGGGATTCTGTTACCTTTTGCTTCTTTCCTGTCTTCAACAATTGTATTTCTTAAACCACCCATCCAGGCTTTTCTTTTCTTTTTGCTACATGAATTGTCTTTCTGCATTCTTCCCTAATACTATATCTGCCCACATTTCTTCTGCTTCCTGATCAATTGAGTTAGTTCATAAGCACTGGCATGTAAGCGGAAGGGGACATGTTTTTTTTCCACCTGAACTGTCGTTTCCTGCAAAACGTGTCTGCCATGAAGCAATCATACCCAATCAGATGGGGAAGCATGACCACTCCCAATAAACACAAATAAATGCATGGCATGTGTTTAGGGGTGACAACATTTACAACAGCCCTATGAGTCAGCATGATTATTCCCAGAGACATTGTGAATAAATCCATCCCCTATAGTTGTGCTCCTGGCCTCCATAGTTGTACCAGCAACACCATCTTCATATTTCTTTCTATTAAATGGGGAGCAAGGCCAAAAAAGCCTCCATGAATACCCCAGTTCGAGAACGTTTAAGGATCGCACTTCTTAAATCCTTAATGCAGAAAAGACTCCAAAGAAGCCTGCAACTCCCGAGCGCTGGAGCTCGTGCAAAGAAAGCCCCATTCTGCACCGTCTCCACAGATGATCCCAAGAAGTTGCCCAGAGGGCCTTCCGTGGCACAAACCTCGCAAAGAGCGCCATCAGCGCTCCCGCAAAGAAGCAAACGCTCCGTCAGGTGCTCTCAGGAACCGAGGCTGAGCTTCGGCGCATTGGCTAGACACGCGAAAGGCATCCAGAGGCAGGCAGAAAGGAAAGCGCTCCTGCGAAGACCCTCCCGCTCCCACCCTCTCCGCCACATCCGTCTGATTTCATGCGAGTCGAGAAGCACCACCGCGCATCCGCCAGCATTTCGCACGCCTAGCCCTGACTCAACCTCTCCGGACTGCTCGGCGCACCCACTTTTCATGCGAAGGGAACCCCCTCAAGGCTCTTTCGTGGCCACCCACCGGCTGACCTCATAGCTGCTCATGGTTATCCACCCGCTCGCACTGAGTGGGGGCAAGAAGGGCTCCGCTAGCGGCGGCGGCGGCGGCACGGCATCTGCGGCGAGCCTTCCCGAACGAGGGAGAGGCGCGTCCTCGGCGCCCACGCACGGGGAGGGGAAGCGGCTTCCACGCGCGGCGCTCCGAGCGCGGCCGGGGCGCTCTCGCAGGTCAAGATGGAAGTGCGTCTCGGGGCCTGGGAGTTCTGCGGGACAAGCGCTCCCCTTCCTCGCCCTCTGCTCTGTTTCCAGCAGCAGGCGCGGGCCGCTCTCGCGCGGCGCTCTCCACGGAGCTCTGAGGTTCTCCAGCCGCTGCCGTGCTTACAGGATCACAAGACAAGAAATGGCCCTTCCAGGTGTAGTGTGGGCGAGTGACATCAGCAAGAAGGTGGCCTCCAGCCGGCGGTACGTGACTGCGTGTCCTCTTTCAGAATGTGACTGCAGGTTTTTGGGATAGACAGGACAGTTTTCCTACTAGAAGCAAGCTTGGGAGGCAGTTCCGCTGGTTTCAGAGGAGCTCTGAAGAAGGCTGGTGGGTGCCCACGAGACTGCTGAGGCAGGCAACCAGGAAAGGAAGAAGTCACCCACCAGCCAGATGCACCTTGAGGCCAGCAGACAATGCTTCGCACCTGTACCTGGAGTTTTAGTCATGCAGAGATTTTGTGCCGGCTCTTCTCTGTGCTACAGCAAGAAACATTTCAAAGTGACTGGAGGGTGTTTGTTTTGGTTGCATTTGTATGTATCTATGATTGTAAGCAGCTTCGAGTGCCTCTTCCTTGGTGGGAAGTCGGATACAGCTTGAATAAATAAGTGTTCCTTCTTGTGCTATAATTTACTGGCTACAATGAATTGCAAAGTCTAGTTCTGCATATATAGTGAGAATATATTCTTCAATCTCAGCACCTTTTTTTTCAGCCATGCCTTTAAGTCCACTCTCAGGTTGCCACCAAATGCACCTCTGAAGAAGTAGCATATGAAGGGCCCCCTCCAAAGTTCTACTCTAGGCCAGTCCATATGGGTGAAGGCAGCCTTTCAGGATAAACTAGAGTATATGACCTTCTATGTAAGGGCTGCAAAGCAGCAGGTGGAGGCAAACATATTGAAACAATAATAACAGCAATGGCCTCATGGCATTTATAGCTACAAGCTAGCCGGGCATTAGCAAATGTTCTGCCAACCTGATGCCAGCTTCTGCGTGATTCTCTACTTCATTCTCTTCCGCTGTGCCCATGATGCTCTCCTGCAGCTGCAGAGAGGAGTGCCAGCTTGTGTGTCTTATCAGTCATTTTCAATCTCTAGGCATTCGTCCAATCAGTGCCTGTACAGCAAAGCTCCTCGTCTTGCACAAACCTTCCTCTGCACAGCCCAAACATGTTGAAATATCACCTAGCTGGGCAGATAAATCACCACTAACAGTGATGTCTCAGTTAAGTCTCAGTTAATCACTGGCCCTCATCCTATCCATTACTGTGAGCAAGTACCGATTCAGAACATCCACTTCCTTAACTGGAATAGATGAGGAGAAGTGTTATAACTGGGTTTCTGGATAATCTCACTTGGCACTTTCATGTAGAAGTTGATCAACACTGGAGATAGTGTAGAGTCCTGTGGTATCTGGGCTTTTACAAGAATACCAGCAAGAAAATATCCCAGAGCCCTTTGGCATCCAGTAGAAACCATTTGTCTCTGAAGGTGGAGCATTTTAAAAGGTTCTTCACTCTTGAAGAGAGGATAAGTTGGTGGGAGTCTGAACTTCAATAGGAAATGATCTGAAAGTGAGAGATATAAATTCCCACACTTTCAGATCACTATCCCTGCCCTATGAGGAAATCCAAATCAAGTATGGTTATCATGGGGTCCATGAAATCCTGAACCAGCCCAGATCCAGTAGCTTTGGCTGGGAACTAGAACCATTATTTTATGTGTCTACAAAACTGAATCCAAGCCACCTCATCAGTTTAGGTAGGGACACTGAAGAATAGCAAGATGTGGAATCTTTAATCTGTGTAAGGTACCTAATAATACAAGGTCCAAACACTCAAGTGACACTTGAGTGGACAAGAAGCCTACAGAGGGAGATTGAATTCCCACAGACCAGAGCAAATACCATTCCATTCATGTGCTCTCCCATCACATGATTACGTGATCATGTGGCAGGAGAGCACAGCTGGGAAAGAATGCATTCCAGACAGTCAGAAACAGGTTGGAGAGAAAACCAGAAAGAAGGATAGGTATACAATGACTAGTCTCTATTCTCTTCAATTGCCCTGTAAATCCCCAATGTCATACCTACCCCTACCCATCTCTCTACTGATAAGGCATCCCCTTTCCCCACCTAGATTATAGAAACATAGAAACAAAGTAAGTCAGAAGGGGTCTCCTAGGTCATCTACCCTGACCCTCTGACTCCAGCCAGCTCCACTCATGCAATCTCCCACATGTGGTTGCCCAATCTGTCCTTGAACACCCTCACTGCTCATTGATAGGGCCTCAACAACCTTCCTTGGAAGCCCATCCCATATCCTAGGGGTCCTAACCATCAGGAAGTACTTCCTGGCATCCAACCTGAAGCCTGGTTCCTTGAGCTTTGCCCCATTGGAATGCATCCTGCTCTCTACAGAAGAACAGGTCACAACCCTCCTCCACATACCTATAAGTTACTAAAAGATCCCCTCAGAGTCTCCTCCAGGCTGAAAAGACCCAGTTCCCTCAACCTCTGCTCATATGTCATCCCTCCCAACTCAGCTAACAGTCTTGTGATGCTATGCTAAACCGATTCTAACCTAGCTATGTCTCTCCTATAATGGAGCCCAAAACTGGACACAGTACTCCAGTTGTGGCACACCAGAGTCGTGTAGAACAATATCAACACCTCCCAAGATCTGGAAGCCACACTTCTGGATATACATCCAAAGGTGGTGTTTGCCTTCTTAACTGCAGTGTCACTGCTATTCAGACTGCTCTCAACAGTACCCCAAGATCCCTTTTGGGATCTTCAGCCACTTTTCCCCCATCCTGTACCTGTGGCACTTACTCCTGTGTCCCAAGTGCAAGACCTTGCACTTATACACATTGAATGCCATTGTCCTGCACCCACTTCCAAATATATTATGTAATACATTTCCCAGGAACATTTCAAAATAACAGTATAAAGCAGAGAGCACTGTCCCTTAATGCAACAGCTACAGAGGAGCAAGTGAATGTCTGCAATTGCTCCTTTGTTCTCCAAGATATGGCCTCTGATAGTGTATTGAGTTAATTAGAGATGAATAGCCCCTTCTGCTCATGCTGAGGAATCATGCCTGTCAGGAATAGCCCTTGCATACCTGCAAGGGAAGGCAGAAGGAAACAGCTTCAGCTAGGTGTCCCAGCCTGTAAAACAGGTCTTTCCTCCAACCAGCTGCACCCTAAATTATTTATTTATTTATTTATTTATTTAAAGTTTTTATATGCCATCCCCATTGCTACATAACCTCAGGATGGTTCACATCAACAAATAAATAAAACAATACAATTACAATTAAAACTTGGAAACACACTGGCTGCATAATTAAAACTATAAATATTAAAGATTATTAAAATACTGTTTGAATAAAAAAGTCTTGGCCTGGTGCCAAAAAACAAATAACGACAGCGCCAGGCGGACCTCTCTGGGGATTGCATTCCACAGATGGGGCGCCACCGCAGACATGCAGCTTCTGGCGAGAGCAGACTTTAAATATCTGCAGGTAGGGAGGAAGGGGAAAGGCAGCTTCACTCAGATGTCTGATTAAAAATAATAAACCCTGATTAAAAATAATAGTATTTGAACATGTCGCAGTTGTGTTTTCTCTTGTGGTTCAGATGCAGAAGACATAAAATTGGAAATAAGCACTGCTTGGTTTAGAAAGGAACAATAGTTTATTTAATAAGAAGAATAAAATGTGCATCCATAGCCATAATCATGTACATGACTGGCTTATCTTCTACTGTCCATGCAATGTTTTCTTCAAATTTAGCAGAAATGATTCTATACTGACCAGTGTCAGCTCCTTTGACCCTGGCAGGCACATGGCAGCCCAGCTGTTCACCCTAGGCCTGTTTGTTGCTGTCCTAATCACCTGCCATTCCCTGAGTGGTCCTTTGGAGCAGGGTCCTGGACTTTGGCTCCAAGATTCAGCCCTAGCTGCATTGGTAGGAGTAAAGTTCATTTAAATCACTGGATAAGTAGAGAAATGTACTGTGAATCAAGTATTATTTACATGCATGTTCTGAATGCAAGGGAGAATGGAGAAGAGGGCTACCTCAACAGGAAGCAAACATCCCTTATACTTGGTATAATTCCTACCCCACAGTCTAAATATAATTGTTACATACCCAGGGCAAAGTAACAAGATGTTCCTCTGCCAAACACATACCATAAGCCCATGTCTCACGAGACATAAAGAACTTGGATTTTCTACATTTCTGAAACTACAAGATTGTTCACAGTGGTACTTTTCTATCAGCCCCCAAAATAACACAGCCTTTTGTTTGTTTGTTTGTTTGTTTGTTTGTTTGTTTGCAGTTTAACATAACATTGAGTTTTTGGAAGAGCCCTAAAAAGCTTGCTCATTATTTTTGGTTTAAATAAAAATCTTGTTAGTGCTCTATTTTTTCCCCTAATGTACTGATGTGACATTTTTAAAAAGGGGTAAAGTAGGCTGCTTTGCACAACACACAGCTCCCCTGGGAATTTTACCCACACACTGTGGATAAATGCCCCATGCATGGGGGTGGAGGGGGCTGTGTCCCTCCAATTCTCCTTTCTGCAGTATCCCAGTGTCCCAGTGAGCCATTTTCTGTGGGCTGTGGTTTGATTTTATCTGGGGTTTTTTCCAGATTGCAAAAGCCACCATGAGAATCCTGTTGCAGAAAATCTGAAAGGTGTCCTCTCCCTAAGAATTCCCAGCAGTACTTCAGGGGAATGTCTATGTTTACCCAGTATTTTTTAAGTAAAGTCCAATACTGAGCATGAGCAAGTGTATTCAACATTGGAGTCTTTTTGTTTGATTTTTTAAACAAAAACTTTGGCTGTCATTTAAAGGGACCGGGTTGTTTAATCCCATTGGGATTAGTCACCTTAGTGCAACATGGACAGGTAAATCATGGGCAGGTGGAGGCATGCTGTCCAAATCCAGCAGGTGCCTAAACTGCCAGCACCAGTACCTCTGATTGTGCTGTCAAATGGGATGACAAGGCTCCAGGAGAATATGGTTCATGGAAGGGGAGTTTTTCTCCCGCTTCACAGTGTAATGTCCTTATTTGGGAGAGATCTATGTTCCTGGTGTTCCTCAGGTGCTCCTCCTGCTCTTGAAAGGGAACACTCCTAATCTTGGGGAAACTGTCCTGCTGGAAGGCAGACAAGCATTGTACATGCTAATGCAAGTAACTCCCCCCGCCCTCTCTCTCACACTCACACACAGAGTAGAAGAATTTCCTACCATTTTGCCACTTCCTGAGGTCCTGTCAAATTGGGGTAAATGGCAAAACTGAGAAGACAGTTGGGACTTCCCAGAACCCTCCAAAGGCCCTGGGGTGCCTGCACAGAAGAGAAATTGAGGGGGCATACCTGCAAACACTCTTTCTTGCAGGTTCTTGGTTTCTGATGTGACAGGCTGCCATTGTGCTTTTGGGATATCCAGACTTGCGAAAGTAAGGCCAAGCCAAGTCGCATGAACACCCTTCCAAACTGTGAAAATTCTGCTGCACAGGGTGCATTTCCCTTAGTTTTATTTTTCAACAATTCTAAAATAAAATAGTTAACAGGTAGGTACTATGAAACAATTTGGCATGAACTCTGTGGCTGGGTACAAATGACATGGTAGGACCCAATGGATTTTACAATTGTTGGTTTCTGATGTCATCTGAACCCCATCATGGTGTTTTAGCATGGTACATTTGGTCTTTCAAAACTGCAAACAGAAACAAAGGTCAATTCTATAGTTTCTCCATACCACGATGGCTTGTTCTATTGTCTAAATCAAGCCATCACAGTATGAAGATCAGAGCCAGAGAGCTGCTTGGCAAGAGTGGTTGCATTACAAAGACTGCTTGACAGTCATGAGAAACCTAAGGTGGCTTGTGCTCATGCTTGTCAAAGAAAGAAGCCTTATTTCTCCCCACAGTGTCTTCTGGGATACCACCTGGAGGGGGAAGAGATTTACTGTCATGACCCTTTTCATCTGACCAGTAAGTTGAAGAAAAACATGCAAAGCACAGTAACCACACAGGGTTGCTTGTCATGACATGTAAACCCAGACAATTTATTTCTCATTTATATGTGTGTTTCCATACTTCATGTAGGGTGTTGGAAAGGAGATGCTTCTGTTTTGGTGCATGTGAAGATCTTTATGTCGCCTTTAGGAGAACCTGAAGCCATCCGTATTCAAAGATACTTCTGTTTTCCCTCTCCTGATGTTCTGCTGCACCCAGAGGCAGCCAGGGGAGACGTTGCATGGGGATGAACGTGTCTGATGAGGGAATTTGCATGTGGTGTGGGGGGGAGAGAACTTGCCAGTAGACAGTTTGAAATGCTGAGGGTCTGTTTACATCCCTTTTTTTCTGTGAGTTATGGGGAAAGGATCATCTTGTTAGGTTTTGTAACTCAAACTGTTTAGTAAACTGGTTAACGCAAGTGTAATGTTGGCATTATTGGTGTTCCATATTGCATATGTTCCTACTGCGATGTCTTGCTCATATTTACATTTCTGTCATGGTTCCAAGGAACTGTAGTTGAGTTAATGCTGTATGTAATGTATAAGAATGATGAGCACTGTGTTTGTTTTTGTAAACTGTTTTTAGAACAATATATTGTGGAAAATGTAGTATACAAAGTAATCAACTAAATAGTATACTAACTAAACAGATGTATCCACTTTAAAGCCTGAGAGAGACTGTGTGTAGGTAGAAATTTGGTTAGTTTCACTGCACCACATGAAAGTAACTGTGACATTCTCAGGGTAGGTGGGATATGCTTGTCATGTGTGGTTAATAAGATCAAGCCACAAGAGGGAAAGTATAAACTAACTGAAGACAGAAGGAAGCAGGTGGAGGAAAGATGAGAAATCAAGTAGTGCCGTATTTGAAACACTACACAGGAAATGTTTGTTTTGGAAAGAATGGAGGTGATGGAACTATATATGAGATTGTGCCTCCCTTGTGATGATCCAACTACCTCTTGTTTAAGGCCATGCTGGAAATTATTTAGCTTTCTGAAATTGCTCAGAAAGATTAAAATAAGTCTGAGAGGCATTCTCTTTAACAATTTATCACAAGTGGTAAACAGAAGGGAAAATATAATTCCCTGTTTCCAGAAAGAGAAATCTGGAGGGGAAAATATTTTGATGCACCTGGATCAATGGATGGAAAAATCCCAGAAAGAACTGTCAGAAAGACTACTGAGTCAACAGGTAGTACAGGACATCTTTGTAAGAGAAATATGCCTAAAAGGGCTAATGGCTCCTTTGACAGTTGAGCAGATGCCCAGTGCAACCTTCAGGGTGACATAGCTAACTAAATATGATTTCACAGAAATTGCCTTTGAATGTGTAGTGGCAATGACCAGGTGGCCTAGAGAATATCATCTCATTTAACAGGGCCCACCAAGCAGCATGTACTTCATAATGTTGATGTCTTAGACTATGGAAAAATAAAACTGTTCATTTTGGATAAATATCAAATAACTGGGAAATTTTCAGACAGGCATTTAAGATCTAAAGAAAAGGCCTCCTCACTCCCATGAAAATGACAACACACTAGAAGAACTGGTATGAAAATGGTTAAAACCAGCAGAACCAGATGGGTTGGCTATGATGGTTAACATTGTAATCACACAATTCTTACAAGTAAATCTGGGGCTGCATATTGCTGCCCATTCATGGACAATTATCTAGCAGTGGAAATATCTTTTTCAGTCTAGAAAAGACAATAGACAACTGGCTGGTAATAGTAAAGAACAAAACAAATCCTTGTTGAGAGAAATGACCCAAAGCTCTTGATCCTGCATAGGAATGTTAAATCAGATATAATATTTCTCCCACATGAAAGTCTTGTATGACCAAAGGAAGTTAAAATAACACAGGTATCTCAAGTCAAGAAACAGAAAAGGAAAGAGTCGTAACAGAGAGCCCCTAATGTGGGACAAAACAGGGCAAAGTTTTACTTTGTCAAAGAAAACAGCTTGTGATAGGATATGGTTAGCTGGAATCTGCATCACAGGCTAGCTAGCTGAGATAAATGAAGACACCCCCACCCCTTTGTAAGCGAAGGTTTGGTGATGCAGATAAACAGTAAAGGCCCTGCCGGATACTAGAAGCACTTTATAAAAGTGAGGATACTTTAGTGGTACCAGGACCCTCAGACCTGCCTGGTGATGTACCATTAGGAAGAGACTTCCCTTACTGGAAACAAGTATTTGGAAAATACTGTAGCCACATTTAGTTTTTATCATGGTGTGCATTTTGTTCTTTGTTCCAAGCCTTTAGGTGCTTGGAAAATCACTAATGAGCACTGATCTCTCTTTTTCCCCTTAGGAAAAAAGGAATTTTAACAGCTTCGATAAGAAGCTCTTAAGTCTCTGGATGTCTTTAAAAAGAGAAGGAGATTGAGAGGGAAATTGTGGTTTTGGGCTGGGACATGGAGACGTATAAAATGAAGTTCCTACTACCATGTGATATGAATCAGCCTTTAAAAATGGTGTGCAGTAGCTAGGCCAGCCCCAAACTAGAGGATGAAATTTACAAGGACATTGACTAGAAAAGGATATCAGTATGCTCAGTTAAATATCTGAAAGGTATTCTTTCACTAGAGCAAAATTTTACAGGAAATAAAAAGTCATAAGGGCCCTGAACTTTAATTCCATGTGCTCGTCTGATGCAGGTAGAAGGGATTTTCCTCAGTAGCCTGCAACCCAGTGGACCAAGTCCAGTGCAAAAACAGTGCTGATGCAGAGACTAAGGTGATGACAAATAAAGACACCACAAAGATATCTGAGAGAGAAGGGGAGAGCAAGAAGCCATGGAATGGGTGATCATCCGTAAATGTGAGTTGTAATGTGAGTTGTAACCCTGTAACCATCATCAGTGTGGCTTATTGCAACGTTTTAATCAGCCCTCTGAGTGATTCTTGCAATGACTCAACAGGTCTCAAGGCTGGTATGCAGCAACAGGCTCATATTGCAGACATTTGGCCAAAAATGTTACCAGATGCCACTCTTGCTATCCAGCATGCTCATATTTTACTACATTTTACCCTTGCCTTTGCAACATGCATTTTAGCAACACCATTAGAAACCGAATTGCTTGATCTAGAATTTCAGTGCTGTTCTTGTGCCTTTCTTCCATCATTAACTGGGGATGAAGCTGGGGATGAAGATGTCTATTATCTTTGCCTCAAAATGGGATCAGTGCTGATCAGTCACCAGGAAGCTACTTCAAAACAAACCAAAAATCCATTCAGTTGCATGAAATGCCCTATTTAATATGATTGGTCAGAAGCTGCAAATGCTTCCCAAGCCAACATGCCTTGAATGTATGGTGAAGAATAGTATTGAAGGAAGGCAAGCACTGTGCTTTGTATCTTGGAGCTAATCTTCAGCCTTCCATGTTAGGAGGGCAGCTTTTGCCCAGCATTCTTCCCCCTGCCCCTGGTGGAGAAGGATATAAAGGCATGGAAGAGAAAGGAAGTGACCTTCACTCTCACTATGACTATCATTATGTATAAACCTAAGAAGTTCAGCAAGCAAGCAATCCCAATTTTAAGGATGGTACTAGGGTACTACTGCTTCCATTTATTTTCTGTGTTGTAACTCTTCAAACTTTTGATCAAATTTCAAACAAGTACGGGTTTGTTTATTGTATTTATTATATTTATATTCCACATTCCTTTTTCCTGTGGCTTACATAATCCGGCTCCTCCTCCTCTCCATTTCATCCTCACAACAACCCTGTGAAATAATTAGACTGAGAGTCTGTGACTGGCCCAAGGTCACCCAGTGAGCTTCATGGTTGGAACAGGGACTAGAATCCAGATTTCCTGAGTCCCAATCTAGTGCTCTAACCATTACACTACACTGACCCTCAGTTACCTATATATTTTCTGACTAAGAGAGAGAGAGAGAGAGAGAGAATCATATGCACCTGCATACTTTCTTGTATATGTTAGATACTTTTTATGTTTACTCTTTCATTTGGTATTGAGCTTCCACATAATTGGCATAAGTAGATCAGTTATAAACCCAGTCCCCCAGTTATGAATGTCCAAGTTAAGAACAACCTCTATTTATGAACAAGCAAACTCAGAATTTCTGTCAAGCAGCAAGCTGGTGCCCACAGGCAGCATGCAATGAATGCAGGCAGCATGGAGAGGGAAGAACGAAGGGTAGAATAGGAAGAGAGGAAGGAAGTGAGGAAAGAGGTAAAAAGGGGGGAAAGTGGTGAGGGGCACTGGACAGCAGTGAAGTCAGAACTAGAAAGCAGTAACCCCCCCCCCCCCAGCAGCACTAGCAAGCCTTGACACTCCAGCAGCAGATCCATCCTCTCCAATACCAGGCCTATCTCCATCATCATCCAGTTAATGTTAGGCTTAAAATTAGCCCAAGAAGTGTTAACCTTTAATAATTTCTTTACTATTTTTTCTACCTATCTTTCTATCTAAACTGTTTTAAGAACTGTACTGTACACACATACATATTCTCTCTTCAGTACCTGTAGTTACTTTATCATTACTATATTGTTAGCATTGTGAAAATGCTGTATTTGTTTAAGATGTTTTAGTGTATAAGAAAGTGTTTATTGTTTTATATGCTTTTTATATATGTGATCAACTTACATACAAATTTGACTTTAAAATTATCTCAGGAATGGAACTCATTCTTAACCCAGTGGATGGGTATAGTTTCTTCAGCATTCGTAATTATTATAAGAATTACATTCGTAATTACACTCATTTTGTTGCTTTTAATTTGGAAACAAATAAGGAAATAAAATTTCATGGAAAAAAAGAAACTGAACTGCTTGACCTAGTCTTATGTGGTTGTTCTCAGTTCAACTCCCTGTTCCTTTTCTCTACTTTTGCTGAACGTGGGGACAATACGGCTGGCTTGTCTCAAATTGGAATCCTTAGGGTTCGGTCAAAGGAGAACTACTTTGTAGTTCAGATCTCAGTTCTGTAACAAAACTGAAAAGAGCCGCAGCTGCTTAACAGCCAATGAACACCTGTGCAGAAAAACACAGAAGACTAATTTTCAATTGTGTTGCCCTGAAGAGACAATGATAATGAATACATACAGATGGGTGGATTTTGGAAGTTCTTAGAACAAGCTACTGAGTTAAAATAGTGTTTTTTTCCATGATGGTATATCATTGTCATTGTATGTTGCACTGTGGATTATCCCGATGTGTGTGCAGGCATGTGCACACGCATTTACTTTTGCACTCATGATCTTAAAGTCACCTGATTTTCTCTGTAATGAGACTTATTGGTGGAACAGGAGAATGTGGGCTAAACAGATGCTTCTGTACAGCTATGTGAATTGCCTCTCCCCTGCTTTGCACTCATACAGTTACAGTCACTTGGGTTGTTGCTAGAACAAAAGCTATGGTCCCAAAGACACGCTTTTATGATGATGTTCATTATATGCAAAAAAGTTACCAGTGATTGCTCCCTTAAAACTTCAGCAACTTCAGTGTGATTTCTTAAGGAATCATCACACTCTTTTACTATAGCATAATTCAAACACTCCTCCAGAGTCTTTAGCATGGCCAAGTTCAGTAGACTGAGGGAATCCAAACAGAAGCCAGCAGCAAAATATTAAAATCCAAGGTTTTAATCCATAGCAGGATCCCATTAATGGGAGTCAGGGTGTGATATAGTACAGGGGACCTGCAAAGGAATGTCCAGGATCTAGCAGAATCCTAATAAACTTGGTTTTGCCTCCATGCTAGCTTTCATGCAGGGCTAGAGCAACTAGAGAGCCTCACTCAACCTAATTATACAAGGAAATGGCCTGAAGGCCTGAATTTTATCGGGCTAGTTGCTTTTACTTTTGCCTCTTCAACAAATGCCATCCCATAGGAGAAAGCTTGGACATGCTCCTTTTTTCCTGCTCAGTTATCAAGGAATGTTCTTCAAACACTTTTCCCATGGCTGGATCTGGTGATGCTTGAGAACAAGCAGGTTCCTCCCTATCCTTGTCTACTATGAAACTGGGTAGAGATGATTTCCCAGTGCCCTTCCAATCCATTTCATGACCAAGTCTTAAAACACCTTCTAATAACTCAGAATCTGCAACATCAGGTGAAAGCATGAGGAGGGTAGGTTTGGATCTTCACAATACTTGCTACTCAGAAGACTGCTTTTCTGTGTGACTGTAGGGGTATTATTATTAGCATTATCATTTTCACTGTGGCTGAGTAGAAATGGTTTTGTGCCAGTGCTTGTAAACTTCATGTGCCTCAGTTTTTACTTTTTGTGGCATGGATTGCTGGTTGTTTTAGGCTGAAAAGGCTGCTGCACCACAGGTGGCCCTGCTCTCTGCTCCACTGGTTTCCATTCTGCTGATATTTTCAGCAAAGGACCACATATCACCACCACCACCAGGGCAAATTCATTTATATACCACTTTAGAAAGGTAAGATTGCAATCAAAATTTTGCTAAACACCACAAAATAGCCACCTTTAGGGTTGGATATAAAACTTTAAGTAACAAACATTTGCCTAACAATTACTAAGTCAAATCGACTAAGGAGTCAGTCATAGAAGATAGGTTACAATTTTTTAAAGATTCCGTTTAAGCTGATTATCCAAAGCAGCATTGTTAAAATAACATACCAGAAATAAGAACATGACATGGAATAAGACGACACATTATATTATATAGTACATTAAGTATAATTAGTCATTCTTCCTATAGTGATGAAATCGTTCCAACAGTGCTCTCCCAATGCTTCCTGGTCGTGTCTGGTGTTTGTCTATTAAAGCCTGTAAAGCAAGCTTTGCCTGTTACAAGAAGAAAAAAAATCATGTAAAGGAAAGATGAACTCTACCCCACTTCTCTACAAGGAAGGCAGGGAATAAACCAGCACCCCAGCTCATTAACTACAGCTCAGAGTAGGGGAGCCTCGAGTCTCATGGATATAAAGGATGACTGGCCATGAGCTCCCACTCTTTTCTTGTCCCATGTCCCCCAGTCCAAAATCAGTTTCAGTAAGGTTCACCCAATGGCACTGAAATTAGCTCTATGTTACTTGGAAAAGACACACCCAGACAAATCTAGAGATACAAAGGAAATTTATTACAATAGAATGGAGGAGGGGGACATGGAAATTTAATAGAGTAGGGACCAGATAGGAGTGCCAAGCATATTTGGCTGAATTGTGCTTTATATAATGTGGCAGAGGCTGAATGATCACAGGATGCTACATATTTGGTTTACAGTGAATGGTTTTTGCAGCCTGTCGTGTGGTAGGGTATTCTGTGTGAATTAAGACCCAGCAGACACTGGCATCATCCTCATCAGGGGGCTTGTAGATCCATTTTGATGAACAGGCCCCATGTCCCTTTAAACTAATTTGCCTTTATCTTTAAAATTAAACTTTGGAAACTGTCATTATTATTTTACTGGTGAAAATCAGTATAAATAAAACGTAATGACATCCTGAGGTAGAGTAAATATTGCTGAGATTTATACTCTAAGAAAGAAATCAGTATACCTTTTTGGCCAGCTCTTCAGCAGTTATATTTGGATCATGTGGAATGGGCTCTCCTATATATGTTGTCCATTTGACAGGAAATCCACCATATATAGGAACCACTGGTATTCGAAGATTTTCATACATTTCTTTCAGTGCCCCTGTATAAAAAGTAAAGAAAGGTGATGTACTAAGATACATAAAGCAGTTTTCAGATTGGTAAGAATCTAATATGAAATTACATCTGCAAATTGAAGTCCTAATGTGCATTTGTTTGTGTGTGTGTGTGTGTGTGCGCGCGCATGCACATACAATATAAGAATGAATTTATCCTGCAGACCTTTGTTTTAACAGGCAAACTGTGATGCAACATCACCATATTTGCTACTTTCCCACCCCTGTTCCAGAATATTCTAGATCAAAAGGCTGCCATTTGAAGGGGTGCTAAAATGTTAAACATGCTGACAAAACATGATTGGCTGCTGAATGTTTATATCTGTCCTACTTTCTGCAAGTCCATCAAACCACCAAGCTGTTGGAGGCAAGAGCTGGTGGCTCAGCCCGAGGTATGAGAGCCAAAGGGCTCCTGAAAACAGGCTTATGGAAACAGACTTGGGGCAAAATGATGCAGCTTCCCCCTCAATAGCCCAGGAACCCAATAATTTGGTGGCTAGATCAGCTACAGAGATGTGATGCCTGTGTGTACAACCTGGCCTCTGTCCCTCATTGTCCACTAGATCAAATGCCTGCCACTTGCAAGGATGATAAAATCCTGGGCATGCTGATAGAGTCACTTAATACTGTACTATGCATTATTAGGGAAAGTTGGTCGCAAGACATATCATCCAACACACTTTTTCCAGGCTAATGCCTTCCAGAGCTGTTATCCTACAATACCCATCATACCCAGATGGTAATGCTATGGCTGGGGTCATGGACATTTTAGTCCAACACATCTACAAGGCTTCAGGTTGGGAAGGGTTGATCTCGTGCTTACTTATACCCTGATGAAAATGTTGGTTGAAAGAGAAGCATGCAAAGGTTAGAGCCTAGCTTTTCCAGAGTTTATATCCCTCACCTTCACCACTGGCATTCTCAGAACAGCAAGCAATAGAAAACTGAACAGAACACTACAATCTACAGTCCACTTAATAAAGATGTAGGAAATTAATTCTGATGCCGTACTAGCAGAAGTCTGCAGGCACAATGGAATGTTCTGCCTCCTCTGTACTGCCGGAAAACCTGCTCTAGGGGGGTTCCAGACTTCTAGTTCAGGGTTTGAATGTAGTCAGGGGGAACAATCATCATCCTTCTTCTGGTTCCACTCCTAAAATTGCTTCCAGTAGCACAAAAACATTTTAACCAATTTCTATAGCTGTTAGCTTAAAATAAATAAGTGTACGTGAACCAGATTGTGATGGACAACATTAGGCCAAAGGGAAAAGAATCTCTGTAAATTTACCATTTTGAAAATGAAGACAAAAGCCCTTTGACATCTTTAGTGCTCAACATTATTCAACAGGCCAGTGTGGTTAATGCTGTAGATCTATGTCTCATTTAAAAAAAAACCCAAACAATTTAGGAAATTAGTAAAACAAATAGAATATCCATCTTACCTATTTTTCCAAGCGTCCTATATCCCTCACGATTATTCTGTGTGAACATGGGAATTATGGGCTAAGTAAAGAGAAAAACATTTTGAGAACATGAGCAAAATACCAACCTGATTTTAATTAGACTACTTCATACTTGGAGAGTAAAACAATTAATTGATTAGGACTATTTGGTCTGTTCTTAGTTATTGGAATCAGACTCCACACATGTGCATGCATGAGCAATTTTTAAAAGGAAGCTGCCATACTGGGAAAGGATGTTCTTGCTGCAGCTGCACTTGTGTCAGACTCTGGGCAACTCTGGGGCTCCATATGATGGTCACAACCAGAATGGCCCCCACAGGAATGGCAGGATCAGTCCCAGATGATCCTGCCATTCTTGCTGGGGCTCTCAGCCTCCTGGTAGGTACCAGCTGGCTGTTATGGAGGAAGAGCCATGTAAAAGCAAGCTCTTTCCTCCATTGCAATATAGGTCTTTCTGCTTCCTGTAGTGTGGTCTACCCACAGCATGTAACCTGCCAATTGCTTGTGCCAATTCTGACTTGCTTATTGCAGTTTCTGCCATTCCTGAATCCCTCCTTGCTTATTCTGCCCCAAGTATCTGTTCTCTGCTCTGTTTTTCTTCCTGATTCTTGATCTCTGCCTCGCTCATGACCATGCTCCTGTCGTTTTCTAATAGGCACTCCTGGTTCAGGACTTTGGCCTGTTTCTTGACCATGTTTTGCCCCTGACCCAACTACTAAAGTGGTGCCTCAGCTCACGAATGCCTTGTTTCACAACCAAATCAGATCATGAACAAAAATTTCATGAAAATTTTGACTTGGGTTGTGAACTCCGCATTGGGTGGCAACCAAGATTGTGGCCATCTCCCCACCTGTCCAAGTGGGGAGATGGCCATGATTGCAATTGCGTTTGTGCAGGGAAGACATGCATGATCAGGCAAGATGGGCGTAATCTCGGCCATCTCCCCCCTTCCCAAGCAGCACGATCGCGGCCATCTCCCCACCCCATCACCCCGAGTGGGGAGATGGCCATGTTCGCAGTTGCGTTCATGTAGGGAAGACACAGAGGAGCTGACGACAGAAGAACTTGCTGAACTCCAGAGTGAGCAGCAGAAGGCACTTGCTGAGGAGGATCCCTCTGAGGAAGAGGAAGACAGGGAGGAGGTTAGCAGTGATGTGATACAATCCATTATGAAAACATGGAATGAGTGCCAGGATTTCTTTGAGAAGCACCACCCCAACGTAACTGTAACGAACAGAGTGTTGAATCTGATGAACGATAATGTGGTCTCTCATTTCCGAAGGGTTATGCAGCACAGGAAAAAAACAAGTAACTATAGACAGATTTTTCACCAAAATTGACCCTGCAGCTAAGAGACAAAGAAGAGAGGAAACCCCTGAAAGAGATCTCCCCAATGTCCTTATGGAGGGGGCTCTCCCTCAAAACAATAGCCTTCCCCCACCTAGGTTAGTGTTCTCCACTGTACTGTACTGTACTTTGTTGTTTGTCACTTTGTTTCAAATTTTTCTGATAAAAATAGTTACAGAACAGATTGACCTTATTTACATTGAACAATATGGGGAAATTTGACTTGGGTCACAACCAATTTGGCTCATAACCAGAGTTGTGGAACGGATTAAGTTTGTGAGCCAAGGTACCACTGTAGTATTTAGACTGCAGTGCCTTAATTTCTGCTGCCTGGGTCCTGGTGCCTCTGTCTTGAGTCCCGCTATCCATGTCCTGGACCCTGACAAGCTGCTGCTCCTGAAAACAAAATGGCTTGTCAAAGGTTTCTGTCTTTGTTTTAAAGGAGGTACTTCAGCACGCAGCTGTCCAATTATTCTGATCCCATACTTCTTTAATTAGCAATGTATCCATGGTAACCATTAGGTGACAAGCTGCATCTACTATGGGAAGCAGTTTGTGCTGATGCCCATAGCAGTGTCCCAGGTGCCCATGGGTCCAAACACTTTGGAGACCCCTGTTGCAGTACATGTGCACCTTGCACTTTATGCTGTCCCCTGCCTCTGCCCCCTTCTTGATCCCTCTATCCCGAATCTGTTAGCTGCAAAAAGAACACATTCCTGTTGATATGCCTGCTCCACCTATGCATGCAACCAATATCTTCAGTTCCATTTTGGCTAACAAGTGGGATAGAAATTTAATAAATACATAAATACATACATACATTTTCGAACTTAAGATTCAAATAAGGTGGGGGGTTAGGATGAGCTGCAGTTCATTTTTATTGATGCATCTTTTAGGCTGCAATCTTATACCTACTTAATTAAAGGTAAAGGTAAAGGTTTCCCCTTGACATTAAGTCCAGTCATGCCTGACTCTAGGGGGCGGTGCTCATCTCCATTTCCTAGCCAAGGGAGCCAGTGTTTGTCTACAGACAATCTCCGTGGTCATGTGGCCAGCATGACTAAACACCAAGGTACATGGAATGCTGTTACCTGCCCACCAAAGTGGTACCTTTTTTTCTACTTGCATTTGCATGCCTTTGAACTGCAAGGTTGGCAGGAGCTGGGAAGGAGCAACAGGAACTCACCCCATTGTGCAGATTCGAACTGGCACCCTTTTGATCAACCAGCCCAGCAGCACAGCGGTTTAAACCACTGCGCCACCTGCATCCCTACCCACCTAATTACAGGTTATTTATTTATTATGTTTATTTCTTGCCTCTTTTCCTGCAAGGAACTCAAGATGGCTTACATCCTCCTCCTCTCAATCTTATCCTCACTACAACCTGCTGAGGCTGACTGTCAGTGACTGGCCCAAAGTCATCAAGGGAACTTTGTGATCAAGTGGAGAATAGGAACCAGGTATTCTGTGCAATGCTAACCACTAAACTACACTGGCTCTCAGTGGTAGGGTTCACACATCAAAATAAGCAACTGTGCTTAGCCCACATTGTGTTTTTTCTGTAACATACCCATCGGATGATCAGGCTCCTCCCTCCCTCCTCCCCTCTCAGTCTTCCATGTGATCTCCCAGGAGACACCACAGGAAGGAATGAGAGTTCTCCTTTTGAGAACTGCAATTATGAGCTGGGCTCAGCTTGCTGGGCCTTTCAAGCAGTCTTTCTTGCAGTAACAGGGCTTATGTCCTGAAGTGCCGCAGAAAGGACAAGGGAGCTGATGGGGCACCCTTACTTTCTGTCCAGAGGTGACTGCTGGAGTAGGAGGGGAATGCCTGATTCATGCTCAGGCAAAAAGGGGCAAAAACAGCTGGTCACCATGCATCAGAGACGACAGCACAGAACAGCAACAAAGGCATGTAAAGGATTGCTCTCTAACTTTATTTTATTTGTGGGTGGGAGTGGGAGGTGGGGTGCCTTTATTTGATTTGTGGTGGCCGCTGCATTGCCATTTTGTGACTTTCATTCACAACACTTCCTTGGGATCACAAATGTGGTCATGGACACAGTTGGAGAACCCAGTATAAGAAAGTGACAGCTCTGCTCTCTAGCCTTCATAAAGAATGAGCCCGTAAACACAATGAAGGCTAGAGAAAGCAGACAGATCACGAAAGCAACTGTCTTACCACCACACTTTAAGAAGGAGTAGAATAAATTGGAACAAGTTTAGAGAAGTACAGCAAAGTTTTCTAGCAGACTAGAAACTAAGACCTATTTGGAAAGATGAAAGAAATGTGTATATTTACCTTTGAGAAAAGTAGAATGGGGAGGGGCATGATAGCATTTTTTCAAGTATCTTAAAATATGTTTTTAAGATGATAAATATGAGTATTAAGGGAGATATACTTTGATTGTCACAGGATATACTCACCACTTTTGCATCTATGGCAAGCTGAGCAAAACCTATACGTTTAGCCCATATCATTTTATAATTTTCATCACTAAAGAGGGCTTCTCGCGTTCCTCCTGGTGAAACACCCAACAAATTACATTTGAGAACAGAAAGACAAGCTTCCTTTGTACCAGTTATCATAGACAATTTCTCAAAAAGGATTTGATAACCTGTAAAAAAGCAGTAACATTATACAATCAGTAAATATGGCAGCCAAACATGTTGAATTAAAAGAATATTTGTTTCCTTTCAAACCAAATATATTTTCTTTGTAAAATCCCTTTTTATCCCTACTATTGGATTAAATAGTTTTATTTGTTTACATAAAGTTACTTTTTTACTACTTGGCATTTCAGGATTCCAGGTGGTTTACATAAAATTATATGATCCAGTCAAAAACTATTAGCAACAATAAAAACAATACATACTTTTTAAATATATTACAAGTTCAGTACACAGAGCAGCACCATAAACTCTTCCAAGTCAAGGAAAGCCTGAGCAAACAAGTGCATTTTAAAGACTGAAGGAAGACATTTAAAGATGGCTACAATTTCTTTTCTTCAGCCCCACATGGAAGAGCATTACAATGAGTGCAGGCATCTGTCAAGGAAGCTGTGTGGTCACATCCTATTAATTACCAATATAGCCTCCTCAGGAGGTCTCAGAGTATGATCTGGAGTATATAGGGGGAGGCAGCCAACTAGGTATCCTGAGTTGTTTGATATCAACAACAAAATCTTGAAAATGTCTCAATAGTTAAGAGGCAGTCAGTACAGTTCTTCTACAGTTCTTCTTCACAGGAGTAATATGTGTACAACCAAGGATTCAATTGAACATCCTCATTGCTGCATTATGCACTACAGATTCTGAACCAAGCACAAGGGTAGACTCACACAGAGAACTTTACAGTAGTCTAATTCTGAAGTTATCAGTGCACAAATCACTGTAGTTAGACACTCTCCAGCAGTACTGGCACGCCAACCAAAGCTGGGAATGGTTGGTCCAGATCACTGGAATACAGCATGTTGAACTCACCCTCCTGTATTAAGAGTTCAGGTTTGTGCTGTTTGTTTCCCAAACTCCAGGCATTAGTATATATACAGTGAAAACCATGTGCTTATACTCTAGCATTCTGTCTATACTTTTGGAAAACTATTATTGTGCTCTTAGACCTGCCTTTTCCATTGTGGTGCCTTTGTCCATTTTTACCACCAGGTATACCTCTCTCTCCCCTTTATGACGACGTTTAAAGCCCTCCTGATAAATTTCTTCATGCTGTGTCCATACACATTCTTTCCATTCCTTGTAAGGTGCAACCCATCCCTTGCCATCTTCCAGGAGGTGTAGTCCACGGTGTCAGAATCCAACTCTTGCATGTTTGCCTCACCTTTGAAGCCAGGCATTCATGAAGAGTATTCTTCTTTTCCCTTTTATTCCTCTTCCAGGAACTGAAAGGATGGAAGAGAAAACTGTCTGGGCCTTAAATTTATTGACTTTCTCCCCACAAGGCTTCAAAGTCTGACATGCTTTCTTCAAAATTCTGTATGCCAGTGTCATTTGTTCCCACATGAATAAAAAGGAAGGAATATGTATCAGTGAGCTTTATGAGACTTGGCAATTCTTCAGCTACATATCTAATCTGTCCTCCAAGGAGACAGCATACCTGATGAGTCCATGGCTCTTTATGGCATGTGTTTGTCCATTTCAGGCAGCAGGGAGTCTCCCCACATGGCACTCTTCTCTCACAACTCAGATTCGTCTTGTTCTTGCAGGCCTGGGCATCATTGCCACTACTTGACTAACCCTCAACCTCTTGCTTGGTGTTGAATGAGATGACTTCTAGTTTAAGCAAGGAAACAAGCATTGCACAGTCCTTGCAGGTCACCACCACTGGGGAGTCTTCTCAGTCCATAGTCTCTGTTGTCGTTTTTGATACGTTCTTTGATGATCTTATTGTAACAGCCTGTGCTTTTCCTGTCTTTCCTGAAGGTTAACAACAGAGTCTTCTTTACCTCCCGCTTACAACTCCATTGCCAGACTCCTATCAGCACTCCCAGTTCTGTCGTTTTAGTGCCAAATGTAGAGAAAGCTCCTAGACCAGTCAGGCCAGCTGCTTCTGCTCTGCTCTGCTCACCTGGGAGTCAGGACCAGAATGAATCTTCCTGCCCACACAGCTGCTGAAAGTAATGAGTTGACTTCCCTTCAATTGCAGCTCTCAGCAACACACGGTGAGCACATCCATTTGGAACAGACAGTCCCTGTGCTACTCCAGGCCACTCCCTCCTTTGCCTCTGCTTTTGTGTCCTCTTCCTCTGCAACTCTGCTGTGAAACTCCCATTAGCTCTCCTTCTTGGCTTCTCTTTGGGAGTTTGCTTCCTTGCTATTATAGTGTCCCTAGACCAGTTGGGCAGCTTCCTCTGCTCTGTTAGAAGTCAGGAACCAGAATAATTGGTGAAATATCCACATGATTTAATGAATTAACTGTATATTGTTCCTAGACTGCAAGCCTGCAGAAATGTGTACCACGTAAGGCAGACTGCAGTGCTTCAGGCATTTAAATAGCCATTCACAATGGCAGCCCTACCAAAGCCAATCGCTCAGATCCTGATATCTGCAAATCTTGCTGATTTGATGTTTGGTGCCTGGAAAAGCCATTTGAAAAGTATCTGGTGGGGTGCTCGAAATGGCCAAATCAGCTGGAGCCAGTGTACTGGCTAGAGTCACAGTTACAGCAGATTGACTGAGGTTCAAATGCTAAGTTGCCCATGCAACACAGCGTGAGAGTCTTTTAGCATGACTACCTTAAAGGGTTGTTGTGTGGATAGCATGCTGAGGTATGCCATCATGTATGCCACCATGAGCTGCTTGGAGGAAAGATGGAGTCTAAATTAGTAAATTAAATACAAATGAAAACAAATTTATATCACCTGGGAATTTTTTGGCAAATCGATCAACCACAGAATGGCAAAGCCTCTTTTGCACAAGATATAACCTTGCTATGAAGAAAATATAGTCCAAAGGAATAGCTCCATGGTAGTAAATAATAAGCCCAGATCCTTCTGGTAGGTTTTCAATGCCATGCAGTTCATAACCTATTTATAAAACATAGAATAAAGTCAATGATCTAGAGAAGTGCATTATAAGCCATTTTTGTAGCACCAAGAATTTTAAGATACAGCAGTCTACAAATAGTGCTTAGGCTTGGTACACAAACATTAGTTTTTGCTTGTGAGTCCAGTCCCATCATGATAAGACTAAAATATTTATATAAATTTATCAATACAGATATTATCTAATGAATGGATGTAGGTATAGCTCTCAGACCTGAGATAGCAAACTGATGAAGATACAAGCTGGCTAGGCAGCTTGCCCATGCCATATATAAACCTCTATATATTCCTGATTGCTAAGGTCAGTATATTGACAGTGTATGCCTGTCCATCTAAGTGATGGTGTAATTAAAAGTTTGTTTATATTACACAATAAATTATATATTTGGTAGTTAAAGGAAAACTATCTAGTGGACCAGTCTTTCCTCATGTTAGAATATAGAAGACTGCTGCGGGGATGGAGTTCCTAAGTTTGGACCTAGTTTGCTAATATGTACAACAAGAGTTCGATGAAGATAAAGGTTTATGAAACTGGATTATGTTGAGGGGAAAAGAAAAGAAAGAGTTGGAAATGGAGCCAAGAACAGAAAGAAGTGGTCAGGCACTTTCCCTCCTTATTGGATGCCTCGCTTTTAATTTGTCGGAGCAATATGCAGCCTGGATACACCCGATGTCATGCACTACAGCTGCCACCCTGCCCAGCCAGTATGGCCAATGGCACGACAGACAATGCACAGTAAAAGAAGAAAAAGGCAAACAGGCCACTTTTTCTTACCATGCCATATTCTTCCAAAGATATCCCACAGATATGCTAACGTTAAAACACATCCATTGGAGAAATGTTCCTTCATCACAGGAATTTTATCATAAATCAGGACGACAAAAACAGATAGATAGACATAACAAAAAATCCAGATAGGAACAACTATTAATGCCAACAGAGACCACTTGATCCCCAAAAGTAAGTATTTCTCAGAATGCATCATGCCTATCCATTCTCCAAATATGTATGTTAGGTTTGTGGAGGAAATCATGGGTATGCTTTCTGTGAAAACACTTCAGGATGTGTTTCTTTTTACTTCCTGGATAAAACAAAACAAAACAAAATGTGTCAAAATAAGCTGGAGAAAGAACATAAGAACATTAAAAGAGCTATGATGGATCATACCAATGGTGTATCCAGTCCAGTTTTGTGTTCACACAGTGGCAAACCAGCTGCCCACAGAACTCCTCAAGCAGGATGGGTACAAGACCTCAACCTGCCCAAGCTCCTCAGCAACTGGAATATGCAGGCATGCAGGAGTTGCTCCAGCCCCTTGATAATTTTTCTACTTGTTCCAACTCAGTAATGTTCTTTTTCAGATAAGGCAATCAGAAATGTAAAAAGTATTCTAAGTGTGGGCATACCAATGATTTGTATAGAAGTACAATCTTGGCAGTTTTATTGTCAATTCCTTTCCTAATTATGATTAGCATGGAGTCTTCCTTTTCCAAAGTAACTATGAACTGGACCAACTTTCTCATCAAGGTGTCCTCCACAACCCTAAAATCCTTTTCTTGATCAGTCACTGGTAGCTGAAATCCCATCAGCTTATACTTGAAGTTGGAATTTTGCCCCAACAAAACAACATGCATGACTTTGCACTTGCTTACACCAAACTTCATTTGCCATTTTGATATCTGTTCTCCTAGCTTGGAAAGATACATTTTGCCACAGCTTTGGTATCAACATGGATCATGACCACTGACTGTATCGCTGCACTATTTACAGGGCTATCTAGATAGCTGCAACCTTCACAGCAGGCAGACAATTCACCATGTGATCTACATGCCCATTGCAAGCTCAGCTATCAATGTGTCTAATGACTGAATATCCCACTACCTGTAGTATCAACTCCAGTAGGCATATCCTTGGTGTGAGAGGATACATACATGCCTTCCAAGGAATGGGTCCATTCAAAGGGATCGTTTTCTTCTTCCTCATAAGGATGCCCTCCTTCCCTGACACCTCCATTTTCCATGACAGCAGAGGAGCTGCCACTCAGGAGTTGTCCTATCATCTAACCTCTCTGCCTCTCTTTGATCCTCCAAATGGTCAACCTTGGTTTCAAGGGAATGCTTGAGCCATGAGCACAAACCCACACCTTCTGTTCAGTTGACAGCTAGTTATACATGTGGCATTCAGTGGTGGAGAGCATCCATACCTTGCTGGATCTCAACCATCATAATTAGTTTAATTGGCATCATTGAGTTTGTACTCCTGAAAAACCTATGGGATTTTTAATTGTATTTGTGCCCTTGTCATGCCTTCACTTATTAATCTATCAGTTTAGGATGGTTATATAGAGTAATTGCTATATATAGATATAAAGGATATCAGTAAGTTTTACTTGGCCAGTTGCTTAACTCACTGGTGGATATTGCTTTCTCACTAGGGATGGGACTCTCCATCAATGGGGCTCCATTTTATATATATATATATTCTCCACATATGTCAAAACTGCCATGGCACCCAAATTGCCCATGCCCATACATTCCAACTCTTCATGGAAAAGGGGACTGTTATATCTCTGAGCCTGTCACAAGGATCATTGCCTGAGAGCCCCTCACACTACTCTGCTTAATTTTATTGAAAATTCTCCCTTATGTAATATGTTACCTGTCCATCTATTCTAAAATAGTATATCCTGACTGGCTGCTGAAACTGGGCTGCTGAAACTGGGTACAATCACTGAGTGTATTGATATATTTTTTAAAAATAACAAGGTTACAGTCCCTATATATTAGAGATCTTTAGAAGTACAATTTTTCCAGTGTTCCTAAGAATTTAGCATGGACATTAGATACCCTGGAAAATGCACATCCCAGGGCTTATACTAGGGATACCACATAAGTTTTCATGAGGTTTTTCCTCTCTCTTAGTGAACAATTCATTTACTTCTTGCCACAGCAGTTCATGAGATAAATCTGCTGGGCACAGGTAACACAAGACTTAGCAACCACTACAACAAAGCATTGGTTTTGAGGGTAGTTTGCTGTCCCTCAGTGGCTGAGTTCAGACAATGCAACAAGCCATGGTGAATTTGTACCATTGTTGGTCTGTGATGCTGTCTGAGCCCAGCCATGGTATTTCATCATGATAAGTTTGGGGTTTAGAAACCATAAAAAGAAACAATGGCTTGTTCTATGGTTTCTCTGTACCACCATGACTTGTCACATTGCCTGAGCCTAGGACCACGGATTCCACAGTCCTGTTATGCAGCTGCCACAGAATTCTCTGGAAAAGGCTGTAATTGCAGAAGCCACCCCAGCCTAAGAGGAAGAGGCAGACAACATCGGCAGGGAATGAACTTCAGGTGCAGTGACTGATTGTATATGTGCTAACAGCAGGAGGACTGAACAGGGAAAATGGAAAGCACAGTAAAGTAGACAGACTTGATTTTCAGGTAGATCGTGGTACTAAACTGCAAATCATGGAAACTATGCAGGCTTTCTTGTAATACTAAGTGAATGTAGCCAGTGTGGATTCAGATGACATGGCAGCACAACATAGTAGTTACCCATGATGGGTTGTTATATCCCATCAAACATTGTCACTGTCTACCTATGCAGGTATAGGTATGACATACAGTACAATCACGATGTATCTGTCCTTTCCTTCCACCATGTCTTTAAAGATTTCAGAAGGATGTAAGACTGTATACATTGTGTGTATGAGTGTGTAACAGATATCTAGAGAGAGAGCAGAGGAAACAGAGGAGCTCTGGCCTTCGCCATGGCCACCACTGTCTTCACTACATCCACCATCCTCTCTTCCACCATCCTGTCATGTTGCCCTCCCGTGCTCTAGTAGTTAGAATAGCTTCCAGATGTTAAATTTTAATTCACAATATTCAATCCATTGTAACATAATTATATTTTCCATTCAATTGCTTATAGAGTTTATCTTTTTAAGTCACAGAGTGGTTTTATCTTTTCAAGGAATATACTTCAAGGAAGTATAAGCTGTTTCTTGTTATATGCTGTTTTGTTTTTTGTTTTCCATCTGCAATCTTGCTAAGGCCACTCAAATCTTTCCCCTTTATTTATTTTATTGATTTGGAATATTTATATATTGTTTCCCATTTAAAAGAAAACTGAAGCTGTTCACAATATATAACAAAACAATACAAACTGAAACAAATTTACATTAAGGTAAGTTAATGGTTGGGGAAAGCCAGGGTGAACAAGTTTGCTTTTAATAATCCTAGAAAGCACCTGGTAGTTGGTGTGCGCCACACTGAAGAAAGGACATTGTCCCAGAGAGAGGGCATTACCATAAAGAAGGCCTGTTGTCATGCTGCAGCCAGATGGGATTCTGCAGAGTTTGACACTGACAGCAAGGCCATCCCTACTGTGGTCTGAGGGTGCCAACCTACCAATCACTAGGATATTGTTAAAGGTAAAAGGTAGAGGTAAAGGTTTTCTCTTGATGTTAAGTCTAGTCATGTCTGACTCTAGGGAGCGGTGTTCATCTCCATTTCCTAGCCGAGGGAGCCAGTGTTTGTCTGCAGACAATTTCCATGGTCATGTGGCCAGCATGACTAAACACCGAAGTGCACAGAACACTGTTACCTTCTCACCGAAGTGGTACCTTTTTATCTACTTGCATTTGCATGCTTTCGAACTGCAAGGTTGACAAGAGCTGGAACTGAGCAACGGGAACTCACCCCGTTGTTCAGATTCGAACCGGTGACCTTTTGATCAACCAGCACAGCAGCACAAACCACTGCGCCACCTGCATACCTAGGATATTGTTAATAACCTCCAAACCACCTGGAATAGCTCTGCTGGTCGGCTACCTGAGGATGCAATGGAGTCAATAACTAATTCTGCTGCTCTTACTGCCACAGCATAGGCATGATTATGCGTTGATCAATTTCACAGTAGGTCTAACACCACTGACACTTGTCTATACTTATAAAACATTTCCACACACCCTGACTTAAATAGGAACACATAATACATTTCTGCAAATGAAGCAGTGCATGGAAATGGGACATTACATGAAAAACAGTACACTTCTTACCTCTGAAAGTTGGACAATCATTTCAGTGCTTTCTTAAGTAGGCTATTAGATTCTCAATCAATATGATATAGATGCTATTTTAATCAATGTAACAACACTCCAAACAACTGTGTACAATACCACTTGTAAACTATTTCCTTTTAAACAGAAAACCGAAAGAGAAGTTTTAAGTATGTAATCCTATATTGTCTTACCTCAGAATAATTGTGACTGAATTCAGTAAGTGTTCCTTCTGAATGGACATACATAAGTTTGGGCTATGAGAAATTCAGTAAGTTAAAATCTTCTGTTTCATCAGGCAATCTATTTATGCCTATTGGTTATGGAAGTCAATCTCAGTTTTCAAATTGGAGTCCAGTCCCCAGTCTCAGCTTAAAATGACTATCAAATATGCAAGCAGATTACCATTGTACCTCTTCTTTTTCACTCCTCTTTAAACTGATGAACTTACAAGAGTTGTCCCAGCCTGAGAGATTTTATTCAGTATTCAGTCAAGCATTTTACTTCATTTCTTCAGGTGGCATAGTGATTCCACTGACTGAATCTGTTCAATCTGTAATTGTTTGGTGGTAGGAGGTATTTATCTCCTTGTTACTCCTCCAGGGTATTGCATCACTTATATGACTGTAGCTACTTATCAAAATCTATTTATTAGTGATAGATTGTCTTTCTTCTTATTCCTTAGTTGCAGCCTCTCACAACCTGATACCCTATCAATGTTTTGTACATAAACACCCATCACTCTCAACATCCAGAGGGCACCAGTGTTGCAATATATGAATGTAACAGAATGTTTTTCTGTGTATTTAAGCTAAAGAAAGTTGAGCTATTGCTAGGCAGAATGCTATAAGCAATAAGATTTTGACATAGTTGACCAAAAAGATCCAGGAAGGGGTGGGGGTGGGGAACCCACTAGCAAATCTAATTAGTGTAGCTATGCTAAACATAAGATTGTAATTATGGCTGCTTTGTTGGTTGAGAGAAACAGAATTTTACCAGGAAATATATTGGCTACTATTTCTATTATGCTTAATCATTATAATTGTGTTGTATGTAATATGTGCTTTATTTGTTTCATCATTGCAACATTTTGTTAATCTCTAATACTATTTGATTAATAAGTGCATATTTTGTGGCACCACTTTGTGTTATCTGTCTTGAGGGGTGGTTCAAGGAAATTAATTCTTAAAACCAAAAACACTGAACAGGGATTTATAAATCTGTTGCTACAAGGAGGGTTGTCTATGTAGGCACTGTTTCTCTCTTGGTCAGGTGAACCACAGAAAAACCTCTTCAGATAAGAGAAGCAAGCCAACTGGACGGAGTGGAAATTGTTTACGCATTTCAAGTAGTGCCTCAATGCATACAGCCTAAGCATTGCTATTAACAGGCCAGAAAATCACAATGCATGAACTAGTGTGGTTTAAATTTGTTTTGGGAGAACCAGATGGTATTTTGGGTTGTGCAAAGGCTACTGCAAAGGCAGTGAGAATATGTGGAAAAGCATGAAGACTGCTATAGAAGGAGACACATCTCTACATTAAATATTCTTATTCTGTGATCAGGTGGCTGGTACTGTTATTCCATAAAATCTTGCAAGGAGCTAGCTCACATGTTAGGGAGTGTGTCAGAAAAATGTCCTCTTCCATGAACATCACAGGGTGTTTCAATCCCTTGTTGTGGAGCACCAGATAGTGAAGGGGTTCTCTGTATCACCTCTAGCACATGGGGAGAGAGAGAAGTGCATCACCATAATGTAAGATAAGTCCTACTAGATTGCAACATGCAATCAAATGTTAAACAATGCAAATATTAATGCATTCACAGGTACCAAAAGAAACTGATAAAACAGCTCTGAGTAAACTAAATAAATCCTGCACTTCAGTGGAATCATTATTCAAAGGCCTTTTACCCAGCAGATATAAATATTGACTGTAAGCTAGTTCCACCCCAAATTAGTTTCACTGATGGTATATTTTTCAGATTTATCAATATTAATTCTATCTATAATACATGTTATTTTATATTGTAATGATATTTATTTATTTTAAACATTTCTATCCCATCCTTTGCATAGCCTCAGGATGGCTTACAACAATTTCAATCCGTTTAATTGAAATATAGAAAATAAACTAATGCACTAATGCAGCAATCACTTCTGTTTTAACGTTTCAGTAAATATTACACCAGTGGATGATAGTGGACTATTTGTAGCAGTTGCTCTTTAATCACATTTCTCCTAAATAGCTGCTGCTGCTATTGTTATGAGCAATCAATTGGTGGCAACCCTGTGTGTGAAAGCCCCCCAGATTGTCCTGTTCATGACAGCCCTGCTTTGCTCTGGTAAGTTCAAGGTTGTGGCTTCCATTACGGAGTCAGTCCATCTCATACTTGGTCTTCCTTTTCTTCTTCTACCCTCAACTTTCCCTAGAATGATTCTCTTCCCCAGAGAGTCTTATCTTCTCATGATATGTTCAAATTGTTACTGACTCAGTATTATCATTTTTATTTCTAAAGACAGGTCTTGGTTGATTTGATCTAGAATCCAAGAATCCATCTAGAATCTGTCTGTTGGTGCAAGGTAGTCACAAAGTTCTCCTCCAGCACCATGTTTTGAATGCATCAATTTTCTTCCTATCACCCTTATTCACATTCCAGCATTTACATCCCTACATGGTGATTGGGAATACAATGCTGTACATGATCAAGTGCTTTTATACTTGATTTTTTCCAGTTCCTTCATTGCTGCCCTTCCAAGTCTCAGTTTTCTTTAAATTTGTTGGCTACAGCCTCCATTTGAATTGATGACTGAGCTGAGGTATGTAAAATCTTTCACAATTTCTTCATTTTTAACAGTGAATTTCTGATGTTCAGCTCCAGTCCTGCTTTTGCACTTTCTTCTTTCCCTTTCATCTGGAATCATTTCAATCCATTGATGCTTTCTACCAGTAGTATCATCTAATCTACATATATGAAATTATTTCTGCGTTTTCTGCCAATTTTCACTCCTTTTTCTAATTCTAATACAGCTTTCCTTATGTGTTCTGTGTACAGACTGAACTGATAAGGAGATAATATGCACCTTGCCTGATTCTTTACCTATAGGAAACCTTTTGTCTCCATATTCTCACCTAACAGTAGCTCCATGTCCACCATCTATAGCTTCTCATGAGCCACATAGTCAAAAGGCTTTGCTGTGGTCTATAAAGCACAGACTGATCTGAAATTCTTTGGTGTGCTCCAGAAACCAAACAATGTTTGCCACAGGAGTCCTAAAAGTATGCAAGGCAAATTATCACAAATTATTAAGATTGCCTAGCCCATGCTGTTTTGGGAAGGTGGCAGGTATCTTCCTGTTATCTCTGACTGAGTGGAAATGAAAGGGTGATTCTCTTCACTTCCTCCTCAAACTTGCTGGAACCTGGGAGGAAACTTGGGAGGGTGGGGTAAATATTTGTTTGTTAACTCTGATCAATGGTCAGTGATAATAGAAGAATTTCTTTAGCATACTGTGAATTCACCCATCCAAGAGGATGTGGCATGGGAAAAGTAGACCCAGAGGACTCCGAGTTTGCAACCAGAGCCCTCCAGCAAGGGTTTAATTGGGGTTGCCTTGCCCTTCCACACCTTCATCTTCAAGCATGAGGCAGCAAGGGCAAAGCAACTCCAACAATTATTCTTTTACATGTTCATAAGCAATAAGCACTGTGACTGGGTTCACACAATCTGAAAGTTCCCATTGTCTGTAGCTCTCCAAACAATAATCACAAAATCCAGTTTGACAACCTACTTGTATTATCATCATGGATAAAAAGGGTAAAGTGGAAAAAGCCACAGTGAACCCCAAATGGCTCACAGCTGAAGTGAAAAGGGGAAGAAACAATTTGGTCCTCCCACAGTGGGTCCTAGGACGTCTCTAGGAGGACTGAGAAGGTGGAGGGAGGAGACCAGCAACCCACAGTGAGACCAGTCAGCTCTCAGGTGCACAGCAACCAGCCCACTGTGGTTTACTGCTAAGTTGGGTAGGCATATCATGCAAACATGCGCACTAATGGGTGAAAAGCAAGATTGCAGAAAGGCAAGAACATAGGAAGAGCCATGGTGGATCAACCTAATTGTTGGGAAGCTGTTCTACTGTAATATACAGGTTCAGCAGAATAAGCATTTAACAGTGGATTTAGTTAAAAGACTGTTGCTTGCACCTGGATCTGTTAAAATCCATACTGAGAGGCTTACAACAAAAGGTAAAAAAGTTTATTTACTCACAAACCATCCATAGATTTATTTATTTATTTATTTATTTATTTATTTATTAAAACATTTTTAGATGTCTTGTATGTAAGAGATGTTCATGCAGAATATCTTGTTTCAAAACAATTCTTTATTTGTTTGCCCAAATATTTGGGCAATATTTCAGCTGGATCTGCTTTTCTCTGCTCATTTCACATACATGATAGTATTTCACTCTGATGTGCTTCATCTGGGGATGGAATTTCTCTAACTGAAAAATCTTAATACAGCTTTGATTATCTTCAAATATCCCTTTTCACAGCTATATCAAATTATAAAAGCTGTTCTATTTGCTGTCTGCATTTTGTTTTTCTTTGAACACCCACTTACAATTGATTACCTATTCACCAGGTGGTAATTCTATTTTTCTTTATAGCCTCTATTTCTTCCTAAGCTGCTGGCCTTCATCTGTTGCCTTTGGCATTAGGCAATATTTTCAGGATGAACATTCTTCTGCTAGCACAAATCTGGCGAGGTAGATTAAGCATGGTGCAGAAATTTCTCCGTTAATTTTGAGGAGCATTTGAGACTTTGTTCTGGCCCTTTGGTTACCTCGGTTTATCTTGGTATCTTCCACTGTGCTTTCTCTTACTGGAATGTACTCAGCCTCTGGTGCATTAGGTGCATCACCAGGTCTGGATTCTCATCTGTTTAGGTCTGTGGAAACTCTAGAAATATGAAGAGTTGTCTTGGTTCATCTGGTTCTTCTCTTTCACCAGATGTAACACCTCTTCTCAACCCTGAGAACTCACTGAACACTGAAACATACCTTGTTCAGACTTCACCAGTCTCTGGTAGGCCTTGCTTCCAGGGTAATAACTGACAGGCATAGTGTCTTTTGTTTTGGAGTCTAACTTCTGCCTCTTTTGTCTTGGAATACTGCTGTGTGCTTTGCATCCAAACAGTTTTAAATGTCCTAGGTTTGATTTGCTATTGTGCCATTCCTTGTATGGTGCTTGTGTTTGCCACCTCTTGTGGCCCATCTCTTGTGGAGGTAATTCAGCTGTCATTATATCCTCTACCCACCATTTATTAGAGAGACATGAATATATAAGATGGCATCATATTACACCCATAAGAGATCTGTTATGTTTTTCAGCTGATTCATTCTGCCCAGGGGTATAAATCACAAAAGTTATATGATGTATTCCCTTCTCAGTCAGGAAGAATTGGAAGGAATGGGACTCCTGCTTTTGAAAAAGTTGCCTTAATCTGTTCAAAAATCTCTTTTGCTTTAGTTATACAAAGCATTCTAGATCAGAGTTTCTCAAATAGCTCAAAATAATGACTTTAGCTATTTCATTCTTTCTATCCCATCCTTTCTTTTGCTCTTCATTTCTGGGGGAATATTCCATAATGAATCCAACTAGGTAATTTGCCTCTAAGACTGAATTTTAAAAACCTTCCCAAATTCTGAAGTTGGTATTTGTCAAAGTTGGAATTTTGCAAATACTTGAACCAGTAGCAGTATTTTGCCATGTGAAAAGTAATTAATCCAAATTTGCATTTGAGAAGTAGCTCAAATAATTCTTTGCCCTCCCAGACAAAAAGCATCATTTTAAAATATGGTGGCATTTTCTTCTCTCCCTTACATCTCTCAAAAGCTTATAAAACTGCAGTGTTTCATGCCAGAAGCATACAATAAAATAATCAAAGGAATTTTCATCTCTTAAATGTAATAAAATAAAAATAAAAAATCAAATCCATGCCAAAAATCAGTTCTCTTACATTTCAATCCAAGAAAACTTTATCTCACTCACTTTGAAAAACAGATAGAAATTTCACAAACATAAATCCTACACCCATAGCCTATTGGAAACTTGTTCTATATTTATTTATATATAGGTTATTTATTTATATATAGGTTCAGTGCAGGTTAGCATTAAACAGTAGTTTAAGAGGCTGTTGGTAACACCTAGATTTGTTAGAATCCACACTGAGAGATTTGTAACAAAGGGTTTTAAAAAGGTTAATTTACTCACAAACAATCCATATGTGACTTGAAACAATATCTTGTTTCAAAAAGGAGGTCCATTGTTGGACGGTTCGGAAAAGGTCATGTGACCTGTTCATCTTTCTAGGAAAGATAGAAGGAGAGAAAAGGGACAGGGGAAACAGTAACTCTTTTCCTCCCATTCTGGTTCATAGACAGAAGTAGACAATATGAATGCAGGGAGTGTTACATATACCTAATGCTAATGGTTGACACACTAGCCAACCAGTTGCCCACCAGAAATCTGTAAGCGATCATTAGTGGAACAGCACCATTTCACCCAGTTTCCACAAGGATATACAAGCAGGATGCTTCTGATTCTGAAGTAGGTATATAACCATCAAGACTCATACCAATTCTATGACTAGCATCCAGCTGGAAGGCCTGATAATACAAAACTGATTAGCTAACAGATCTTTTATCAGTGGGACTATGAAGAAAACAATCCCAACAATAACTCTGAAAGCACTAAATAAAGGTGTGGTGACTGCAACCGAAACCTCCTATGTAAAAGACTTGACCATGACAGCTTGTTCGGGGAATCTTTTTTTTTTTTTCCTCCAACTAGCACAATCTGAATAAGGAACAATTTACCAGAAGTAAGACTAAGGCTCTGTAATGCTGCATAATTAGAAGATAAATAATAAACATTACTCCCGCTTGATTACATTATAAGGGTGTTTCCCTACTACTAGGAAGTGCTTGCAGCGGTGACCTAGTTGTCATGCTAGCACCCAGTCATCTAACCCATGGAGAAACCTTGAACTAGCTAACCAATAGCCCTGAAAGGAACCAGGATCCCTACATATTAGTTCAGCCATGTCAAGACACAAGCCCTGATCCTGGTAGCTTTTTGGCTTTCAATTTTTGGTATGCCACTTCAAATAGCTAGCTGAGTGTACATGGATCAGGTGGCAAGGAACCTTCCTGCATTCAGTAGGAGGAGCCAAACTTTTGTTCCTTTTGTATCATGTAGTAGTAGTTTCTCTACAGCAAACATTCAAAGAAATTGATAAAGTACAATAACAGTAAAAACATCATAAAATTTTTGTAACAGACTGAACAATCAAATAGTTTGTATTCTTTCTGGGAAACCCTATAATGACCTCCTAGTTTCAACAGCTGATGTTCATTCTTTCTGTCTGAGCATTCCTCATGCTGTTGTGTTACAGTTCTAAGAATAATGTGGGTTCCACAGTCTCTATCTGTACTGCGTCTCTATACTACTGTGGCACAAAGCCCATGTTTAATGGACCCACATTACCCTTATGCTTTCCTGTCAAACCATGCTTTACTTGGTGTGCTTATCCAGAGCAGGACTAAACAGCTAGTTGAGCCTCCAGATGCTTTGATCCATGGATTTTTGTGCCTCCAGGGTCCTTAATAATGGCTTAGACTCCATTCAGTCTCCCCATCCTCACTCACTAGAAATGCTTCCCCTGGATGTCTTTGGACAACATGGGATAGCCTATTTTCAATAAGTTTATAGCAGCTTCAGGCTCTTTTCCCATTTTTGTAATTGGTAGAGAACAGAGAATCCCAAGATAGTCTTTTCCCACAGAATTTTTATAACTCTTCCAAGCAATTCCAAAGTGGCATCTGCTGTGTTGCCCTTTCCCTGAGTCAGGTAGCTACAGCATTGTCACCACCAGAATGCAAGGTCCCTGACTGCACAGCCACATAGTGCCTTGCTCTTTCTGTAGCACTCCCTTCCCTCCCTAATTGAAATATACTGATTTCTCTTGTCCTTGCCTTTTCTATCTATTATTTGGGTCTCTTAGGATGCAATCCTATGGCTCCAAACATTATCTGTGGGAGGCATATAATAAGTCAGAGTCCGACCTTGGAAATGCCTTCTGAAGTCAGAGGTAGGATTCTGACGTAGGAGGACAACCCACTGCCATTGCTGCTGGCATAAATATATCTATGGCAAGGCTCTGGAGATAGAAGACTATCCGTGGAGACAGTTTGGAGTGGAGGGGGGGGTGTTCTGGGAGCAAATTGGGGAGGCACCATTGTCCTCTAAGGGATCCTGATGGTGCCTCAGCCTCTTCTTCATTCACAAGAGAGAGAAAAATTAGAGAGATGTCCTAAATGTTTTGGAGGACAAGGGAGCATGGAGGCAATTCTAGCCTCTGTGTCCCAGCTTCCTTTCTTTGGATGCCTATAATCTTTAGCAGTCAGAATATACCCACAAGGGATGGTGCCATCCGAATCTGTATATCATCTCATGTGGTACATATACTCATCTCATGCATGGATACATAAGCAAACCAGTTTTCTCCTCTTCCTCTTCTTCTTCTTTTCTTTTTTAAGGCAAGTATGTGGTAAGGACAAAATAGACAATGTGCTTGGCCTTTAAAAGAACTGCATGTGATACAACTTAGAAATAGCTATCCCAATTTGAGTAAAAACTAACAGCAAGAATACACTGTGCACAATCTACCTAAAAGCGCCCACAGACATCTGTTGCTTGTTACACATATATACATACTAGTTTGTATGTGCATGTGTACATTAAGATAGTATGAAACACAATTGTCTTGTTCCATTTTAAAACTCACCTTATGAGGAAGCCAGAGCAAGCAAAGCAAAAACTCTTGAAGACATAAACAAAGTCATAATTCAAATATTATTGCTGATTTCTAACAATAAACATGGATAAACATCAATGATAATGTGAAAGGATACTATAAATGAAAGAAGGGACATTCGAGAAGATTTCTGATCAGCAAGAAATCCTGTCATAGGGCTTTTCCCATACCTTATATTTTTAAAATGTTTATACCTTAAAATGTAACATGTAGAATGTAATGCACACATGACATAAAAATGCATTTGAAAATGTGTGTTGTTTAAAGATGTGAAACTGGCTTCAGCTTTAAGTCATCAGTGGACCTGGCTTCTTCAAGCTGTGCAACCACCTGCTCCATTTCCGTTTCCCATTCACTGACTTCCAAGTTGGATTCCCTTTCTGGGAAGACATGAAAAAAAAGGCTTCTCTTTACACTTAGTCTTCTGTGTCCAATTTTGTGCTAGCAAACTGACAAAGCTCACTCAATTTCATCTCATGTGTCATTCTCCACAAGCTGGCTACCATCCTTGTGACCCTACAGTGAACTGTTTGTAACCCTTCTATGTCTCTCTTATAATGTGGAGCCCCAAACTGGATGCAGGGGTCCAGTTGTGGGTTCACTAGAGTCTTACAGGGCAGTACTAACAGCTGTCTTAATAAGTGACTGTTAACATGCCATAGTAAGTTATTGATTTACATGCAATACAGGATGACATAGACAGATCTTGATAATTTAGAACAGATAGTGGCTTCATCTATTATTGCACTGTGGACACACTTGACGTTAATCAACTTTTCACACTGATGCAGTTCTAAGAAAAAAATCTCCATGTGCAGTGTTTGCTATATTTGTTTCCTCAGTAACACACAGAGAGAATTCATTATGTCAGAACATAGTTGCAAATTTGTTGCTGTTGATCTATTCATTTGTTGCCATTGTTATGTCTCATCAAATCATCTCTGATTTATGGAACCCTTTGAATGACTGCCTTCCAGAATGTCTCATCCTTCACAGCCCTGTTCAGCTCTTGTAAATTCAATGCTGTAATTCTTGCATTCTACTTATATTCGAAAGTGAAATGAAACGTCTTAAAATTGCTACCATTCTTTTTCACTTCCTCCTGCTTTTCACTTCCTATAGTACTTGATTATAAAAAGCTAGGCTGAAGCATTACTGAGTTCCTCTAGGCATGAGAAGAATTATACTAATTGTAGAAGTCAAAGTGAAAGTAAAATTTAAAAAACCTGGATATAATTCCAAGTTCTATCTTTAGAAATAATAAGTCCAAATCTCAAGTTCTGAAATATTCTACAAAAGTAAATGGTTATAATCATGTGCAAGTTTTAAAGGCTGAGAAGGATTTATTTAGTCAAACTCTTTAACACAGTGATCCAGTGACTTAAGGGTGCTTTTGCTACATATGATTTGATATATTCATTTTGGCTGGAGATAGAAGCCTCAGTTAGTGATGTACAGTGAAGTTTCAATCATTAACAAGTGTTCAATCATTAATCAGTGTTCAAGTTTATCAAGATCACCCTGGATCTACAGTCGGTCTTCTAGGGTGTTTGCTATTCCACCCAGTTTTGTATCATCTGCAAATTTGATTATCTTTCCTTGTACTTCCTCATCCAAATCATTAATAAAGATGTTGAAGAGCATTAAACCACCCATTCACCAAACAGAAATACCCTCCAACAATATGACCTTTTACTGAAGATTTGATCTAAGACCTCCTAAAACATAGCATGAACTTATCATGACAAGTTCTCTTGATTGACATGTTTCTCCTTCTTTGAACTCACAGTAATATTTGGTCATATCTTCCTCAAGTCTTCTATGTGTGACTTGATTTCTTATCCAATAGTCAATAGAGTAATAATAGTCTAATTGTGATATTTTTCCTCCTGATTGGTATCTGAGCATGCTCAGTTTTTCTTTTCTTCACATCAGCATTGCTGCCAGTTCGCTGTGACCTTTGTTGCTGTTATGTGCTTCCAAGTCACCTCTGACTAATGGTGATCCAGTGATAAAAGCCCTCCTTCTCTAGTAATTTCATGATCACAGCTTTCTTGAAATTGACCTTTCCATTGACTTTTATGGAGTCAATCCATAAAGGGCCAGTGGTCTGGAATATAAATATGGAGTCTTCTTAAATATGCCAATATTATTTTAGGGGGTCTTCTTGTAGATGTTCCCAATATTATCATTTAGAACATTCATCCATTTCAAATGAAATTATAACTTTCAGTATAAAGTGACATCTTCAGTCTTTGTTGGTTCATAATTAGTCCATCGTCTGCAAATACTCTGAGATCTTTTTCTTTTTCAGTACTGTTGAGCCACATATTCACCGTCTTGGATCGATGCATTTGGTTTCTTTTTCCTATGTGGAGGACTTGGCACTTGTCCTTACTGAATTTCATTTTGTTGCTTTCAGTCCAGTGTTCAAGTTTATCAAGATCACCCTGGATCTACAGTCGGTCTTCTGGGGTGTTTGCTATTCCACCCAGTTTTGTATCATCTGCAAATTTGATTATCTTTCCTTGTACTTCCTCATCCAAATCATTAATAAAGATGTTGAAGAGTATTCATTTCATTCCTAATTATAAAGCAGCAAAAAGAACAAAAACAATAGGTTCTGTTTATGGATTTCAGCATGGTGTTGCTGTTCTTGTGTTTAAATAACATGGGTGTGATTTTGCATGCTCCCTCTGAGTCCATGATGATTTGGTGGAAATGAATTTCTACATATATTGGCACATTCACACTTACACAAATTGGCAAAATCACACAACCCCCTTCCATTAAAACAAATCAAAGCCCTCTTGATAATTTGGAGATAAATGGAATAGCAATGTTGCCTGTTTTCCAAGTGCATGATATCTGTCATGTTAAAATATATGCAATCATAGGGATTATGAGCTAAATAAAACAGAGGAACATGGGGAGAACCACTAGCCACATCTTTAATCAGGATATTTCACTCAAGTAACTTTGAGATCAAAACTCATGTTAACTGATACTATAGAATAAGTAAACAGTATTGCTATTCCCCTTCCCCTGATTCATGAAACAATGAATGAGGAGCAATTCCATCCCTTGTGGTTTTCTGTATATAAATGCTATAAAATACATGTTTCTTAATATTCTTTATATACAGTAGTACCTTGGCTCACAAACTTAATCTGTTCCACAACTATGGTCGCTACCCGAATTGGTCTCGAGCCAAGTCAAATTCCCCCATAAGGTTCAATGTAAATAAGGTGAATCCATTCTGTAAATATTTTTTTAATCACAAAAATTTGAAACACAGTAACAAAGAACAACAAAGTAACAAAGTACAGTACATTAGACCTAGGTTGAAGGGGGAGATCACGCTGTGGGGGGAGTGGGAAGACAGGTGTGCTCGTGGGTGTGCTTGTGCAGGGCATTTTTTGCAATTGCGGCCATCTCCCCCCCCCCCCCCCCGAGCACAATCATGCAGGGAAGATGGGCACGATCACAATCATCACCCAATGTGGAGTTCGTGACTTGAGTCAAATTTTTTCTGAAATTTCTGTTCCCAACCCAATTTGGTCATGAACTGAGGTGTTTTTGAGCCAAGGTACCACTGTATATATATTCTTTGTAATATTATTATTAGTGTACCTCAGTTTCTACTGCCCACTGATTTGCATTCATGCTCACAACATCCTTTGATTTCCTCTGCAATGAGAATGGAACAGGATACTCTGGAGCCAAAGCAATGCCTTCTGTTGCTTAGTGCATTTGAACGAACCTGTTTGGCACTCATGATACTAAAGTTCATGTGCTTCAGTTTCTCCTTTTGTGGTCGGAGTTGTTGGCAGACGGGGATCCAAAAGACTGCAATGTCCCGGCTAATCCCTGCCCACTACTCCACCGATTCCATTGGACAAAATAGACCAACTCATGAGAATCTATTTTCAGCAAAGAACTACATGTACCCACCACCACCAACTTAATTTATATGCCACTTGAGTGACATAGCATCATTAACTTTTTGCTGGATGTATAAACAAAGTTCCTTTCAGAAAACAGGAAGATCACCACAAATGTATCTATGCGAAGGGTACAATGCTACAGCTGCCGGGCACTGTCTAGACGACGCTGGGAAACTCTGTGGAGTGCTCTGTGGTCAGAGCCAGGACTCTGAATTTGGGGCCCCTTCCCTCCAGCCTTGCCCAGACTCAGCCATCTGAAAACACCAAGGCCATCCTCCCCGGTGTGCTCCTCCTGCCCACGACTGCATGTCAGTCACAGGAGCAGCTAACATGATGAATCCTAAGCAAGTAAGTGGCCAGTAGTAGAAGATGCAGCACTGTAAAGCTGTTATTTAAACCAGTGAGCCATAAAGCAGCATTACAATAATGCAGAAGAAATCAGAACAAGCATTACAACAAGGCAAGAGGCACGATTATCTAGAACAGTCAGCACAATCACTCCTCCTTCGTGTGGCACTGAAATCGTTCCAGGAGAGCTCGTCCTATGCTTCCTGGTCGCTTTTGGTGTTTGTCTCTTAAAGCCTCCAGGGCTATCCTTGCCTGTCGAGAGAGAGAGAAAAGGCCAATAAAATACATTCTATAAACTGAAGAGCAGGCTCCTGCCTATTGCATCCTCATGTGCCTAAACATCTCAAGGCTGATTTTAAAGAAGCAAAAGAAACCTTATTTCATCCTTGTGTTGTTGTGCTCATTTTGAATAATATGGGGCGCAATCCCATCCGCTCCCATGATGTGCTCTCTGGTGTATACAGCCCTCCATGCACCTCGTAACTGGGGAGGATTGACAACACGGAATTCTTCTGCCATTAACCCTCACAGGCTATGATCAGCATCCCAGGCCCACCTTTGACGGAGAGTGAGGGTGGCAGTAAGTGAAAGCTTTTGTGTTGAGAGTCCCTCAGTTGTGAACTGATCTCCTCAGAGAGATTTCTTGGCACGAATGTAAAAATCATTTTCTGTTTGCTGAACACAACTGCCGTGAACTTCCAGCAAAAGCCCCACTCATAGAAGAGAAATTACCCAGGAATATTATGTTGTGCCCCCATAAAAAAGGCTGCCTCATCAGGAAAGGGAGAGAACACACTACCACTTCCATTTGCCACTGAAAGACTTGGGAAGGAAGGCAGGGTTCATTCCCATTGACACCCACTTTCCACTGTGTTCCAGTTGACTCCAACTTCCCACTTTGTTTTTGCATGAGGCAGAAGTGTGGTTATAAGCTCAGCTAAGAAGGCAAGCTACCTTTCATTGTGTGGTGCTGCACCAAGCCTGTTGATGCAATAGATGAAAGGATCAAACTGTGGACACCTGTTAAATTGCTTATTAAATTGCTCACAAAGTTGAATACGATTGGTGACATAACAGGGGAAGTATCCTGTCTCTGCTCTGATTTTTCTTCCCAGCTTCACTGCTAGTTGTATTTGTGGTGGATCACAAGGTCAGAGTAACCATGACATGGAGAAAAGCGTGAACCTTGTTACAAGAGAACCATCCCAGCATAAATTACTCAATATACTCAAAGGGACTCACAAAGGCAAGCCCAGCAGCAGTAATCACTTACGCTGATGTTAATTTCAGCACATTTTTGCAACCTGATTCCTGAAAGCATATGCTGTTCTAGCCAAAAATGCCAGTCAGCACCACCCTCATCCTCACCGTCATGCCTGAACATCAGTGGTGTGGAATGGCACTGGCATTCATCTCTACAATTAAAATTTGGGAAAGGTCATTATTACTATCCTAGTAAAAATCAGGTGGGGAAAATGAGGACTTCCACAGACATATCAACAGGCCTGAGATTGTACACTCAGGAAGGAAGGAAGGAAGAAAAATGGATAGGAAGGATAGGGGAAAAAAAGCATACCTTTTTGGCCAGCTCTTCAGCAGTTATATTTGGATCATATGGAATGGGCTCACCAAGGTACGTCCTCCATTTGACTGGAAACCCACCATAGACAGAAGCAAATGGTAATCGAAATTTTTCGTACATCATTTTCTGTAGTCCTGTTTAACAGCAAAGTAAGGTAACATACATGAGACAGTTTTGGAAGTTCATGATTAGATAGCTAAGACTCTGAGGTGGATTATTTCAGCAGAATGAGGTCCTATCTTAACAGATATCATAAGGAAGGCATTCATTCATTGGAACTGTGCTTGAGCACAGAAAGTCTGCTAAATGAAAGCATGATGTGACTTCACCATGTTCCATGCTTTCTCATGCCCACCCCAGATCATTCTCCAGATCAGGCTTTGAGACAATTCAGGGAGTTGAAGGAGGAGACACCATTTTCCCTCCTCTGTTTGCATAGATAGGATTGATTCCATAACTCAACAGGTTGTTTTTACAAATTAATATAACTGTTTGCTTGAAAAGAGTCAAAATTGTACATGAACCATATTGTCACTGACAAAACTTTCCTCCAGTAGGAGAAAAAATGACCCCCCCCCCAAAGATGCCATCTTGAAAACAAAGGCAAAATCCTTTGTGGTACACCACATAGCAAGTTAATGTATTCATGTTATACTGGCATAGATCAACTTCAGAAATGAAGACTAACCCCCTTTTTTAAATTATGGCAACAAACAAAATATCCATCTTACCTGATTGTCCAATTACCTTGTATCCCTCACGATGGTTCTCTGTAAACATGGGGATTATGGGCTAAGTGAAACAGAAAGAATAGTGAGAATATGGGCAAACTACCAGCCTCATCCTTAACTGGCATGGAAGGTTCTCCTCCACAAACTGACTTACAAAACACAAAGGGTTTTGCAACATATTTCTAGATATCTGAAAAGTGGTCATGGGCTGGAAAGGCCTGATCTGCTGGGGAAACAGCAACTACTGAATGCTAGACAGCTAACATAACAAGAAGCCTTCAAAGGTTTGTCAGGCAAGACAGAAGCTGTAGGCAGAAAACAAATCCAGAAAACAACTTTGCAACAGTTCTCAAAAACAAAGGGAATGTATTAGGCGAATATGTGAAATAAATTAAATCAAAAATCATTATATTATATGAGGGTTTGAATGTGGGTATTATTTTTTGCAGCATTGATACACTGGTGCACATCTTCAATGATTCTGGAGCAGTGAATGAAAAATGATGATGATGATATGATTAAAACCATTTAACCAAAATGCATACTAATATAAAAGTCACTCATCAACCAAAGAAAGCTTCCCAAAATAAAAATGTTTTCAAGAGACACTGGACAAAACACAATGTTGGTGCCTGCCTGTCCCCCTTAAACTACATTTAAGAATGGACTCCATTCAGGCCATAGGTCCATGTGGAACCTGCAGGAGCTTGCCTTCTGATGAGCTCAGTGCCTAGGCAGGTTGATCGGGGGAAACATGACCACTTAGGTACCCTGGAAGGCACCAGGATCCTGGGCTACCCGCAAAAGCACAGCTGGGTGGTTACCGCAGGGCACAGTGGAGGCAGCAAAGTAAGCCTCCTTGTTGCCTGCACTGCCAGACAGTAAGCAAGATCGTGTTCTCTATGGTACGATCCGTCATCTTCACTTTGTGTTTTACAATGTTTGCATTCAAGCTCACATCCATTTACTGAAAATACCATCCTGGTTTCCTTCAGAACCATATCTGAGACTACCTCTTTCAGGTAGGTCAGGGAAACTGTTCAGCTAGCATAACTAAGCTAGCGTATTAGTTACATTCCCTATGATCCACCAGCAGGTGCAGCCCCTCAAGGTGTGCTCCATGATGAAGTGGTTCCATGCTGACAGAGTTGGAAGCTTGGCAAACCTTACAACTATCTCCATCCTTGAGTCCTCCAGCCTATCTTGGTGCTGCACTGAATATCCTGTGGCCAGAACTGCAACCAATCATGCAGGAGTTCAATCTTCTTCCTGACTAACCTGGTGTTAAGCTGCAGCACCACAGGACCGAAGGGCTCCGTGGATGACATTAGAGGGTGTCAGACAGGGAACAGTGTATAAACATCTGTAACCCATTCTTTTCTGATGTCCTATGGATGATATTCTTCAACTATTGCTACATATATTTACACTTTCTCCTATTACTCACCACTTTTGTATCTATGGCAAGCTGAGCAAAACCTATTCGTTTAGCCCATACGATAGGATAGTCACTATTGCTATAGAGCCCTTCTCGTGTTCCTCCAGGTGCAACACCCAACAGGTAAGTTTTGAGAGCAGAATAACAATCTTCCTTTGTACAGTTCATGAACAATTTCTCAAGAAGTCTTCGAAAGCCTTCAAGAAAGCAGTAAAATAATCCAATCAGAAAATGAGACCATAGAGCAATGATTGGCAAAAGGTTTTTTTCCTATAATAGCCCAACTTTCCTATAATAGTTTCCTATAATAATTTCTTATCAAGACTCATATTGCTATCTGGATCAAATACTCCTATTAATTTTTACCTATTCATTTAATGCATTTTATATCCTTTATCATTCAGATTTAAAAAGTGTTTTCATAGAATCACACTTTAGCCACAATAAAACAGTTTAAAAATAAAATTAAAAATATACCTTAAAAACATTGAAACAAAATCAGTAAATGGAGCAGTGCCTTAATCAGTTACAAGTTAGGGAAAACCTGAGTGAACAAATGCATTTTGCCATTTAAGTCTCTTCTTCCTGAGTCACAGACAGGAGAGTATTCTAGAGGTCCAGGTCATCATGAAGTGGGCCACCATGAAGGGTCAGAGCTACTTGGCACCAGGCATGTTCCTGCTTGAGTCACCCACCCCAGGAAGCTCAGTGAGTGAATGACCCCTGCTCCTATTAATTGCCCTTCCTTGTAAAATCCCACCCCTCCCACCAATGGTGTCCTGCTGCATCTTGTTCAACATTTGCTAATCAAACAGGGATATGCAGCTTCAAGACAATCCAAAGCTGCCTGATCCTGGAGCAGAGAGTGATGCTGCTGCACTGACAACAGGCATGAGGACTCCTCTCCTGTGGTGCCTACCAGCCTCATTACGCATGGGAACAACTCACAAGGAAGCATAATGGAGTTGGGTGCAAGAGCAAAATGGAGATGGAACCCCTTCCAGGCATGTATTGTGAAGAAAGGATCATAGAATGAAAGGTACCCTTCCCAAGGACTGATAAATGGGGTATAAGGGGCATTTTTACTAACCCACTAAGACCAGTAGTGCCATTCAGCACTCCCTGCTAGAAATAAGAAGGACAGTTATTCTTGGCACACATTCTAAGATCAGGCAGACAGAGACTCGTCAGATAACAAGGGGCCCTAGGAACTGGAATTCTCAGTCACTGAAATGAGAGTAATGGAACAATTTATCTCAAGGACACTTCCCCCAGGTATTAGACAAAAGTAAATCCTGAATAATCAGGATTTATAGCAGTAGGGAGAGGAAGTGGAATTAAAATTCCTGCAACCAGCTGAGCCTGGTACAATTCTTGAGCCCAAGATGCAACATTGGCTGACCAATTAGCAGGGTGAAGGACAGAGAAGAGGCTTGCCCATCTCCAAAAAAGAGATCCCAGAGGGAGGGGCCTCAGGGCTACTCAGAAGAAGAATGCTCAGAAATAGTTTCTAGACTGGGTTCAGCAAACTGGTACATGTTCAGGGACTTGCTCTTTGCTGGTTATGCTTACTGGAAGTCCACTGAAGAAATTGTTTCTGCCAAAGAATGGTCTATATTTTAGAAGCGGGAAGGCAGGTGGGAGCCTGACTTGTGATATCACCCCTGCTTCCCTGCCTGCAGTAGAAGACATGCCTCATTCCTCCTGGTCTTCTCTCAGCCCAACCTACCTCACAGGGTTGTTGTGGGGATAAGAGGAGGAGAATGATGTAAGCTGCCTTGAGCCCTTTGTAGGGAAAAGGCAGGATATAAATCGATAAATAAATAAATAGCCATCTTTCACAAGTCTTTAATTGCAGCGTAGGGCTGAACCAACGGGTTGCCTTTGAAGTCAGTTCCAAGATTTCTCTTCAGAATACAGCTGCTGGGCAGTTGACTAGAACTGTTCAGAGGGAACATCTCACCAGTACTGAAAGAACATCACCTGACTTATAGCCTTTTTAAGCACACTTCAGAGTTTGAGTGCTCATCTTTAAATCTCTTTCATGTCTTAGCACACAGGTGCCTGAAACAATGTCCGTTCTTGGGTCAACCTGCCCATGTACTGTAGTCTTTGTTCCCAGTTTCTGACATCTCTCCCTATTATTAAGTTAATGTGGTTGGTAACCAGAGAGCCCCTTCTCAGTGACAGTGCTCAGTGTAAAATCTCTTTCCCAGAAAGGCCCCCAGCACAAACATTTGCATGTTTTTAAATTATCACAGGTTCCTTAATGCATTAATTAACATATATGTTGTTTGTTTTGATGCATTTTATCTTGTTTGTATAAACCACCCTAGAAGCTGTGCTGAAAGCTATATGGTCTTTTCAAAAATAAACTAATAATAGAAACACATAATTATAAACACATAATAAAACATATCACAAATTCCCTATAAGGTAAAGGACTGAAGTGTTCCAAGCCATTAAATTGCTGGTTATGGTGGTAGTTCTGTCAAAGTGATGCTACCCACAAGACCTGTGTGCAGAAAAGACCCTCTGGAGGGTAGGCCACCCATCTGAGCAGAATGAATTCCATCAGATGATGACAGAGGAAATGACCCAGAATTGCTGGTGCTACTGTAAATGGACTCACTGGTAATAATGTCAGCATAGAGTGGGTTAACTCAGATGCAGGTACCCAGTCAGCCCTCACAAATCAGCCTGGCCTTACTGAAGAGGTTTCTGTGGGCATAAAATGGATGATAAGGAGAGCCGTGGATGCCCCCATGAGCTCCTTGCAGAAAAGGTGGCATATAAATTAGTATACTGAATGCAAAAGGAAAGAAATGTGTATCACCTGGGATTTTAAAGACAAATCGATCAACCACTGAACAACAAATCTTCCTCTGCGTGACATACAACCTTGCAATGAAGAAAAGGTAGTCCAAAGGAATTGCCCCATGGTAATAAATAACAAGACCAGGTCCTTCTGGTAGGTTTTCAATGCCATGCAGTTCATAACCTATATTGAAAACACATCAGATTATTGCCATTAATATAGCTAATTAATGGCATCATAAGGCATTTTGTTCTAGCAATAGACTATATGGGACTGAATTCTACCCAGTGCACCTAGGCTGGGCAGACAAGCGTTAGTTTCCAAGGG